>NC_088715.1:592131-1792131 GCF_963576615.1 Watersipora subatra
TATTTGATGCGCTTTAATGGGCTCATCTAATGATCTCTAACAGCGCCCTAGATGACTAGGGTAGCTATTTTCTATAAATAATACAAAAATAAATATAATAGAAGTCAATTATAGTAGCAAATTTAGGATTTGTTGTCGTTTATTATCTTTTAACATATTTATTTACTACACTTTCACCCATTGCTTCACTAAAGATATTCTCATTCATACATACTCAAGATGTTGTTGAGTTGGTGATTAATTTTAAATATAATTACAGGCTCACAATTTAATCAATATTAGTAGTCATGTGTGTCTGTCTATGCGAGGCTGTACTTAGACGTAGATGTAGAGGTGAGATACTGAATGAATGTTCACTCTATAGTCACACAGCTATAGTAAATTCTATGGCTGGAACATTCGGTTATCAGGACCAAAGTCCTATGAACCTAACTGAATATGATTATGCAAAACCATGAGTGTCAAAACCTGACTTTTTATGTGAGGTCATACCTGAAGATTAGGAAAAATATTGCTTTCAACGGGATTCAAACTCTCAACTTTTGGCCTGGTGGCCCAACATTCAAACACTTGCTACTATCTACATGTTTGACAAGAAATTAGATTCAAAGGAGAGTTTGAATTCCTTGATTCGAAGGCAGCTTTTAGAGGCATATTCAGAGGAATTGAGGTAAAACAGTTGCAGAGAAAACGATTTCACTTTAATCGAAGATGATTTCCTTGTGAAACAAATGATAATTATTTGCTTTAGCTACTGATTCTATAAGACCTGCAAGTAAATATAGACTAAGATCTTAAGTCAATGTGATTAGAAATTATATTGGCCTTACACTAAAGTTTCTCTTTGGTTTATCTACTATGAGAAAAGCTAGTCATAAGCATAAAAACTTGCTATAACTATAATCATTATATATTATTATAATTACTAGTGCCCTAGCAGTCAGGTGTGCTGATACAGACAGTCAGGTATTTCAATAAAACACAGATAATAAGTATTTGTACAATAACTTTAACATCGTGGAAGGCGAGTGATATATGTGAGTGATAGCGTGTCTAGTATAACTTTAGAAAGTTTAGTATTTTTCAGTATTTGTGCTTTTTTATTTTCAATTGATCACAGCTGATACACTCATAGCTAGGATGAGCGAGGGTATGATGGCTATAGAATAAACAGAATAGGCATGCATAACTCTGCAACTTGAAGGTAAATGTCAATATCAACTATAGCAAATATAGCAACTAGCGAGATCATTAGGGTGTGTATTTTTCTTCTGACTGTTTTAACTGGAATCAAGTTTTGTCGATTTTAATCTTGAAACATCCTAGCGGACAAATAACCTCAAACCAAATCAACTGTTTAACCCTTTAGCGACCGCGCGGTTACGATAGAAAAACCACTAGAGTTCCGGGCAATAACTTGCGCGAGTTGAGCTTTCGACATGAACGCATGGACACTGCAGTAACTTACAAATAAATTGTGGCAGTTACATAAATTAGTATGCATAAGAAAGCTGAGAAATTTCTCTACAAGCTTATGCTTACTCTACGTAGATAACTCACAAATACTTACCAACAAAAATGACAATTTGCAGAAGCTATGAAATTTTTATTTTTGTATGCCATTTTCAAATGTATTTTTCTAATTGATAAAAGTAATTGACAATGTTGTACAAATGATACTTGCATAGAGTCATATGTTCACAACAATTCGCAAAAAAAAACTGATCGTCGAAGAGCATTGAACGCGGAGTTACAAGCTCCATTGCAATGCAGGAATGCCTTTCGAAATTTTCAGCGCAAGACTCTAACAACCTGCGAATAATGGAGGCGCGACATGGTCGTCTAAACTTGGCTCTAACTCACATGCAACTTTGTATGGAGCTGTAAATGGATATGCATTTGAAAGTTTAGAAATTTTTCAACAAACAGCCATATATTCCCTGTACATCGGCTGAGAACACTTTAGTCACAAGCCAGATTTGACAAAGTTGTCACCCCTCTACCATGAAATTTCGATAACAAATACATTTTTAGAAGCAATATCTCTGCCAAAACCGGTTCATGATAAGCATATGCATGGTGTCATATGTTTACAAGAGTTTGCAAAAAAAAGGTTGTCCAAGCGCATCAAAAGTGTAGTTAGGTGCTCCTGTGCATCGTGGGTGCAGGCCTACGAAATGCTCATGACGCCATGACGATGAGCAGTGCTGCAGTTACCGGACATGGCCCCTCAAACTCTGCTATAACTCTCGCGCAAATTTACATAAAGCTGCAAATGAATATGCACCTGGAAGCTGAGATATTTTTCTACAGACTGAGATATTTTTCTCTTGGCAGCTTGCAAATACTGCAACTTCAGATCTATATATTCAGTTATTATTTTTTACTGTTAGATTAATATGCATTTCTTGAAACTATAGATTCATGTAACAATTTTGCAAACTGATCACATGGATGCATGTGTGCTGCAGCAAAGATTAACTGGTTGTGCACAAGAAGAATTGTGTGGTGGGCCTGTATTCGCACAGTTAGTGAAGCAGCAAAAGACAGGAAGCAACATTTATTATGAGCAGAAACGGCAAATGATGGAGAAATCCTTCTGCCAGATGGCAGAACAATATGAGAACTGAACTCTTTTGATTAGATGTGGCACTGAAGAGGGCCGTGGGCAACAAATACAACATAACATACCAACGCACAACAACTACAATATATCATGACATTTCAGCAAATGTATGTACAATAGCTAGCAACACAACGAAACATTTGCATAAACTAAATTATTTTGAATACAATTTGGAAATTTATCTAGCATGATAAGGATAAAACATGGTTTGCACAAAGGTACTCCACATGCTTGACATTTAAATCTAGTTACGTCTCGCTTACAGGTGTTGTCATCAGCTCGCTTTGGGCAGCGTCTACAAATTCTATATTTAGCTCGTTTACATTTCCTGGACTATTTAGCACTAATCGATGAGCAAAAGAAGTTGAAGCGCGGGGAACAGTGTTTTTGCAGCAAGATCCAGTGTATTCAAATATTTGTTCAATTAATTTCTGTCGAAACTCTAAGTCAGTTATTTTACAACCGCTATAGATTCTATAAACTATGGCTGCATTGTACACACGAATATCTAATAAATGAAAAAAGAGTTTTTTGTACCATTTCATGGTTTTACGTGCAGCGTTATAATAATGCAAATTTTGATCAGATTTGTCAACTCCTCCCACGTATTGGTTGTAATCCAAAATAGCAGATGGTTTGCAAACTTTATCCCCTTTATAGTTTACTTTGCCTGTATCTACGACATCCAAGTTTCTACGCATAGTTGAAATTACAGAAATATATTTCTTATCTCTCCAACAGCCAATCATACTTTCTCCATTAGAAAAGCTTGTTGTTTCACCTTTTTTAATAGCTTTTCCATTGCAAACTTTTAAATCTTTAGGAACACCTTTTCTGTTTGCACGCAGAGTTCCGCAAGCATGAGTGTTATTTTTAATAAGTTCAGCTGCTAACTCTGGCCAATTATAATAATTATCCATATATAAACAACGACCTGAATTAAGCAAACCATTCATTAATTTCATCACTATGTTGTGAGTGATTCCTCTACCAGTTCCTTTGGCTTGTTCTCGCTCATCACCAATGTACACAGACGGCTTGTGCACATAGCCAGAGACAGCATCGCAGAGAGCAAATAGCTTTATTCCAAATCTAGATCTTTTAGATGGAATATACTGCCTGAAGCTAAGCCGTCCTTTCCAAGCCAGCAAGCTTTCATCTATAGATATAAATTTACCAGGCAGCAAAACAGAAGATAACCGGTCAGATATAATGGTTTAAACCTTTCCTAGCTTGAATAACTTATTGCCAGCAGGGTTTTCCGAATTTTCAGTGAAATGCAAACTGTTCAAAACCATTAAAAACTTATTCCTCGAAATCATTTTACTTAACATTGGCGTTGATATTAACGGATTGGTAGACCAATACAACAACAAAGTAGGCTTATTGACAATACCCATGAGCAAAACTAAACCAGAAACTCGCCAAATATCTTTGCCATCGACAAACTCCCACGCATCGCCATGTTTTTGAAAGCCATATCTATTTGTTTCGTTAACTATAACATTCATGATGGCCGATGTAATAAAAAGATGTAAATAATTGAAAATACTTATCTGTCCAGAAATTCGACTTTGTACACCTGCCAAGCTCTCATCAAAATGCAGTTCATTCGGTTTTAGATCAGCTCCTCTTTGAAATCCGAAATTACTCCCTGGTTCAACGTCGGTCGTTTCACTCTCACTTTCGCCATCAGATTCACTCTGTCAATCTTCTTTTTCACTTTCATCGTCTTCCCCACATTCTTTTGAACTGAAATCCTCTTCTTCACTTTCAAACTAGTTGATATCATCCTCTGAACAAATTTTCTTAGCCGAGCTCAAATAATCACGTCCGTCCATGTTGATCAGCTTTCCATAAAGAAATATCAAATCTTTGCAACGTGTTCTTTTTGCACATGCGCATAAAATTTCTTATTTTTAGCCTCAAAACAGTAGTAAAAAACTTACTGAAAGTGGTCAAATTTTTAATTTTAATTTTTAACTTTGTTTTTAAAATAAATAAAACGTTTTAAAAAAGGTCTATCAAAAACGGCAAAAATGTCGGGTTTGTCTGTTTTGGTACACTGAGACATTGCTTGTAACCCAACAAATGTTGGATTTGGAACGCAAAGGGTTAAAGGTTAGGAAAAAATATTACTTTCAATGGGATTCAAACCATTAACTTTCAGCATGGTGGACTAACATTCAAACACCTGCTATTATCTACCTGTTTTACAAGAAATTATATTCAAAGTAAAATATGAAATCATTGGTTTGAAGGCTTTAGAGGCATATTCAAAGAATTAGGGGTCAAACAGTTGCTGAGAAAACAATTTTATTTTAATCCAAAATGATTTGCTCATGAAACCACTTAAATTTATCTGCTTTAGCTACTGATTCTATAAGACCTGCAAGTGAACATAGACTAAGATCCTAAGTCAATGTTATTAGAAATCATATTGACCTTACACTAAAGTTACTCTTTTGTTTGTTTACTATGAGAAAAGCCAGCCATAAGCATAGAAACTTGCTATAACTATAATCATTATATATTTTTAAAATTACTAGTAGCCTAGTAGTCAAGTGTGCGGATAGAGACAGTCAGGTAATTCAATAAAACACAGAGAATAAGTATTTGTACAATAACTTTACCATCATGTGAGGTGAGTAATTTACTTAAATGATAGCACATCTAGTATAACTTTAGAAACTTTAGTATTTTTCAGTATTTGTGGTTTTTTTATTTTCAATTGATCGCAGCTGAAACACTCATAGTTAGTGTAAAGCCTGGTTCCCATATTAATTGCGATACTCCAGTGGTAACACGCTCAGCAAAACGTTTGCGACGTTATCCTCAGTGGCATATGTTCACATATAAGCTGCATCGCTAAACATAATCGCGTAATCAAATAAAGTGTTCACTAGCCATGCGTTTCTATAATGGTGACCTTCACCCATACAATGCATTTTGGGAACATTTATGAACCATATATGAACATATATAAAACCAGCCTATGAACATGATATATACTCATATTGATCTTTACTATAATAAGTGCCGTGTCCGTCTAAAGTCACACTAAGTGTATTAAGAAAAAAGATT
The DNA here is from genome assembly GCF_963576615.1 of Watersipora subatra. Lineage (NCBI taxonomy): Eukaryota > Metazoa > Bryozoa > Gymnolaemata > Cheilostomatida > Watersiporidae > Watersipora > Watersipora subatra. The sequence goes on from NC_088715.1 coordinate 597,842, forward strand.
GCACAGCACAAGAATAGTACACTGATATTAAGACACTGAATATCACAAAGTTTGCACAACTAATACTAATTGTGTGCATAGTTGTTGCACATGATAATCTCTCCCAGTGCACGAAACTGGCAGCATACCTATTATGCTATTCTGACAGCAGTCAGAGTACATTGGTGTTGTAGTGCTGTCTCGGTTTGGTTCAAGAAAAGTATGTTTAAAAATGCATACTGAAAGTATTTCCTAGCGGCCAAATCGAAAAACAGTTATACAGAAAACACAAAAATTAACTATCAAGAAACTATAGTTGTCCTCTCATGCATGCCACATATACCATAACTCCAAATAATCAAATAAATAAAAACAAAACACTTGTGGTCTGCTGATTCGCTAGCAAAAGGAACTGAGTGAGATGTGTTCTAAGTCATACTCATGGGAAGCAAACATATGCTTGATTGTCACAGCCTGCAAAGTTTACCTATTAACCAAGATCTCAGGCTACCGTTGTAAATACTGAACCGGGGAGCCAGGGGCCTCCCCACTATCAGGTAGGTCTCTTCTCTATGAATATAAGCCACTGTCCATAACACAGATTAGACTAGCAATAGGTACTGTAGATACATTAGATCAGTAAAACACAATAATAGACTGACATCACACCAGAACCAGTAGAAATTGGATCAGTACAATACAGCAGATGCTCATACAATGCAAAAAATCCATTCCAGGAATGTACATGTTATAGGGATGTTATGTTACCTGAAAAGTATAATACATGTAAATAGCCTAAACAGTTTTCAAACATCTTCAATTTCACCCCTTTTGGTCCTTCAAAAAGGAAAACCAGTCTTAAGGTTTTAATATAATGATTACTATAACTGCAGTATTATTGGTTCATATTGACAACTTTTCTCCTTTTTAGTATCAATTTCATTTGATTCATTGTCTATGATTATTGTAATTTAACAACAAGTTAAGAGGATCTCACACCTTAAATGGCGATTTATAAATATTTATTTTCATTTTTTTACACAGGAACATATCTATTTCGTAGCAGAAAGGTACTAAATAAGAATTTTGTTTTTAAAAAACGTAAAACAAAAGTATATCTTAACTAAACTCAGATTGATCTCTATCCGTCTGTTCATCTATCTATCACCAGAGTTTGAGGTTATGATAAAACATAGCTTTTTGACAACATTCTACATTGTGACGTTCAGATTTGTAGACCGACACTGTAACACCTGCACCCATCGATCGCCTTCACGTCTTTTTGAATACCCTAGGACACTTATGTATTCACTTCATCTAACTTTCAGCGCTCCAACCATAACAATAACCTGCAGCGTTCCACCCATCAACATGATGTTTAGCGCTACAACTATAATGCTTCAGTTTACAAATGGCTGATCATCTGTAACAACCAATCAGATCAGATGGATTGAAGTTCTATTTTCTCACACAGAACTAGCTAGCATGTGCTAATAACCAATAAAAATAACGACCGTATTTGTGTACGTAACAACAATTGGTAGGGCAGATCGTTCCACGTGCTCCTTTACAAAGCTTTCGCGAATAACTCAAATTTTATCCTATGTTATCCTTTACAAAGGTTGTGAAAAAAACTCAAACAGTGGAGGCTGAACAAGAATGGTGAATTCCCTGTTCTCAGACGAGTTGGTCATCGCTAAACTCAACAATGGTTGTATTAAACTTTTCGTTAACGATAAATAATCATTGTGAATTGAAAGGGGGAGATTTACATTTGACCTTGAATGCATTTTAATAGTGTCAGCTGTAAGCAGTCATTGTGATTTAACTGTGTTTTACATCTCAGCTGAATAGATAGTGTCAGCTGCGATGTAAAACATGCGCTCCCCTGTAGCTAAAAGTGCAACAGGCTTATATAGAAAACTAGGACAACTTTGTTGTAGCATGTGAACTCGTCAGCTACAAACAATTGGGAGTTGCGTGACCACTACTGCGAATCATGTAAATTCGTCCTCCTCATTCTACGATCAAAACCAGCATTTTGAAGCTCAATAATGCATAGCATGTAATGTTAGTGATTGTGTCTGGCGACTTATCAAGGTGTCAGACACAATCCAGCCTTCTCAAGCCAGTTACAGCGCCTGTCATGGCGCGGTAACTTTTGGCTACTGGCTAATTTAGTCATTTGGCATGTTGCGGTTGACCTCAATTGGTCAATTGGCATTCTTCCAAAGGATTCCATGTTTATTCCACTCTAAATGCATCTCCAAAGGTTGGCTACAGAAAAGACATATTTTGTCTGGCATGTAGGAAATATTGAACCTTATTAAAATATGCATTATGTAACATACATCCACTCATTTCCTAGCCTTAGTATACAAACATCCTAATAATACACTAAATACCAATCAATATGAGCTAGTAAAATTATAGCCAATAGTTACTATCCACATGACAGAGGGGAGTTACTAGCACAAGTAGTATCAGTGTTACTAACCTCCTAGCTACAACCTGAAGTACTTTACTATCTGGTATTGTGTACACATGTCTTCTCTAGGTTCATGGTACACAGGCTAAATTAGAGGAGTTGGTTGAAAATTGTTATTTGAAAATTAATAGTTATTGATTGATTAATAAAAGTTATAGATTCTAAGAGAGTAGTTAGTAGCTAGTAGATTATTATGATGACTATTATTAATACTGTCATATCTCAACATACGAGTGTCTGACATACGAGAAATATAAGACACAAGCATACGGTGGTCGAAGCAACCACAAGGTGCCCTAGAATATGAGAGGCAGGTTTAGCAAACCCCATCACTCAATCTTTTTTTTCCAATGAGTTTGGGAGAGTTTTTTGGACAAACTGGCTAAAAGTGATGCAAAAAGTCCCAAACTAGACAAATGTCACACGAGCTTCGAGGTCTGATCAATAAGTTCCCGGAATTGTGTTATCATGACTAGTAGTCTATGTCGGAGTTACTTTTTCATGGTTGCAAACGAAAGAACAACTCCTAATTAGTGAGTACAGAAAGTTTTAGGCCAAAATTCGGAAAATATGTGGCCCATCGGCATTTCTCGATCCGCATACAAGGGGTTGGTCCGGATGAATAGCTTCTCCCCCTATGAAAGTACAGAGAAATGTAATCATTGCCAAGGAAGCACACGTGGCAGGAGTTATGCCTCCTTGAACCTTTCGGTTTCTTCGTTTTTTTGACTTTTCAACTTTCACAACATTCACATTTTCCTTTTCCTCTGCGGGTTGACATAAAAGCTCCGCAAACTGCTCATCGCTAAGTTCTGCCGTGGACTCGGGCTTGACCTCCGTGTCTACCGCATTGACTCCACGGTTTGCCTTGTAACATCGTGCCAGCTCATGCCCAGTCATCCGGCAGTGAGAGCAGTCCAATTTTGGTTTTGAGGGGTTGTGCCCTCTGTCAAAGCTTTGTGGTGTGAATGTGTTAGGCTGTGGTTCCTCTGCGTCCTGGCCGTTGCTGGGTCACTTGCCCTGGGAGCGTACTTAGGTTTGCCCTTTTTGTTAAAATTTGAGCTGATTCCTCTCCTGGCTGTAGTCGCCGAGCTTTTCTGTCTTGAGGTCGAGTCCTGACTAGCTTTTGCTGTCTGGGCTCGTACTAAATCAGACAAGGCGTTCATCTGCCTGGTGAGGGCTTGTAACGGTCTGGTGCCTCTTGAATGCTGTTGACATGTCCATGTGTAGCAGCCACCAGCTTCTGCCCTTTGCCTATAGCATCGGTGTATTCCACTCGCTTGGCAATGTCTAGGTCCTTTTCAAGGCTGCAATCGCCGCTGGCTAAGATTTTATCCTGGTATTTATCCTTTAGGCCATTTATAAAGGCATCTCTAATAACTCGGTTTTTAAAATCAGCTGGCATATCAGCATAAGCTGATTTAGGCACGCACTGGGCCAACTGGACACCGTCCAGCCCGAAGGTCATCATTTCGATCTCCCAACTTTCGATAAATCCCGCTCAACTCTCTGTCGGTTCATCGGCGAAGGTTTCCTTTACGTCGAAGTTGGGGAGTATGACAGTGCCGCCTCGTCTCCTTCCTGCATCACTGAGTGACGCTGCCAGTGGTGAAACCTCTGAAACAGCCGGATTGGCTTCTGCATGAGAGGCCTGAACTGGTGGTTGGGGCCTTGACCACTCTGGTTGCTGCTTTAGGTGTGGCCGAGAATAACGCTGAGTTGGTATGCCAGGTGGGCCAAAATTTCTGATGGGTGGCGCATTATAAGCGTCCCGGTTCCGATGACCGTTAGGGCGATAGCTCGGAGTCATCGAGTTCTGTCGGGGCGGTGGTGCAGGGTTGCCATGATTGGGGTTGCTTTGGGTTTGACCTCCATTCAAGTTTAATTTATAGGATTTTAAATCGTTCGGTATTGAATTCCATACCGCTAAAGCCTGTTGCTCACGTGATGCATGCTGGTCTGTGAGTTGGGCTGCGTGCGTTGGCAGATTATCTCCCACTGAACGTTGAATGTTTTCGGGGGCCACGCTCACTTGAGCGTTTAGTGGTATTTGTAGTGCATTTGGCATCACTGGTCCATTGGCCCTGCTTGCCGGAGGTCCTTGAGTGTTGCTAGGCAACATTGAGATGGCTGCTTGAGAGGGTGCTGCCAAATTTGGGTACAGACTGGTTTGTGGCGGCGGTGGTGACGAAGTTGCGGTCATTAACGATAAATTGGTCAGTTGCATATCTTGTACAGATGCAGTAGGTAGAGGAAGTCCAGCGGCTAGAGGTGGTTGCTAGGTGTGAGCGGCATTTCCTGCGTCCCTAATCTCGTCCAGCAAGCCCCTTGGTCGCTGATAAGGGGTTGATGAAGACAAAGGTGTAGATAGATATGAGGGCGCTAGAGATGTTGAGGCAATGGTTGTGAGGGGAATAGATTGAGAACTTCTAGCTTGAGATGACATGGTGACAGTTGTTTCAGTAGGAACAGGTTGATATGCAGCTCCGCTTCGTGTTTTTCCACCAATTATATTTTTATACCAGTCAGAAGTAAACATATGGTTGGATTATGTGAGCAGTTAAATTGCAAAAGTTGTAAATGTGCTATCAATGCTTAGGAATACAGCCAAAGTTATCCTTTGTTGCAGTTTTTATTGCATCAATTTGCACTTAGGTACTACTATTTGCTACGCGTACATGTGCACTGGCGAATGCAAGTTAGACTAAATAAGCGACTAGATATATTATTATGCACTCAAGCCTATGCTGTGTCGCGTAATTGCCCTAACAATTCCAATTTTGCCAACTGCTCTCTTGATAAATTACCAAGCTCTTTCAGAGTCAGTTTACAGCATGTGGGGATTAAAACTTTGATAATCAACCCTTTTTGCCTATGCGATATGACGCATGGGTAATTAATTGCTAATACTGTTTGCTTAGCTAGGTTGCCGGTCCTTTAGCTATCGTATTAGCGCGTATTAGCGCTGTGTTGATACGTTTAGTGCAGATTGCTTAACAATCCTCTCAATTGTTAAGATTTTCCTAGGCCTAGGTATTTACTTGCTAATTAGTTATCAAGCGCGGCCACCGTAATTCAAGCGGTCCCACACGCGACAACAAACAAGATTAATGACTGCACACGCAATAAAACACAGTTTATGTAAAAATGTATGGATGGGGGCTAGTCCACCAGAGATCTCAGTTATTCTGTGCAAAAATATGCACAAGTTCATGTATGGTGCACAGGAAAGAAACACTGTGCCTCCACCAAAAATGATATGACTGCTTTCTCAATAATTAATTAAAATATCAAAGCTTTCTTATCAAGGAAAACAGCTACAGTGAAACATGGATAACTCTCCCTCGGATATAGTGAACACATGGTTAATTTGACTGGATTTGCTTGGTCCATTCCCACGCAATGATAAATGGCTCTATATAACTCGAACTCAACACTGTTATAACGAACTGTTTTTTGCCCAACGGCTACCGAAACGGTTGCTATCATTTTAGAAAATCACTTTATTCCAAGCCATAGAGGTAAACCTCAACTTTTCGTAATTCATAAGCGTCGTTACTACCTCCATCTGCAAAATATTTTTGTCAACGACTGTTCTAAAGGTTTGATAAAATTTGATTTATACTGCTATATGATGAATAGCACGGGCTAGCCGGGTCACGGGCGCAAGGATTTTTGCCACGCCCATACAAAACACAAACAACATGATGTTTTTGTTTTGTATTTGCCTGATGAAAATCCTTGAGTGCGTGACCCGGCTAGCCTGTGATAAATAGTTTTCCGACGTTGATTCCGTGTTCAACGTCGGAATGTTGAATGTTTAAAACGTCTTAAAAATTGTTGTAATTAAACGTATACAAAGTCTTAGCTAAAAAAACTATTCATCGTTTGACCTAAACACAGAATACGTGTGTACATTCAATAAGTATCCATTCAAAAAACGTTAGTGATATACAATGTACCGTAAAGCCTCGTAAAACTTTTAATTGAACTGCCTCGGAGTGTTGCTCTTAACGAATGCCAGGAAAAGTAAGGTAATCTTTGCATAAACTTCAAGAAAAATCGGCCAAATTGATCGTGGGTAAAACGCTCAAAAGAAAAAGATGGCTTTTCTTTTGAGCATTTCAGCAACGATCAAGTTTTGCCAATGTCAATCTAAAAAGCGTCCTGGCAATAACATCACCTCAAACAACCAACCAATCTCAAGTGATAGAAAAATCTCTATACTTTTTGATGAAAACGTTATAAACTTTACATTAGAAGCATTAAATTTGAAACAAGCCATTTGTGCTTTTGATTTATATTATAGTTTGTATATGTTCATGTATCTACTAATAAATAAGTAAATACATGGACTTGTGACAGTGCTCTGATAACTTGAACACTCTGATAATTCGAACACTTTTGCTCGGTCCCTTGAAGTTTGAGTTATCCGAGTTTCACTGTATATCAATAACTCACCAAGTACTTGGGTTGTCACTTGTTACAGGTCCCGTTGGTACGTCTACCTCGGAGAGTGGTCCAGCTTCAAGTTCCCAGAACTGCAGTCACCTACTTTTGACGTGGCGGCTCTGCAGTTCTAAAAGCAACCACTCAGAGGCAGTATCCTGTCTAGAGGTAGGTATTTATCTCCTTATTTGGGCAAGGTACAGTGAACAAGGTAGCCAATGCCGCTGGCTTCCAAACTTAGCTGCGAAGCAGCTCTAAGCCTATTGCCATAATAATAGGTTCTTGCCTAGGTGTAATTTCGGAGATGCAGTATGCGTAATTTCCATTATATATGCCACTTGGTATGATAATGTTATGCATGTACTCAGTGGCTTCCTATTGTACAATCTTATGATAATCAAAAGCTCTGAGTTGAGACATATCAATCGTACAATTAAACTTATACTTACTTACAGTTGAGCCTAAACTTGTGTATAGTTATATTTATACAAATTGATGCAAGTTAAAAAATATCAGTACATATTAACTACTGGCCCTCATAACTTGTGATAGTGTTCTTCATAGTTGGTTCGGAATGGAAGACGCGTGGCGAATATTTAGTGGTTTCAATACGGCCGCCAGCGCATCTGTCATAAAAAAGCTCAAATAGAGTCGCTTATAATGGCTTATTTGTTGAGAACTCGTTCGAAAAATCATACAGGACGTACATATGTATTGGCTGATCATTATAATAGACCATTTTCTTCCGATACCTTTTCAGAATATAAACGTAACTCTCACTAGAGAACTGTCACCTCCCCTCCCACTCCTACCGGTATACGGTAGACAATGCTACTGATAGTGAAGTAAACGCTCATAGCCAGATGAACAACACTCTTGTACAAGGTGGTGGCCCTGAAAAGGGCCCTTTGGGAGAAAGTCAGCTCGGAACTATAGGCTATAGTCCGAGTCGATCACGAGGGTCAGGTCAGATCGCGAAGACTACTCGCTTTGGAGGAGCATTCTGTGCGGTAGAGCGCCGTGGTTGCGGCTGATGTGTGTTAGAACTAGCTTACGGTATTTATGGGTAATAAGCGGGCGTATTGGAGAGAGGACTTGTAAAGCGGAGGTAATAGACACTCGTTTTCTTTGTTTTGCGCTAACTTTTGTGGTAAGATTTGACTGGATGTTATCGTTTTGCTGTCTTATCCATGTGTGTAACCAATTACAGTCAGTAAAATTGACCTATATTATTTTAACCAATTATCTTAGTTTTTGCCATTTTTGTGTGTATATAAGAACATGCAATCGTGGTGTTAGAGCGTTCTGCTCGTGTTGTGCTTTGTGCTGATATTTGTGAATAAACTTTGACGCTTTCTCAAAGTGTTGTTAATTGATTCATAGCAGACTATCTAGTAGGGAGCACTAGCTTTATTTGTTTTGTCTTCTCCTCATAAGCCGTGGCTTAAGACTGCGTTTCATAGCTGCAGCCACACAAGGCTTCGAGGGACGACAGACAGATTTGGCGAGTCTGTAACGCTGTGCGTAGGCACGTGGTATTACACAGGGGACCACAGCTGCATCCACGCTAGTGCACCACCTCAGCCAGACAAGTGTTCTGCCAACTAATAGGAACTAGACATTTAATGATAGTTGGATAATTTCATGCCTGAAGCCGAGTAACTCTAACTTCCAAGAGTTTTGTTCAGGAGTTACCGTGTTGGGGTATACCGGCAACCAGGTTACGAGGCCAGCGTTCGGTCTGATCCTACGAGGCCAGTATTCGGTCTGATCCTACGAGGCCAGTATTCGGTCTGATCCTATGAGGCCAGTATTCGGTCTGATCCTACGAGGCCAGTATTCGGTCTGATCCTACGAGGCCAGTATTCGGTCTGATCCTACGAGGCCAGTATTCGGTCTGATCCTACGAGGCCAGTATTCGGTCTGATCCTACGAGGCCAGTATTCGGTCTGATTCTACGAGGCCAGTATTCGGTCTGATCCTACGAGGCCAGTATTCGGTCTGATCCTACGAGGCCAGTATTCGGTCTGATCCTACGAGGCCAGTATTCGGTCTGATCCTACGAGGCCAGTATTCGGTCTGATTCTACGGGCCTGTGTTCGGTCCAAATTCGTCAGGGCCAGTCTTCGGTCCAGCTTAGTCAGACTTAGGGTAGCCCCCGTATAATCTTGACGGTCAGGTGTGGCATCATTAGCGAGTATTACTTTATTGGTGGCAGCGGTGGGATCTTGCTGAAGAAAGATCAGAGAACCCACATAAAACTGGAGGATGTCGACACCCCAAGCCTCACCAATATCATCGCGAACCAGGGCAGCTATTGGAAATAGCTCGATTACAAGACAGATGGGAGCCATAGCAGCTGATGTGAATCATATGGCGGAAGAAACTGTACACCTAATGAAGGCATCAAAAAGGGCAAATCTACCTACACCTACGTTTGATGGGACCTCCGATGTCGATACATTTATACACCAGTTCACGCGAGTTGCACAGTTAATGCAGTGGAGGAGCCAAAAGCTGCTATTAGATTTCAGATGGCGATATCGGGGCCTGCTAAAAAGGGACTAACAGCAACATCCTTCGAGGGGATGTGTACTCAGTTAACCTCCCGCTACCGTTTGAGTGAAGATAGCGCAGTGAAGCTATTGAAATCATTGAAGTGGAAGGCGAATGACAATGTTCATGAATTTGCTGCTTATGTGCGCAAATTGGTAGAAAAAGCTTTTCCGGAGCTGGATGATACACAGCAAAAGAAAAGAGCCATTAAGGAACTTACCAATGCGTTGCCATCGGGATGTCAGCCGCTTTCATGGGAGCTGCGCCATCGTACTCCTGATAGTTATGAAGAGGTGGTTGAGCTTGTACAGTCGTTTGGGGAGCTAAATTTTGGAGGACCCAATCGCATAAACCAGGTCGAGACAGATGAAGTGAGTTGCCTGCGGAAGGAAGTTGCAGTTCAGGCCGCCTTAATTGAGCAAATGGTAGCTTTGCAGGCGCAAATGCAAAAGCAGCTGAGCGCTGCCTTAACACAGATACAGCCCAGGTGTACACCAAATACATGCTACCGTTGCCAATAGACTGGGCATATGGCCAGGAGTTGTCCGACCCTGCCTAGACCGGCCCCAAAGCTGCAAGCGGAAAATGGCAATGTTCAGCAGGGTCAAGCCTGAGCCCTGCTGAACAGGACCCTATCCGGCAAACCATTGTATTTAACATTGGAGGGCACACATCTGCTCTATTTGTTCCTACCAGGTTTGAAAACAAAACTATGCCCATGCTACTCGACAGTGGTTGTACACAATTCGTCATTCCAACCGCGGTGCTGGAGACCTTGCCACGAAGTTGTTACACACCGGTATCGCCCACCCGAGGTCGCGGGGTGCTCGCTAATGGGGAGGAGATCCGGTTAGATGGAGTCACAACACTAACCTTTAAGCTTGGTCGTCTACAAGTAAGTGCACCATTCTGGGTGGCGGACATCAACAACCACGCCTTATTCGGGCTCAACTTTTTCCAGGAGCATGACAGCTCAATCGACTTTAAAACTTGCCAGTTCCAATGCGATGGTATCAAAGTCAGCTGTTGCTCAAAAGAGGGAGAAACCTTACAGGTCGGGGTGCAAGCCAGACACGCAAGCAGGATTCCTCCGCAAACGGAATTGGTCATACAGGCCCGACTAAATCGTGTCTGGGTACATGGGGCTGGGTGTATTGAAACCACTCAAGCAGCTCCAGGAGTGGTAGTGGCTAGCTCGTTGCACCGCCCTAATGGGCAGCTCTTACCCGTACGAGTGATGAACTATAGCGATCATCCAGTGACCATTCCTGCGGGCCAACGGATTGCGGTTTGTACAGCAGTACAAGCAATAGAAAGCCTAGACATGGCCACCCCAGCCATAGCAGACAAAAACTGGGAGGATATCGTCTGCAGATGGTGTGAAGGTCTGGATCAAGAAGGATCCGTAAAAGCAAGGAATCTGCTCAGCAAACATCACGCAGTATTTAGCAGAGAGAAATTTGATCTGGGTCGAACAGATGTTGTACAACATGACATAAATCTCAACACTGGAGCTAGGCCTATCAAACAAAGACCGTATAGACATGGGCCCGTGCAAGAGGAAGAGATTAAAAAGCAAGTCGAAGAACTAAAAGCACATGGCCTGGTCAAGGAAGGTCATGGTGCATGGAGCTCTCCAGCGGTGCTGGTAAAAAAAAGAGATGGCAGTTGGCGTTTTTGCGTCGACTATCGTAAGCTAAATGAGGTCACACAAAAAGATGCTTACCCCCTCCCACGCATAGACGACAGTCTGGATGCTCTTGGCGGGAGCCGCTTGTTTAGCACCTTGGACTTGACATCCGGATATTGGCAGGTGGGGCTAGCTAAGGGAGCTCGAGAGAAGGCAGCCTTCGCCACACGTTCTGGTTTGTGGAAATGGCAAGTCCTCCCCTTTGGTCTAACCTCAGCTCCATCGACATTTGAAAGACTAATGGAACGAGTACTGCGAGGGCTACACTGGCGAACTCTGCTTATATATCTGGATGATATAATCGTGTTTTCCAAAGATTTGGACAGCCATCTCAGTAGGTTGGAAGAAGTATTCACCCGACTGAAGGCTGCAGGGCTGAAATTGAAGCCGAGCAAATGTACGCTTTTTGCAAAACAAGTAAACTACCTGGGACATGTTGTCAGTGCAGATGGGGTGGCAACAGACCAAGAGAAGGTTGCAGCTGTTAGAAATTGGCCAGTACCGCAGCACAAGACTGATGTGCGGGCTTTTCTGGGAACTTGCGGGTACTATCGTCGGTTTATTGCCGGGTTCTCCGAGCTCCAAAGGCCACTCAGTCAACTTTGTAAACGGGATGCAAAGTTCCGTTGGGATGAAAATTGTCAAAGAGCATTTGATATACTCAAAGAGAAGCTGACATCAGCTCCTATTTTAGCTTACCCAGATTACACTTTACCCTTCATTTTGGATACAGATGCCAGTCAGGTGGGAACTGGAGCTGTTCTCTCCCAAAAACAAAAGGAAGGTGAGAAGGTTGTCGCCTACTACTCCAAAATATATTCCCCGGAAGAAATGAACTATTGTGTCACCCGCAAGGAGCTTCTGGCCATAGTCAAGCCAGTAAACCATTTCCGGCCACAACTATACGGCAGGAAGTTTGAGATACGGACGGACCATGCCTCACTTCTCTGGCTTTTACGAACCTCTGTTCCAACTGGTCAACTTGCACTTTGGATGGAAACACTGTCAGAATTCGACTTTTCCTTGGCTCATCGTTCCGGTCGCAAGCACAACAACGCTGATGGATTGAGTCGCCAAGAGTGTCAGGACTGCAAGCAATGTGCTAGGTTGACAGGGGAGATTAAGTTGAGTGCCTTAGACAACCCTGAGATTCATAAGTCAAAAATAACCTCCGAACAATTGGCTGACCCACACATTGGACCAGTCCTACAGGCCGTGAAATCAGCAGGTGCTATTGATGAAAAACATGCATCGGCAGAAACTCTCAAATTGTGGTCAAGAAAAGAATTTTTGGAGATAGGCCCAAACGGGGCTCTCCAGATCCAATTGCCAGATGGGCGCCATAGAAGTTACCAAACTGTGTGCCCTCAGGAACGGCGGTTGCCAATCATGACTGAAAATCATAACCAGGCACACCTGGGAGTCAACAAAACCCTACTAGCTATTCGTCGACAATGGTATTGGCCTGGTATGACTGGAGACATCCGAAGATTCGTGGCGTCATGTACAGCGTGTCAACAAGCCAAGGTAGCTCGCCATTGCCACTTCCACCCCAAGAATCATCTAACGGCAGGCCGGCCTTGGCAAGTGGTTGCTGTAGATTTGTGCTGACCGCTCCCTGAGACAGAAGCGGGAAATACGCAAATATTAGTGCTGGCAGACCATTTTACCAGATGGTATGATGCCATTCCGATTAAAGATGGCAAAGCTTCCACCGTGGCTAAAATACTGGATGAACGGGTGTTCTCATATTTCGGCATTCCTGAAACATTACACAGCGACCAGGGGGCGCAATTTCAGTCCCAGCTGCTAGCGGAATGCTGCAAGCTCTGGAACTGTAAGAAGACCAAGACGGCACCTTATCACCCACAAGGGAACTCAGTGGTAGAAAGATTAAACCGAATGGTAGGGAATTCCCTGCGTGCCCTATTGCGTGATTCAGAGCATCGAGAATGGGATGAGCTTTTGCCACAAATTATGAGAACCCTACGTGCCACGCCCCACCGGATGACAGAAGAAACACCGAATTATTTGATGCTCAGAAGAGAAACGCGACTACCACCTGATCTACTCCATGATGGACGGGAGGAATCTGTGCTGCAAGAAGATTATGCCCAGCAACTCCAGGAGCGTTTACAAATAGCTGGAGAAAAACTTCGAAGGGAACAGCTAATGCCTCGAGTCTCAGATAGTGAAGAACCATCAAAATATATGGTTGGGGATAAGGTATGGTTGAAATCCTTCTATAAACCTACTGGGAGGGGCCAAAAACTTCAGCCCAAATACATTGGTCCATACCACATTACGGCAGTGCTTCCATATCAGAGTTACGAGATGAGCCGAAATGGCAAGCTATCCGTTCAACACGAAGGACGTATCCGGCTATGGCAGAGAGGGGAACAATCGCAAATGGAGGAAACTCCAGCTCAATCAGATACAAATGAAGACACCCAAGAAAGCCATGACATAGGCCGCCAGGTCGCAAGTGCCGTTCAGAGACAGCAGGTGTGGAAGTCACCCCGAGGAAAGAGGAAGTCTCTTCGACCCAGATACCTAGATGAGTTCCACTTGGACCTGTGTAAGGCTCAGGAGATGTTTCCGGTTGACAAAGAAGTAGCTATTCTGGGACAGAATTCAGTTCTTGTCGGGGGTAGTGAAGTAAACGCTCATAGCCAGATGAACAACACTATTGTACAAGGTGGTGGCCCTGAAAAGGGCCCTTTGGGAGAAAGTCAGCTCGGAACTATAGGCTATAGTCCGAGTCGATCACGAGGGTCAGGTCAGATCGCGAAGACTACTCGCTTTGGAGGAGCATTCTGTGCGGTAGAGCGCCGTGGTTGCGGCTGATGTGTGTTAGAACTAGCTTACGGTATTTATGGGTAATAAGCGGGCGTATCGGAGAGAGGACTTGTAAAGCGGAGGTAATAGACACTCGTTTTGTTTGTTTTGCGCTAACTTCTGTGGTAAGATTTGACTGGATCTTATCATTTTGCTGTCTTATCCATGTGTGTAACCAATTACAGTCAGTAAAATTGACCTATATTATTTTAACCAATTATCTTAGTTTTTGCCATTTTTGTGTGTATATAAGAACATGCAATCGTGTTGTTAGAGCGTTCTGCTCGTGTTGTGCTTTGTGCTGATATTTGTGAATAAACTTTGACGCTTTCTCAAAGTGTTGTTAATTGATTCATAGCAGACTATCTAGTAGGGAGCACTAGCTTTATTTGTTTTGTCTTCTCCTCATAAGCCGTGGCTTAAGACTGCGTTTCATAGCTGCAGCCACACAAGGCTTCGAGGGACGACAGACAGATTTGGCGAGTCTGTAACGCTGTGCGTAGGCACGTGGTATTACACAGGGAACCACAGCTGCATCCACGCTAGTGCACCACCTCAGCCAGACAAGTGTTCTGCCAACTAATAGGAACTAGACATTTAATGATAGTTGGATAATTTCATGCCTGAAGCTGAGTAACTCTAACTTCCAAGAGTTTTGTTCAGGAGTTACAGTGTTGGGCTATACCAGCAACCAGGTTACGAGGCCAGCGTTCGGTCTGATCCTACGAGGCCAGTATTCGGTCTGATCCTACGAGGCCAGTATTCGGTCTGATCCTACGAGGCCAGTATTCGGTCTGATCCTACGAGGCCAGTATTCGGTCTGATCCTACGAGGCCAGTATTCGGTCTGATCCTACGAGGCCAGTATTCGGTCTGATCCTACGAGGCCAGTATTCGGTCTGATCCTACGAGGCCAGTATTCGGTCTGATCCTACGAGGCCAGTATTCGGTCTGATCCTACGAGGCCAGTATTCGGTCTGGTCCTACGAGGCCAGTATTCGGTCTGATCCTACGAGGCCAGTATTCGGTCTGATTCTACGGGCCTGTGTTCGGTCCAAATTCGTCAGGGCCAGTCTTCGGTCCAGCTTAGTCAGACTTAGGGTAGCCCCCGTATAATCTTGACGGTCGGGTGTGGCATCATTAGCGAGTATTACTTTAATAGATTAATGTGACTCAAAACCTATCGGAAAATTTATTACCCAACTGCTTGGAACTTGTCATTCATGATTCATAAATGACGGCTGATGTTATAATTAAACCACAGCTGCAAGCAATTATAACTGAAGTTCCTTCTAAAAGTTTCCAAAGTAGCAAATTTGATTTTGCGGTGGTATGACACGTCGCGTTAGGCTAACCTATCGAACTAAGGTTACGTCATCGCGAGCGCATTATGTTTTGTTATTGTGTTTCACGCTCTGGCTACGCGCAAGCCAAATATGTCTCAAGAAGAATCTACACATGTTGTATGTGAGACTGTACATGTATGTGTTTGATAAATTATGTAACCAATTTTCAATAATTATGAATGTTCAACAATGTAGTTTACCTGCTGTTTTTTGCTATCGGGTCAAGGTAAGTTGGTCAGATCTCTTATTATCGTCATCATTATAATTGGATTTTCCACCACTTGACCAGCGCGTAAGTGTGGGAGAACATAATATATTGGTAATTAAAATGACCTGTTTTTACTAAGAGCTTGTTTTGATATATTCACTGTAGTTCTATTGCGTTTGGCGATTCAGTGGCTAAATGTATACTTGAAAAATTGCAGTTTCACTCAAAGTTTATTAGTGTTAACTCGCGCCAAGAATGACAACCGATGTCATGGACAAAAATACGTAGCACAATATAAGCAAGGAAGACAACATTTAGAGTAAAGCCAGCCTAGTTCCACTATATATCTTACGTTTTGCATAAATATCTACGTCTGAAATTGTTGAAGTAGTGCAAACGTTTTACCTGTTTGCACGAGTAGGCTACTTGGTGCTTCCAAGTTTTTATAATAATTATGTGAAAGTGTATATGGTAGTTTCACAAGTATTGGCTATCGTTTCATGAGCATAGGTGGTACATGAAAAAAAGGAAATTAGAAACGGGCTCATATCGCTAGCAATACATGCAATGTGAATGGTGGTGGTAAGAAGCAACAGAGAAGTCTGTAGTTCAAACATCACAACATCTCATTTACTCTTCGATTACACTCAACAGAAATTAGACATCACATAACCTAGAAACAGGAAGGTTTAGCACTCAAAACATTCAATAGTACACAACTTTTAAAAATCGATGTCTGGCAGAAATGTAAGTCCATTGCAGATCTTCATACACCCAAATTTAATATATAGATGTAGCGGCTGCAGTGAAAAAATATGTTCACGATGAACGTATTATTTTAACCATTTAACCTTGCTGTGATATGGGCGCAAATGTGTTTGGGCAACTGCAATCATTAAGGCATTGATGCTTCATGTGTTTGTAACCAGCCCAGTGGAGAGGTTAAGATTTCTTAACATATTATTTTACAGTAGCTGCTATAAGTCGAATTTTGATATATTACAGGCTACAGTAGGCTTCAGTTTAGGCCCGCTATCACTTGTCAAAAAGATGTGTACAGTTGGAACCGTCAATATGATGGTGCGACGTTTTTGTAATATTCCTTTCTATCTTTCTTCTCATCGCCTCCTGTTATAAAAATACTGGGTATTTTCATAGCAGCTTCTTTGTGCTTTTTCTTCTGCAATAAGATGTGAGCAAAGTGCCTTAATTTAATAGCTAAATTCTAGTTTTACTAGTTTAGAGACAATAATAAGTTATAAAAGATTATTATATTGTTTTTGAGAACTAAACAAAAAAACATGATGGTTATTCAAACCTAATTTATGCAAAAACTTGAATAGCTAATTGAGGCGTTAGTGTTAAAGGCATACTTGCAACGAAATTTACATTACAGTTATTTGGTATCAAAATATTCACCACTTCTTACTATGCTGTGTTGTAGGTACAAAATATGTCGAGATGTGATTACAAACTCTTAAAACCCCAAAAACCAACAGTTTATCGCTGCCATCATGAACCCGCCATAGCTACAAATATTGGGTATTTTAAAACAGTTTATTGTGCTTTCTCTTCTGCAATAATGTAGGAGACATAATAGGAGAGAATAATGCAAAGTTCCTTAATTCGATGGCCGAATTCCAATTTTAATAGTCACACATGTTGTACCTTTAAGCAGAGACAGACTAATTGTAACCAACAAACATTTAAGTTATAAAAAATAAATGAAAGATTAAAAATATTCTAAACTGTCGAGACCTTTCACTTTTTCATTCCACTCTCACCATCGATCATTGTACTCCTGGTATTTTTTGTGAAAGTGTGATCTAATCATATAGGCTATACTTTGGTCAGTTCTTAGTCTTCCTTAAAAAATGGCCAAAAGGAAAATCATGACGCTGAGACATTGCCTGACATGTGAGAACTTTTTTGGGTGTCTAAACTGTAGCCTTTGTGTAACGTATTAAACTCATATAATACTAAGTGAATGCCCTTTACATTACCCTTACATTACAATTGCAATGCCTACACTATATTACCTAACACATTACTTTTACACTATACTAGGGTTGCGAAATAGCTCGATAGGCCTAGTCGATGTCGATAGTTGTCTTTCTCGATATGAATTCGTTGCCTATTTTTAGCCTATCGAAAGATCCGAAACAAATATCTCGTTATCGAATAATAAAAAATAATATAACTCGATAGTTATCGCCCTCGAATAGCTCGAACACGTGATTAACTCGAACGGATCTGTTTGGTTCGTTCCCACGCAACGATAAATTGCTTTAGATAACTCGACTTCAACTTGGTTAACTCAAACAGTTTTTTGCCCAACGGCCACTATGACGGTTGTTATCGCTATAGAATATCACTTTATTTCAAGCCATAGAGTCAAACCTCAACTTTTAGTAGTTCTTAGACGTCGTTATTACCATCCTCTGCAAAATATTTTCGATAACGACTTTTCTAAAGGTTTGCAAAAATCAAATTTTGCCAATCATCTGATTAGCGATGGCCCTCCAAAAGCTAAGAAAAGTGAGCTAATCTTCGAATAAACTTAAAGGAAAATCGGCAAATTTGATCTTGGTTAAAACAGTGATATACAGTCCCCTGTATATCATTCCTGGGGGCTGTATATCATTGGTTAAAACACTCAAAAAAGATGTCTTTTTTTTCTGAGCATTTCAACAGCGATCAAATTTGGCTTCTTTCATCTGAAAACGTCCTGGCAATCACAAGACTTCAAACAACAAACCAATCTCAAGTGATAGAAAAGTCTCGATACTTTCTGATGAAATTTTTTTTCAACTTCACCCTAGAAACTTTTTAATTTGCAACAAGCCATCTACGCGTTTGATTTATATATAGTTTGTACATTTATCGACTAATAAATACATGGACTTGTGACAGTGTTCTGATAAATTGAATGCTCTGATAACTCGATCACCTTTTCCTATTTCTTTCCACAGTCCTCGATCTCTTCAGGCATATTAATTCGATAGTTTTACCAGCTGCCAAGTCACTTGATAACTATCGGTGAACTCTGTCTGCTCATTGATAATTCGATACTATCACTATCGGTTGGACAACTCCAATTATAGTCAATAACACCTTTTCAAACAACAAATGCCATACCTACACTATACTACCTACAACTGTTTATAAGTTGCTTTTGTTACTCTTGCTACGCCGTGCATTCATCTGGTGAGGCTGAGAGCCCAGCATGAGATGTAATGTCGTAATGCATATTATAACCAACGTAATGAATAGCTTCACTATTATTGATTGCTGTACTCGGTTGAAGGCATAATCTAATTGGTAAGCTCGTGGCCTCTAGAACTGGAAGTGCCAAGATCCAATCCTCTGTGAAGTGTATTTTTGTCACTAAAATCTGATCTCTATCACTGGACACACCGACTCCCACATTAATGTATTTTAGCCACATGCCTGGCAGAGTTGTACGAGGGATAAACAACAACGCAATGAGTTTGAGTAACATACTTGGTAAGCTAGCGAAAGTAAACTTATATTTTCTAAAACAATGACCACGTTTGCAGACGGCTAAATAATAGTTATGTCTTGCGTAACTATAATCAAATGTTTAGTTAATGACTCCATGAGCTTCAAGCTTGATTATTTTAACCAATGCAATAAAAATGCTAGCAGCCATTGAAAGTTTTGCTATCATAGTGTCGTGGATTAGATTGCTGGCCTGCCGACAGAAAGGTTCTGAGATCAAATCATCTGCGAGGCAGATTTTTGATTCCTAATTTTTAATCGCAATAACTGGACTGACGACAAACATTGAGATTTATATATATAGATATACACTTTTACAGAAATATGATCAGGTACATTTCATCCAAGTCCTTCAGCTAGCTTTACCATTTTAAGCTCATTAATATACTCCTGAATATGTTAGAGTTATGAATAAGTCAGTTATGTTAGTTTCCAACACATTCACAACACCCAAACACTAGTTTCCATTTCAGTCAGTGCCTTTTCAACTCCCTATTTAGTAAAATGACGTTATTCCAATAAGCCAAACTTTCCTCAAGCTATTTGCAGTGTACATGCAGTCACAACCAGCCAAGCTATGTTCATTAATTGTATGCAAGCTTTAATATCAAAATGATTCTGTTGAAACCTCAAGTTGAGCTGGAGGTTTTGGGCGATGTCAAAACACTTGTCAAACAGTATTTGTATATTCTTTCGTAGTTGTGGTTTTGCTGTCTCATTCTTCACTCATCATCAGTTTTTCAGTCATTTGAAGCATCTACATACATCTGCACCCGATGTTTAAATTCTCAGTGCTGCTGCTTGATGCTGCCAGCCGTATTTTAAAATCAGAGTCAACCATGAACTGATTACCAAGTTTACTCTGACTGCCATTTCTATAAAATTATCTGTAATTCTCTGACTGCCACTGTAACAGTGTATTTCTATAAAATGTTTATTGTTCAAGTCTAATCTGTCCCTTTGGTTGATTACAGTCTCCAATATGACAGCTGACACCAAAAAGGTTTTGCTATTATACGTTTTTTTTACATTCAGGAGTTATGTATTCTTCAATGTTCAAATAATCTGATTGTTCAGCCTCATTAACCAACATGTGGAATAGAACAATGGTGCAACGATATCTATTATATATTAGGGATATTTGATTATCTACCACATAGACCTGCACATGCTTGTAAATTGGTAGTTACACTCTCCATATACATATCGCCCTAATGATTGGTAAATGATCAATTAGCAACTCTAATAAGAGCATTTGTCACATTCATCAACCATGAATCTTTTACAACAAACATTTCATTATCATAGCATTTAAGCATTACCTATTTACAGAGATTTCATGTCATTGCTAATATTTATTTTTAACGAGATGTTTACTTATTCACCATCCACAAGACTCACTTATCTCAGCTCATCATGTACCCTGATCATCACAACTACATATAGCTACCGTATTTCTTGTGTAGCCTTCCTGTGACAATGTGTGCTGTTCCCTTCCCAGTTACTCGCTTATTCTGGCAGTTCTAGTGTCGTGCCAGATAGGTTAGTGGTTGGCTCCAGTTTCAGCATCCCATTACTTCCGTTAGAGAAGACTTAGTACACGTCATGTCCAATAGAAAACAAGAGTGGGAAATGTTCTGACTCTTCCAGATTTTTTGGCCTTAAAGATTCTTCCTGGTTTTAATTTTTAATTTTCACTTTGTGTATCAAAGTATATTAATATAAAACCTCTAACTGAACGCCATGGCGCTCTATTTTTCTACCCTTTTTTACAGTGGTGGTCAATTGGAGGCGGCATTCATATAGAGGCAGAGATGGTATTTTTTTAATGGCTCGTCAGAATTTGCGAAAGATAAATTTAGCACTATTACGGGCAAAACGAAAGCAATATTATGACTATTAAACATAATCGTATCGTTTACATTAATAACAATTTTTTTTATTGTTGTTAGCGATTAATTATCAATAGAATTATGTTGGCCTTTTTTCTACTGATCACTTGATATTATGGGTTCATAAAGGTCAAAGAAAGTCAAAGTGACAGTCAAATAGAGGTAGTATTCAAATGTAGGTAGCGTTCAGAGGTTTTACGGTATATCAGATTTGAATTGTTATAGGGAGAGTGCTAATTTAGGATATCAACATATTGCTAGTCAAAGCATCTAGAGATGCTTTGACTAGCAATACATAAATGATATAATGATATCTATGATACATAGATGTTAGCAAAATGATACCTCGCTACTTTTTGTCTCCCGTTTAATATCCTATATGCAATATAGGATATTAAATATATTAGATATGCAATATATCCGTGCAATATCGGTTCATCAACAGAAACAGAAATACCTCCACATACCAGCTTCATGAGTTTTGGAACTTAGCTACCATTTCAATTCTCATATCTCAAAACAATTTTTCTTATGTAATTAATAAATAGGAATTAATTGGTTCCTTCCAGTAGAATAAAGAAGCTAAAGTGGATATTACAATGGAAATGTGTTTTTCATTGGTCTAATTCTCTACCTGCAGTCACAAAGTAACAAGTACCTATCTAATGGTTATGGTCTACAATAATTATTTAGATAATTAGATGAGTAACAAGTAACATATCTCATGGTTATGATCTACATTAAAACAACATATTTATATGCAGTACTGTATAGAGTTCTCACCTTTGAGACAGACAGTAGAGGCTGGCAGTGGTTCAGGAAATACTTGACTACAACTCATTCTGAACACTACACATTTGTCTACGCAACAGTAAATATACTTTACATTTAACTTAAATTAATTTAGCTGATTACGCATACAATTGAGAATAAGTTTTTATTTTACATTAAGCTTATTCAAATTTCGTTTTCCTTTTTTATATTTTCCGATTAAGATCATTTCGCTTCACTTTTATACTTTTTATCACTTTCACTCACAGCTAGCTTTTTTTATCATTTTTATCCGAGGAGAAAGAATGAGTGATGCTGTTCTCGTAAGCATTGAAACTGTCTCGTATGCTAGTATCTCTAATTGGTCTCATATCTCAAGCCATGTATTGGCTCAGAATTCATCTCGTATCTCAAATTTCTTACCAGTTGGAACGCTCTTTTGTCGAGGCATACAGTGTTTCTATTGTTCGTTTCACAAAGGAAAAGAGTGGATGTTCACATAAGATTAATATTGCTATATAAGAATATATTTGTACTATAATATATTACTAAATAGATTACCAAAAATACTGTCATCACTCACAGGTTTCACTGCCGATTTTTTAACCTAGTTTATCAAGGAGTGTCAGATAACCTAATTTCTGTGTTGATTGTCACAAAAGGAAGAGGTGAGAGTCAGCATATAGTAGCTCACTGAAATTTTGCTTACAAGCTATATTATGTGACAAACAATCTGGTGAATGCCAGCTGGTCACATTGGTTGAGTGCTCTCTTCATTTCCATTCACTGCTTTAAAATAACTCAACTTGGGTGGTCTCTTCTTGTGTGGCAATAGCTAAATACTGTCAGTTTGAGTTCAACAATAGAGGATAGTAGGTGGGCCTTGAGTGTGATACAGAGGGCTGGAGTTCAACTCCATGGTGAGACTCTCAGTAAGACATAATAGTAACAAGTAATAATAGTAATTATAATAGTAATAATAGGATTTTACAGTACTTTATAGCTATCAACTATAACTAGTAATTTATTAATAATACTTTGTTTATAGTTGTTTCTCTTGTTTTCTAAACAGATAGAGAATTGGTATCACATGTTTTAATTCCATCCTCCGTCACCCCTGTATTATTTATTAAAGAATTTGTGTGTTTATATGGAATTTTTATCTTAGGCGCGTCATGGTGAGTAACAGTCATGCTAATTCTTTAAGCACAGTTCCATGTTCTTTTACAAATTTAGATCAACGTAATAAAAGGTATGATATCATCAGGAATCTTATTACTCTTCGATAACTATCTGAGGATTACATACGCCCAACCAAAGGTTGACAATGTACGCTCACTATACATGGGAATTATTCTGTACGTCGCTTGTATGAAACTATGTCATCTGCGGAGGAACTTTGGCTGAATGACAGAGAAAGTTGACTTGGAGGGTATGTCAGAGGATATTCAGTTTAAAATTTAGAATTGTTTACTACTAAAATTACCGTGAAATCTCTATTTGAATGACATTGCATTCTATTTTTTAACCTTTCACATATAATGGAGGTCAAATAGATTGCCGCGTTGTATTTTGCAAATAGCCTGTCTGAATTTTGGAAGATAAGTTTGACCCTTTTACAGGCAAAGCCAATGTCTTAACCTTTAATGTCATTAACCCTTTTGAAAGCAATAAATCTGTTAACTTGTTGAGGATCTGTAAATAACAAGCATGGGAAGCCGAGTAATATCTCTACCAGTCCATATCTAATGCTTTCAATTAACCCGCAATGATATGTATAGCACGTGCTTCTGTTGCCCTGCCTTGCACTTTGTTAGTGCTTCGAATTTTTTTATTTTGCATTTTTATATTTAACATTGGCACATAAAGCTCATTGATTGATCGAGATGTTTGCTACAGTTTTCAGTCTAATCTGACATTTACATGCAATAGCAGAGGAGTTATGAGGTTCGATCCATCGCAAGCCGTGTTAGGATAACTGCAAGGATGCTATTAAACAATATACGCTATAAATCTGGAACTACAAGCTTTATAGTAATAATTTATCAGATGTCACAAATGTATACATTCACGAACAAGTAATATAAACAAACCATACTTAACTACCTGCATAAACAAGAATTAAGTTTTTTGAAACTGAATATTTGCTCGTTAGCTTCGCCAATTGCGTTCTGATTGTTGCAGTCGATAGAACAAACATCTTCTGGCTGCTCAATATCTTTCATAACGTGTTTTTGACTACAACTCTCCTTCTGCGCCGCTGAACTAAATGATATTAGCGTGCAAACAATCTTTTGAGTAGAGCGAAACACCTACACATTGTATTTCCCGCAAATGATAAACCTATAACCACATCGCTAAGCAC
Organism: Watersipora subatra; assembly: GCF_963576615.1. Classification (NCBI taxonomy): domain Eukaryota; kingdom Metazoa; phylum Bryozoa; class Gymnolaemata; order Cheilostomatida; family Watersiporidae; genus Watersipora; species Watersipora subatra. Next base: position 621,945 of record NC_088715.1, read on the forward strand.
CACTTTTAGACTAAAACTAGTCGCTCACATACCATTGTAAATATAAACCGTTTTTTACATACATCAAAGTATGAAGGCCGAGTCAAACAAAGGAACTACTATTATTCTGATACAGTTATTAATTATTTATACGGTGTTGCTTTCACAGCTAATTATATTCATTTGTTATTAATGGAATCGATTCATTATTAGTACAATTTTGAGAACAATTTTCTACTGTTCACTTGCAATTACAGGTTTGTAAAGTTAAAAGAATGTCAAAGTGATGTTCAAATGGAGGTAGCGTTCATTTATAGGTTTCACAGTAAGTTGAAATAATTTGAAAAGAATTTATCTACTGCTTTTTGATTGCAGCTGTTAGTACCAAACTTTGTCTTTAAAAAAGTTGTAACAATACTTAAATAGTGTTCACTTACTGCTAGCTTGCCTTGGCACATGATAAACTGACCAAAAATAAAATATCTAATTTTATTGATTTGAGCATGCATACCTTATCACAACTATGGCCACATTTTCCAATGGGCAGACAAACAATTATTCCAAGCAAAACTTCATGTGTCTTTGAAAAATATAACAAGTTTTTAGGCATCCTTGACTTCAATACTGTTTATTATCTGCCCTTAAACTAAGTGTTTGGTATTTGGGAATTTATCTGAGAAACAGTAGCCTTAATTAGTAGACCTTGACTAGTACCTGCCACTAGCTACCTTACTATGTGTGATATTGGCTAGCAAGTGTCTATAAGTTATACACTGTTGTTGCTATCTCAGTGTGAGTAGCTGATATGCTGGGATATTTACCATACGTGTACTTACTTAAGTCTGTAAATCTTTTCATTAAATATTTACTGATTGTGATTTATTATTACTAAAATGTAATATAAAACATTGTATTTAGTACCTACATGTTAATCAAAAACAGATATTTATTTTGAGTTATATTTAATTGTAGCAACACGAATTGTATAAAGGTTTGTTTTATAAAAATTTCCTATTCATCACATTACTGCCAGCGGTCACAGTGTGAATATTTATAGTGTCCGAGGCCATTCTGTTACTAGTAAATGTAACATAATGTTTGTTATTTCATTATATGAAATTAAGCAGATAAACTTCACTTGAAATAATAAACAGAAAGTGAAACTAGCCAATTACAAGGCTGTAGAACCAGCCAATCATGAAGCTGCAGTAACAACTAGCTTCTGTTCCTTTATTCAATATCTGATAAATTCATCATGAATCACTGTTTGAATAACTCTTATTCAGATCAGCCAATCAGGAGACAGATAACATTATTATAACCAGCTACAAGCTATAAAGAAGCCTGTAGTAGTCAGAGCAGGTGACAAACAGAATAGCTAGAGGTAAGTATAACTTATATATTATATTAGCATCTGTTGATATTGTACTTACTGGGAATAATAGAGTAGATGAGGAGAGTCACTGAGTCAGTGTGATTATAATATAACTCTGACCTCATGAGACTATCACTCTCTACCCTGAGGAGACTCATAGAGTCTGTCATGTAGTGAGGTTAAGTTAAGGTCAGGAGGCTCTGGTCTCATTCCTCAGTCATAATCAGACCAGCAAATACTTCCTACTGCAGATATTTCATGTTTCTCAGCTCTGCCAGAGTCTGACACCCCTGGCCTTATTTTTATACTCTGTAAATATCCAGGGTTCACCTGCAGCCACTCTGTTATGGTTGGCAGCTTTCCAACTCTGCAGTTGAGTCACATTTTGTACTCATTTCTCTATCATGTTTTACTGTATGCAGCAGCTAATAGAGTGCAGTACATATGTTACAGTTAAACATGGAAGGACTGCTGAAGAATTATGTGAGAGAGAGAAAAAGATGGAGATTAGTGCTTTGAGGGCAGCCTTAGAGTCAGTCCAACCAGCTGAGCTGCTGAGGCTACTGATTACTATCAAGCATGACTCATACTCAGCTGTTATGATAGCAGCAGACAGAGCCCACACAGAAACCTGCCGTCTGCTTCTCTCACCAATCAGAAGAACAGCAGACGAGTTGCTCTGGATGAAGCAGAATGGATGTACAGCACTGCACCTTGCTGCATGGAGGGGAGACAACAGTGAGTGTGTAGAGTTGCTGATAGACACAGTGAGTGATGAGAGGAAGTACGAGTTTGTATCTGAGAAGACTGAACAGGGTAACACAGCTATAGCACTGGCTGCAATGTATGGAAGGAGCAAGTGTAAAGAGTCCCTCCTCTACAGCTTCTCCTCACTACAGAGAGACTCCCTATTAAACATACAGGATAACAACCTCGACACTCCACTACACAGGGCAGCATACAATGGAGATACAACTGCTCTGAAGGTCATGTTAGGATCCGTGTCTCTAGTGACTGTCTCTTCACTCCTCAACATAAAGAATAAACAGAACAGGACTCCATTGGAGGAAGCAGAGTTTAGGGGAAAGAAGGAATCATCAGAGCTGTTAAAGAGATGGCAGCTGAAGTCAGTATTAGAAGGTAGGATTGTTATACAGTGTGATACCAGCTACTCACTTGAACTGTTCTACTGCTAAACTCTTTAGTCTCAGCAACTTTCTACTGAAAATCTAAACTAAATGCTAGTAATTCATTCATTGTATACATTTACTGTTGAACCCTGGGACATACCCTGGATAATTGCATCTCTATTTTCCTGTAAACTCACTGAGTCTCGCATAGACAGAGTGCTGCTTGTCTCCAGCCTCCAGCTGAACAGTTTATAGTCTGAGTATTTAAATTAATATTAATATTCAAAACTGGTAGGATTGAAGTGATGTTAGCAGCTCTTTAAATATCAACTCCTTGTGGCAGACTCAGTAGCTCGACTCTCGTGTTCCACACTATTCTGACTGTTAATATTTCTGTAATTTGAAATGTCTGAGATGTGAAGAATTTAATGCAATAGTAATGATACAAATATTTTACACGTTTACAACAAAGTAAATAAAAGTATTTTTCCACTATAATTATAATGTTGTGTACTAGTCCATTGGCTATCTGTCTCTATTTGTTTCTATTTGTCTCCAAAGGTCAAGGTTAGAATAAAATAAATCTTGGAATGATACATCGACTTGAAACATTTACATTGATAGACCGACGTGTAATGTCTGCACCTATCCGATGGCCTCAAATGATTTCTGACCGATTGCGGCTACTTATTCCCTCTGGTTTGTTGACGTATTTGACGATCTATCACAGCAAACAATAAATTCATATAACTTGTATATACTGTATACCGCAATGAAGACAACCCTATATGTACGTTATTCAGTTTGGCAAGGGCGGAAAGAGAAATAAAAGTGACTTTTTAAGGCTAACTACAAGGCTGTCTCTATTCAAATCGGTCTGAATTCATGGTTAGAGGTTAAGATAAAAAACTCACTTCGTGCAGGACTAGAACTCCTGACCATCAGGTTACTAGTCTGACACTATAATAGCTGCGCTAATCAAAAGCCCATCATTTGTTCAGATTATTTGGGCAACCAATTATTTGATGTGCTTTAATGGGCTCATCTGATGATCTCTAACAGCGCACTAGATGACTAGGGTACTATCTTCTATAGATAGTAGAAAAATAAATGTAATAGAAATCAATTATAGTAGCCAGTTTAGTGTTTATTGTAATTTAACATATTTAATAACACACATTCACCCATTACTTCACTAAAGATATTCTCACCCATACATACTCAACACACCATATTTTACTCAACACACCATATTTTGTCATAGTTTTGTCGTGAACTGGAGTAAGTTTTTACATTTTCATTTTCATCGTAAAAGTGGAGCACTTTTCCCCAGAGTAAAATAAAGCAACACAAATAGCTAGAGAAACACTAATAAAGATCTATATTAGAATACAACTACTCTGAGTGTTAATTAAAAATTCATAGAGGATATCATTGGCCTTCACACGATATCAATTCTCATTGGTCAATTTATTGGTCAACACGACACAACATTTAATAGGGCTGATGTGTATAGATAGCCCCAGGCAATATCTACACTATGCATTCGCCATGCATTTTGCTGGTCTGTGTGCACCAGGGCTTTTTGATTTTTTTACTATTGAATTGTTCTAGCATTTTTTGATTTTTGGTCACTAAAAATTGTTATAGCATTAAAAATCAAGAAAAGTTGGTGATTAATTTTAGATGTAATTCAGGGCTCACAATTTAATCAATTTTAGTATGATAAGCGGCATGTGTGTCTGTCTATACGAGGCTGTACTTAGACGTAGATGTAGAGGTGAGATACTGAACGAATGTACACTATATAGTCCAACAGCTGTAGTAAATTTTATAGCTGAATCATTTGGTTAACAGGAACAAAGTCGTGTTTGAAGATGTAGTTGCGTCAAATTTAAGTTGATCTTAAAAGAAAGAATTTTTTTTTCTCTATCAGTTGATATGTTGTTTGTTGTGTTACGCGATCGCATTGCCAAGATATTTGAAAATTAAAACCGAAAAAATCTGATCGCCTTAAAAACGCTCAGGCCACCAAAACGTGCCCAGACTTGCCCAAAATGATGTCACGCGTTTGGCAACCTGTCTCTATCTCTCGTATTCACATCGGGTATTTGCGATAAAAGTCTAGTCTTACGCGGCTCTATTGGCATATATCTTATTTCGTATTTGCTCATGTTGGCTAGAATAATATTTTGAATCCTGTTACAGATGCATTATTATGAATGTTTCAGAGGCCTCAAATAACGAAAATTGAAAATTTGTTCCACTCACTTTCTCCAAATGTTGTGTAAACATTTGGGTACCGACGACCAATTCTACCGGTCTACGGTAATTCTGTCGAGTCACTTATATAGAACGCGGTCTTTGTATCAGCACAGTTCTGCAGCTACCCATACAAATGATATACAGCCTCCCATAAGCCCCGCCCACATTATGTCGCCTATTACCTACATACTAGTTTCTTACTAGTACTAGTAAAATACTGGTACATAATGACATCTCTATAATGCACCCATCCGGGCGCGAATGAGATAATATAGTAGACTAGACTATTACTATTCTTACCGAATACTAAATAAGTGAATTAAGCAAGCCATTTCTTTGAAAAGAATACAGACAGGGATAGAGTTTTAAGGATGAGAAGTCTGCTGCAAACTGGATTTGAACTCACATTCTCCATTTCTGCGGACATCCATATACCATATCCGATTCACTACAATATTCTGCAAATCATGTTTCGCATTATTGTCATGCAAGTGCCAAGTATTATTGGTACTTTGCCAACAAACATTATGCTTTTTAGCTAAAGCTTTATACAAGCTAATATTATATAGTACTGTCTCATTATAGCTATTAATAATGCTTGTAGCTTTTTACAAAGCTTTTTTATGACCAAACATATAAATACTTGGGTTTTCTGTTATCAAATCAGTTGTCTCTGGAGTGTGCAATAAACCATTTCTCTAACTTAATACTCTATTTAATTGCTTCTGTGCAGAAACATAACAGAAGCTAATTGGCGACAAGGATTTCTCTTTTGAACAGTTACAAAGAGTCTTGTTCAGATTTTATCATTGATAAAATCGATACAAAGAGTTCTAGTTTATTACAAGAGTAACTGTTCAAAATTGCACCACTACAATGGCAGAAGTAGTAGACCTAATCAAGCTAATGCAGAAGCAGCAGGAGGACCAGAGAAAGCAGCAAGAGGAGCAGAGAAAACAGCAAGAAGAGCATTGACAACAGCAGCATGAGGAGTTCAAGCAGCAACAAGAGGAATACAGACGTCAGCAAGATGAAAGAATGGAGGAATACAGACGTCAGCAAGATGAAAGAATGGAGGAGAATAAGAAACCGATGGAGCTACTACTACAAAACCTACAACGGAAACAAGAAACAGCTGCAACCGCTGTTCCAGCCTTCCCAGGTTTTGACCCAACAGCAGAGCTACTAACAGATTACATAGACAGATTCAACACATTCATTGCAGCAAATTCTATTCATCAAGACAAGATTGCTGGCACTTTTCTCACCAACCAACAGCCTACACTCAACAAGCAGTTTAGTAATATGGCAGCTCAGCTCTCAACACCCAAGCAGATCAACGACCTCAACATGGATGAAATACTGGAATTTCTCAAAGACCAGTATGACCCTAAGTGCTTCATTGTTAGAGAGCGTTACAAGTATTGGAGTGACATGCAGAGGAAACCTGGAGAAACTATTCAAGAGTTAGCTGCCAGAATTCGTCAGGATGCAACTACATGTGCCTTCATAGACATTACAGATCCATTAGATGAGGCTCTCAGAACAAGATTTATCTGCTCTGTAAACAATGAAGCAGTTCTCAAATCTCTCTTCAAGGTCAAGGACAATGAACTCAACTTCAACAAAGCTATACAGGTAGCACAGGAAACAGAAGAAGCAGCTAAAGTTGCCAAAGAGACAGTTTATGGAAACTCGTCTAAAGTCAACAAGGTTGCTCAACAGAAATCAAGATACAAACCAATCCAGAAAAACAACTCTACACCTGACAAGCAGAAGGAAGGAAAGCTATGCTACAGATGTGACCGAACTAACCATACAGCGGATGACTGCAGATTCAAAGCAGCCACCTGCAACTTTGGTTCTAAACAAGGTCACATAGAAAGAGCATGCGAGAACAAGAAATCATCTGCAGCAGAAAAACCAGTAAAGATGATAGAATGCACATCAACCAAGATGGTGAAACTTGCTGAAAACATCAAACTGGAGGGAGACAACTTCACACTTGAACTGGACACTGGAGCATGTGACAACTTCATCTGTAAATCAATATGGGAGAAGCTAGGAAAGCCAAAACTAAAACCTACTACAGTTAACTACAAATCAGCCTCAGGACATCTCATAGAGACGCTTGGCAGATGTGAGCTAACTGCCCAATTGGATGCACAGAAAGAAGTCAGACTACCATTTGTGATTAGTGCTGTACAAGATCTCAACCTACTAGGAAGAACTGCTATACAGCAACTAGGCATCTCTATTGATGACAAGCTACAACAGAACCTTGTATCAACAATCACAGAGAACCAGCCAGATGGGAGGTTACAAATCAAGTGTAAGGAGATGTGCAAAGAATTTCCAGAAATATTCAAAGACGAGCTAGGATGTCTCAAGAACTTTGAACTAGAGATAAACTTCAAACCTTCAACAAAGCCAGTCTTCTGCCGACCCAGACCAGTTCATATTGCCTTGACAGAAGAGCTCAACCAAGCATACGAAGCAGGTGTAGCTAAAGGCATATGGGAACCAACTCAATTCAACCAGTATGGAACACCAGTTGTACCTGTACGCAAATCTACAACAGGTCAAGCTGCAGGGAAGATCAGAGTATGTGGAGACTACTCCAAGACTATCAATAATCAGCTAGAAACACATAGGAAACCTATCCCACTACCAGAAGATCTAATCAGAAAACTAGGTGGAGGCTATTGCTACACAAAGATTGATTTAGCAGATGCCTACAATCAAATATTGTTGGCACCAGAAAGTCAACGACGACTAGCACTATCAACACACCGAGGAGTACTACTACAGAAGAGGTTGCCCTTTGGCATAAGCTCAGCACCAGGGTATTTTCAAAAAATCATGGAGCAACTGACACAAGACCTCCCAGGAGTAGCAGTATACCTAGATGATATACTAGTGAGTGAAGCCAATGCAGAGAGCCATCTACAAAACTTACGTCGACTTCTTCAAAGATTAGAAGAAAGAGGGCTCAGATGTAGAAAAGACAAGTGCTGTTTTGCTCAACCTACAGTATCTGGGACACAAACTCACTTCAAAGGGAATCACTAAAGGAAAGAAGGCAGATGCAGTACAACAGATGCCAGTCCCAACAGACTTAACTCAGCTAAGATCTTTCTTAGGAGCTACACAATTCTACAGCAAGTTCATACCCAATCTGTCACAACTCACAGGACCATTGCACAAACTGACACGCAAAGGAGAGACCTGGAAATGGGGCACTGAACAAGAAAAGAGCTTCAACAAACTGAAAGATATGCTATCAACTGATAGTGTCTTAGCACACTTCAACCCAGATATTGACATTGGAATCTCATGTGATGTTTCAGAAACTGGACTGAGAGCTGTACTATTTCATCGTTATCCTGATGGAAGTGAGAGACCAATAGCCAATGTTTCAAAAACACTGACCAGCACACAGAGGAAATATGGACAAATACAAAAAGAAGCTCTCTCAATCATATTTGCTCTAAAGAAGTATCACCAGTACCTGTATGGTCGACGGTTTATCTTGGTAACTGACCACAGACCTCTTCTCACACTTCTAGGACCTACCAAAGGAGTTCCAGCTCTAGCAGCCAACAGACTAGCAAGATGGGCACTGGTGCTAAATCAGTATGACTACACCATAGAATACAGATCTACCCAGCATCATCAAAATGCAGATGTCCTCTCAAGACTGCCAGTTGGACCTGATAAAGAGTTTGATGCAAGAGAAGATGAGGATGATGTTGATACAGTGATGCACTATAGAAGGACACCATTTCCTACAGGATACTCTCCCAGTCAGCTGCTGAGTGGAAGACAGATGAGATGCAAGATTGACACCCTATTGCCATCACCCGCACACATAGCACAGTTTCATCAATCCAGAGAAGTCAACCGATCGGCAGAAAAGACAGTTAGCAAGATACACAGCTACAATCTTGGAGCACCATGCTATGCCTTGTATCATGGACCTAGACGCAACAGACAACCTAGATGGGTTCCAGCCATTGTTACTAAGATATATGGAACTCGTAGTCTCAATGTCAAAGTGGTACCAAAGGGACCTACTTGGAGAAGACATGTTGAACAACTCAGACCAAGATACTCAACAGAAGAAGATCAAGACCCTGGAGATAAACCTGATATAACAGAGGAGACAAAACTGCAACTACCAGCCCCTACAACTGTAACAGAGCAACCTCCGTCTAGAAGAAGACCACGCAACCCTCGTCTACCTGATGGAGATGAGTATAGCAGAGACAAACCCCGAAGGTCTAAGAGAACCAGAAAGAACCTTTAGCTTAGTGAGGAGGTGTCATGCAAGTGCCAAGTATTATTGGTACTTTGTCAACAAACATTATGCTTTTTAGCTAAAGCTTTATACAAGCTAATATTATATAGTACTGTCTCATTATAGCTATTAATAATGCTTGTAGCTTTTTACAAAGCTTTTCTATGACCAAACATATAAATACTTGGGTTTTCTGTTATCAAATCAGTTGTCTCTGGAGTGTGCAATAAACCATTTCTCTAACTTAATACTCTATTTAATTGCTTCTGTGCAGAAACATAACAATTATCTTCAACAATATTATTTTATTATATAATTTTTACAAGCAAAAATATTTTCATCTCGGCATAAAGCTTTTATTAAAAATAGTCATCAAGTCGTGGCCACTCACATAGTATTAGCTGATACAATAAGACAAATTCATCTACTGCAACAAACTCAAACAAAACATCATCCAGCACGCATTCAAGTCCCGCTTTCTCCTTCAGGCAGTTTCCGCACCGACAAAGCTTCTTCGGCTGGTGGGACGACATAAACATTCTTTAATCAGTAAAACAAGTAAATGTAAACAAAGTAGATGCAATAAATATGTCATTCATAGATATGTCATTCTAAAGCGTATCTATTGACAGCTTCCAAATTGGGAGTTAATAGATTGCGTGTGTAATTTTAAAAACGAATAAACATTTAATAAAGGCACAAGTACGCCAAGCCAACGATTCAAAGCTTTGGTTCTGGAAATTAAAGATTTGCAATGATCAATCAATTTTACCCACTTCCTACGAGTGAAAATAATTTGTAATCATGACTCTAATTTTCCAAAGAAAATTCGAAAAAAATATTATAGCTAGGTAAAACGGCAGATAAGCTATGAAACGATGATTGGAGATAGCAAAGAATTATCATTTTATTAATTAGTATATGTATTTATGACTATAAAAAATATTACATTTACTAAGGTATAGAAAACTCTAAGTTAATTTACCTCCATTCTGTCTTCTTCTGCAGCAAAACGCTGCTGACGCCTGTCAGCTTTGGCCATAGGCTGTCTACTCTAATCTTTTACTAAAAGTTGCTCAGATAACTCTGAGTAGCGGTCGCTCGACCTTGAAGCCATTTTAAAACTATGTATAACTTAGTAATTGTTGAAACGCGTTGAGAATGAATTCTCTAATTAAGAGAATCTTCGAGATCACAGACAATGCGTTTTACGAGTGATAAAATTTATTACGGCCTATGTAAAAATTTCGCACGCATGATTGGCTAACGAATCGACCTCATATTTATTGCTCGTGGTTTCGTTTCAGATACCTTGCTTGTGACGTCACGAAATAGGCACCCGCTGGAACGTGAGCTTTTTAAAAGAGGGCCTCATTCAAACGCATATATCTCTGGACAGGGTTGGTCTACAAAGACAAAAATGGCATCAAATTGTAGCTGATGTTTTAGCCTTTTATGGGTCCTAATTTCATTTTTGACGCAACTACATCTTTAACTGAACTGAATACGGTTATGCAAAACCATGAGTGTCAAAACCTGACTGTTTATGTGAGCTCGTACCTGAAGATTAGGAAAAAAATTACTTTCAATGGGATTCGAACCCTCAACTTTCAGCCTGGTAGACCAACATTCACACACCTGCTACTATCTACCTGTCTGACAAGAAATTGTAATTAAAGGAGAAAATGAAATCTCTGGTTTGAAGGCAGCTTTTAGAGGCATATTCCAGATAATTGGGGTAAACCAGTCGCAGAGAACACGATTTCACTTTAATCAAACGTGATTTCCTCATGAAACAAATTATAGTTATCTGCTACAAGTACTGGCTCTATAAGACCTGAAAGTAAATATAGACTAAGATCCTAAATCAATGTGATTAGAAATCATATTGACCTTACACTAAAGTTACTCTTTTGTTTATTTACTATGAGAAAAGCCAGTCATCAGCATAAATACTTGCAATAACTGTAGCAACTAAAGTGAAAGTAAAGTTAATTAAAACACAATTAAAGTGAAAGTAAACAGATAATTTCAACATTGTTTTATATGATTGGTAATGCATCATGCTATGTTATTAAATATTAAGAAAACAAAATTTTAGCAGATATTTCTCCTAGTTTAGCAAGTTCAAAGTTGAAAATATATTTTGTTGCATTTACGTCAGACCATCATTGAATAAAGTCGTTTCCAGTAACGAGTTCATTACTTATTCGTTAGTAATTCAACACATTTTTTTTCTTTTTTTAACCACAGTCAGTTAATTACGATGGGTAGATGTTTCTTTGCTAGTTGGCAATCTCACACTAGGATTGGTAGTATAACCTTTTTTAGAGTTCCTGTCTCTCAGTCACCAAATTTAGCAAAACTATGGCTGTTTATGGCAAAGCTTGCCAACTTAACCTTTTGCTAGTGCGGTCAAGTGCATTAGGCACTTCCATAAGAGGCAGCTTTATTTGGAGCAATTTGGGACAACTACAAGATTAAGAGTGGGAGAGGTTCCATTCCCTAATGGAGTTGTACCATACAGCAAGAGAGCATTGCCAACCAGGAAAACCTCAACCGTAAGTAGGCCTAATTCATGAAGATTTTTAAATAATATACTTCATAATATATTTTAAACAAATATAGTTATTTTACAATATAAATTATTAAATATAATGTAATAAGTCAAAATATGTAGTACTGTACATTAGTACAAATAAAAGATTGGATATGACTGGGTGACAATGAGACTTCGGCTGAGTTGCAAAGGCTACGTTTGATGTTAACCTGATTCACTTGAATTAACTTGGTTAACTGAGTAAAAGTTAGTAAGATAATTTAAATTTTCTGTTCGGTCTAAATTGTCAGAAATGCTCTAATTGTTCATAAAATATATGACTAATATTATCACAAAATTTTGATTCCCTTATTATTTATGATTCATGCTACCCTTACTAATATAGGCTTTACAGATCACTTGAAGCAATTAGCCCACATGATGTTTGTAGTATTTGCGTGGTTTTGTAATGTTGTTTCATCGAAAGAAATCCTAATTTTTACAATATAATTATATAATAATTAATTGCAGATTTAAATTAGGCATCAGTTTGTTATTGTTTGTGTTGGTATTTATTTTTTCTTCTATACTTTTGGGAATCATCCCATGCAAGTATACAAACCATGTCGCTAATATTCACATGAGCTTTCCAGGAAACAACAAGTTCATCCAGTGCTTTCATGAACCCATTGATCCATGAGGGAGGAAAAAAGTATTCTATTTATACCCAATGTTGGCATAAAAGTTGTGTGTTAAATCTAATAATATATTCAGAAATATCAAACACATGGAGATGTGTAATATAATATTTTATATATCACTTAGAATGCCTTTGGTTTGTGATATAAGAATATGTAGTCATTTGTTGCATAATAGTAAACAGAAATGGTACAAATGGTTAAATATTCTGCAGCTGGTTTACATTTGAATAAACAAAAACTTTGCAGATTTATAATATATTGAACAATAACCACGAGTAATTTGATGTTTACAGAGGAATGGAAAGAAAGGTGAAATGGTTAATTCCAGGAAGTGTAGGGCACAAAGTCATTTGTGATGCGTTAGGACAAGCGAGACTGCTAAACACATTGCGTCTGTTGAACCACGGTCAACACACGGGTGCTTTAGAAAACCTCCACAGCCTGTGCAACATTCTGAAATTACTATGATGGTGTAATATACAAATTTTTGAATTGCAGGACAGAGCAGCTTCACTTTCAAAAACTCTTATAAAACCAAATGGTAACACAACAAAAGAAATGCATAGGTCAAGATTTACATAAAAGTTAAACTCAATCCCTAGTTTTATGTGAAATATTTTTTGATAAAGTTAATATAACAGGCTATTCAAATTATAAATATTATGCAGTTATTTGTATAACATGATTTAGATTTAGGTAATGTAAGCTGTTAAATGTGGTGTTTTTATGTCATGGCGCAAGTTAAATGATTGAAATATAGTTATTTCTCAAACCATGCATTCGCTTATTCACTATACAAGTCATGAAGATCAGCTAAGTATCGTTGCTGTCAGATTCAGTTAAAAGATTTATAAAAAACACATTCTTCATAACTGAACTTACATTAATTTCTTTCATTCATAATAAAAAAGCTCCACTTCATCTGCCTCATTCTGATCTTCATCTTCCGATTCCACATTTTTGAAGCCTACATAACTCCCATTTGGATCAGACCACATTGTGCGAATGTAGGCAACGACGCATGAAGGAATAACTTTTCGGTTTCTTCTTCCAAGGTACCGTAGACAAAATCTATATAGTTTCTATAAGCATGGAGTCTGTAGTTTAAATTAGTCATGTTAGTAAACAGAAGAGCAATTCCTCTGAAGCCAAGATACCTTTGATGCTTGAACCATGAGAGTTGTATCACAACTTTCCCCAATATCTGATGTATTAGTAAATTAGACTGCAGGATGCAGCTATTTATACCGGGAATATACTGATCATCCTGAAAGTTTGTATTAGCCAAATTTTCAGTGTAGCAACATAATTTTTCAATAGCTGTCGGCAAGTCACAACAATTCCCACACTTGCAAAATTTATCGGGAGTTGGTAAGACGTCAGTGGAGGTAGTTGTAGTTGAAACAGTGGTAGTAATAGTAGTGCTCATGGTCGTTGCTATACTAATTGGTGTTGAACATGTCGATGATGAATCTGATTGTTGTTTAACATGTCAATGATAAATCTGACTGTCTGTTTCGCTTGCGCTCATTGAATAGTTCGCCACTGATATATTTATATATTTGCCCCATCTTCAACTTCGAGAGTAGCTTCTATAAGGAGTGGTTGTTTTAGCTGTGAGTCTTTTTGCCATTGTATTATGAACGTAATAGAGCAGCGACAGAAATAAATTTAAGTTGAAATATTTTAGCGATACGCGTATTAATTAGCAACGGCGGTCAAAGGCAAGTTCTAAATGTGCACTTCTTTCCGAATTGTCACAATTGCGAGATACGTGCGATTTCCCTCACATTAGATTGCAATTCAAGTCAAACTCTACGTGTTTCAAGATTGGATGAATGATTAGGATTCAGTGTTCCCAGTGGCGAGTTCGTTTCACACTCATTTTCGCAGTGGCGTTATCTATCCGATTTTTGCAAAATATGCAATTGAAAAGAAACTCTGTATTCAGTTATATGTGAATGCACAGGCATTTTTTGTTTTTAAAATATTATTCTGAATATTTATCTGCTGTGAGAAAGAATATATATTTTGCTAAATGTGGTAAATTACACAAAACAAACAGGGTAAATGTTGGCTTTCATCAGTAAATTGTGTTTACTTTCCCTTTAAAGATGTGGTTGCATTAAATTTGAGTTGATCTTGAAAGAAAGAATTTTTTTCTTTATCAGTTGATATGTTGTTTTTTGTGTTACGCGAAGTCATTGCCAAGATATTTGAAGATTAAAATCGAAAAAATCTGATCGCGGTAAAAACGCTCAGGCCACAAAAACGTGCCCAGACTTGCCCAAAATGATGTCACGCGTTATACAACCTGTCTCTATCTCTCGTATTCACATCGGCTATTTGCGATAAAAGTCTAGTCCTGCGCGGCTCTATTGGCATATATCTTATTTTGTATTTGCTCATGTTGGCTAGAATAAAATTTTAAATCCAGCTACAGATGCATTATTATGAATGTTTCAAAGGCCTTACATAACAAAACTCGAAAATTGGTTCTACTCACTTCCTCCAATTGTTGTGTAAATATTTGGGTACCGACTACCAATTCTACCAGTCTACGGTAATTCTGTCAAGCTAACTATGTAGAATAAGGTCTTTGTATCAGCACAGTTCCGCCGCTACCGATACTAACGATATACAGCCTCCCATAAGTCCAGCCCACATTATGTCTGTCGCCTATCCTTGAGGCAGGGCTGTATATCATTGCCTACACCGACTACTAGTTTCTTACTACCATAAGTAAAATATGCAAGCCGCGTCTTTAAAAAGAATATACATAGGGATAGAGTTTTAAGGATGAGAAGTCTGCTGCAAACTGGATTTGAACTCACATTCTCCAGTTCTGCGGACATCTGTATACCATATCCAATTCACTACAATATTCTGCAAATCATGTTTTGCATTATCTTCAATAATAATATTTTATTATATACTTTTTACAAGCAAGGATATTATCATCTCGGCATAAAGCTTTTATTCAAAATATTCATCAAGTCGTGGCCACTCACATAGTTTTAGCTGATACAATAAGACAAATTCATCCACTGCAACAAACTCAAACAAAACATCATGGTTTAGGCAGCACACATTCAGGTTTCTCTTTCCCCTTTATGGCAGTTTCCACACTGACAAAGCTGCTTCGGCTGGTGGGACGACATAAACATTCTGCAATCAGTAAAAAAATGCAATAAATATATTTCATTCATAGATATGTCATTCTAAAGCGTATATATTGAATGCTTCCAAATTGGGAGTTAAATAGAATGCGAGTGTAATTTTAAAATCGAATAAACGTGTAACAAAGGCACAAGTACGCCAAGCCAACCATTCAAAGCTTTGGTTCTGGAAATTAAAGATTTGGTTTGAAGGCAGCTTTTAGAGGCGTATTCAAGGTAATTGGTGTAAACCAGTTGCAGAGAACACAATTTCACTTCAATCCAAGATGATTTTCTCGTGAAATAAGTTATAGTTATCTGCTTTAGCTACTGATTCTATAAGACCTGTAAGTGAATATAGACTAAGATCCTAAATCAATGTGATTAGAAATCATATTGACCTCACACTAAAGTTACTCTTTTCTTTATTTACTATGAGAAAAGCTAGCCAGACGCATAGATACTTGCTATAACTATAATCATTATATATTATTATAATTACTAGTACCCTAACAGTCAAGTTTACTGATAGAGACCGTCAGGTATTTCAATAAAACACAGATAATAAGTATTTGTACAATAACTTTAACATCGTGGAAGGTGAGTGATTGATGTGAGTGATAGTCTAGTATAACTTTAGAACGTTTAGTATTTTTCAGTATTTGTGGTTTTTTATTTTCAATTGATCGCAGCTGAAACACTCATAGCTAGCGTAAAGCCTGGTTCCCATATCAATTGCGATACTCCGGCGGTAACACGCTCAGCAAAACGTTTGCGACGTTAGGCTCAGTGGCCTATTCTATGTTCACATATATGTTAACGTATAAGCTGCATCGCTAAACATAATCGCGTAATCAAATAAAATGTTTGCAAGTCATGCCGTTTCTATAATGGTGACCTTCACCCATACAATGCATTCCGGGAACATATATGTACATGATATATACTCATATTGATCTTTACTATAATAAGTGCCGTGTCCGTCGAAAAGCACACTAAGTGTATGAAAAAAGATTGCACAGCACATGAATAGAACACTGATATTCAGACACTGAATATCACCGAAGTTTGCACAACTAAAACTAATTGTGTGCATAGTTGTTGCACATGATAATCTCTCCCAGTGCATAAAACTGGCAGCACACCTATTCTGCTATTCCGACAGTGGTCAGAATACGTTGGTGTTGTATTGCTGTCTCGGTTTGTTTCAGGATAAGTGTGCTTAAAAATTCAAATTGTTAGTATTTCCCAGCGGCAAAATCGAAAAACAGTTATCATACAGAAAACACAAAACTTGAATGTCAAAAAACAAAAGTTGTCCTCTCATGTATGCTATGTATACCATAACTCCAAACTGTCAAATAAATAAAAACAAAACATTGGTGGTCTGCTGATTCGCTAGCAAAAGGAACTGGGTGAGATGTGTTCTAAGTCATATCCATGGGAAGCAAACTTGATGCTTGATTGTCACAGCCTGCAAAGTTTACCTATTACCAAGATCTCAGGCTACCGTTGTAAATACTGAACCGGGGAGCCATGGGCCCACCCACTGTCAGTAAGGTCTCTATGTATATGAACCACTGTCCATGGGACCGATCATACTAGTGCTAAGTCGATACATTATATCAGTAAAACACAGAGGGAGACTGACATCACACCAGCAACGAGAGAAATTGTATCAGTACAATGCAGCAGATGCTCATACAATGCGAATAATCCATTCCTGGAATGTACATGTTATATGAATGTTATGTTATCTGAACAGTAAAATACATGTAAATAGCCTAAACTGTTTTCAAACATCTTCAAATTCACTCCTTTTGGTCCTTCAAAAAGGAGAACCAGACATAATGTTTTAATTTAATGACCACCATAACTGCAGTATTATTGGTTCATATTGACAACTTCTCTCCTTTTTCGTATCAATTTCATGTGATTCATGGTCTATGATTATTGTAATTTAACAACAAGTTAAGGAGAGCTCACACCTTTAATGTCGACTTATACATATTTCTTTTCCTTTTTTCTACACAGGAAGAGATATATTTCGTAGCGGAAAGGTACTAAATAATATTTTTGGTTTAAAACAAGGTAAAACAAAAATATATCTTTACTAAACTCAGATTGATCTCTATCCGTCTGTCCATCTATTTATCACCAGAGTTTGAAGTTATGACAAAAGGTAGCTTTTGACAGTATTCCATCTCATGACATTCAGATTGGTAGATCAACGCTGTAACACCTGCACCCATTGGTCGCCTTCAAGTCTTTTTGAATATCCTAGGACACTTATGTATTCGCTTCATCTAACTTTCACAGTTTCGCGGAGTCATCCTCTCGCGAAAATTTCATGAGCGGAACTAAACTATTATAGCGAATGAGAGAAAACGCGGAATTAAATTGCTTTGTTTATTGATAGTCCAAAAAACAAATGGCAGCAAGCGATCAAATTGCAATAGCGATCTTAGCAACACAATTCTACCTGCAGCTCTTACTCTTTTTTTCTTACCGATGAACTGAATCTGAGGGATCTAACTATGTTTGTTCCACTTCATTTATTTTCACATCACTACATTTTCGCCCTCATCAGAGCTGCGAAATTAAGCTGCAGCAAAATTTTACTCTTTATGCTACTCACGAAACTGAATACTAGCGAAATATAAGTGTCTTAGGGTAATTGAGTAGTTGCTTATTCTTTGAGTAGTGTCGATACAATACACCTGACAATCTCTCATGGCAAACTAAACAGCCAGGGTACTAGTCTATATAAAATAAGTACCTCTATAAATAATTGGCACCCCTCCGCCCCCCCTAAGGAGAACCCTACATCTCACTAAGATCTATCAGTATGCTGAGCCATCTGAGACTTCTAAATATAACTTCTATCGCTTGCGACATGAGGAGTGTGGAGATATCACTGGGGTTCGCCTAAACACACATGAGTCATTCACAAGCAGGCGATAACGAGGGCACGATAACCGGGGCACACTCACAAACTGCTAATAAAATTACGTATCATTAGCTTCTTAGGCCTATCTCACTTTTTTGGATTGTACACTACGAGAAGACCAGAAAATATGATTCCTGTATTTTCAACAGTACTTAATATTTTATTATTTTTATATATACTTTGATTAAACTTATGAACATTTCAGTGTTTGTTCTGATGATGTTTCAATTGTAACCACAATAGCAAAATTCTGCTGCTTTATGTTGGTGAACATAAATAAGAATTAAACACACACCATATTGGATTATGTGAACAACCAATAAATATGCATCTCACAAGCAATAAAGTTGTGATGAGAATGTCTAGTGTTATCGCTCTGCATGAGCTGGCTGAGTGATGTCTAGTGCAAATTAGCGCCACACAGTGAAATATCGCTCTAATTATTGCCAAATGTGTTTGTACCTTTATTCTCACAACAGACAGCATCAACTTCTAACTCACTTCTATTGCGGACGTCAGCATCAGTTATGGTGGAGGCTGTCATCTACTTCCCAGTCATCATCATAGTTTGTAGGTGTTTTTTACTGAATAGTGGCTGGTCAGAGCTCCACATCGGTTGTATATATTCAGAGAGGAGATTTCAGTAGACACGATGAGCACTGCTGCAAAAACAGAACAGAAAAGCTACAGGTATTATTTCAAATCTGTGTAACTATGGATTTACCTGTGATAAAAACAAAAAGAGACAAGACTATCATTATAATAAAGAGTTTAACTAGCAACTAGACCACAGGCTACAAAAATGATCAAGCAATAATCAGGCCAGCTAACCAGATAGAAATAACTCATCTCAGGCTATTTATAGAACAGTGGTACACAGCCAGGACAAGTAAAAAATTAAAACCTGGTTCCCACATCGATTTCGAGACTCCGGCAATAATATTGCGCAGAAAAACGCTTGCGACGCTAGGCTCGGCGGCTTATGTTCACTTAAAGCTTCATCTCTAATAACGGCATAAAAATTTACGCTTGCCATGCCGTTTTTATAATGCTGACTTTCACCTGTACAGTACATTTTAGCTACACTATTTGAGAAAGTTGAACAGATCTAAACTCTTGCGTTGCCGCCGGCAATTACCAGCGGTCCTTGGCGGTACCCTGCGCATATTTTCCCACTTCACTGCTAATAACCTTTGGTGCTGTCGCTGCAGCTTTGTGACGTATATGGGAACCAGGTTTTAGATCATTGCATTGATTGAGACAAATGCTTAAGCACTGGGAAGAATGCTTGCTTATGGATTCTTAGAAATGCAACAGCAAAAATCACTTCAATGGAGCCACAATAGACCTTTGCCATGCGACATCAATCTGTTCCTGTTTTGGTATGAAAGGGTGAAAATGTCCGAAATAATAATTCTTTAATGCAAAACCCTGGCAATAGGCCTTAAAATTTATACAAGCACTGAACATATTAAATATTCGTAACAAAATAGTATGTTCACCTTAGTAACTATTAAAGTTGCTTACAATAACTTTAGTGTATTTAGTTGTTATGATATATTCATGGTTATAAGTCTTACTTTCTCATTTAAACCATAACTGTCACGAACAACTTTTATTGTATTTACTAGGTAAATCAGACACGCTGATTCCGATTTTGTACTCAAAATAAAGATTAATCCACTACCCTTCAAAGTCATTTAGGCTTTTTTAAAGCGTTTCAATATCCGTTTCGAAAACAACACAATCGGCATTACAAGCTCCGCCCATAAATATGTGACGAAACCTAGCTTTTTTCAGAAACGGAAGTTAGGAAAGTTTAGTCCGATTTAAAATAATAGATATGGGTGTCTTAAAACCCATTATTATCTAAATCCAGCCTGTGAAATAATTTCAGTTTTTTATGAAAGGGATATAAACTATTTAAAATTGCTCGCAGCTTGTTACATGACGTTTAAATGGGCTGGACGCCGAGAAAAATGAGCTCAAAAAGCGCGGTTTTATCACGAGCTAGCGTTGTTATTGCGCTTTTTAAATATGCAATGCTAAATAGCTTATCTACCTTTCAGAAAAGACTGATATTATTTTTAAAGCTGGATTTAAATATTAATAGATTTTAAAACACCCATCTCTATTATTCTAAATCGGTCTAAACATCTCTACGTAACTTCTGTTCCTAAAAAGCTAGGTTACGTAAAGTATTTATGGGCAGAGCTTGTTATGCCGATCGTGTTGTTTTTGAGACCGATATTAAAACGCTATAAAAAATCCTTTATTACTCTGAAAGTTAGTGGCCTAATCTTTATTTTGATTACAAAATCGGAATCAGCATGTCTGATTTACCTAGTAAGTACGATAAAAGTTGTTCGTGGCAGTTATGGTTTAAAGTCATTATCAACCTTAGGACCCAAGGCTAATGTATTGAAGTTATATATGTAATTACATGCATATAGTTAAGCTAGCTAAGTTAAGCTTAGTTGAGTTGGGTACACAGTAATACATGATGGCTGAGTTTGATTTGGTCTGGTGACAATGGACATGGGTGTTACATAATGATGAATCAACAAAAGCCAGGACCCAGGGACCAAGGTCATTGATACATTAATCACTGCGTCAGTAGCATATCACTGAAAGCAGCTTTAGAAAATAGCTCTATAGAGGATGGTAGAACTAACCTTTAACAAGACACTCAAAAAATGACCTCCAGAGCTTGACCCATAGAAACGAACTCTAGCGTTCCACTATAAAAATGAACTCTTACATTCCACCATAACAATGACCTCGAGTATTTATACCCATAAAAATGACCTCTAGCATTTCATCAACAACATGACCTCTAGTGTTCCACCAATATCAATGACTTCTACAACTCGACCAATAACAATGACCTATAGCATTCCACCTATAACAACTAACTCTAGCGCTCCACCCACAACAACTAACTCTAGCACTCCACCCATAGCAATGACCTCCAGCGCTCAAACCATAACAATAACCTGCAGCGTTCCACCCATCAACATGATGTTTAGTGCTCCACCCATAGCAATGACCTCTAGAGCTCAACCAATAACAATAACATCTAGCACTCCACCCATAACAATAACATCTAGCACTCCATCCATAACAATAACATCCAGCGCTACACTGGTAACAATAACCTCTAGGGCTCCAACCATAACAATGAACTCTAGTGCTCCACCGATAACGATGAGCTCTAGCGCTCCACCCATAGCAAAGACCTCTAGCGCACCACCCATAACAATAACCTTCAGCGCTCCACCCATAACAATGACCTTTAGTGCTCTACCAATAACGATGAACTCTAGCGCTCCACCCATTGCAATGATCTCTAGCGCTCCACCCATAACAATAACCTTCAGCGCTCCACCCATAGCAATGACCTCTAGCGCTCTACCCATAACAACAACCTGAATGAGGCCTTGGTTCTGGCATCCACTCAACTAGTTAACAGTAGGTTATATAATGATAACAAAAGGATATTGTATTATTTTTGACTTGTACCATAGTTTGCACATGCATGCATAATTATTCGATATTATTTCATGTGCTAACGAATCCAATTTATAAGAAGTTGTCACCCCGCTGTTAAGTATGGATAAATGCTTAAACAGTTTTGTGTCACACCTCTTTCAACACAAGAAATAAATAAAATATATTGAAGCTTTATCAAATATTCCCATAAAAACAGGCTGGTATGATACATGAATTGTAAAACATGACAAAAAAAGTAGTTCTGCAATTTCAATATGACTAATAGTCTAAATTCTCTCATTGGTGAACTTGTTTACAATTGTTAAATTATTGGATTGAAAAATTATAATTTAAATAATTTTTTATTCTTAACACCATTTTATAACAACAATAAAACTTTCCAATAGTTGTTTAAAGCTGAAGATGTGGTAAGATAACTCTGATACAAAAAACTTTTAGGTAAACATGATATAAAATTGGCTAAGGATGGTTTTGTATCTTATAAGAGTGTTTGCTGCACTCTGAGGTTTGTACATGAGCCATAGATAAAATAACTAGAGAGTAGTATAGTGAGAGCAGATCTACACACCTTTGCACTTAAAGTTGGATTTTGGGTACATTTTAGCCCGAGAACCTCGGAGAATGGTGTTGTCTGATGGAAAGTTTGGGGGGGGGTAAGTGTGTGAGTGTTGGGAGCTAAGGTTATGAAGTTTGAGAGGAATTGTGGGAAGGATGCAGTGCTGGTCGAGAGGAATTGTGGGAAGGATGACGTGAAGAGGGCGATGGTTTCGGGTTTCGATGCGATGGGTTTGGGGTTCGGGTGTCGACGAGTTGAGCGATCGATCGTCGAATGGTTGGGGTCGGGTTGGCGACCGGTGGGGTGAACGTTGTTATGTCGTTTCGGTTGAATGAACGCTGATGTTGGACGAGTTCGGGCGTGTCTATTCGTGGAATCGGTTAAGTCTCCCTTCGTTATAAAACTCTTTAAAGATGAGTAATAAAAAAGGGGAAAGTCGAATGAATTATTCATTATGAAAAATTTCTTTTGAGAAGACATGAAGAGTCTTTATAGAAAACTAGATGATATAATTCAAATTTCTCCAATACTATTTATTAGTTTTGGATTTTTTCCAGTTAACGGTGAATTTTTACGAAATTTAATTCAATTTGAACATAACTCCTCGGATTGTACTTATGGCATAGCTAGTTATGAAATTATTCAAAGGTTGGGAATTACTGAACGACTTGTTCAATGGGCTAATCCATCTTCACGGTCAGCGAGATATTGTGTAGGCAACTCAGCTCGTTCAAACTTTTGTGGATGGAGATCAATGCCTATTAAGTTTGTTTGTTATCATCCACAATTCAAAGAAAATAATGGTAGATTTACAGCTCCAATTAATTCTTCCACTACTCGATCAACCATCAGAACTACACATACATCCAGAATTCCTACCACCACCACAACTACACTCGCTAGTACAATTCCTACCACCACCACAACTACACTCGCTACCATCATTCTAGCAAGTGGAATCACAACTCTTCCATCATCTGAAAATCTTAAGGAAAATATAACTAATACCCCTCCAAGTAATAAAGAAAGAGGCTATGGAAATGAAAGTTTTTCTGTAGACAAATTACAGGATGTCGAAATTTTTTATCATAATCACATGCTGCTGCTAAAGTTGTAATCTAATTTTCATGCTTTCCTAAATTTTTATTCCACAATGAAAATGATATGTGAATATTGTATTGATTTTATTTTAATAATAGTATCTTAAAATATACAATAAAATATAAATTCTCCATCTTTGGAGATGAAGATTTTATTTCTAAAGGTTCTATTGATTTGCATATATATTCATTCAAAAAAAAAAAAATCTTTTTTATAAATACTAATTGTCAGTTTTCTGTGGAGATGAAGAGCTTGTCACTTCAGAATATTGTAATTCTTTCTTATCGAGAAAGAAGTATGTGCTGCTTGACTCGCTTTTCTCATCATCTTCTTTTTGTTTTGCATCATCACTGTTTAAATATATAAAACATTGAGGAATGAGAAAGGATGAAATAAATGGATAACTATATATCTTTGGTTTTAAAATTCTCAAAATCTACTTACCAAAATATACATTGAGCTAAGCCATCGTATACGTCTTGTCCACATGTGCAGGAAGGTAATCTGTCTATAGGATGATCCAATGGTAAATCCAATTGCAACTCCGTTTCACTATTTTGAGAGTTTGTTTCTTTCGAGATGTTTTTTTTTCATCACTTTCCTCACCATCTTCTTGATACCTGTTTAATTTTTTGAAAGTCCATTGAAAATTGAGAAAAGTTAATGTATATAAAATGAATAATTATATATTCATATAAAACTTTAGAATTTAAAATTTCAAAATGTACTTACCAATGTACACATTGTGCTAATCCATCATATACATGTCCACATGTACAGGAAAGTAGTCTGTGTGTACAATATTCCCATGGTGTAGCCCAAATTTGAACACAACTATCTGTACATTTCCCTTCTGACATTTTACCCTTCTCAGAATTCTGTTAGCTTATGAAGAGTGTTATGATAATAATGATTCGTTCTCGATTGCTTTATATAGTTGAGCATCTGTAAAACGCTTGAGTGAGTTTAATGAAAATTTACAAATAGATTACAAAACATTTCTCTATGCTTACAATTTCGCGAAAATAAATTTCGCGAAATTATACATATATATTATATAGTCAACTTTCGCGAAATTGGAATTCGCGAAATTTCACATTATATATATTATATAGTCAACTTTCGCGAAATTGAATTTCGCGAAAAGTGAATTTCGCGAAATTGGATTTCGCGAAATTTCACATCATATATATTATATAGTCAACTTTCGCGAAATTGAATTTCGCGAAATTGGATTTCGCGAAATTTCACATCATATATATTATATAGTCAACTTTCGCGAAATTGAATTTCGCGAAAGTGAATTTCGCGAAATTGGATTTCGCGAAATTTCACATCATATATATTATATAGTCAACTTTCGCGAAATTGAATTTCGCGAAAGTGAATTTCGCGAAATTGGATTTCGCGAAATTTCACATCATATATATTATATAGTCAACTTTCGCGAAATTCAATTTCGCGAAAAGTGAATTTCGCGAAATTGGATTTCGCGAAATTTCACATCATATATATTATATAGTCAACTTTTGCGAAATTGAATTTCGCGAAAAGTGAATTTCGCGAAATTGGATTTCGCGAAATTTCACATCATATATATATTATATAGTCAACTTTCGCGAAATTCAATTTCGCGAAAATCTGTTTGCTATTTTCGCCTCATTAATTCCTTTGGACACACCCATCATTCTTCAATTCACTATATAAGCATTGCATGATCTGATGGAATATTCTGCCTCATTAACCATCTCTTGATGCCTACTTATATTTGAGAATTTGGGTCGATCGAGCGTTGATACCATAAGGCTTGTATGCTTCAGCTAGAATTCTGTTAGTCGGCTACTCGCGATTAAGTTCGTTGAGTGTCGCTGTTTTCAGGGGCTGTTGCGTGGACAAGCGCCTTGGCATTCGACCTGATTGTTTTCCTAGGTTTACCTATGGAATTCTCCTGTTTGGTTTGGCTTAACCATTCCATAACAGTCTCTCGACCAGTAAATAGATGAAGATGATGAACTAGTAAAGAGGCATACATGGATTAATATGTGGATTATTTTGAGGATAACTCCAACTCAGCGTGAGTATATCACTATATAAAACTTATATCAAAAAAGTAAATAACATTCGGTTGTATTTTTTACCAAGTTTATTTCGATATAAAGTATATATGTATATTCAATTGTAAAATATAGAAAAAAATTTTTTATGTCAGTTCTTCTAGTAATTTAACAATTTGGGAAGTTCCTTGAATATGTACATTGTCAATACCTTCATTTTCTTCGTTATTAAGACTTTTACTAATTTTTCCATTCTAATCATATCTATCTAGTATAGTTTTTCGAACTACATGATCTCGTGTATCTTTTTCAGAAATTTTTAGCATAACTGTTAGAAAATCTTCTATTGAAAAGCCTCCGCTCCAAAATATTGCAAAGAGAAGACAGTAATCTCCACATGTTGTTGAAAGAAAACCTTGGAGTAGAACATCATTCCATTTAATTAACTTTATTCCAGAAAGTTTTAAGATTTGAGCGACATCTGGATATGTTGAAGGATCTCGTCCCGTTGAATCGAAATAATTAATTTCGGATTTTGTTCGAATAACTCCTATCCAGTGTTCTCCTGGTTGATAAGAATAGTGTGTGTTAAAAATATATATTCCTTCATTCGATAAAAAATGTTCTATAAATTCATTTCTTGCACAGACAGCAAAAAAATGATTATTAGTCATGTGATCTTGGGAAAGAACATCGAAAATATTTGCTGTATTCATCCTTAGAATATGCTTCCACCACTGAGTCGAACGCTAAAGTCAGAAGCGATTTCCATCATTCCATCTTTTTGTATATATGTACTAAGATAGACATTTTCTGGTGTTGCAACCCGAAAACCGATATCGATTGTTAGTGAAACATGTCTCATTAAATGAAATCCTTCGGATGAGAGATCTCCTGTCAAATCGAAAGCGTATATTGCAAGTCCAGTTTCATATTCACTCAGTCCAATTCCACTTCCTTCAGAAGAAAGATCTTTTCCCATTGCATTTAGAAGTTGTACATATGGTCGAGTATACATTCTATTTACAAAATTTGGAGTATATCGTTTTCCAAAAGGTAGTCCATCAATTTGTAGTTCTACATGACTCACATCGTAATGACCAAATTTGAAAGGATTACGATTGTATGATCCATTTTCTCCATTGTGTGATGAAAGTGAAACAAGTATTAAATTTGGTCTAAGTATGTTATCAGCAATTTTTATTTGAGTATGGGTTAATCCAGTATTCACATTATAAGATCTGGTGTATACCCGAGAAAGAGGATACTTTGCATTAACACCATTAAGTAGTTTTTCGTTATGTAAAAGCTGAATTGTTTGGTTGATTTTTAATTTTCGAAGATGAAGTACACATTTCGTCAACTTTACTTTTCCCCCTCCTCCAGGAGTAGCTGTTGCTGCCATCAAACAATAACTTGGTTTACTTCGGTCTAGTTCTAATTTACAATTCAATCCTGGAATGAGATATCTTTCCTGTTGAAAAATGCTAAGATGGAGTCGTCCAAAAAACTCAAATGTGTTTGAACCTCTAATAAGATTCTTTCTTGCTGTAGTCGCACTATTATCGAATTCCGCACCATCTTTTGCAAGATTATCATCTTGAAACCATCCTTCTGCTTTTAATTGGTATTGTTTTGCTTCTCTGCTATTATTGAGAAGGGACTCTATGAACGATCTCATAGGATAATCACTTGAATGTTCAACAACAGATCCATTAATTTTGAATGTTGCTGTTTTGATTAGCGAATGAAAAAACGCATCCCCTGGTACAACATTTACATTAGCAGCAGTATTGTCTAAATCGGAACCATCGTCCTTGACTACTTTTCCTTCGATTTGCAAATATGAATTACTTAAATCGATATAGTGTTCTACATCTCCAGGTATTTCAATTTCAATTGGCCCATATTCACTGAAACGTGACGGAGCTAATTCACTATAATATCCGTGCTCCACCGAACTATGTGTGCCTGGAACATCAAATATACCCAAACTTTCGTTTATCGTAAAAGGAGAACCCGATATTTTTAAACCTGTTGAACCAATCTCTCCAGAACTCATCTTTCACTATTGATGTATGTCAATGAAATGAACTAAAAAATATTGAGATAATAATATATAAAGCATTTTCAAATTTAAAAAAATATTTGGAGTGGCTTTTCTCCGTCGCTTTGCAGGTTTGCTACGGTTATTTAATTTTCTTTACCCAGGTTTTCTAACTCTTGGAATTACTACTTCATCTGTTTCTTCTTCTTCTTCTTTTGGTCTCTCTACCATGTTATTAAGATAATTGGATGCAGCATCTAACCCTTTTTTCCCTAATGAGATAGCCGTTTTTTTGCTAGAGGCGCAACAGCTTTTGCTAATTTTTTAAATATTCCTGATAGTCGTCCATTTCCCATCACTCTCTTTCCTTTATATGGTGTCAATCCGCCATTTCCTGATTGATTAGACGTGTAATATTGAATGTAAAAGTTTTTTGAGTCTTCTGGAGTATATGGAATTAATATGGAATTCATTGTTTCTTTCTGAAATGAACCGTTAGTATAACCTTCCCTCCATCAAATGGTACTTTTTCTCCATCATCACTTGTTATAAGGGTCTCTATCACATCAGTAGAAATTTTATCCACTTCAACGTAATGCGCTTGACTGAATTCTGTATAAACTCGAGAGAACTTCTTTCCGCTTACTGGGACAACTCGTAGCAATCGTACATTTGCATCTCCAACGAGTCTGTTACTTACAATTGATGAATATACGTATAATGATGTAAATCCATAGTTGATATCCGGAGATGTGATGTTTCCGTGTTTTCCCACATTATAAGTTATCTTCGGATCTAATCCTAAGATATTTGCGAAATCTTGTGAAAACGAAACCTGAACACTCGAATCTCTTACATACAACATAGATTTGTTGGATATTTTGTCGTATTCGAATTCTATAGTTGGATGGAGATTGAAGGGTTTTAGAACATCATGAGTTCGTTGAATTACTTCATCTATATCTTCGTATCTTCCATTTCCAATTTTTATGTCGAAACGACGAAATCTCCCATTAAGTTCCGCTTTTGTGATGCTTATTATTCCTTCTACTACATTTGGCCAATTATTTAAAAACGATATATCTTTTAGAGCAACTTCCCATTGTCCTTCTGTAAAATCTACATATCTGGCTAGTCTAACTGTAAAGTTTGAATTAGTATTTTTAGGAAAGTCACTAAAACTAGCATCAGAAGGAAGAGTTACGAACTCCGACATTTTCAATTCTTTCAATGAAGTTCAATTCCTTATCATCCTCTTTTATTTAACAAAATCTCTTTCATTGACCCAGCTATTGAATGAATCAGGATATCCCATCCATTTAACGAGTATTTCCTTTGTTCTTCCTCGTTTCCGAGATTTGAGAATTTTCTCAATTCGAAAAAATGCGGGTTTTTTTACTTTCTGTAGTTCATCTTCATAAAAAGTTCCATCAACCGGTTCGTTTGCTAAATCACGTAATTTATAGATAATCGGTCTTTCAAAATCAAGCACTTCTGTAATTTGAAAAACTTCAACTGTCCAATTTATTGTGAAACCTCTTTCGAAAACTGTTCTAGCTTTACTAATACGAACGTAATCATCAATATTGAATTTGGGAGTACTGTCAGAACTATATTCTCCATTTTCATAAATCCTATTCCAGATTCTTTCTTGATTTTCATAATTTACATCATTCGGTTTTATTCCTAATGTTGTGTGAATAGTATTGTTATATGCTTTTACCATTTGTGGTAAAACATCAATATATCTACGATCATCCGAATATGTCATGAATCTATACATCTTCACCCGTAATGTTTTGTTGAATCGTTCTATGATGGAAGCTTTAATTGTCTCATTCTCAGATGTAAACCATTTTACTTTATTTTCTTTCAAAACTTTTTTGACATCTCGATTATTAAACTCTTTTCCTTTGTCTGTTTGAAAAACTCTATAATTAGTTCCATCCAATACTTTTTTTAAGGCTTTTGCTACCAATATACCTGATTTGTTAACAAGAGGCTCTACCCATGCTTTTCTTAAAAAAACATCAATCATTGTAAGTAAAAATGTAATTTCATCATTTTCAGCTTGATGAGATCTAACATCCATTAAATCAGCCTGTAATTGTTCACCAACTCCTGCAACAATTGTAGGTCTTCTTCTAAATTTCGTTTTTATTTGTTTGTGTAACGTATAAGCATCTTCACCACTTAACCAATCTCTAACTTCTTGTTCGCTTTCTTTTCTTCGAAGTGCTTCATTCAGTTTTCGTGCTCCACCTAATGAAGATGGTAGATCCGGGGTATAATAGAATTCATTTAGTAAGTCGTCCATTTTCCTCTTGTTCCTACATAAGGTTTTCGTGAAGACGATCTATTCGAATTGGATTTTGATTTATTTGATAAATTCGAGTTCGACTCCTTGATAATTTTTTCAAATAAGTTATATTGTTTCTCAAATGAACTTGGAGAAAAGGGAGAAGATACAATTGAACTATCTTTAACTCGAATCTTTCTTTCAAGAAGATTTCGTAAGTTCTCAGGTTTAATCTCTCCTGTAGATCCTGTTATTTTCCCGGTTAAAGAATCATAATTTCCAGACTTTTTCAATTTTTCCAGAAGATTTTTCGCTTTAGTTCGATCCTGAATCGAACCGAAGTCTTCAACTATTAAAGAAATGGAATAAGATCTAGAAGAATTTGACGATGGTTCTTCTTCGTTTAACTTCGGTGGTAATAATGTGTTTTCTTTTTTTGGCGATTCTTTTAAAACTGTAGAGTCTTGAGACGAATTATCTTCGGGTAATTCAGGTGTATCTTTCTTTAGAGTTTCTTTTGAATTTTGTGGAGCTGAAGGTGTTTGTGACATCATTGAAATCGGATTTCGAATAGTCGGAGACTGTTGAATTGGATAACTCCGAATTGAATTCATTTCATCTAAAAAATTTTGAAGTTCAGCTGCATACAAATTAACTTTGTTATAGTCTGAAATAGTGTTATCGTTATTAATTTGACGCATCCTATCTCTGGTCTTCTTAACCTTACTTACTCTTGGATTTTCTAATGGATTAAAACGAAGTGACGAACTATAGCCATCATTGATAATTTTTGAATCCTGTTGACTTTTAAATTGGTTCCTTTTGTACTCGTCTTCAGAAACCAAAAAAAATTTTTTTGTATACTTAGGAAAGATCATCTTCCTGCTGAATGATTAATACAAGTTGAGGGATGGCTTTATAATCCGTTTCAATAATCCTTTTCCGTTTTGCAAAATCTTTCGTTTATATTTAAGAGGTTTGTTTTCATCGATAATATTCATCAACTCCTTTTTATGTTGACTCAGAGAATGGTATTGATTTTTCGTTAAAGGTACATTCCCATATATAATATTTTTAACAATTTCAAGTAATGTTCTAATTACTTCTTCTTTCATATGAGGTAAAGCAAAACTTGCAAGTTCATCGGTAAGACTGTTCAGTATTTGCAGAATTACTCTGTTTTTTTTTTCATTCTCTTAGAAAGTGGAGAATTATCCATGATAACTTAATTATTTTCTTCTTCGTGTTTTAAACAATCCTCCGAGCAATGGTTCAACTAATCCTGGGAGTATAGCACCCGCGATTGGACCTAGTAAAGCCGATAAAAACCCTCCCTTTTGCAAAAGTTGTTTCTTTTCCAAATTCGATGTTCTAGGACTAATCAGTCGAGCGATATTTTTACTTTGTCGACTCAAAGCTTTATACTGAGCATCAGTTAGTCGTTCTTTTCTTTTAATGAGTAATTTCACACAATCAATAATTGCTAAAATTAAATCCGTTTTAGCATTTTTAATAATCGATTGTTGAGAAGAAATAGAATCTCCAACTAGAGATAATAAAGTTAGTAAATTTCGTTGAATTCTTTTTGTTTCAGCCATATCTATGTGATAATTTTAGTGATGTTATAGTAATCACTCAGAGGAAGATACAGAAGTAGTATGGTGAATATTTAAAGAGAACTTGGAATATATACTTGTTTTATTTAATTATGGAATACAAATCAAAATCGTTTGCTTAATTAGGCTTATAAATAATCATAGGCGTAGAGTCAACAGGAGGGAAATTTCCCATAATTCTCATTGTATCATCGGTTTCTTGTCGGAGGTCCAGTCTCATGAAGGAATATGGTGAAGATGTTGCATCTCGGTAGGATTCCTGAAAATATTTAACTTGTCCAGGAAAAACTTGTTTTCCTAAAAATGTGATTGATGTAGAATCCCTGGGGTTTTTTCCTATAAAAAAATAGTGACTATTCAGCGAAATTGTTCTAAGTTTACCAAAGAATAAGTTTTGTGTAATAGTAAAAATACTAATATTTAGATGGTGACTTTCTCGAGTATACAAATTGTTAGCCATCTTGATATTTGATGATAATTCCTCTATTAGATCATCAATGATCATCCATCTATTTTCTCCATCTTTGGGAAAAGTACTCGGATCTTTCAATCCTTCATGAAATTCCACTCCTTTCATATCCTCAAAAGCTTCCTGCCATATTTCATAGCAATATATAATTTCGATTGGAGGAGGAGTAGATATTAATTGAGATTGTTCAATCAACCGTTTAACGAGTTGAGTTTTTCCTGATCCTGTTGGTCCTGTTATCATAGATGTGAAAGGAGAATGTAACCTCACATCAATTGATTGTAGTCCGTCTTTCTCCATGTTTTGATAATTACTAACATTTGAAGTTTTCATTTAAACTAATTATAATGATGAGGAGATGTTTCAAAAATCATACTTTCATTATTAACAAGATTTTGAAAAAATACTTCTACATAGTTCACAGTAGCATTCATCTTTTCTCCTGTAATCCGAATAAAAAAATATTCAATCAAAGATGAAGCTACAGTTGTTGCAAGTAATATTAAAACCACTCCAAAAAATTGAAGCAAACTTTGTCGAAGCGGTTTTGATGTAGATTTAGTGATGTTATCAAAATGATTATGTAATAATACAGCCTCTTCAACTAATCCATCTGTTTCATCTTTTTCTTCTTCACAAGAATTGTAAACTTTAGAATTATCCTTGTGAATAGTTTCCATAATTTTATATTCCTTCTAGTTGAACTTCTCAATGATATAATGTTCATATATATAAAACTCTTAACTTATAAATAGTGAATGGACAGTTAATCGATTCCACGAATAGACACGCCCGAACTCGTCCAACATCAGCGTTCATTCAACCGAAACGACATAACACCGTTCACCCCACCGGTCGCCAACCCGACCCCAACCATTCGACAATCGATCGCTCAACTCGTCGACACCCGAACCCCAAATCCATCGCATCGAAACCCGAAACCATCGCCCTCTTCACGTCATCCTTCCCACAATTCCTCTCGACCAGCACCGCATCCTTCCCACAATTCCTCTCAAACTTCATAACCTTAGCTCCCAACACTCACACACCTACCCCCTCAAACTTTCCATCAGACAACACCATTCTCCGAGGTTCTCGGGCTAAAATGTACCCAAAATCCAACTTTAAGTGCAAAGGTGTGTAGATCTGCTCTCACTATACTACTCTAGAGTGTTGATCACAAATCACTGAGAGTAGCAGGGAGATGATAACTTCAAGTTTAGGGGTATAACCATAACTAAACAAAAGACTTTCATATAGTTTCCTATCTACCCCCTTTATGGTACAGGAGTCGTGCACATAGGGCTAGCAATCCGCCTAGCAGTCTTGATTAGATCAACAAAATTTTTTTAAGAAATCAGCCAAACTGTCGTTTGTACTGGTTCAGTTTACAAATGGCTGATCCTCATTAACAGCCAATCAGATCAGATGGATTGAAGTTATATTATCTCACACAGAACTAGCTAGCATGTGCTAATAACCAATAAGAATAACGACCGTATTTGTGTACGTAACAACGATTGGTAGGGTAGATTGTTCCAAATGCTACTTTACAAAGCTTTCACGAGTAACTCAAATGTTATCCTATGTTATCCTTTACAAAGGTTGTGAAAAAACTCAAACAGTGGAGGCTGAACAAGAAAGTCTGCCACAATTATATCAAACTGGCACCCAGGCAGCAGTCTAGTGTGCTGTGAGAAATTATCAGGGGTGATGATAGAGCACAAACAATAACTATCTGTGTAATTATTCTCATATTTCAAAGGGTAGTAGATTGGCCCAAGTAATAGAGAGTCAGTTTACCAAGCTGAATATCAGGAGTTCAAATCTTGTATGATGTAATCTTTTTTCCAATCTCAACATGTGGCTATGGATGGATGGACAAGATTACCAATACATAGATCTAGACTCACCTCAAGTCTATGTATGGATGATCCATAGAAGTAATAGTAGAAATCAAGGTGAATACAGCCAGATGTAGAGCAGAGGTGAGACATTTCTATAAATACCCTCATGTACCTAGGAATAATAAACATAGGAAATCACTGCACCGTCATAGCTCTGAGAAATTCAAAAGAATAATTTACGAGACAACATTGATATATTTATTAACACGCAAGGAATTCAACACACAGAATCAGCTATGTAAGGGAGCAAGGGAGTTTGACTATAGAAAACCTGCAATGCGACTTCATGATTATGTTACAATCAATGTTTCTATAGAAACATTGGAGGCCTTCTCAATCACTAGTGTTACATACCATCAATTTTTGACAGATTTTTTATCTCCGTACCACATGAATGGTTTGAAAAGTGGCGTATTTCATTCTTCGAAGCGATTCAAACCTCCGATTCAAGGAGGGGTATTTTTAAAAACATTGTATCAGCAACGACGTACTGTGTATGGTGTAAACATCGATATTCGTATTATTGCACAAATCTTTGCGACCGGAGGTTGGGGTTTCATCATCTTCATCGATGACATCCTTACAGCATTTCTACGCAGCTCTGTTTTCAACGTGTGTGTTCGAGAAACATTTTAAAACATGTTTATTTAAAAATGTTAAAACACAAACATTTTATAAATATTTTAACATGCCAAAAGTTGTGGGAAGTTTTTCTTTTAAATTCAGAGTTATTTTCCAAATTGGTGAACTGTCTGTTCTCAGACGAGTTAGTCATCGCAAAACTCAGCAATGGTTGTATTAAACTTTTCGTTAACGATAAATAGACATTGTGAATTGAAAGGGGAAGATTTACATTTGACCTTGAACGCATTTTAATAGTGTCAGCTGTAAGTAGTCATTGTGAATTAACTGTGTTTTACATCTCAGCTGAATAGATAGTGTCAGCTGCAATGTAAAACATATGCCCCTCTGTAGCTAAAAGCGCAACATGCTTATATAGAAAACTCGGACAATTTTGTTGTAGCGTGTGAACTCGTCAGCTACAAACAATTGGGAGTTGTGTGACCACTACTGAGAATCATGTGAGTTCGTCCTCCTCATTCTACGATCAAAACCAGCATTTTGAAGCTCAAAAACGCAGCATGTAATGTTAGTGATTGTGTCTGGCGACTTCTCAAGGTGTCAGACACAATCCAGCCTTCTCAAGCCAGTTACAGCGCCTGTCATGGCGGTATCTATCTCTATTGGCTACTGGCTAATTAGCTCATTTAACATACGAGTGTCCACAATATAAGCAATATATATATAATACAAGATATAAGTGATATAAGCCACAAGCATGTGAAAGGGTGGTCGAAGCGACCACAAGCTGCCCTAGAATATGAGAGGCAGCTTTAGAGAAGGGCATCACTCTGTCAATTTTTTCCGATGAGTTTTAAGAAAGTTCTTTGAACAAAACGGCTGAAAGTGATGGTGAAAACGATGCAAAAATTGCCAAACTGGACAAATGTCATACGAGCAGCACATCTATATACATGTGAACAGCACATCAATACATGTGAACAGCACATCTATACATGTGAACAGCACATCTATACATGTGAACAGCACATCTATACATGTGCACATTACATCTATGTATATGATCAGTACATCTGTACAAATGAGCAAGAAAAATTTAGATACAGAATATCTGTACATATGTACTGCTAGACAGTACATATGTACAGCAAAAGTATACATATGAACAGCAAAAGTATACATATGAACAGCAAAAGTATACATATGAACAGCAAAAGTATACATATGAACAGCAAAAGTATACATATGAAACGCAAAAGTGTACATATGAACAGCAAAAGTATACATATTAACAACATATATGTACTTATGAACAGCATGTCTATACATATGAACAGCATGTCTATATATATGAAAAGCATGTATATACATATGAACAGCATGTATATACATATGAACAGCATGTATATACATATGAACAGCATGTATATACATATGAACAGCATGTATATACATACATATGAACCACATGTCTATAAGTATTAACAGCATATATATACATATGAACAGCATGTCTATACATATTAACAACATACCTATATGTTTGAACAGTATATCTTTAACCCTTTAGCGACCGGGCGCTTACGGCTGGGAATTCCCCAGCGTACCAGAGCATTTACTACGGCGATCTGAGCCTTCGACTCGACTGCGTAAAAACTGAATATACGTCCAGTAAACTTGAGGTAGATACATAAATTAACATGCATAGGAATGCTGAGAAATTTCTCTACAAACTGATATATTTTTTATGTGAATAGCTTGCAATTGCTATCCTGCAGAAGTCTCAACTTGTTGAAGCTCTCAATATTTTATTTTTGTACGTCATTTTCAATTGTGTTTTCTAAATGATAGAAGTAATTGAAAATTTTGTACAAACAGTAGTTCTATGGATTCATATGTCCACAACAATTTGCAAAAGAAATTGGTCGCCCAAGAGCAATGAAAGTGGAGTTATGATCTTTGATGCAATGCGGGAGCGCCGCTCAAAATGCTCAGCGCGTGGCCCTAATGACAAGCGAAAAATGGAGCCTTGACATGGCCGCCTAAAATTAGTTATAACTTTCATGCTAACTGGCATACAGCCACAAATAAATATGCATTAGAAAGCTTAGAAATTTCTCAAGAGACTGCCGTTTATTTCTTGCAAATTAGCTGTAAAAATTTTGGTCAGTGTCCTGATTCGACGAAGCTGTCAGCTTTTTACCGTAAAATATCGATAATAAATATTTCTTTACAAGCAATAGCTCTAAGAAAATAGTTTATGATAAGCATCTGCACGGCGGCAAATATGTTTGCTACACGCAGCAAAAAAAATTGGTTGTCCATGTGCATCAAAAGCAGAGTTATGCGTTCACATGCATTGCGCCTGCAGCTCTTAGAAATGCTCATGACGCCATGTCTGTAAGCAGAGCACGAGAGGGCTGACAAGACCTGACAGGCTGTGCCATCAATGCTATAACTTTCGTGCAAATTGGCATTTAGCTGCAACTGAATATGCATTTGAAAGCTGAGATTATTTTCTAGACTGATTTCTTCCTCCAGACAGCTTGCAAAGCTTTACAACTTGAGATCTATATATTGATAGTTATGATTTTTTGCTGATTTTAGTTATGATCTTATGCATTTCTCAAAACTATATTTATTTATTTTGCATATAAACACATTGCACAAATTCATGTGTGCTGCAGCAAAATTTATTGTGCATAAAATGAATTGAGTTGTGAGCCTGCATTGGCACATTTGGTGAAGCAGCACAAGACAGAAGGCAACATTTATTACGAGCACAAACAGCAAATCATGGACTGCTAGAAAGCATGTGAACTGAACTCTTTGATTATATGGGTGCCCTAAAAAGGGCAGTCTGTAACAAATAAAACCTGTAAATGCACAACAAGTACAACCTGTAAATGTACAACAAATACAATACATAGACAATGACATTTTAGCAAGTGTATGTACAAAAGCAAGTGATACAAAGCAATGAAGAATTTGCACACGCTAAATAAGTTTTAAAATGAATTTATTTAGCATGGTAAGCATCAAAACACGACTCGCACAAAGGTACTCCGCATGCTAGACATTTAAATTTAGTTTCGCTTCGCTTAGGTTTGTTGTCATCACCGCGCTTTTTGCAGTGCCTACAAATTCTGTATTTTGCCGGTCTACCTTTCCCTGGACTATTTGTCACTATTCGATGAGTAGAAGAAGTTGAAGCGCGGGGAGTACTGTTTTTGCGGCAAGAACCGGTATATTCAAATATCTGATGAATTAATTTCTGTCGAAACTGCAAGTCAGTTATTTTACAGCTGCTATGAATTCTATAAACTATGGCCGCATTGTATACACAAATATCTAATAAATGAAAAAATAGTTTTTTATACCATTTCATGGTTTTACGCGCAGCATTATAATAATGCAAATTTTGATCCGATTTGTCAACTCCCCCATGTATTTGTTGTAATCCAAAACAACAGCTGGTTTGCAAACTTTATCCCCTTTATAATTTACTTTGCCTGTATCTGCGACATCCATGTTTTTATGCATAGTTGAAATTACAGAAATATATTTTTTATCTCTCCAACAGCCAACCATACTTTCCCCATTAGAAAAGCTTGTTGTCTGACCTTTTTTAATTAATTTTCCATTATACATTTTCAAATCTTTGGGGACACCTTTTCTGTTTGGACGCAAAGTTCCACAAACATGAGTATTATTTTTTACAAGTTCAGCTGCTAACTCTGGCGAATTATAAAAATTATCCATAAATAAACAATGACCTAAATTTAGTAAACCACTCATTAATTTCATGACTATGTTGTGAGTGACTCCTCTACCAGTTCCTTCGGCTTGCTCCTGCTCATCACCAATGTACACAGACAGCTTGTGCACATAGCCAGAGACAGCATCGCAGAGAGCAAACAGCTTTATTCCAAATCTAGATCTTTTAGATGGAATATACTGTCTGAAGCTGAGTCGCCCTTTCCAAGCCAGCAAGCTTTCATCTATAGATATAAATTTACCAGGCAGCAAAACAGAAGATAACCGGTCACATATCATGGCAAAAGCCCTTCCTAATTTGAACAATTTATTGCCAGCAGGGTTTTCCGAATTGTCAGTGAAATGCAAACTGCTTAAAACCATTAGAAACCTGTTTCTTGAAATCATTTTACTAAACACTGGCGTAGATAACAAAGGATCAGTAGACCAGTAAGACGACAGAGTAGGCTTTTTAACAATACCCATAAGCAAAATTAAACCAAAAATTCGCCAAATATCTTTTTCATCGACAAGCTGCCAGGCATCGCCATGTTTTTGAAGGCCATATCTATTTGTTTCATTAACTATATTATTCATGATGGCCGATGTAATAAACAGCTTTAAATAGCCAAAAATACTTATCTGACCAGGAATTCGGCTTCTTACACCTGCCAAGCTGTCATCAAAATGAAATTCTTTGGGTTTTAAATCGGCTCCTCTCTGAAATCCGTCATGACTCCCTCCTTCAACGCCGGCCGTTTCACTCTTACTTTCGTACTCCGATTCACTCTGTCGAATTTCTTTTTCACTTTCATCTTCTTCTTCATATTCTTCTGCACTGAAATCCTCTGCTTCACTTTCATACCAGTCGATATCTTCCTGTAAACGAATCTTTTTAGCAGCGCTTGAAATATCGCGTTCGTTCATGATGATAAGCTTTCCAAAAAGAACGATCAACTTTTAGCAACGTGTTCTTTTTGCAAATGCGTATAATGGACTCATTATTGCCTCAAAATAGTAGTGTGATATCTTTTAAAACTCCTAAAAATATTAATTAAAAATTTTAGTGCCGTTTTTAAAATAAATAAATGAATTTAAAAAATACGTATCGAAGACTCAGATCTGACGGGCAATTACGGGTTTGGTACTCTGAGACTGCGCTCTCAGCCCGTAAGATTACGGGAACGGGAGCCAAAAGGTTAAATAAAAACGGTAGCACGGCAAATATGAACAGGTTGTTTGTACAAACAGCTTGTCTGTACAAACAGCTTGTCTGTAACCTTCGAATAAACTTAAAGAAAAATCAGCAAAATTTATTTTGGTTAAAACAATCGAGAGAAAAATATATCTTTTTTTTCTGAGCATTTTAACAGCGATCAAGTTTTGCCAATTTTAATCTGAAAACATCCTGACAATCACATCACCTAAAACTCCAAATTTTTTAGAAGACAGATTATGACATTTGAAAGGGTAAAAAGCTGTTGAGCCAGATGTGAGGAATTCAAATCCCATAAGCTGCAATGTTTTTTCACAACCTGCAACCGTGGTTGCAGGGAGACGGACACGGCTCTTATCCTAGTAATAAAGATTAATATCTATATTAATATAGTACCCAGTATTATATTAACAAACCCCACTTTTTCATTAAGTGTGTGTCCGTTGGTCTGCACAAACACCATGCGTTTCCTTGTTTTCCACACTCGAAAGCACATAGATTATGATTATGAAGTTTGACTGATTTCAGCCAAACTTCGTATGTACAGACGGTTCCCTACTTACGAACATTCGAGTTACGAACAACGGTACATACGAACGCATGTACGTTGTTCGTAACTCGAATAACTTTCGAATTATTTGGTTGAACTTTGTTTGAACTTTACGTATTGTAAAGAGATTTTCCGACCTTTACTTGGCAAGATCTCTACTAAGAAATAAAGATAAGAGAGTGCCTGTGGTTTCATTCAGCCTTTAATTAGCGAAGGAAATTTCACCAGCCGAGGAGCATACGGCTATTTGCTCTGCTCAACTAAATGCGCGCACTCATTTATATACAATAATATCAACCGTTCCGGCTAACGGCAAACGGTAAGAACACCGGCTAACAAGGTGAATGAATAGGACCGCTAGCGCCTTGGTATGACAACAATCTAAGTGACGATAAGTGATAGTGTTATGACGGTATATCAGATATAACAATAGCATAACGAGTGAACCAACGATATAATAAACGGACAACACATACAAAAAATAAGACAACAACGATAAGTGATAGCATAACAATTAAAACAACAATATAATAGAAATGACAATAAATAAGAAATGCAGTGTCATGGCTCGGCGTCCACCAAAGTATTATTTCCATTTTATTAAATATTTTTTTCAGTACAAACCAATACAGGTTAATTATACAAGCCTTAAACATACCTATATAAACCTTCAATATACTTACAGGCCTTAAACATAAATTATAATACAAAATATAGCACTGAAGCAACTTACGAACAAATTCACCTTACGAACAATCGTTCGGAACGTAACGCGTTCGTAGGTTGGGAACCGTCTGTATATGCTCCATGCCTTCCGATATATTACAAGTATATTTAGTCTCATACCTCTGAGTCATTGTTAGTGAGCCAGTCATTAAGTGACTATCTCAGACTTTATCTTTTCCCTTGTTTGCTTAAATATGTTTGGAAACAGTTCACTACTCACCTGACTGGTTATCTAAAGGAATGATATCATGCCTCTTTACCACATGTGTTGCATTTTCAGGGCTGCTATAGAGAACCTGTAGAAAGATGTCACCATGATTGTCAACGATAGTACCAAAAGTCATCATCGGAGTATTTGGCTAAGCACCTGTGTCTGATATTTAGGTTCGCGGCAATAGATGCAGCTCACCTTTACCTTATCTATAAAAGTATTGTCTGTTGTCTGTCTGTTCACTTTTTTCACAACCCAATCTTTATTCTTTGATTATTGTTTTGACTATTATTTATTCAACTCTCTTTTTCATCACCTCCTCTCCGCCTCTCTCCCACTCCGCCTCTCTCCCGCTCCCTCTCTCTCTTCAGCTCCCTCTTTCTCCATCCCCTTCCCGCTCCTTCTCTCCCGCTTACTGTCTCGGTCTCCCTCCCACTCGTTCTCTCTCCCTCTTTCCCTTCCTCTCCTTTCCACTCTCTGTCTCCAGTTTCTCTCTACCTTTCCGTCCTTCTCTCATTTCCTCTTTCCCGCACACTCTCTCTCCTGCACACACTCTCTCTGTCTTCATCTCTCGCTCTCTGCCACACTTTCTCCCTCGAATGTTTATTTATAGAAAACTAAGCCCTATCATAGGAAATACAATTACCAGATAGGAAAACGTAAGACAACTGCAGCTAGAGTATAGAGTGTATAGTGTGACCACAGTGTAAAAAGACTAATACTGAATGAAAACTCTCCTGAAGGTCGACTACCTCATTACAACGTCTTGGAAATATCGTAAGACCTCCTAATAGTAGTTACAGCTATGAACCACTCTTTGCTATTGGCTAGCTTCACTGTAAAACATCATACAATTGGTTCAAATTATTACAAGACCTCATACCATTAGTAAACTCTATCACTTGGATCAAGTTGTTCTTTAGCTTCAAGTGTTCATCTTTAGTCACAACAGCTTAGAATCTTGCTTTTACCTGATGTCATTGTAACAGACCACAGGCTAAAGCTGTACTTGTAACATAATAATAACTGATAATAATAATAAAATGATAACATAGCCTTTGATTCACTGATCCCTAAAGTTTCTTTCCCAACAATTAGTGTTTTACTATATATATAGGACATTATATTTCTTGTAAAAGTATTTCGGTGTAGGCAATTCACTTGTTTTGACATTTAGTGTCCTGTTCTGTTTTGTTTGTCTTATGAAAAAAATAATAAAAATTTCAATGAATACAATATATTTATTTTTTTCTCCATCATTAAACCTTGTCAATTATCCCAGAACCAAACACGAGCGAAGCGAATGTTTGGGAGCTCAATGATAATTGCATATGCGCACACAACTCCCGAAAAATTATCCGTCCACAGCCGTTATCAAACTCTTGTATCATAATAACATCAAAAATGTTAACCATTTTTGTGTAAGGTCGCTCAAGTATAATAATTAATAATGATACATAACATGTGTAAACATATTTAAATATGTTACCAAGTCTTTGAACAGTTTCTCCAATATCCTAAAACTAACCCATCTGATTGGATTATACATAAATAGACAGATTAATTTGGCTTGAACTCGCGATAAAAAACTTGACGAGCGTTTTTTACTCAAAATTAAGACCGGCCAATGAAACGCTGATAAGGCCGTGCAACAAAGAGAAAAACCATGAATTTGTGCGCATTTCACTAAAAAAGACGTGCACATTTCACCAGTCTATGGCATTGTCCAATTGCCAAAGGTTTCTGTAATCAACGTAGACGTACTGAAAAGTAATCGTTTTTTTTGCCAATTCTACCGGACTCTGACATTTTGGACACTTATAATGAGTACTTCAGTATTCCAATTGATGTCCAAAGCAGTG
The DNA here is from genome assembly GCF_963576615.1 of Watersipora subatra. NCBI lineage: Eukaryota > Metazoa > Bryozoa > Gymnolaemata > Cheilostomatida > Watersiporidae > Watersipora > Watersipora subatra. The sequence goes on from NC_088715.1 coordinate 664,807, forward strand.
AAAGTAAAGAAAATGACGATGATATTTTTCTAACGATTCTTATAAGATTATTACAATATTTAATTATAAAAATAATTATTCGGTTTTATCGGATTATTATAAGATTTAATTATAAGAATATCCTTTCAAATTTACAAGATCAAAGTAGGTCTATTGTGACCGATGGTGTGCAATATGTTACTGTTATTATTTATCTAAAGATTTTGTTGATGATACTGCGGCTGTGGTCAATATTGCGGTACTGCTAAGCCGTTTTTAATATCTGCAAAATTAAGTAATAGGCCTACATTTTCTTATAGAAATACGTCTATTTCTATAGTTCAAGAGAGATCAAGTTTGTAGAGATCAAGTAGGCATGCAGCCACAGAGGACAAGTAGGCATGCAGCCATAGAGATCAAGTATGCATGCAGCCATAGAGATCAAGTAGGTATGCAGCCATAGAGATCAAGCAGGCATGCGACCATAGAGGTCAAGTAGGCATGCAGCCATAGAGATCAAGTAGGCATGCAGACATAGAGATCAGGTAGGCATGCAGCCATCGAGATCAAGTAGGCATGCAGCCATAGAGATCAAGTAGGCATGCAGCCATAGAGATCAAGTAGGCATGCAGCCATAGAGATCAAGTAGGCATGCAGCCATAGAGATCAAGTAGGCATGCAGCCATAGAGATCAAGCAGCTAAAATATGTTTAGATTTTTCAATTCAGCGTAATTTTATAGATATATAGATGAATATCACAACTTCTTGCTATTGCTTGCTATGAGCAATGATACACAGCCTCCCCACCAGCCTGTGTATATTACACAGCGGCTTGCCATTTTACTTCTAATATTGCATTTCTCCCATTGCAGGGGAGAGATATAAACGTAACCTTTTCCTTTCATTTTTGCTGTTTGTTGTACATAATAACATCCAGTACATTACAGCTACCATTGCAGTTCTCCTATTGCACTGCAGTGCCATTCGACTGCTAATATTGCATTTCTCAACCGGCAGTACCCTTTCTTTTTCAATTATCACTTTGGTAGTGGGCTGCATGACGGGGAATCTCTTGTATATAAATTAAATTTTTTTTAAATATAACAAAATATGAATACAAATTATTCTTGCCTTAACTAGAGCTGTTAAAATAATTGGTTAATTTAAATCCTTAGTCAAGCCCCACAAACTATTTTATTAGGTTTACTCTATTCACTAGGTTGTGCAATCTGCTCTTTTTTAGACTGTTCAAAAGTGGTATTCAAAACAAAATTATTCGAAACCTAGAGCAACCAACTAGGCTTACAATGATGAAGCAATGTTTCTTTTTTATGGTACTTGGGATTCTCCAATTCCAATCAATTTAGTTTGGGCTGTCATCGTACAAGGTTTATAGTCCGAGCCTTGACTGGTTTGAAACTCGACGAGTTTGTATATCGACAACGGTTGGCCCAATCTCGACAGCAGTTTTACCATTTTACCATCAACTATTTTCATAGTAAATGAGCGATTTATATGTAAAATATTTATTTTCGCAAAAATATCTTGTGATCCATTTGATGCAGCACCTCCCAGCTTATGTAGGCCTAACAATATTTTGCCCAACCTAAATATAGAACGAATGCTAAAACAAGTAACAGTCATAAATATGGTTGACTGTTATGCTAGCAAAATGTTTTATTTGAAATCTAAACTTCAGTGAGTAGCTTTGATTTCTATTTTTTGAAGTGAGGGTAGAACAGCAAAAAGACATGTATTATTTGTAGAAGATTAAATTATTGTAAAACTGCATCAGCCTTTGTCGATGTTCGGACCAAGCTTTGTCTAGAGTCGGACCAACCTCTGTCGAGATTGGGACCAGACCTGCCAACCCAAGAGTGGGGCAATGCGTGATAGTATATATAAAATTGTGGAAATTGGGGCAACAATCTCACGCATTTCTCACGCATTTTCACTTTTTTCTTTGGGGCGATTGCGTGAGTCTCACGCCCAATGCATGAGGGTTGGCAGGTATGATTGGGACTTGTTTAGGTTCGGACTTGTCGATGTTGGGACTGTTTCCCGTCGTACAATTAAACTTATGCTTACTTACAGTTGAGCCTAAACTTGTGTATAGTTATATTTATACAAATAGATGCCAGTTAAAAAATATCCGTACATTTTAACTACCTGCCCTCATAACTTGTGATAGTGTTCTTCATAGTTGGATCGGAATGGAAAACGCGTGGCGAATATTTAGAGGTTTCAACGCGGCCGCCAGCGCATTTATCATAAAAAGCTCAAATGGAGTCACTTATAATAGTTTATTTGTTGAGAACCCGTTCGAAAAAAATAATACAGGACGTACACATGTATTGGCTGATCATTATAATAGACCATTTTTTTCGAGTACTTTTTCAGAACATAAACGTAACTCTCACTAGAGAACTGTCACCCCCCTCCTACCGGTATACGGTAGACAATGCTACTGATAGAATAATGTGACTCAAAACCTATCGGAAATTTTATTACCTAACTGCTTGGAACTTGTCATTCACAATTCATAAATGACGGCTGATGTTATAATTAAACGCAGCTGCAAGCAATTATAACGGAAGTTTCTTTTAAAAGTTTCCAAAGTGGCAAATTTAATTTTGCGGTGTTATGACACGTCGCGTTAGGCTAACCTATCGAACTAAGGTTATATCACCGCGAGCGCATTATGTTTTACTATTGCGTTTCACGCTCTGGCTACGCGCAAGCCAAATATGTCTCAAGAAGAATCTACACATGTTGTCTGTGAGCAGTGTTCGAAATGGGGGGGTACGCAGGGGTACGGCGTACCCCTAAGAAGAATTAGTGGGGGCAGAGCCATCGAGTGTAAGAGTTACGCCACCAACAATTTACGGGCGCCATCTTAGTTCCACTTTGCACAATGGTTTCATTTCATTGTTATAGGCAATGGTCTTTGCTAGCCAATAAAAAGTCACCTAAGTGAATATTGGCCAATAGTTTTGCATGACAGGCAACCCTTGCTAACATATGATACTTCAGTTAACATGATATAGTATCTTCGACTGCCTTATTGCCTCTAATCAAGCAAAAAAGAGAGCACAAGTCCATAAAAACTGAGTTGAGGTTTCTACACATGCACATATATTTGCAAATAACATGCATACGTGCACACACATATTTAAATGCAGTAAAATTAAACAGACAAATTACATATGTCATGTGGTTGGGCAAGGGTTTGCAAACAACATAATTATATATATTCAAATGCACCAAATAAGGCCAAAAATATCAAGTATATAATATATACGGTCAATTTGATGAAGTTGCTAGAAACATACATATATAATTATTTTTAATACGGGTTTATTACCAATTAGCACCTAGTAGAGGAGCTCCTAGAAACCTTCATCCTAGAAACACAGTAATGTCACATATATAAATATTGTTAATACGGATTTATAGCAGTTAGCACCTACTAGTAGAGCTGCTACAGACACTAGGTTAGGAAACATGAACCGAAGTAAACGTATGGATGATTACTTTGCCTTTTTGGCCATTGACCTTATGAATGCAGAGCGGCTCCCCTTGGTAGATCCTACAGTTTGACTTTGACCTAGTTTTTTTGTTTGGTCTTTACAAAAAAACCTAAGCCTAGTGTCTATAAAAGTGCTAAGCAACTTAGATGGTAAGTTATGACACTTGAGCACAATGTCCTCTATGCTGGCAACCCTACCACAGCCATCGATCAGAGCTCTGCGGATGTTTCTATGTGATGCTTGTTCTACATTAGCCCTGAAAATCTTTTCCCATTTCAGCATAGCATTATATACAGGTTCAGCAACACGGCATAAAGCCCCAGTTTTATAGTCCTTAAGTTGAACCAACTTACTGACCCCATCTAGTGCATCCGAAGTTGATGCAGATTGAAAACATGTTTGGCAAACCATTTTTCGCTTTTTAAGAGACTTTAAACAGTAGCCTGAAACGTAGTAGAGAGAATTCTTCTCATCATCAGAAATGTTTGATTCTAAAGACAATGACATCATGTATTGCGATGTTGTCTGATCGACAGCAGGTTCGGGCTGAGTATCTGAAATTAATAGGTTACCAAGATAGTCACTTTCATCAATATCATAGCTACCTGTTTGAGGGACTTTCAAAAATTGAGCCGTCATAATAATTTTCAAATTATTTCTAAACTCAAGTGGTGTTGGAACTGGATTCTTGATCCTAACTGAGCTAAATAGATTCTCAAGACAATCTTGAGTAAATCTTGAAGTGAGAAGAAAGTTGTGAGACTGGAGTAATCCCTCACACATGTCAAGTATAGATGTTGTGGACAGAATCACACCAGTCTGCACGGGTTTCCAATCACCTGCACCTACCTTCAAACCTTGAATAACTACAATGAACTCTTTAAGTGACTCTACAGCTAAGTTGTACGATTCCATATTATTGTTAGATAAAGCCATTACTGGCTGCCTACTCGACATATAGTCAAACCATTTGTTACATTTTTCTATGAACCATGCTGTTGACTCAAACTCGTCTATCTCACCTTCTACATAGAGAACATTAAGCTCAGAATCTGGGCTTTTTGAATATTCAACCATGAGTTTCAATGCACAAGATACACTATGACTGAAAAAATTCAGTGCATTGTACACTTTCATTTTCTCAAAGTGACTAGGCTCTAGAGCAGATTCAGAAAGGTTAGGAGCAAGCCTCAACCCTTTGCTGCATTGGTAATCAATCAACCTTTTCACTGGCCTAATAGAGACACTATCAGAAGGCAAATTGTACTTCTGAACAATATCTGAAGGAAGCTTGAATGACCCATTACTGAGCAAAGATGCTTTCAGGTTTTTGATAAGGTGCGGAACATCTGCAAGAAAATATAGATGTTTGCTAGCATCACTAGGATGCGTAACACTTGTGCAAGGTTTGCAAAACTTGTTAACGATAATACCGAAGGCTGCCCACATAGCTCGATTAGAGGAACCCATATCTGAGGTAACAGATACTACATGTAAACCTATGCTCTCAGCATGGCTGATAATGTCCAAGATGATTGGCTTAAAAACAGCTCCTCGCACAGAATTACCTGTAAAGTAATAAGCTACTACCTGTTTCCACCTTGTTGCCAGCCCTGCAAGCATAGACATTGTTGTTTAATAAACTTTAGTAAACTAATTAATTTGCAACATATCTAAAATAACAGGAATAAAAGCAACAAAAACGAGTCACCGATTGTGACTTGAATCAAATTCCACATATTGACCTACGACTTCTGACTTGCAAGCTAGCCCAAAACCCGAGGATGCATACTCTCTATGACCGACATAAAAAACGATTTGCAACATGATTTCTGTTTGTTTGTTTGTTAATAAATCTAAGACCTAAGATTATACCTGCCAACATGAAAACAAGCCCATGCGTGGCTTTTCCTTTGTGTCCAGGTAAAGTTACATCACCCATGATGCTTCCGCTAGCTCGATCGTACTCTTTAGCTGGAGTAATCTGCAGCTCATCTAGTGTGAGGCAGCAGTCTCTATCAAAGGGAGACATTTTCTCAACCTGTGGACACTAAAGCCCTTTAGTCGCACCAAAAATATTTCACATTTTAGCCAAAGATAATGCTATAATTTTAAATAGCCATTTTTGATTTAATCACCATGGGTTTTTCAGCGAGCGAAGCACCACATCTTAGTCTGTAATTACGGAACTTTACCTTAACTTTCATATACTCAAACACCCCCTTGAGTACACCAGATGAAAATGGAACTCTCTGCATATGTCTTTGGAGTGTTCTAATAGAAGGAAGTGGATGATTCTGCTCAAGCAACATGTTGTAGCCTGTGGAACCACATGCAAATCTCAGTTGCAGACCTTTTTTAATGGTTCCCGGGCTCCATTTAAGTCCTCTTGTGGACTTTCGTCGAAGCGCTTCAAGCTGATCCTCATTAAACATTTCACCTACAGCTGACTCCGACTGCTTGAGCTTCTTTCGAAGATCAAAGCATCTCTTTCGTACCTTACACAAAAATAGTAAATCAAATTTAATATATACCCATTACATCAAACATCAAGTAATACACATCAGTATCAAATATAGCTTATAAAATCTACAAAAGTCTTATACCTTAGCATTCTGAGTTTCTACTGAAGAAATCTTTTTCTTCAAGGTGTTTATTGTATTCTGGTCATCTTCTTTAATGCTAGTTGTATTCATTTACACTAAAAGTAAAATGAAATAATTTTGTCAATGCAAGCTCAGTATATCTAGGCGCTGTAGTTAAGTTTTGATGAGTGGAAGATAGAGGAACATATAATCAGAAGGTGGTTATACAAGTTATGAGTTCTGTTAAGTTGTGCATATTAGGATTAGCAAAGTGTACAAATTAGATGTGAAAGAAGACACACAAAGAATTAGTAATGCACAGAGGCAATGGTTAAGTCCCATCCAGAAGAATAAATTAAATCCCAGCACTCCTCACACACATTTCCACTGACTGTACTTACTTGCATGATCATCGCAAGTCTACTAACAGAAAATGTTATAAACACATATTACTCAAGATAAATGTAATTGTATGTCAAAGCAAACATGAACAAAACAAATTTGCCAACCAGGAGAAGATGGTGCCTCCAGAACTGAAACATTAGGTTCTTCTTCAGGCGTTGGGCATGGCTTACTGCTTGCATAGTCATGGTCAGAGGAATAAGCAATCGATGGCCCTGAGTCATCTGCACCTCGTTTTAAAGGTGGCTTTCGTCTTTTGGGAGCCGAACGATGTGGAAACAGAGTGGGATAAGCAAGATGCCGAAGTTTCTTCAAGCCATCTTTGCGGTTAGGCTCACACATCTGATCTTCAAAGTGTGCCTGAAAAGAAATATCTGTATATTAGTTAGGCCTATATTATGTTTATGCTGGTATTTATAGTTAACTTCAATAAACAGTTAAATCATGCGGAAGCTATGTTCACTATCAATGAATTCTGTAAATATAACACTTACGTGACAAAGTCGTGATGAAGAAGTGATGGTACCCTCTCGTCTCACCATTTGTATCCACTTAACTCGCAATGTGGCATCTCTTGGGAAGCAATGCATTGTGTAGCTGTGCTCAGATCTGTTTGTGCATCCTACTGCCCAGCAGTTAACCATTTTGATCCATTAATGGAGTGAAACTCCTTGATCTAATCTAATGCCACAAGCAAGTTGAGTGAAGGAAAGTTGACTGCTGCTACTACTACACTGCCAACTTTTAGTAACCTCTTTGTTGCACTTTGAGTTCAACACATACATACACACACCGATTACACTGAGATATAAAATATTAACAAATCAGCATGATCAATGTATGAATAGGTGTAGTTCTCGCTCAAATAATGCTTAAAATTGTCACTTAGCTCCGCGTTTAAACTATGGTAATGACTTAGCATTTCAATCATAAAACATTAGGTTTAGATGAGGCTGAATGAACTAACAGCCCTTTAAAATATATATGGTAATGACTTAGCCTTCCAATCATCACGAAAAAATCTAGGTTTAGATGAGGCTGAGTGAACTAACAGCCCTTAATTTCCACAATAACAACTAAAATCCTATTAGAACAGTACAATCAAAGTGATAATTATAATAAATATCGTATATCACTTTGAGTACGATACGGTAAATGGAACTAAGATGGCGACCATAGGGTCACGTGATCAACTTTTTTGCGTTACTAGCATGGCGCAACTCTTACACTCGATGGCTCTGAGTGGGGGTACTCCCTAGGACCCCTAGGACTCCCGTCGTATCGTAAACCGGTATATGTCGGTTATTCAGCTATAGATCTTAAAATCTTGAAACTCATATCCCGTACCGAAGTGGATTCGATCTCGGACCAAGCCGTTCACAAGTCTTACGCCCAGCCCACTGGACCATGGAAGTTAAATTGCTAGCTTTCCAATGTAAGGCATTATATCAGAGCAATACCTAACTGCTTTACGTATGACGCGGTCATAGCATAACGTCACGATAAGCTGTTCGCTCACCTGTTCGCTCGCTGCCTAATAGCAAAACTCTCACTACTTCTCATTGTTTATAAGACAAAAAACTTTTCTCATGATATGTAGTTTGAAAGTTAGAATGGCAAATGTTGTAATATGTTAAATACAAATCAATTTTCTGTCCAAATACTCTTCTATTACACGGGCAACACCAGGTGGCACAGCTAGTATCTTATTAAATGCGGTAAAACCCGGAATGAAGTGAAATATTCACGCGTTTTGTCCTTTTCTTCCTGAACTTATATTACCTCGAGTTCATTACACTGAAAACAGTGCACGTGTTTGGGATGAGAGAATTACACTACTGATCTTTAATTTCTTCAGTCAGTTTTTGCTATTATAGCCGATCAACTAGATTGTTTTATTAAAAACCTGAGAACCGATCAGTTTTCTATCAATTCATAATAAAACAGCATGGGCCAATAGATAACTTCTTTAAAGGTGAGTAAGAATTAGTGACTGTCATGAATTTAGAGTCTGTATTTAAAAAAATAGTGAGTGACTGAGCTTATCATATAATAATATTCATGGTGGCTTGGAGATGGAACTGTCTTGTGTCTGGGGTCTGTGTGGACTGTCCATAGGGTTTTTTGACTCACTCACATCACAACGTGGAGTCTCCATTATAGTCATAGAGCACACAGGTTGTGCAGTTAAGCCCACTTTTAATTTCTTACTGAACACAACTCAGGATTTTAAGTTATGGAAAACAGCATAATTTAGGGGCATTCATGCTAAAAAAATTTCGGGGAGCCCCCGGACCTCCCTCTACTGAGAGGGGCCACGCCCCTCTCAGACTCACCCTGTGAGCGGCGAGCAGGGCCGTTGGCCCTGGACACTACCCTCCTGGCATGACAGAGAGTACCCCCAAGAATCTCTCTCCACTTCAGACACTGTCTGTGAGACTGTACATGTATGTGTTTGATAAATTATGTAACCAATTTTCAATAATTATGAATGTTCAACAATGTATTTTACATGCTGTTTTATACTATTTTGGCGGTATTTTTTTGCTATCGGGTCAAGTTGGTCAGATCTCTTATTATCGTCATCGTTATAATTGGATTTTCCACCACTTGGCCAGCGCGTAAGTGTGGGAGAACATAATATATTGGTAATTAAAAAGAGCTGTTTTTACTAAGAGGTTGTTTTGATAACTTCACTGTAGTTCTATTGCGTTTGGCGATTCAGTGGCTAAATGTATACTTGAAGAATTGCAGTTTCACTTAAAGTTTATTAGTGTTAACTCGCGCCAAGAATGACAGCCGATGTCATGGACAAAAATACGTAGCACAATATCAGCAAGGAAGACAACATTTAGAGTAAAGCCAGCCTAATTCCACTAAATAACCTATGTTTTGCATAAATATCTACGTCTGAAATTGTTGAAGTAGTGCAAACGTTTTACCTGTTTGCACGAGTAGGCTACTTGGTGCTTCCAAGTTTCTATAATATGAAAATGTATATGGTAGTTTCACAAGTATTGGCTATCGTTCCATGAGCATAGGTGGTACATGAGAAAAAAGAAATTAAAAACGGGCTCATATCGCTAGCAATACATGCATTGCGTATGGTGGTGGTAAGAAGCAACAGAGAGGTCTGTAGTTCAAACATCACAACATCTCATTTACTCTTCGATTACACTCAACAGAAATTAGACATCACATAACCTAATACAGTACCTGCTATAAGTCGAATTTTGATATATTACAGGCTACAGTAAGCTTCAGTTTAGGCCCGCTATCACTTGTCAAAAGGATGTGTACAGTTGGAAATGTCAATATAATGGTGCGATGTTTTTGTAATATTCCTTTCTCTCTTTCTTCTCACTGCCTCCTGTTATAAAAATACTGGGTATTTTCATAGCAGCTTCCTTGTGCTTTCTCTTCTGCAATGAGATGTGAGCAAAGTGCATTAATTTAATAGCCAAATTCTGGTTTTGCTAGTTTAGAGGCAATAATAAGTTATAAAAAATTATTATATTGTTTTTGTGAACTAAACAGAAGGGTATGACAATTAAATAAACTGAATTAATGCAGAAACTTAATAGCTGATTGAGGCGTTAATGTTAAAGGCTTACTTGCAACAAAATTTACATTACAGTTATTTGGTATCAAAAGATTTACCACCTCTTACTCTGCTGTGTTGTAGGTACAAAATATGTGGAAATGTGATTACAAGCTCTTAAAAGCTCAAAAACGAACAATTAATCGCCGCCATCATGAAACCGCCGTAGCTAAAAATAATGGGTATTTGCGTAAGACTTTTTTGTGCTTTCTCTTCTGCAATAATGTACGAGACATAATAGGAGAGAATAATGCAAAGTTCCTTAATTCGATGGCCGAGTTCCAATTTTAATAGTTACACATGTTGTAACTGTAAGCAGAAACAGACTAATTGTAACCAACAAACATTTAAATTGTAAAAAATAACTGAAAGATTGAAAATATTCTACACTTGCATGATATACATACATTCATTCATTCATTCATACACACTGCATTCATTCCACTCTCATCATCGGTCATTGTACTCCTGATATTTTTTTGTAAAAATGTGATCTATTCATATAGGCTATAGTTTGGTCAGTTCTTAGCATAGATATAGTAAACCCTAGATATGCGAATAATCAAAACAAGTGAGGCCTATAATTAACATGACGCAACGTCATGGTGATGTGCAAAGCGAATCAGCTGATCTATTAACTCCTATTGACTTTGCACTAAAAACTGCTCAATTTTTCCATAGTTTGTGCATCTGAGACTGCATATTTTATTGAAAATATGTAAAACTTATATGCAGTAATACTTCAACTTACGAGTGCCCTAACGTATGAGAAACTTGAGATACGAGCCAGCTTTTAAGCAAGTTTTAGCACTAACATACGAGCAATGTTTGAGATACAAGCACATGAGTCAGTTGCCAAATATGTCGGAGGTGTTTTATGAGAACAGCATCACTCTGTATTTTTTAACTGCTCAGATTATACTTTTGTACCATGTTTTTTGTGCGCGGTTTTCAGTGCAGAATTATGTGAATTAAAAGTACCGTGCGTAGACCGAAAGTTTGCCAGTGAAAAGATAGATAGTGCAAAGAAAAAGCGAATGATAACAATTGATATTAGATGGAAAATTATTGAAAAATATGCAAAAGATGTATGCGTGATTGAGTTTGCTCAACAATATGACAGAAATATATCCACAATTATCAAACAAAGGGATTATATTCAAGGCATTTAGTCTGCCTAAGGTTTCCAAACGATGCAGCGATCTTCATGGCCACTGATGGAGAGACTGCTCAGGTTTTGGATAAAAGACAAACAATTGGCCGGTGACTGCGTAACTGAAACGATGCTACGTAAAATGGCCGGTGCTATCTATCAATACTATAAAAAATAGACATTCGGACAAGTTGGCTAGCGGTCGTGCATTAACCCTTGGTGACAACACCTGTGTTCGTCCTGATCGCAACATGTAGAAAGGCGACAAAGGCAAACGTCCTTAGATAGGTTTCTCTTAAAACGGCCGGCTGGTCGTGAGAGCGAAACAAAAAAATTAGCTAACCAGCGAGAAACTTAAAACTATGAACGCCGAAGAAACTTTAATTGCGTTAAGTTAAAGATTAAAGTTTGCTTTTAGGTTTGCTTTTAAGTTTGTCTTTTAAGACTTGGATAAAATTTAAATTTATCAAAGTCAAATGTTGTAACGAAGGATAACTTATCTCTCCCTCTCTGGCAAATGCTAGCGTTAGCTGCTATTGTATGTGTTTAATTTTTAGTTTTAATTAATCACATTTATTTGCATTATTTTTATTTGTTGCTTTTTGAAAGCATGTGGTAAGTTAGGACAATAACCAACATGTTCTTTCTGTTACAATATATTGTTTTGAGTGTTTTATTTGCATTTTCAAAGTATGAAAACCTATCAATATATATTGAATTGTTCTATATATAAATAAATTGCACCAACATGCGAGTAAACTGACATACGAGCTCAGTCTCTGAATGCATTAAGCTTGTAAGTCGAAGTATGACTGTAATGACTTTGGATGAGAAAGGCAAGAATCTTACACACATGGTAATGAATAATACCAATGATTTAGAAGCTTCTATATCATTGATAATACAAAGAGTGACCAAATAGAAATTAAACTAATAACAAACTAATGAATCAAATGAGGTTTAGAAGCAGTTACGCTGGACCCCTGTATTAAACACCCATTAGACGTGACTTAAAATAACTAGACGAGATAGTTTTTGTCTAAGGTTGGTTGAGCTAGATTCCTGCTTTGAAGCGGCATAGTGTTTTCTGATTTTAGTATAGCGATTTACTATAGTTTTGAGTGGACTGTTGGCATGCACTGTACATGTAAAACATTGATGGAGGTTATGTAATAAAACATATATGTTACTGTCTGTGATGTTACTTGTTTAATAGCTCTCTGTGTGATACCACAGCTCTCCATGTGTGAACGTAGGCACTTTTCTGCAGCAATTCATATTCGGCCTATCAATCTGGTCACCAATCCTCCTCTGTTTTTAACTGAGATTAGGGTTATGTCATCACTATTTCTACTTCCCACTACTTCGACATCGGTCAAGAACTTGATACGCTCATCACATTTGAGTTAGAAAAATTCCTCATCACCGAACTGCTCATCTTCACCTTCCTCAGCTTTTGTCTCTTCTTTATTTTTCTTTCTAGCCAGAGAATGTAGCAGGAGTTGGCCAGTTTTTTCAGCCCTGCTCACATCCAGATCAATACAGTTAACATTGGGATTTGGTGTGATATCTGCTTTTATGAACAGTGCTCGAAGTGCAGATCTAAAGCACTGCACATCCGGGTTATTGTTATAGCCACCCTTAGATCGTATTGTGGAAAACAGAATCTCAATGTGATCCTGGTTGATCATAAAGGCTAGGAAGTAGTTGATGTAAGGGTAGTTGCTGAAAATATATTGAGCAATGTCATGTACAGATTTGGCTGCTGACTCAAAACCAATGATGAAATGATGATGATTTTCCTATTATTTTTCACTAGCAGCTTTCAGCTTGGTGTCTTTAATCGGCATTAATAGCTTATGATATTGTTGAGAACTTCTCGTTTTGAGTTGAAGTTCTGTTTTGTTATGGGCAATTCGGGATATACCTGGGGTGTTGCGGTCTCTTCTGATGACATTTCACTAAGAATTTGGTCTTATTGTTGTGTTTATGACTTACAAACTAGCATGCCAAGCGTGCTTTCACTACTAAACTTACTGCTCAAATGAAGGCTTTGATGCTGTGATGCACATCACTATGACGTAACGTCGTGAAAACAACAGCCAATTATAGGCCTCACTTTTGCTCCATTGTATTGATAGCTATTCGCCAATCTAGGGTTTACTATATCTATGGTTCTTAGTCTTCCTTAAAAATGGCCAAAAGGAAAATCATGACGCTGAGACATTGCCTGACATGTGAGAACTGTTTTGGGTGTCTAAACTGTAGCCTTTGTGTAACGTAATAAACTCATATAATACTAAGTGAATGCCCTTTAAATTACCATTACCTTGCATTGCAATTGACATTACAATGCCTACACTATATTACCTAATACATTACCTTTACACTATACTAGGGTTGCACGATAGCGCGATAGTCGATTTCGATAGTTGATAGTTGTCTTTCTCGATATGAGTATGTTGCCTATTTTCAGTCTATCGAAACATCCGAAACAAATATATCGTTTTCGAATAAAAAAAATAATAGAACTCGATACCCTAGGACACTTATAATTTGCTAGTATTTAGTTTCGTGAGTAGCATACAGAGTAAAGTTTCGCAGCAACTTAATTTCGCAGCTCTGATGAGTGCGAAAATATAGTGATGTGAAAATAAATGCAGTGGAACAAACATAATTAGATTCCTCAGGTTCAGTTCACCAATAAAAAAATTTCAATTTGCGACTAGTTTGTAATTGTGAACCGCAGGTCGAACGGTGTGGGCAAGATCGATAATGCAATTTGATCGCTTGCTGCCATTTGTTTCTTGGACTATCATTACAGGCCCGTATTCCCAACTTTTTCACTGCTAAGTACAGTCCAACTCGGATAAGTCGCCCTCGGATAAATTGTAACATTTCATCTCAAACACAAGAGTAACTCAAACATATTTGTTTGGTCCGTTCCCACGCAATGATAAATTGCTTCGGATAACTCGACCTCAACATCATTTATTCGAAAAGTTGTTTGCCCAACGGCCATGGACACGGTTTTTATTGCTGTAGAATATCACTTCATTCCAAGCCATAGAGACAAACATCAACTTTTAGTAGTTCTTAGGCGTCATTATTTTCATCATCAGCAGCAAAATATTCTTGTTAACAACTTTTATAAAGGTTTGCAAAAGATCAAGTTTTACCAAACACCTGCTTGGCCATGTCCCATCGAAGGCGTAAAAACCTCCGAATGAACTTAAAATAAAATTTGCAAAATTGATCTTTGTTAAAATGCTCAAAAGAAAAAGAAGTGTCTTTTTTCTGAGCGTTTTAACTGAGGTCAAGTTTTGCCTATTTTAATTTTAAAATGTCTCGTCAGTCACATCACCTAAAATAAAACAAATTTCAAAAAATAGAAAAATGTTGATACCTTCCGATAAAACGTTTTAAAACTTCACAAGAGAGGCCCGGCCGGAGGCCCTACATGAGAGAAACCTGTTGTAGGCTTACACCGCCCCCTTCACACCCTAGATGTTCATAACTAGTCGCCTAACATTAGCTGCCCCAGCTTGCAACCAGTGAATACATGCCTGACTATCAATGAACAAAGCTATTTAATTTTGCGTTTTCGCTCGTTTGTCATGATGGTTTAGTTTCGCACATGAAATTTTCGTGAGAGAATGACTCCGCGAAAGTTAGATGAGGTGAATACATAAGTGTCCTTGGGTAGTTATCGCCCTCGAATAGCTTGAACACATTATTAACTCGAACGGATTTGTTTGGTCCGTTCCCACGCAGTGATAAATTGCTTTAGATAACTCGACCTCAACTTGGTTAACTCGAACAGTTTTTTGCCCAACGGCCTCTACGACGGTTGTTATCGCTTTAGAATATCACTTTATTCCAAGCCATAGAGACAAACCTCAACTTTTAGCAGTTTTTAGACGTTGTTATTACAATCATCGGCAAAACATCTTCGATAACGACTTTTCTAAAGGTTTGCAAGAATCAAATTTTACAAATCATCCAATTAGCGATGGCTTTCCAAAAGCTAAGAAAAGTGAGCTAACCTTCGAATAAACTTCAAGAAAAATCGGCAAACTTGATCTTGGTTAAAACAGTGATATACAGCCCCATGTTTATCATTCCTGGGGGCTGTATATCATTAGTTAAAACGCTCAAAAAAGATGTCTTTTCTTCTGAGCATTTCAACAACGATCAAGTTTGGCTTATTTTAATCTGAAAACGTCCTGGCAATCACATCACTTCAAACAATAAACCAATCTCAAGTGATAGAAAAGTCTCGATACTTTCTGATGAATCTATTTTTTAACTTTACATTAGAAGCCTTTTAATTTGCAACAGGCTATCTATGCGTTTGATTTATATATAGTTTGTACATTAATCTACTAATAAATACATGGATTTGTGACAGTGTTCTGGTAAATTGAACGCTCTGATAACTCGAACACCTTTTCCTATTCCTTCCCACAATCCTCGATCTTTTCAGTCACGATAATTCGATAGTTTTACCAGCTGCCAAGTCACTTGATAACTATCGGTGAACTCTGTCTGCTCATTGATAATTCGATACTATCACTATTGGTGGGACAACTCCAATGATAGTCAATAACACCTTTTCAAACAACAAATGCCATCCCAACGCTATACTACCTACAACTGTTTATAAGCTGCTTTTGTTACTTCTGCTACGCCGTGCATTTATCTGGTGAGGCTGAGAGCCCAGCATGAGATGTAATGTCGTAATGCATATTATAACCAACGTAATGAATATCTTCACTATTATTGATTGCTGTACTCAGTTGAAGGCATAATCTAATGGGTAAGCTCATGGCCTCTAGAACTGGAAGTGCCAAGATCCTCTGTGAAGTGTATTTTTGTCACTAAAATGTTATCTCTATCACTGGACAGACCGACTCCCACATTAATGTATTTTAGCCAAATGCCTGGCAGAGTTGTACGAGGGATAAACAACAACGCAATGAATTTGAGTAACATACTTGGTAAGCTAGCGAAAGTAAACTTATACTTACTAAAACAATGACCGCGTTTGCAGACGGCTAAATAATAGTTATGTTTTGCGTAACTATAATCAACTGTTTAGTTAATGACTCCATGAGCTTCAAGCTTGATTATTTTAACCAATGCAATAAAAATGCTAGCAGCCATTAAAAGTTTTGCTATCATAGCGTAGTAGATTAGATTGCTGGCCTGCCGACAGGGAGGTTCTGAGATCAAATCATCTGCGAGGCAGATTTTTTATTCCTAATTTTTTAACGCAATAACTGGACTGACCACAAACATTGAGATTTATATATATGGATATACACTTTTGCAGATCTATGATCAGGTACATTTCATCCAAGTCCTTCAGCTAGCTCTACCATCATAAGCTCATTAATATACTCCTGAATATTTTATGAATAAGTCAGTTAAGTTAGTTTCCAACACATTCACAACCCCCAAACACTAGTTTCCATTTCAGTCAGTGCTTTTGTTATTCCCTATTTATTGGAATGACGTCATTCCAATAAGCCAAAACTTTCCTCAAGCTATTTGCAGTGTACATGCAGTCACAACCAGCCAAGCTATGTTCATTAATTGTATGGAAGCTACAACATCAAAATGAGTCTGTTGAAACCTCAAGTTGAGCTGGATGTTTTGGGAGATGTCAAAACACTTGTCAAGCAGTATTTCTATATTATTTAGTAGTTGTGGTTTTGCTGTCTCATTCTTCACTCATCAGTTTTAATCTTGACTGTGAGTTTTCATGCTCTTAAAGTCTGATGAGATAAAAGGAGAGACATATCAGTTTATCTTTTAGTTTCAGATTTCCAGTGTTTTCTATTATTCAGTTGTCTTCTCTTTATCATCTATTTAGTCAGTTTACCCTATTCTACTTTTAGACTATTAACACAATAGTCTATGACTGTGGTGTTAAGTCACATGACATAAGCAACATGTCATCTTATTTGCGTTTGTACTCCTATTTTGAAATTTAAAATTTTGAACTTTTCATTCATTTGAAGCATCTACATACAGCTGCACCCGATGTTTACATTCTCAGTGCTGCTGCTTGATGCTGCCAGCCATATTTTAAAATTGGAGCAAACCATGAACTGATGACTATGTTTACTCTGACTGCCACTGTAACAGTGTATTTTTTATAAATTTCTCATAGTTCAAGGCTATTCTGTCCCTTTAGTTGCTTACAGTCTCCAATATGACAGCTGGCATCAAAAAGGTCTTGATGTTATACGGTTTTTACATTCAGGAGTTATGTGCTCCTCAATGTTCAAATAATCTGATTGTTCAGCCTCATTAACTAGCAGATGAAATAGAACAATTATGGTGCAACAATATGTATCATAAATTAGGGATACTTGATTATCTATCGCATAGACCTGCACATGTCTGTAAATTGGGAGTTACACTCTCCATATGCATATTGCTCTAATGATTAGAAAATGATCAATTAGGGACACTAATAAGAGCATCTGTCACGTTCATCAACCATGAATCTTCTACCACAAGCATTTCATTATCAGAGCATTTATGCTTTACGTATTTAGAGAGATTTCATGTCATTACTAATATTTATTTTTAAAGATATATTCCCTTATTCACCACCCACAAGACTTGCTTATCTCAGCTCATCATGTACCCTGATCATCACAACTACATGTAGCTACCGTGTCTCTTGTGTAGGCTTCCTGTTACATTGTGCTGTTCCCTTCCCAGTTACTCGCTTATTCTGGCAGTTATAGTGTCGTGCCAGGTAGGTTAGTGGTTGGTTCCAGTTTCAGCATCCCATTACTAAGTTAGAGAAGACTTAGTACATGTCATGTCCAATAGAAAACAAGAGTAAGGAAAGTTTTGACTCTTTTAGAACTTTTTCACTTCAAAGAATCTCCCTGGTTTTAATTTTAACCCATTAGCGACCGCGGGCTTACGGCTGGAAATTCCCCAGCGTACCAGTGCATTTACTATGGCGATTTGAGCCTTCGACACCACTGCGTAAAAACTGCATCGATTTTCTTTAAAATTGAGGTAGTTACATAAATTAACATGCATCGGAATCCTGAGAAGTTTCTCTACAAGCTGATACTTTTTTAATGTAGTTAGCTTGTATTTGCTTACCTGCAAGAGTTGCAATTCGTTGAAGCTACGATTCTTTTATGTTAGTACGTCATTTTCAATTGTATTTTATATTCACTAAAAGCAATTGGCAATGTTGTATAAATAATTCTTGCATGGATTCATATGTTCACAACAATTTGCAAAAAAAATTAGTCGTCCAAGAGCATTGAAAGCGGAGTTATGAGCTGCGATGTATAGCGGGAGCGCCATTGGAAAAGCTCGAGACGCCATGTCCATCAGCAGCGCAAGACAGTCATCCGACAAGGTTGCTCCAACCTTCGTGCAAATTGGCACAAAACTGCAAATGAATATGCATCTGGAAGCTGAGACATTTTCCAGCAGAATGAGATTTTTTCCTCCACACAGCTTGCAAAAACTTTGCAGCTAGACATCTATATATGCGCAGTTACAATTTTTTGCTCTGAAATTTTATGCATTTCTTGAGACTAGATTTATGTAAAAAATTTGCATATGAAGTCATTGCACAGATTCATGTGTGCTGCAGCAAAGATTAACTGGATGTGTGCAAGAAGAATTGAGTCGTGAGCCTATATTCACACATTTGGTGAAGCAGCAAAAGACAGGAAGCAACATTTATGAGCAGAAACAGCAAATCATGGACTGCTAGATTGCAAAACAATATGAGAACTGAACTATTTGATTAGACTGCTGCTCTGAAGATGGCAGTGTGCAACAAATACAGCACATCAATGCACAACTAATACAATAGATTAGCAAATGTATGTACAAAAGCTAGCAATACAAAGCAGTGAAGCATTTGCAGAAACTAAATAAAATACCATTTGTAAACAAATTTAGCTAGCATGGTAAGGATCAAAACATGACTCGCACAAAGATATTCCAAAATTAACTCCGCTGCCAGTGCAATCAGCTTGCTCATCGACAATGTATACAGACAATTGGTGCACATAGCCAGAGACAGCAATGGAAAGCAAATAACATAATTCCAAATTTAGATCTTTTAGATGGAATATGCTGTCTGAAGTTGAGCCAGCCTTTCCATGCCAGCAAGCTTTCATCTACAAATATAAATTTATCAGATAGAAAAAACAGGATAGAACCAGTCGCATGTCATGGCAAAAACATTTTTTAATTTGAACAATTTATTGCCAGCAGGGTGTTCAAAATTGTCAATAAAGTGTAAACTTGCTCCTAATTTTCTTTCAATTTATAAACTGATTAAAAATCAGCGTAGATAATAAAGGAATGTGGACCAGTAAGGCAATAGAGTAGGCTTTTTGAAAATACCTATATGCAAAACTAAACAAGCAACTCGCCAAATATTTATCATCAACAGGCTCCGAAGCATCGCAATGTTTTTGAAGGCCATATTTATTCGTTTCGTTAAATAAAACATTTATCATGGCCGATGTTTAAAAAGCTTTGAATAATAAAAACACTTACCTGTTTAAGAATTCAAACTTATACTCCTGCCAGGCTGTCAGCAAAATGTAATTCTTTTGGTTTTAAATCAGCTCCTCTTTGATATCCGCCATTATTCGCCGTTTCAATACTGGCCGTTTTAGTCTCACTTTCGCAATCCACTTCATTCTGTTGATTTTCTTTTTTACTTTCATCGTCTTCCTCACATTTTTCTGGTCTAAAATCCTCTTCTTCACTTTCAAACCAGTCGGTATCTTCCTGTAAACGAATATTTTTAGCAGCGCCTCAAATATCGCGTCCGTTCATGATGATCAGCTTTCCATAAAGAACGTTCAACTTCTAACAACGTGTTCTTTTTGCACATGCGTAGAAGGGACTATTTATTGCCTCAAAATAGTAGTGTGATATCTTTTAAAACTCCTAAAAATATTAATTAAAAATTTTAGTGCCGTTTTTAAAATAAATAAATGAATTTAAAAAATACGTATCAAAGACTCAGATCTGACGGGCAATTACGGGTTTGGTACGCTGAGACTGCGCTCTCAGCCCGTCAGATTACGGGAACGGGATTCAAAAGGTTAAATTTTCATCTTGTGTATTAAAATATATTACCGTAGAACCTCTAACTGAACGACATGGCACTCTATTTTTCAACCCTTCTTTACAGTGGCGATCAATTGGAGACGGCATTCAAATAGAGGCGGACATTGTATTTTTTCGTATGATTCATCAGAATCCTCGAAAGATAAATTTAGCCCTATTACGGTCGAAGCGAAACATAAATATTATCACTATTAAACATATTCGTATCGTTACATTAATAACGATTTTTTTATTGTTAGCGATTAATTATCAATACAGTTTTTTGGGCCCTTTTCTACTGATCACTGATATTATGGGTTCATAAAGGTCAAAGTGACAGTCAAATAGAGGTAGTATTCAAATGTAGGTAGCAATCAGAGGTTTTACGGTATATCAGATTTGAATTGTTATAGGGAGAGTGTTAATTTAGGATATCAAAGTAATTTTATGTACTACTAGTCAAAGTATCTAGAGATGTTAACAAAATGATCCCTTGCTACTTTTTGTCTCCCGTTTAATATCTTCTGGTTCATCAAAAGAAATAGAGCCATACCTCAACATACGAGCCTAATTAGTTCTGGAACATAGTTCCCATTTCAATTCTCATATCTCAAAACAATTTTTCTTATGTATTTAATAAATAGGAATTAATTGGTTCCTTCCAGTAGAATAAAGAAGCTAAAGTGGATATTACATTGGAAATGTGTTTTTCATTGGTTTAATTCTTTACCTGCAGTCACAAAGTAACAAGTACCTATCTAATGGGTATGGTCTACAATAAAACAACATCTTTATATGCAGTACTGCATAGAGTTGTCACCTTCAAGACAGACAGTAGAGGCTAGCGGTGGTTCAGGAAATACTTGACTAGAACTCATTCTGAACACTACACTTTTGTCTACGCAACATTAAAGAAACTTTACATTTAACTTAAATTAATTTAGCTGACTACGCATACAATTGAGAATAAGTTTTTATTTTACATTAAGCTTATTATACATTATACATTACGCATACAATTAAAAATAACTTTTAATTTAAAAGTAAACCTTTTCGAATTTTGTCTGAGTTTTCCTTTTTTATCTTTTTCGATTAAGATAATTTTGCTTCACTTTTCGACTCTTTATTACTTTCGCTCATAGCTAGCCTTCTTTATCATTTTTATCCGAGGAGAAAGAATGAGCAATGCTGTTCTCGTAAGCATTGAAACTGTCTCGTATGCTAGTATCTCTAATTTGTCTCATATCTCAAGGCATGTATTGGCTCAGAATTCATCTCGTATCTCAAATTTCTTACCAGTTGGAACGCTCTTTTGTCGAGGCATACAGCGTTTCTTTGGTTCATTTTACAAAGGAAAAGAGGGGATGTTCACATGAAATCAGTATTGCTATTTAACAATATTTTTGTACTATAATATATTACTAAATAGATTACAAAAATACTGTCATCACTGGCAGGTTTCATTGCTGATTTTTTAACCTAGTTTGACAATGAGTGTTAGATAACCTAATTTCTGTGGTGATCGTCACAAAAAGAAGAGGTGAGGGTCAGCAATATAGTAGCTCTGTGAGATTTTAAAGTTTTACTCACAAGCTATATTATGTGACAGACAATCTGGTGAATGCCAGCTGGTCACATTGCTTGAATGCTCTCTTCATTTCCATTCACTGATTTAAATTAGCTCAATTTGGGTGGTCCCTCCTTGTGTGGCAATAGCTAAAAACTGTCAGTTTGAGTTCAACAATAGAGGATAGTAGGTGGGCCTTGAGTGTGATACAGAGGGCTGGAGTTCAACTCTATGGTGAGACTCTCAGTAAGACATAATAGTAACAAGTAATAATAGTAATTATAATATTAATAATAGTAAAGTTTATAGTATGTTATAGCTATCAACTATAACTAGTAATTTATTAATAATACTTCGTTTATAGCTCTGTTTCTTTTAATTTCTATACCGATAGAGAAGTGGTATCACATGTTTTAATTCCTTCCCGCATCACACCTGTATTATTTATTAACGATTTTGTGTGTTTATATGGAATTCTTATGTAAGGCGCATCATGACGAGTAACAATCATGCTAATTCTTCCAGGACAGTTCCATCTTATTTTACAATTTCAGGTCAACGTAATAAAAAGTTTGATATCATCAAGAATTTTATTACTCTTCGATAACTATCTGAGGATTATATACGCCCAATCAAAGGTTGACAATGTACGCTCACTATACATGGGGATTATTCTGTACTTTGCTCGAATAAAACTATGTCATCTGCGGAGGAACTTTGGCTGAATGACAGATCAAGTTGACTTGGAGGGTATGTCATATGATATTTGGTTTATAATTTAGAATTGTTTACTACTAAAATTACTGTGAAACCTCTATTTGAATGACATTGCATTCTATTTTTAACCTTTCCCCTATTTATAATAGCTGTCAAATAGATAGTGGTGTTGTATTTTACAAATAGCTCGTCTGAATTTTTAAAGCTAAGTTTGACCCTTTGTCAGGCGAAGTGAATGTCTTAACCCTTAATGTCATTAACTCTTTTGAAAGCAATAAATCTGCTAACTTGTTGATGATCTCTAAATAACAAACTTGGGAAGCCGAGTAATATCTCTACTAGTTGATATCTATTGCTTGCAATTAACCCGCGATGGTGCGTATAGCAGGTGATTCTGTTGCCCTGCCTAGCAATTTGTTAGTGCTTCGAATTTTTTATTTTGTTATAAGTTTGGAGGTATAATATCATGCTATACTATATTTAACATAGTTGCATACAAGCTCATTGCATTCATCGATATGTTTGCTGCAGTTTGCAGTCAAAACTGACAGGATAACCGCAATGATGCTATTAAATAATATATGCTATAAATCTGGAACTTTACAAGCTTTATAGTAATAATTTATCAGATGTTACAAATGTATACATTCACGAACAAGTGACAAACAAACCATACTTATTACCTGCAGAAACAAAAATTAAGATTTTTGAAACTGAATATTTGCTCGTTAGCTTTGCCAATTGTGTTCCGATTGTTGCATTCGATAGAACAAACATCTTCTGGCTATTCAATACCTTCCATAATGTTTTCTGACCTCAACTCTTCTTCTGCGCCGCTGAACTAAATGATATTAACGTTCAAACAACTTTTTGAGCAGAGCGAGACAACTACGCGTTGCATTTCGTGCAAATGATAAACCTATAGTGGCATCGCTAAGCACAACTTTTAGACTAAAATTAGTCACTCACATACCATCATAAATGTAAACCGTTTTTTACATACATCAAAGTATCAATACCGTGTCAAACCAACGATCTACTTTTAGCAGGGCAGTATCCACCTATTTGAAAATGGTACTGCAGGAAAAGTCTAAGAGAGGTACCGAACGCCCTCTCAGTTGGGGGAGGAGGGTCTGGGGATCCTCCTCCGAAACAATCTTTAGTATGTACATGTATAACTAGTCAAAATGGTGCAAATCTAGCACACTTGGCTCCTGATGGGCACATGTTCTAACAGCAATTTTTTATAAATATATAACTGTTTATTGAGATTGTCTTTAACAACGCTTATTAAAAATACAATGTGAGTGAGAGCTGCTAAAGGGGTTGGCCATAGCTAGCATGAGGTAGAATTATCACCGTGTACAATGCTGAATGGTGTAGAAGACGAGTGGTCTCCTATGAAATATTTTATTTAAATAATATTTTAGAGTTGAATGGTAAAATGAATAGAGCACCATGTTAAAAATAATGCACTTATACTATAGTCTATAAAACTGAGCAAGAAGTAGAAGATTTAAGTTTGAGCTATCAAATAATATTTGATCAAATAATATTTTATTTTACCGTTTGGAAAGTCAAGCCGATGTTGACTGGTATTTTCAGCTTTTATTCTTTTCCAAGGAGGCGCGATTTCTTTAGCACAAAGCAACGCCTTTCGGGTAATCGTTTCATATCTTAATTTATCAACTAATATCTTGTTGATGATATGTAAAATTTACTAGCATTCATATCCTTTGTTTAACGTTACGAGACGGCAGCTTAATAAACGTCTACCGAAAGCGACATAAATGCCGTTTCCCCACGCAACCGATAAACGACCTTTTGGTAATTTCGCCAGCCAAAGTGTTAAAATCAAGCAAAAATGACATGAATTCCGGGATTTTTATCTTCACAAAATGGTACTACCATGGCAGTAGCTGCAGTATAGGAGGATACGGCCCTGACGATTAGTCTAATACAGATATTATTCATTTTTACTGTGTTGCTTTGAAAGCTAATTATAATCGTTTGTTATTAATGGAACCGAGTCATTATTAGTACAATTTTGAAGACACTTTTCCACTGGTCACTTGCTATTATGGGTTTGTAAAGTTAAAATAATGTCAAAGTGATGTTCAAATGGAGGTATAGCGTTCATTTATAGGTTTTACAGTAAGTTAAAATAAATTGAAAAGATTTGATCAACTGTTTTTTGATTGCAGCTGTTAGTATCAAACCTTTTCTTTAGAAATTTTGTAATAATACTTAAATAGTGTTCACTCACTGCTAGCTTGCCTTGTCACATGATAAACTGACCAAAGATAAAATATCTAATTTTATTGATTTAAGCTGGCGTACCTTATCACAATTATGGCCACATTTTGCAATGAGCAGACAAATCCTTATTTCAAACAAAACTTCATGTGTCTTTGAAAAGCGTAACAAACTTTCAAGCATCCTTGACTTCAATACTGTTTATTATCTGCCCTTAAACTAAGTGTTTGGTATTTGGGAATGTATCTGAGAAACAGTAGCCTTAATTTGTAGACCTTCACTAGTACGTGCCACTAGCTATCTTACTATGTGTGACATTGGCTAGCAAGTGTCTATAAGTTATGCACTGTTGTTGCTAGCTGAGTGTAAGTAGCTGATATGCTGGGATATTTAACATACATGTACTTACTTGAGTCTTTAAATATTTTCATTATTTATTTACAGTTTGTGATTGATTATTACTAAAATGTAATATAAAACATTGTACTCAGTACTTACATGTTAATCAAAGACGGATATTTATCTTGAGTTCTATTCAATTGTAGCAACACGGATTGTATAAAGGTTTATTTTATAAAATTTCCTATTCGTCACATTACTGCTAGTGGTCACAATGTGAATATTTATAGTGCCCGAGGCCATTCTGTTACTATTAAATTAACATCATGTTTGTTATTTTATTATATGCCAAGTACAAGGCTGTAGAACCAGCCAATCATGAAGCTGCAGTAACAACTAGCTCCTGTTACTTTATTCAATATCTGATAAATTCATCATGAATCACTGTTTGAATATATCTTATTCAGCTCAGCCAATCAGGAGACAGATAACATTATTATAAGCAGCTACAAGCTATAAAGAAGCCTGTAGTAGTCAGAGCGGGTGACAAACAGAATAGCAACATGTAAGTATAACTTATATATTATATTAGCATCTGTTGATATTGTACTTACTGGGAATAATAGAGTAGATGAGGAGAGACACTGAGTCAGTGTGATTATAATATAACTCTGACCTCCTGAGACTATCACTCTCTACCCTGATGAGACTCATAGAGTCTGTCATGTAGTGAGGTTAAGTTAAGGTCAGGAGGCTTTGGTCTCTTTCATCAGTCATATTCAGACCAGCAAACACTTCCTACTGCAGATATTTCATGTTTCTCAGCTCTGTCAGAGTCTGACTTCTCTGGACTTATTTTTATACTCTGTAAATATCCAGGGTTCATCTGCAGCCACTCTGTTATGGTTGGCAGCTTTCCAACTCTGCAATTGAGTCACATTTTGTACCCATTTCTCTATCATATTTTACTGTATGCAGCAGCTAATACAGTGCAGTACATATGTTACAGTTAAACATGGAAGGACTGTTGAAGAAGTACGTTAGAGAGAGAAATATGGAGATTAGTGCTTTGAGGGCAGCCTTAGAGTCAGTCCAACCAGCTGAGCTGCTGAAGCTACTGATTACTATCAAGCATGACTCATACACAGCTATTATGTTAGCTGCAGAAGACGCCCACACAGAAGCATGTCGTCTGCTTCTCACACCAATCAGAAGAACAGCAGACGAGTTGCTCTGGATGAAAAGGGAGGATGGATGGACAGCACTACACCTTGCTGTAGGGAGTGGATACAGTGAGTGTGTAGAGCTACTGATAGACACAGTGAGTGATGAGAGGAAGTACGAGTTTGTAGCTGAGAAGAATGGACATGGTTACACAGCTATAGCATGGGCTACATTGTGGGGAAGTAGCAAGTGTTTAGAGTTCCTCCTCTACAACTTCTCCTCACTACAGAGAGACTCCCTATTAAACATACAGGATAACTACCTCGACACTCCACTACACAGTGCAGCATTCAATGGACAGACAACTGCTCTGAAGCTCATGTTAGGATCCGTGTCTCTAGTGACTGTCTCTTCACTCCTCAACATAAAGAATAAATACAAAAGGACTCCATTGGAGGAAGCAGAGTTTAGGGGAAAGAAGGAATCAACAGAGCTGTTAAAGAGATGGCCAATGGAGTCAGTAGTAGAAGGTAGGATTGTTATACAGTGTGATACCAGCTACTCATTTGAACTGTTCTACTGCTAAATTCTTCAGTCTCAGCAACTTTCTACTGAAAATCTAAACTAAATGCTAGTAATTCATTCATTGTATTCATTTACTGTTGAACCCTGGGACATGCCCTGGATAATTACATCTCTATTTTCCTGTAAACTCACTGAGTCTTGCTTAGACAGAGTGCTGCTAGTCTCCAGCCTCCAGCTGTACAGTTTATAGTCTGAGTATTTATATTAATATTAATATTCAA
Source organism: Watersipora subatra (assembly GCF_963576615.1). Taxonomy (NCBI): domain Eukaryota; kingdom Metazoa; phylum Bryozoa; class Gymnolaemata; order Cheilostomatida; family Watersiporidae; genus Watersipora; species Watersipora subatra. The sequence continues at coordinate 692,030 of NC_088715.1, forward strand.
AACTGGTAGGATTGAAGTGATGTTAGCAGCTCTTTAAATATCAACTCCTTGTGGCAGACTCAATAGCTTGACTCTCGTGTTCCACACTATTCTGTCTGTTAATATTTCTGTATTTTGAAATGTGTGAGATGTGAAGAATTTAACACAATAGTAATGATACTATGATTATTGTATGTAGTGGTAGACTAGTGAGTCATTCCTTCAAGCTGAGGTTAGAGGTTAAACATTACACTCCTTTTTATGAATAGCTAATCATCTATGCAGCAGTTTTTGATGGAAAGTAGAAAGTATTACAACCATGTTTTACACTGCTGTAGATTATCCACAGCATTTCAATTGTTCCTAACATAACATGACTCTATCCTTTGTCATGTTTAGTAGTAAACTGAATGACAGACTAAAGTACATATTGTAGCAGCTTCTTGCTTTAATATTCAAGCTTTTAATCTATAACAATGCTAATATTTGATATAAATATTAAAATTAGGTTAACTTTTTCTTATTTTACAAACTCTAAGATAATGTGTGCTTCCATTTTCTATGGCAGATGCTAACAGGACCAGCTACTATGGTGCTGAGTTCTGTTAGAGTTTCATATTTACTGGTGCTGCTTAGAGAATTCCTTATCAAACAGCAAGATTAATTTTACCAGAGGCCTGACACCTTAAGACTGGTAGACGTGAAATGAGCTTCATTTTCTTCTTAGATTTTATTCGATCTACACTTATCTTTAATATTTTATCTTAATAGTAATAGCAGCTCGACCGCTACTACTATTGCAACTCTCATCTCTTAATACAAGCAGCAAGCTTTAGCAGCCTGCCTGCCAGCCTTCTGCCTGCTTACCAGCCAAATCTGCTGGCACCTGCTTTTTCTGTGTCTATCTTACCGTGTCCATCGCTTGCTTGACCGTGCTTGTCTGCCACCCAGTTTGCCTGCCCGATTGGCAGAGTCAATCACGGTCATTTGTGTCGCTGCCGAGCTGACAACGATTTCTCGCTTTTGCCTCCTAGTAGACAATGGTTATATGTTCTGGTCATCAAATAGACGAATTGATTGCCCTGTCTGCAAGCAAGCCTGCTCACTCTCACTGGGTCAAAAAATGATCTCAAGCTATGCTGCCAAATCCACAATGATCACACGTTTTGCCTCCAAGTCGACCACCATTGCGTGTTTTTATGGCGAGTGTTTGATTTTATCGCACTAATGTGGAGTCTGTCTGCCAGCCGGCCCGCCCTTGTCAGCCAGCCTGCATAAATATATGTCGGCCATATAGCCGGGCTCATCAAGACAATTATTTATGCTTGCAGCTTGAGTCTGAATTCTGTTGAGCATGCATATCTGTCAGGCCAGCCTGCCTCAGCTCGCAGGCTCCTGCCTCTGTGCCTGCCTGCCTCCGCACCCCTCTTTCTATACACCCCTTTGCTTCTACACCCCTCCGTCTTTACACTTCTGGAATCGCCTGTGTCTCTACGGCTCTATGTACTATCCACATGTTCTTTTTTATTATATTGTAGCATTGGATGACGCTAAGCAACAGATAAAAACACTGCAAGAGAGACATGACCAAAAACTTTCCGATCTACAGAGAGAAAGTGACCAGAAAATTTTCGCTCTACAGAAAGAAAGTGACCAGAAACTTTCCGCTCTACAGAAAAAAAGCGACCAGAAAATGTCCGCTCTACAGAGAGATAGCGAGCAGAAAGTCTCTGCTCTACAGGAAAAAACTGAGCAGCAGGCAGGAGGTAACTTCCTATGTAAATGTCTTACTAGTCCATTGTTAGTATAGTACTGAGGAAGAGAAGTCAGTGGGGATAGACTAGTAAGTCATTCCTTCAAGCTGGTGTTTAGATATGAAACATTGCACTTTTTTACTATAAGACAATATGTGTTATCTCTTCTGTGGCAGGTGTATTAGGAACAGCTAGTGTGATGTTGCATTTTGGATGATTTTAATATTTGCTAGTTCTTGGAGGAATTCTTACAAAAAACATCAAAATTTATTTTTGTGTTGCTTGGCTGGCAATAACTACAAAGTTTTATAACTTTTAAAAGAATTAAATTTTTCCTAAGTCAACCATCAACCTGTTTCTCAGCTTGTGTGATTCCATGATGCACTTTTGCTTTCAAGTAAAGGCCGATTGTGCAATTTCACCGCTGAGTACACTGCACTCCACATAATCTGCCTGCCTACTTGTGTGTAAGATTGCCAGCCTCTACGCTACTATATACAATGTACATAAAGTATATTTATAGAACGGCTCAAGACTGAGCTCGGCCACCCACACTGCCAGGCCAGCTTGTTTCTGTCTCTAGGCACTTGCCTTTGCCTCTAGGCAGTTTCCTCTGTGACCCACTCACTGCCTCTGCGCTTTCACATATGTCCCTGCTTCTACACCCCTCAGTATCTGCGCTGCCATTTACATTCCTGCCTTTATGCCCATTCATTCAGTTCCTTCTGTAATTAATAATGCATATGAAAGCCTTGTTAGGATGTAAATGTGCAAAGGTACATCTACTCACCAATGTATTCAGCATCTGCTGTCATTGTCACATGTGAGCAGTGGAAGTGTTGAATATCTATCAGCAAGTTTCTTTTTCACTCTGCTTCAGCTTTGGATGACGCTAGACACTAGACTAGTAGACACTAGACGCTAGTTTGTTGTTTCTGTAGTTGACAATGCATATGAATGCTTTGTTAGCAGGTAAATGTGCAAAGGTACATATATACCCACCAATGTGTTCATTGTCTGCTGGGATTTTCAGGTGTGAGCAATGAAAATGTTGCACATCTATCAGCAAGTTCTTTTTTCACTCTGTTGCAGCATTGGATGACGCTAGACAACGAATTACAACACTGCAAATAGAAAGCAACCAGAAATACTCAGCTCTACAGAGACATACTCAGCAGCGGGCAGAAGGTAACTTCTATGTTATTGTTTCACTAGTCTATTGTTAGTATAGTACTGAGTATCTAGTATCACCCAATTCAAGGTAACCTATAAATTACCTGCTAGTATATATTATACTAGTTGTGGTATTGCTCTGATGGTCTTATTCTATAAGGCTCTGGTTGATAAATCGTGGCTCACTTCTGGCAACTTTATGTGTGTATGTTTATGCTGCTTGAGTTACATTAGTGTGTGAGAATTTACTGCATAAGCTCATGGTGTTAAATCAAAATGGCGGCAGTTTGACTTTTAGACTGCCTTTAGCATGTTGATAGTGATTTGTCATTGATATCTCCCGCTCATCAGTAAAAGTAACCCTTGTTTATATATTAATTATAATAAAAAATATCTGTTTATTCAGAATTGTCTGCTACTCAGAGGAGGCTGGAACAATTTGCTGCGTACCTACAGACTCCAGGTGATACAAATGTGACAGGCAATCAATGTCACCACCTGGAGAGTTAATATAGTGTGGCAGCCGAGACTGACAATCTACCCAGACAGACATTAAAGATGCCAAGTGACCTACGTTTTAGCCCAACCAGCCGATGAACAATGACGAGAGAACTGACCAGCCAGCCCTCAAACCAGAGGGCAGGCTTATAGTAAATAAGGACACACACGAGCCCCACTAGACGCCATTGTCAAAAAGATCACATGATGTTGTTCTCTGTATTGTAATACATACTGCTTGTATTTTATTATTCTTGATTAAATATACTTATTATTTCAACCTTCTCTCTTCATCCATGTGCAATGCACCGTTAGACTTTATTTAAGAACCGCAATATATAACTAAATCTTTTCTTTTAAAATTCATAACTTTGCTTTATGAAGCAGCAATGGAGTGACATTGATGAACAGGACTAATAGTTCCTAATTGATGAAAATAACTAATCTCCTTGGTATTAGAATAGCCTTTAGTTTAATAAACCAAAAGGAATTTGTTGATGACCTTAGGCTATGTCAAGGAGTGCACCGTTATATATAAGTTACAAGACATTGTCTCATACCCAGCAATGTAATGTCTGGTTCCTTATCAATCTAAATAAAACTTATGGGTTATTTCATGAAAAAGTCAACCAGATTAAAATTTACTGTTTATATAGTATACAAAGAGCTGACGGCTGTATCGCCTCCATTAATTGAGTTGAAAGGTGCTCCTTCCTGTCGCCATGATTTGGTGGAATTATTGACACAAATGGTTCAGATAAAATATATTATTCTTATGGTTTCTTGGCAACAACCGGCATTATGGGTGTTGCAATGCTCTGATAAGACAGTCATTGACGTGGATTGTATACATAAGGAGTCTAAATGTCGACAGTTTTATTTATTAAGTGATAAGATATCAGGGGGCCTTGCAGTTAGCATGTGATCTAGTTTACCAGAGCTCTGATGCCAGTCATGACTAGTCCACCTGCCTGGTTCACCCACTTCAGCTACATGTCATGGTTGTCACTTTGTATAATACCAGATGAGGAATAAACATTCCTATAACAAAGTTCATAAAAAGGGAAAAGAATCCAACTGACATTTGAGCTCTTAGCTAAGCAATTCAAGCTGATTGGTACAGAAAAATTAATTCAGAAACTGGAATTGGTTTGTTATGAATATTGTTCTAAGCCATATTGTGCAACAGGTAAAATGCATTCGCTCAACAGGATGTTTCCGTCTTATGCACCTTAATAGACTAAATTACCCTTCGTAATATATAGAATGTTGTTTGCTAGCACAGTGTCATATATTCTGTCAATAACCAGTCTTTAAACAATGTATAACACAAATCAAAGGTTAGCATAGATGATTAAGATATCTAGCAAGTACATACAAGTTGTCCTCCTTTGACAGGCTTGTTTTACAATGGTTTGAAGTTACGACCTCGTGTTTACTATATTAAAAATTGTAAAGCGGTAACATTGTGACAGATGACCTATGGTAAAGACAAATGCTAAATGAAAAGAAAAATACAATGAATGTATATAAAGACTGAGTAAAAATACATCACATCTACAACAATGTACTCTGCAGTAGTCTAACATTTGTTTACATGCTTTCGCACTAGCAAAAGTTGACTACACCAAAAAACTTCGGATTTTATTTAAAATTTTGTGAACTGGTTAAAAGTTTACACATATTATTAAAAGCCAATAGAGAATAAAGTGACCAGGTGAGGAGGTACATCACAGTGTACATAACCTATACATATACAATACAGTAGTCTACTACCAAATACAATGTTTATCAACAGAGACTCAAAGGAGAGTTTATTTAACTATGGTAGCACTTCATGGCAGGATCTTCAGAGGGTAACACTGTTGCTAAGGGAAAAGAGCTTCTGTAGCAAAGTAAATCTGATATAAAAATACTAATAACAAAAGGGTTACCCTATGACACTTATGTATTCACGGCATCTAACTTTTGCGTTTTCGCGGTGTCATCCTCTCGCGAAAGTTTCATGTGCAAAACTAAACTATCATAACAAACGAGCGAAAAAGCGAAACTAAATAGCTTTGTTCATTGATACTGTAGAATGGAATTTTATAACGACATTTATTTTAACGTTTTTAACGACCACCATAGCATCGTTAAAATATAAACCAACAAAATAATTTGACTGTCAAAATTTATTACGTTATTATTTTGCAATTAATTATGATTATTTTCCCATTAAGAATGATTTATAATAATAGGAATTTGATGTCAATGCACACGCATTAGTAGCGTTATCATTTGCTGGAGACATCAATCAATGCAGTAAGCACCGTGTTGAAATAAAATAAGACACACTGACACTCGCAGTGCTACACAAGCAGCATGGCTCTGAAAAGGTTTGGATTCACCACTGACACCTCTTCAATAACTTGTAATTTTTTGAGATTTGTTTTGTTTTAAGTGATGTGACTGATAAGACGTTTTTAAATTAAAATAGGCAAAACATGACCGCAGTTAAAACGCTCAGAAAAAAGACATTTTTCTTTAAAGCGTTTTAACAAAGATCAATTTTGCGGATTTTATTTTAAGTTCATTCGGAGGCTTTTACGCTTTCGATGGGACATGGCCAAGCGGGTGTTTGATAAAACTTAATCTTCTGCAAACCTTTATAAAAGTTGTTAACAAAAATGGTTTGCCTCTGATGATGATAATAATGATGCCTAAGAACTACTAGAAGTTGATGTTTGTCTCTATGGCTTGGAATGAAGTGATATTCTACAGCAATAAAAACCGTGTCCATGGCCGTTGGGCAAATAACTTTTCGAATAAATGATGTTGAGGTCGAGTTATCTGAAGGAATTCATCATTGCGTTGGAACTGACCAAACAAATCCGTTTGAGTTGACCTTGTGTTTGACATGAAATGTTACATTTTATCTGAGGCCGAGTTATTCGAGTTGGACTGTACTTACCGTAAAAAATTCCCAAAAAGTTGGGGCGGCTCAGCCGGCCAGCTGCCCCAGTAAAAACGGGCCTGTTGATAGTCCAAGAAACAAATGGCAGCAAGCGATCAAATTGCATTATCGACCTTGGCTACACCATTTTACCTGCGGTTCACAATTATAAACCAGTCGCAAATTCAAAAAATTTTTTATCGGTGAACTGAACCTGAGGAATCTAATTATGTTTGTTCCACTGCATTTATTTTCACATCACTATATTTTCGCACTCATCAGAGCTGCGAAATTAAGTTGCTTCGAAATTTTACTCTGTGAGCTACTCACAAAACTAAATACTAGCGAAATATAATTGTCCTAGGGTAATCAAGAAAATAGACGAACAAGGAAAAATAATAAAAATGAAATAAAGCTGGAGGAGCCAAGCAAGGGCTCTGATAATAAAGGTACAGTAGTTTCTATAACGTGAGTTCCAGATAACTTGAAGAATTCCTGCGAAGTTTTTGCGTTGTACTACATGAAAAATTTTTATAATTCAAAGAGTCAAGCGGGTGTGTTTTTAATTTCAACTTGAATGTTAACATATCTTGTCGCATCTTGTTTAGATCGGCGCGGCGCTTGTGCATTGTATTGTATAAACAAGTTTAATGTTAGCGACTCACTGTGTTTTTATAGTTGAGTGCAAAATAATTGTGGTTTAATTTATTGGTAAGAAAGTGTTGCTTGTCATAATATTTGTTAGTAAATTAAATGGTAGTAACCTGCTACGTTAGTATAACGTATGGTACTAAACAGTACAAAGGAAAGGAACCACATCAAGATCATCACCTCAGTTGCATTTTAATTGAAGATTAATTGACCCAACTCAGTTAATCGTTCATTTGTATTAGTTGGTGTTAATCGTTTAATTAACGCGATCATTGTGCAGCTCTAGAATTAATGCATGTAACTTTTAATCCGTTCCAAGTCGAGAAAACAACTTCAGAAAATGATTTTTTAATGTTTGGAAAAACTTTAATGAAGAAAGAAAACAAAAAGTAAACATTACTTTTGTTTTGCTCTCAAAACATTGAAAACCTTAAATGTTTAGATACAATAACAAACATTGCAGAAATTGATAAGGAAATGGCAAAAAATGAAACAGATCAGTCACATCAAAAATCGCGTAAAAAAGAAAACATAAATAAACAGCAATGACCCGTTTATTTCACATCTTTGAAGGAGAATCTTCCTGCAAAACAATTTAGCGTAACTCGGCTGTCTCTCTTGAGAAAATGTCTTCCGTATAAGAGGCATCGTTCAATGTGGCTCCTTTTATTCTGTAAAGAATTTGTGAAACATAACTGAGGCTATTGAGGCTATGTCAACGAGTGCATTATTAGTTATGAGTTACAAGATATTAGCTCATACCCAGTTATATAGAGTCTGGTTCTTTCTCAATCTAAATAAAACTTGATGATTTTTTCATGAGAAATTCCTTCAGATTAAAATTGACCGTTTTTGTGAAATACATACACTTGACCGCTGTCACGTATCCGTTAAATGGGTTAACAGCTGCTCCTTCCTGTCGCCAAGATAAAGTAGAATTGTTGACGCAAATGGTTCAGATAAAATATATTATTCTCAGGATCTCTTGGCAACAGCAGGCATTATGGGTGTTGCAATGCTCTGATAAGACAGTCATTGACGTGGATTGTATACATAAGGAGTCTAAATTTCGAGAGTTTTATTTATTAAGTGATAAGATATCAGGGGGGTTGTAGTTGTAGTTAGCATGTGATCTAGTTTATCAAAGCTTTGATGCCAGTCATGACTAGTCACCTGCTTGGTTCACATACGACGGTCACCTGCTATGGCTGCTACTAAATATAATACCAGATGAGGAAAAAACATTCCTATAGCAAACGTATTAAAGCATAGATTAAATTACCTTCAGTCATAGAAGGGAGAAGAAACACTCTGCCATTTTGGCTTTGTAATTTTGAAGCATTTGCTTCAAGCTGTTTGTTACAAAAAGAATGAATTCCCAAACTAGAATTGGTTTGTTATGGATATAATTCCAAACCATATTCTGCAACAGGTAGAGTGCACTCGCTCAACACGATGTTTACGCATGATGCACCTTAATAAACTCAATTACCTTCAGTCATAGAACGACATTTGCTTAATGTTGTTTGGTACAACAAGAATGAATTCACAAACGGTAATTGGTTTGTTATGAATATAATTCCATACCATTCCTATTGTGCAACAGGTAAAGTGCACTCACTCAACAGAATGTTTTCGGCTGATGCACCACGATAGATAAAATTACCTTCAGACATAGAATTATAGTTGCTAAAATCGAGTTATTTATTCTGTCAATAAGCACTGCAAACAAAGTATAAGACAGCATAATGGTTGGCATATATGATTGGGATATCTGGCAAGTACATACAAGTTTTCCTCCTTTGACAGGCTTGTTTTACAATGGTTTTGAGTTACGACCTCGTAGTTAATATAGTAAAAATTATGAAGTGATGACACTGTGACAGAAGACCTATGGTAAATACAAATGCTAAATGAAAAGAAAAATACAATTAATTTAGATAAAAAAAAGAAAAATACATCACATCTGCCACAATGTACTCTGCAGTAGTCTAACATTTGTTTACATGATTTTACAGCCAGTTTGCCACAGTGCAGTACATAACCTATACATATACAAATACAATACAGTAGTCTGTATTGTATGTTTGTACATGTTTTACAATGGTTTGGAGTTACGACCTCATGTTTTGGATAAAAAGAATGTGAAGTGTTGACATTGTGAAAGAAGAAATTGGTAAATACAAATGCTACATGAAAGAATAAATACAATGAATGTACATAAGAAAGAGTAAAAATACATCACATAGCATACCACAATGTACTCTGTAGTACTCTAACATTTGTTTACATGTCGTTGTACTTGTGAAATGGGATTGAAAAAAAAGTTGGAATTTAAAATTTAACTTAGTCGTTAAAAGTTTACATAACTTATTAAAAGCCAATAGAGAATAGAGTGACCAGGTGAAGTGGTCCATTACAGTGTACATAACCTATACATATACAATACAGTAGCCTACTACCGAATACAATGTTTATCAACAGAGACTCAAATGAGAGTTTATTTAACTATGATAGCACTTCATGACGGGATCTTCAGAAGGTAACGCTGTTGCTAAGGGAAGACAACTTATTTGGTAAAATAAATCTGATATGAAAACATTAATAGCAAAAGGGTTTATCATGAAAACAGACCAGCAAGGAAAAATAATAAAAATGAAACAAAGCCGGAGGAGCCAAGCAAGGGCTCCGCTAATAAAGGTACAGTAGATGCTCCTATATTGTAAGTTTCAGATAACATGAAGAAGTTATGTGAAGCTTTTTGCGTTGTACTGCATAAAATTCTTTATAATGTAAAATGCCAAGCCGCGTGGGTTTTCAATTTTAACTTGAATGTTAACATATCTTGTCGCATTCGTTAGAAAAAAAATGACACGTGTAAAGCGTTACATCTATAATATTTACAACTTCCATGACATTCTAGTTCATCGTGATAGGTCGTCAGATGTATCAACAAAAATGGGAATAAGTAACTGCACAATTGTTTATAAATACTGAATATCGATAGAATGGTGCAGGCATTACAGTGTCGATCAAATAATCTGAATATGACGAGTTGGAGTATTGTAAAAAGCTCCCTGTTATCCAACCTTGACCCTAGATACAGATAGACGATAATCAGGTAGTACCTCTTTTTATAGTAAAAATCTTATGTTGTTTTGCTTCATTGGATATGAAATATTTGTTATTACTTTTGATTTGAAGAATAGACTTTGCTGTTTAGAAAAAATAAGCAAGTCTATGTAAATGAATTTCGATGATGTGTGTTTCCTATCAACTTCTTATAGAATGCCGCAACGATGGTCTATAAAACCAGTGATATTTATTAGTGAAAACGAGAAAAATTTTTTAATGCGAACTAATAATACAGCTGTTATGATACAGCCCCCAAATAAAAAAAGTGTTAAACAAGTTCAACAACAACAACATCATGTTAAACAAGTAACTACTATTCGTCTGAGACATTGAATCCAATACAATCCTTCACCACCAGAAACCCACCCCTCTCATGAAGATGTGGTGAAGATGTTGAAAGGGCTGGAGGAAGCACACACGATCCTCCGAGAGGAGCAGAAGGCCATCTGACAAAAGGGCCGAAAGGAACCTCCCCTATATGCACCAAGAGACCGAGTGTAACTTCTAAATAAAACAAGGTGAGGAGACAACCCCAAATTGCAAGCAAAATAAAATCCCTACTTAGTATTTTCTGTGTAGGAGCGCATACGGTATTTCGAAATATCACAACAGCATTAAACAAGGAACTACTATTATTCTGACACAGTTAATCCAATCCAGTACAATCATCCACCACCAAACACCCAGACCCCACATGAAGATGTGGTTAAGATGTTAAGATTGCCTTACCAAGATTGCTCATATTAGAGCAACCCTTTTTGAAGGCAACAGGGGTGCCTGAAATAGAAGGACAGGACCTGGATCACACAAAAAGACCAGGGAGGACCCATTTGTGTTTGATTTAGGGTTAGACCTGAGCGATGGGTTCTCAAAAGTGAAAGAGAAGCTTCCTGTTCTGAAGGCAAAAGGAAACCCCCCCTAAAGAAAAAGGTTACTAGAAAAATGCCTGTCCTCACTTGACTGGTCACCCAGATTGGGAGTACTCAGATTGAGAGTACTCGGATTGGGAGTATCCGGATTAGGAGTGCCAAAAATTGGGAGCACCTGGAACCCCCTAGGCGTAGCATTGTTGCAAAGATAATAAAACTATTTTTCTAGAAGAGAACACGCCAGAAGCACAAAAACAGGTCATAAAAGGGCCCTAGCACGAAAAGCAGAACCAGAGAGGCATGTGTGCCTAAAAGCAAGTGACTACGGCAGACGTGGGCAAAGTGAGCTAGCTGAGATAGCTATGTCTAAACACACTAAAAATATAGAGGCTGCCATCCAGGAGGAGAGTATCACATGTTGAGCTTGCCAGCTCAACTAAAATGCTCCACTAAGATCCTCCTCAAACTCAGTTGGTCACGAACGACCCTATCACCCAAAAACAAGTGGGACAATCTGAAGACCAGGTGCGCAAGAAACAGTTGCTACCCGGCATATTTACTCACTTGGGCAGTTGGCGCATTTCAGAGCCGAAGCAGGAATTCACTCCTGGAAAATTAATTTTTACCTCGAGTCCCAAAACAGCTACAAACAGGATGTTGTAATAGCCCCAATGCTCTGTCACGAAGACCTTATCCCATATACAGGTCGCGGAATGGGAGCTTTCATGAAAAACTACAACAGGATAAAAAGATGTTGGCAAGACCACGGTCAGCACGGCCTCTCGTTAGTTTTGTAAGCGTCTAGGCATGTTTTACTGGGTTTTACCCTTTAAATGAATGCATATATAAACAGCACAAACTGTATATCGGGCAGTTGTGTTTGTAGCCTTGTATAACTATTAGACAAGTTTTTTTATCATGATTGCGGAAGGTCTCGCGGACACCATTCGGTATCTGTTCCAAGGACACAAAGTTTATGTCAGCTCAGCAAGGTCTTTGCCAAATTGACATAAGTCTGGTACTTACCAGAATCAATAGTAAGGAGGTGGTAATGAACCGGGAGCAACTTTGAAGGTACTTGCACCAGATCATTACACGTACTCGAGTTGGATAGCAAATTTTTATCAGCATAATTGCCAGACAAGACAACACACTTATTGCCATGTTTGTACTAGTTTTTTATTCCTTCAACATAAAATTTTGTAAATGACCTTTGTAATCATTTGCTCACAGAAGCTATGACCTCATTGTGAATTATCAGTATTTTGGTGGAACATGAGGCCACAAATTGCAAGCCTCTTTTCTTGTTATTCATGTCTTTTCTCACATGGTAGAAACTGGCACAGCAAACTGTAGTGGATGCAGCGCGTAGAACCACACATTGAAACTGGCAAAACAAACTGAAACATGCACAGTGCACTGAAATAGCACATTAAAACAGCAAATTAAAGCTGGGAAGACAAAATGAAACTAACAAGATAAACTGAAATTACAATATAAAAAGCTAGGAGGTGTTTTATTCAATTAATATATTTGATGGCCTTTCATGGTTATTTAGGATGATGGAATGAAAACGGGATGACTCCAAAAGCATCCTGATCTCACATACTGGTGAACTTCTAGTTAAGTGGTGAGCCTGTGTTGATATTTTGGCGTCCACAAGGTAGCTATGTTTCTAGCTGTCTAGGAGTTACTAAAATTGTATGTTACTGTTGCAGCAACATCTACGGTATGTAATATATTCTGTCAATTCCTTATTGTTATGGTAGTCCACATTACCTGTTAGTTAGATGAGAAAAAACATGCTACATGTATATTCAGACTGACAATGGTTGCAGGTACTCTATAGCTGCCTTAGTTTCAGCAAGAAACTTTCAATCCCTAACAATCCTGCAGAGGTGAATTTAGAGCTCTGCCAGAGACAAGAGAACATGCTTGAGTGGTCTTTACATTGACCTAGTTTTTTCTATGTCAGAGAAAAGGCAGCGTTAATAAATTAGAGTAAGGTCACAAGTACAGGATTTCCTTTCACTATATACTAAACAAGCCTCAAACTATTACCTTTGGTCAGCTTAATGGATCATGTAAAAACTACCTGAATGATTTTTAGCAATCGGGGACTAACTTTTAAAGGTTGACTTGCAACAAAATTCACATTACAGTGATTTAGTATCAAAAGATTGACCATGTCTTACCCTGCTGCGTTGAAAGTGGCAAATACGCTGAAATGTGATTAAAAGCTCTTAAAAGCTACAAAATGAACAGTTATTGCAGCCATCACGCAAACGCTGTAGATTGGAATCCATTTCAAATGGGGCGTAACTGAACATGATGTCTTCTGTTTACACCTTCATGCAACCTCATTCGTTGAAATATTATCACAAATATACTTCAAGCATTCAATAAAACCATGTCTGTTGTCCTTACGCGTCTTTTATGCCATTATCGTAATCGTAAAAATCTCAAAACCTACCATAACAAAAACATTTAATTTTTCTACCTTAGCTCGAAGGAGTGCATATAATTCTCTGATGAACATGAGAAGCCTGTTGGTAACCTGTGATAGTAAAAATTGCTGCAGAAACTGTTCGCGCTATTTGACAGAAAGTATGGGTCACATTGTAAGATACCTGTATCTTGACTATGACCTAGTTTCATCTTGCCTCTGCCTAGCTGCGGTTTCTACATACCGATGTCAGAACAACTCTCATGTCAGAGCTACATATCTTTTATACATTAAGTTGTTATTTTACTATACACAAAAGATAAGAACGTAACACTTTTTTATAACATTTCATCATTTGACATCTGACAATTACTACAAGACCAACATCTTTTCCTGCCAAGACTGTCTGTGTCACCATTCGTGTCAGCCTCCATAAACATTCCAACTACGCTAATTATCTGTCCGCATCCGCTTGCTTATCTTTGTCTGTGCGCCTGGAACTAATTGTGTAAATATTATTCTGCAACCTTTTCGTATCTTGTGTTTGACTCATGCCACACATATTTTATGCAAGTCATTCTCTCCTATATAAGGGAACCCCATCTTGTTTGTGAGAAGTCTTTAGTTCAACATTCATACTGATACTCTTACGCTCATATTCTATGATACATTCTCACTACGTAATATAGATCGTTAAATATACTGTTCTTAAATACAACCACTGTCTCGTTATCGCAGTATTAATTCTTGTGGTAGAAAAACAGTTCTACAAACATTGGCTTAAACAGAAGAAGCCCCCTAAGGGTAACATTGCTAAGAAGGACGTTAGCAACGGGTTATCACAACATGATCAGATTACAACTAGATGACTGGACCAGGCTGAAAAGATACTGTAAAGTAGCGAACATTTATATTTGAAACGGGCCCTTCGGTGAAACCTCAAGTATTTGTCACAAACTTGTGCTACAAGAGTTTTATATTGAGCATTTTATTGGCCTTTAATTTCACGTGATAACATTACGTGACAAGACGATAAACAAATTACGCGGTTACGTCTGAGAAATAAATAGATTCCTATCTTTGACGGTTTTATCTATCGTTTTTATCTACCACGTTTTTTGTGATGGATGCAATTAACTGTTAGTTTTTGAGCTTTAAGAGCTTGTAATAAAATATCTACACATTTTGCGCCTACAACACAGCAGACTAAGACATGGTGAACCTTTTGATACCAAATAACTGTAATGTGAATTTAATTGCAAGTAACCTCTAAGTGGTATTTCATTATCTTACATCAAAAAGGATCACATAACAGCCATACATATACCTTAGAATAGAACTAGTCAAGCTGTATTATCAATATTCATTCTACATAATTGTTATACAGCAGGTAAAATGGAAAGCAAAAGGTCTGATGCAGGAGCAGACAAATCCATAAGTTATCTAAAGAGGAAGCTGTTATCGCTGACATAGTAGGCCCCTTGAACATGTTTGACTGAGCTGAAGAAAGCTGTGCCTGCCAGGTTGATGAATCAAACTTTCTTATATTTTATTCTATGTTCATAGTTGGCCAGGTACTCCCCGTTTACGTATATCTGTAACATCATTTAAGGTAGATGTTTATGTTTCTAAGGCTATGGCAGCGGGTATAACCAATTATGCCTTTTTACATACATTTAAGACACTATCAACCCACCAATTCACATATTAAAACTTGATTCTACTCTCACCTCATAACCATCATCCCCCACATTGAACTGAACATAGAACTGTCTGCCAGGGTAAAAGGCGTCTGGGAGGGGATAAATTTCCTCATCTCCCCAATCTCCATTCTTCAGAGTGTTGAGTACAATTTCACCTGCAGAGAGCTTTGCAATATTAGGACACGAACATGCAGCAAGCTGCGCTTACTAATGAAGGTGATAGAACCCTGTATATCATTGTTTCACACATTTTTATCATTTCATCTAGCTATAACATTTGCTTAAAATTTTCTTTGGTATTTTTAGCTAGTAAACTAGATTTATGATTAGAATTTATGTTCGTTTCTCACTTGCAGAAAGGGAGGAACATCGATTGATCAATGCTCATTTTCAACTCTCAGAAACAAAGCTTCGAATTGTTGGCTTTGCGTATTTATGCTTTTGTTAAACATTTATTCATTTTGAAAATTACACTTACAAATTATCTAGCTCTCAAATTGAAAGCTTTCAGTAGATATGCAATAGAACGACGTACATGTAGATATAAATGACATTTGTTTTATTGTTACAGGATGTTCATGTGGTTCACCAGGGAGCAGTTGTGTCGGTCTTGAAACTGCCATACATGGGAAAGAGAGACACGAATGTGGGCTGCACAAAACATAATATGTTTTGTTTGAGTTTGCAGCAGTAGATTAATTTGTCCTATTATATGAGATGAAACTAGGTGAATGGCCACAACTTGGATGGATGGTTTAATAAAAATTTTATGCTGTGGCGAAAATTGCAGTTGGTTTCACCTAGACCTGCACGATGTTTCGGTTTGATCAGGTGGTTGCGGTTAGTTTATATTAAATCGAGCCGAATGTTTTATTTTCTGACATCGCACAAAACCGAAAACACCGGTGTGAGTTTGATGTGCGGTTTCGGTTTCCATATCATAAAAACTGTGCCTGCGTGCTTGGGCAGCTAGACGGAATCTTCCATGGAAATTGACACTACTTTCTCTTGGTTTTTTAATCTTTACTTTACATAATTTATACGCAGACATCACATCCATTCTGGAAAGCTATTTATTCCTCCCGCTGCCATAAACGCTTTTATGCGAGTAGTATAGTGAGAGCAGATCTACACACCTTTGCACTTAAAGTTGGATTTTGGGTACATTTTAGCCCGAGAACCTCGGAGAATGGTGTTGTCTGATGGAAAGTTTGGTGGGGTAGGTGTGTGAGTGTTGGGAGCTAAGGTTATGAAGTTTGAGAGGAATTGTGGGAAGGATGCGGTGCTGGTCGAGAGGAATTGTGGGAAGGATGACGTGAAGAGGGCGATGGTTTCGGGTTTCGATGCGATGGGTTTGGGGTTCGGGTGTCGACGAGTTGAGCGATCGATCGTCGAATGGTTGGGGTCGGGTTGGCGACCGGTGGGGTGAACGTTGTTATGTCGTTTCGGTTGAATGAACGCTGATGTTGGACGAGTTCGGGCGTGTCTATTCGTGGAATCGGTTAAGTCTCTCTTCGTTATAAAACTCTTTAAAGATGAGTAATAAAAAAGGGGAAAGTCGAATGAATTATTCATTATGAAAAATTTCTTTTGAGAAGACATGAAGAGTCTTTATAGAAAACTAGATGATATAATTCAAATTTCTCCAATACTATTTATTAGTTTTGGATTTTTTCCGGTTAACGGTGAATTTTTACGAAATTTAATTCAATTTGAACATAACCCCTCGGATTGTACTTATGGTATAGCTAGTTATGAAATTATTCAAAGGTTGGGAATTACTGAACGACTTGTTCAATGGGCTAATCCATCTGCACGGTCAGCGAGATATTGTGTAGGCAACTCAGCTCGTTCAAATTTTTGTGGATGGAGATCAATGCCTATTAAGTTTGTTTGTTATCATCCACAATTCAAAGAAAATAATGGTAGATTTACAGCTCCAATTAATTCTTCCACTACTCGATCCACCATCAGAACTACACATACATCCAGAATTCCTACCACCACCACAACTACACTCGCTAGTACAATTTCTACTACCACCACAACTACACTCGCTACCATCATTCTAGCAAGTGGAATCACAACTCTTCCATCATCTGAAAATCTTAAGGAAAATATAACTAATACCCCTCCAAGTAATAAAGAAAGAGGCTATGGAAATGAAAGTTTTTCTGTAGACAAATTACAGGATGTCGAAATTTTTTATCATAATCACATGCTGCTGCTAAAGTTGTAATCTAATTTTCATGCTTTCCTAAATTTTTATTCCACAATGAAAATGATATGTGAATATTGTATTGATTTTATTTTAATAATAGTATCTTAAAATATACAATAAAATATAAATTCTCCATCTTTGGAGATGAAGATTTTATTTCTAAAGGTTCTATTGATTTGCATATATATTCATTCAAAAAAAAAAATCTTTTTTATAAATACTAATTGTCAGTTTTCTGTGGAGATGAAGAACTTGTCACTTCAGAATATTGTAATTCTTTCTTATCGAGAAAGAAGTATGTGCTGCTTGACTCGCTTTTCTCATCATCTTCTTTTTGTTTTGCATCATCACTGTTTAAATATATAAAACATTGAGGAATGAGAAAGGATGAAATAAATGGATAACTATATATCTTTGGTTTTAAAATTCTCAAAATCTACTTACCAAAATATACATTGAGCTAAGCCATCGTATACGTCTTGTCCACATGTGCAGGAAGGTAATCTGTCTATAGGATAATCCAATGGTAAATCCAATTGCAACTCCGTTTCACTATTTTGACAGTTTGTTTCTTTCGAGATGTTTTTTTTCATCACTTTCCTCACCATCTTCTTGATACCTGTTTAATTTTTTGAAAATCCATTGAAAATTGAGAAAAGATGATGTATATAAAATGAATAATTATATATTCATATAAAACTTTAGAATTTAAAATTTCAAAATGTACTTACCAATGTACACATTGTGCTAATCCATCATATACATGTCAACATGTACAGGAAAGTAGTCCGTGTGTACAATATTCCCATGGTGTAGCCCAAATTTGAATACAACTATCTGTACATTTCCCTTCTGAAATTTTACCCTTCTCAGAATTATGTTAGCTTATGAAGAGTGTTATGATAATAATGATTCGTTCTCGATTGCTTTATATAGTTGAGCATCTGTAAAACGCTTGAGTGAGTTTAATGAAAATTTATAAATAGATTACAAAACATTTCTCTATGCTTACAATTTCGCGAAAATGAATTTCGCGAAATTACACATATATATTATATAGTCAATTTTCGCGAAATTGGATTTCGCGAAATTTCACATTATATATATTATATAGTCAACTTTCGCGAAATTGAATTTCGCGAAAAGTGAATTTCGCGAAATTGGATTTCGCGAAATTTCACATCATATATATTATATAGTCAACTTTCGCGAAATTGAATTTCGCGAAAGTGAATTTCGCGAAATTGGATTTCGCGAAATTTCACATCATATATATTATATAGTCAACTTTCGCGAAATTCAATTTCGCGAAAAGTGAATTTCGCGAAATTGGATTTCGCGAAATTTCACATCATATATATTATATGGTCAACTTTCGCGAAATTGAATTTCGCGAAATCCAATTTCGCGAAATTCACTTTCGCGGAATTTCACATCATATATATTATATAGTCAACTTTCGCGAAATTGAATTTCGCGAAAAGTGAATTTCGCGAAATTGGATTTCGCGAAATTTCACATGATATATTATATAGTCAACTTTCGCGAAATTGAATTTCGCGAAAGTGACTTTCGCGAAATTGGATTTCGCAAAATTTCACATCATATATATATTATATAGTCAACTTTCGCGAAATTCAATTTCGCGAAAATCTGTTTGCTATTTTCGCCTCATTAATTCCTTTGGACACACCCATCATTCTTCAATTCACTATATAAGCATTGCATGATCTGATGGAATATTCTGCCTCATTAACCATCTCTTGATGCCTACTTATATTTGAGAATTTGGGTCGATCGAGCGTTGATACCATAAGGCTTGTATGCTTCAGCTAGAATTCTGTTAGTCGGCTACTCGCGATTAAGTTCGTTGAGTGTCGCTGTTTTCAGGGGCTGTTGCGTGGACAAGCGCCTTGGCATTCGACATGATTGTTTTCCTAGGTTTACCTATGGAATTCTCCTGTTTGGTTTGGCTTAACCATTCCATAACAGTCTCTCGACCAGTAAATAGATGAAGATGATGAACTAGTAAAGAGGCATACATGGATTAATATGTGGATTATTTTGAGGATAACTCCAACTCAGCGTGAGTATATCACTATATAAAACTTATATCAAAAAAGTAAATAACATTCGGTTGTATTTTTTACCAAGTTTATTTCGATATAAAGTATATATGTATATTCAATTGTAAAATATAGAAAAAAAATTTTTATGTCAGTTCTTCTAGTAATTTAACAATTTGGGAAGTTCCTTGAATATGTACATTGTCAATACCTTCATTTTCTTCGTTATTAAGACTTTTACTAATTTTTCCATTCTAATCACATCTATCTAGTATAGTTTTTCGAACTACATGATCTCGTGTATCTTTTTCAGAAATTTTTAGCATAACTGTTAGAAAATCTTCTATTGAAAAGCCTCCGCTCCAAAATATTGCAAAGAGAAGACAGTAATCTCCACATGTTGTTGAAAGAAAACCTTGGAGTAGAACATCATTACATTTAATTAACTTTATTCCAGAAAGTTTTAAGATTTGAGCGACATCTGGATATGTTGAAGGATCTCGTCCTGTTGAATCGAAATAATTAATTTCGGATTTTGTTCGAATAACTCCTATCCAGTGTTCTCCTGGTTGATAAGAATAGTGTGTGTTAAAAATATATATTCCTTCATTCGATAAAAATTGTTCTATAAATTCATTTCTTGCACAGACAGCAAAAAAATGATTATTAGTCATGTGATCTTGGGAAAGAACATCGAAAATATTTGCTGTATTCATCCTTAGAATATGCTTCCACCACTGAGTCGAACGCTAAAGTCAGAAGCGATTTCCATCATTCCATCTTTTTGTATATATGTACTAAGATAGACATTTTCTGGTGTTGCAACCCGAAAACCGATATCGATTGTTAGTGAAACATGTCTCATTAAATGAAATCCTTCGGATGAGAGATCTCCTGTCAAATCGAAAGCGTATATTGCAAGTCCAGTTTCATATTCACTCAGTCCAATTCCACTTCCTTCAGAAGAAAGATCTTTTCCCATTGCATTTAGAAGTTGTACATATGGTCGAGTATACATTCTATTTACAAAATTTGGAGTATATCGTTTTCCAAAAGGTAGTCCATCAATTTGTAGTTCTACATGACTCACATCGTAATGACCAAATTTGAAAGGATTACGATTGTATGATCCATTTTCTCCATTGTGTGATGAAAGTGAAACAAGTATTAAATTTGGTCTAAGTATGTTATCAGCAATTTTTATTTGAGTATGGGTTAATCCAGTATTCACATTATAAGATCTGGTGTATACCCGAGAAAGAGGATACTTTGCATTAACACCATTAAGTAGTTTTTCGTTATGTAAAAGCTGAATTGTTTGGTTGATTTTTAATTTTCGAAGATGAAGTACACATTTCGTCAACTTTACTTTTCCCCCTCCTCCAGGAGTAGCTGTTGCTGCCATCAAACAATAACTTGGTTTACTTCGGTCTAGTTCTAATTTACAATTCAATCCTGGAATGAGATATCTTTCCTGTTGAAAAATGCTAAGATGGAGTCGTCCAAAAAACTCAAATGTGTTTGAACCTCTAATAAGATTCTTTCTTGCTGTAGTCGCACTATTATCAAATTCCGCACCATCTTTTGCAAGATTATCATCTTGAAACCATCCTTCTGCTTTTAATTGGTATTGTTTTGCTTCTCTGCTATTATTGAGAAGGGACTCTATGAACGATCTCATAGGATAATCACTTGAATGTTCAACAACAGATCCATTAATTTTGAATGTTGCTGTTTTGATTAGCGAATGAAAAAACGCATCCCCTGGTACAACATTTACATTAGCAGCAGTATTGTCTAAATCGGAACCATCGTCCTTGACTACTTTTCCTTCGATTTGCAAATATGAATTACTTAAATCGATATAGTGTTTTACATCTCCAGGTATTTCAATTTCAATTGGCCCATATTCACTGAGACGTGACGGAGCTAATTCACTATAATATCCGTGCTCCACCGAACTATGTGTGCCTGGAACATCAAATATACCCAAACTTTCGTTTATCGTAAAAGGAGAACCCGATATTTTTAAACCTGTTGAACCAATTTCTCCAGAACTCATCTTTCACTATTGATGTATGTCAATGAAATGAACTAAAAAATATTGAGATAATAATATATAAAGCATTTTCAAATTTAAAAAAATATTTGGAGTGGCTTTTCTCCGTCGCTTTGCAGGTTTGCTACGGTTATTTAATTTTCTTTACCCAGGTTTTCTAACTCTTGGAATTACTACTTCATCTGTTTCTTCTTCTTCTTCTTTTGGTCTCTCTACCATGTTATTAAGATAATTGGATGCAGCATCTAACCCTTTTTTCCCTAATGAGATAGCCGTTTTTTTGCTAGAGGCGCAACAGCTTTTGCTAATTTTTTAAATATTCCTGATAGTCGTCCATTTCCCATCACTCTCTTTCCTTTATATGGTGTCAATCCGCCATTTCCTGATTGATTAGACGTGTAATATTGAATGTAAAAGTTTTTTGAGTCTTCTGGAGTATATGGAATTAATATGGAATTCATTGTTTCTTTCTGAAATGAACCGTTAGTATAACCTTCCCTCCATCAAATGGTACTTTTTCTCCATCATCACTTGTTATAAGGGTCTCTATCACATCAGTAGAAATTTTATCCACTTCAACGTAATGCGCTTGACTGAATTCTGTATAAACTCGAGAGAACTTCTTTCCGCTTACTGGGACAACTCGTAGCAATCGTACATTTGCATCTCCAATGAGTCTGTTACTTACAATTGATGAATATACGTATAATGATGTAAATCCATAGTTGATATCCGGAGATGTTATGTTTCCGTGTTTTCCCACATTATAAGTTATCTTCGGATCTAATCTTAAGATATTTGCGAAATCTTGTGAAAACGAAACCTGAACACTCGAATCTCTTACATACAACATAGATTTGTTGGATATTTTGTCGTATTCGAATTCTATAGTTGGATGGAGATTGAAGGGTTTTAGAACATCATGAGTTCGTTGAATTACTTCATCTATATCTTCGTATCTTCCATTTCCAATTTTTATGTCGAAACGACGAAATCTCCCATTAAGTTCCGCTTTTGTGATGCTTATTATTCCTTCTACTACATTTGGCCAATTATTTAAAAACGATATATCTTTTAGAGCAACTTCCCATTGTCCTTCTGTAAAATCTACATATCTGGCTAGTCTAACTGTAAAGTTTGAATTAGTATTTTTAGGAAAGTCACTAAAACTAGCATCAGAAGGAAGAGTTACGAACTCCGACATTTTCAATTCTTTCAATGAAGTTCAATTCCTTATCATCCTCTTTTATTTAACAAAATCTCTTTCATTGACCCAGCTATTGAATGAATCAGGATATCCCATCCATTTAACGAGTATTTCCTTTGTTCTTCCTTGTTTCCGAGATTTGAGTGTTTTCTCAATTCGAAAAATGCGGGTTTTTTTACTTTCTGTAGTTCATCTTCATAAAAAGTTCCATCAACCGGTTCGTTTGCTAAATCACGTAATTTATAGATAATCGGTCTTTCAAAATCAAGCACTTCTGTAATTTGAAAAACTTCAACTGTCCAATTTATTGTGAAACCTCTTTCGAAAACTGTTCTAGCTTTACTAATACGAACGTAATCATCAATATTGAATTTAGGAGTACTGTCAGAACTATATTCTCCATTTTCATAAATCCTATTCCAGATTCTTTCTTGATTTTCATAATTTACATCATTCGGTTTTATTCCTAATGTTGTGTGAATAGTATTGTTATATGCTTTTACCATTTGTGGTAAAACATCAATATATCTACGATCATCCGAATATGTCATGAATCTATACATCTTCACCCGTAATGTTTTGTTGAATCGTTCTATGATGGAAGCTTTAATTGTCTCATTCTCAGATGTAAACCATTTTACTTTATTTTCTTTCAAAACTTTTTTGACATCTCGATTATTAAACTCTTTTCCTTTGTCTGTTTGAAAAACTCTATAATTAGTTCCATCCAATACTTTTTTTAAGGCTTTTGCTACCAATATACCTGATTTGTTAACAAGAGGCTCTACCCATGCTTTTCTTAAAAAAACATCAATCATTGTAAGTAAAAATGTAATTTCATCATTTTCAGCTTGATGAGATCTAACATCCATTAAATCAGCCTGTAATTGTTCACCAACTCCTGCAACAATTGTAGGTCTTCTTCTAAATTTCGTTTTTATTTGTTTGTGTAACGTATAAGCATCTTCACCACTTAACCAATCTCTAACTTCTTGTTCGCTTTCTTTTCTTCGAAGTGCTTCATTCAGTTTTCGTGCTCCACCTAATGAAGATGGTAGATCCGGGGTATAATAGAATTCATTTAGTAAGTCGTCCATTTTCCTCTTGTTCCTACATAAGGTTTTCGTGAAGACGATCTATTCGAATTGGATTTTGATTTATTTGATAAATTCGAGTTCGACTCCTTGATAATTTTTTCAAATAAGTTATATTGTTTCTCAAATGAACTTGGAGAAAAGGGAGAAGATACAATTGAACTATCTTTAACTCGAATCTTTCTTTCAAGAAGATTTCGTAAGTTCTCAGGTTTAATCTCTCCTGTAGATCCTGTTATTTTCCCGGTTAAAGAATCATAATTTCCAGACTTTTTCAATTTTTCCAGAAGATTTTTCGCTTTAGTTCGATCCTGAATCGAACCGAAGTCTTCAACTATTAAAGAAATGGAATAAGATCTAGAAGAATTTGACGATGGTTCTTCTTCGTTTAACTTCGGTGGTAATAATGTGTCTTCTTTTTTTGGCGATTCTTTTAAAACTGTAGAGTCTTGAGACGAATTATCTTCGGGTAATTCAGGTGTATCTTTCTTTAGAGTTTCTTTTGAATTTTGTGGAGCTAAAGGTGTTTGTGACATCATTGAAATCGGATTTCGAATAGTCGGAGACTGTTGAATTGGATAACTCCGAATTGAATTCATTTCATCTAAAAAATTTTGAAGTTCAGCTGCATACAAATTAACTTTGTTATAGTCTGAAATAGTGTTATCGTTATTAATTTGACGCATCCTATCTCTGGTCTTCTTAACCTTACTTACTCTTGGATTTTCTAATGGATTAAAACGAAGTGACGAACTATAGCCATCATTGATAATTTTTGAATCCTGTTGACTTTTAAATTGGTTCCTTTTGTACTCGTCTTCAGAAACCAAAAAAATTTTTTTTGTATACTTAGGAAAGCTCATCTTCCTGCTGAATGATTAATACAAGTTGAGGGATGGCTTTATAATCCGTTTCAATAATCCTTTTCCGTTTTGCAAAATCTTTCGTTTATATTTAAGAGGTTTGTTTTCATCGATAATATTCATCAACTCCTTTTTATGTTGACTCAGAGAATGGTATTGATTTTTCGTTAAAGGTACATTCCCATATATAATATTTTTAACAATTTCAAGTAATGTTCTAATTACTTCTTTCATTTGAGGTAAAGCAAAACTTGCAAGTTCATCGGTAAGACTGTTCAGTATTTGCAGAATTACTCTGTTTTTTTTCATTCTCTTAGAAAGTGGAGAATTATCCATGATAACTTAATTATTTTCTTCTTCGTGTTTTAAACAATCCTCCGAGCAATGGTTCAACTAATCCTGGGAGTATAGCACCCGCGATCGGACCTAGTAAAGCCGATAAAAACCCTCCTTTTTGCAAAAGTTGTTTCTTTTCCAAATTCGATGTTCTAGGACTAATCAGTCGAGCGATATTTTTACTTTGTCGACTCAAAGCTTTATACTGAGCATCAGTTAGTCGTTCTTTTCTTTTAATGAGTAATTTCACACAATCAATAATTGCTAAAATTAAATCCGTTTTAGCATTTTTAATAATCGATTGTTGAGAAGAAATAGAATCTCCAACTAGAGATAATAAAGTTAGTAAATTTCGTTGAATTCTTTTTGTTTCAGCCATATCTATGTGATAATTTTAGTGATGTTATAGTAATCACTCAGAGGAAGATACAGAAGTAGTATGGTGAATATTTAAAGAGAACTTGGAATATATACTTGTTTTATTTAATTATGGAATACAAATCAAAATCGTTTGCTTAATTAGGCTTATAAATAATCATAGGCGTAGAGTCAACAGGAGGGAAATTTCCCATAATTCTCATTGTATCATCGGTTTCTTGTCGGAGGTCCAGTCTCATGAAGGAATATGGTGAAGATGTTGCATCTCGGTAGGATTCCTGAAAAATATTTAACTTGTCCAGGAAAAACTTGTTTTCCTAAAAATGTGATTGATGTAGAATCCCTGGGGTTTTTTCCTATAAAAAAATAGTGACTATTCAGCGAAATTGTTCTAAGTTTACCAAAGAATAAGTTTTGTGTAATAGTAAAAATACTAATATTTAGATGGTGACTTTCTCGAGTATACAAATTGTTAGCCATCTTGATATTTGATGATAATTCCTCTATTAGATCATCAATGATCATCCATCTATTTTCTCCATCTTTGGGAAAAGTACTCGGATCTTTCAATCCTTCATGAAATTCCACTCCTTTCATATCCTCAAAAGCTTCCTGCCATATTTCATAGCAATATATAATTTCGATTGGAGGAGGAGTAGATATTAATTGAGATTGTTCAATCAACCGTTTAACGAGTTGAGTTTTTCCTGATCCTGTTGGTCCTGTTATCATAGATGTGAAAGGAGAATGTAACCTCACATCAATTGATTGTAGTCCGTCTTTCTCCATGTTTTGATAATTACTAACATTTGAAGTTTTCATTTAAACTAATTATAATGATGAGGAGATGTTTCAAAAATCATACTTTCATTATTAACAAGATTTTGAAAAAATACTTCTACATAGTTCACAGTAGCATTCATCTTTTCTCCTGTAATCCGAATAAAAAAATATTCAATCAAAGATGAAGCTACAGTTGTTGCAAGTAATATTAAAACCACTCCAAAAAATTGAAGCAAACTTTGTCGAAGCGGTTTTGATGTAGATTTAGTGATGTTATCAAAATGATTATGTAATAATACAGCCTCTTCAACTAATCCATCTGTTTCATCTTTTTCTTCTTCACAAGAATTGTAAACTTTAGAATTATCTTTATGAATAGTTTCCATAATTTTATATTCCTTCTAGTTGAACTTCTCAATGATATAATGTTCATATATATAAAACTCTTAACTTATAAATAGTGAATGGACAGTTAATCGATTCCACGAATAGACACGCCCGAACTCGTCCAACATCAGCGTTCATTCAACCGAAACGACATAACACCGTTCACCCCACCGGTCGCCAACCCGACCCCAACCATTCGACGATCGATCGCTCAACTCGTCGACACCCGAACCCCAAACCCATCGCATCGAAACCCGAAACCATCGCCCTCTTCACGTCATCCTTCCCACAATTCCTCTCGACCAGCACCGCATCCTTCCCACAATTCCTCTCAAACTTCATAACCTTAGCTCCCAACACTCACACACCTACCCCCCCAAACTTTCCATCAGACAACACCATTCTCCGAGGTTCTCGGGCTAAAATGTACCCAAAATCCAACTTTAAGTGCAAAGGTGTGTAGATCTGCTCTCACTATACTACTTATGCGTTTTCTAGGGTCCACTGCCATAGATGCATCATTGCGACTTTCCCAGCAATTACGTAGTAACTTGATTTTATTACTTGTTGACAACATAACCCACGGTCTTTAAGACTTTTATGAAGATGACAGTGTTGTCCGAAAACTTCTCTAGAAGAATCAGCCTAAAACAACGAAGCAATTTTAAACTTTCTAACCTAAAAATGAAATTTTTTTTGTGAGTTCATTTTTTGTGTACAGTGCGCGAGTCAAAAAACAGGTAATTAGTTATGTTGATCACATTATAGCCAATTCATATTTTCGTGATCATACTGATAATTAAAGTAGCTTCATTGTCTCTGATAGTGATGAAAGTAATAGTTTTGTAAGAGTAAGGAACATTGTGGAGAATCGTTTTAGCTTCGCATCGATCGTAGCTTCACATAGCTTTATCTTCGCACAAAGTATAGATCCTTTGAATTTTTGGATAGCTATGTTGGTTAAAATTTTGTCAAAATAAATTATGCTCCATAACAAACATGTTCAAGATAGAGATTGAAAAAAATACTGTATACATATCATGAAGCAATATCGGCAGTTTTCGGTAAAATGGCTGGCACTGGGTAGATACTTGAATTTGTACATGGTTGGCAGTGAAAGGGTTAATTTTCATTACAAAAATCTGAAGTTAAGGTTCATGAAATGAGGATGTTCAGGTTGCCTCGGTGTCAGATTAACCGCAATCAATTGCGACATCGTTTGACACTGTGGTGAGTCCTCATGTGTGTCGGTTATAAACGGTGTTCGATTGAAGTTGAGGTCGATTACCAAATTGCCATGGGAGACAAATCGTGCAGGTCTAGTTTCGCCATATATTCAAACATAATTTTTTCAAAGATGGCGGCATGCTTATTTTGTTTAGTAGCTAGTTTCCAGCGTGAGTAGTAACTGAGAACTTAGCTGATACATAGGCCATGTTGAAATAAGTTAACTCAACGACTTAATTATCATAGACCGGCAGAATCGTAGTAGGTACTCAGATGTTTACACAACGTTTAGAGAAAGCTAATATGACAAGTTTTTAATTTCCCTTATTTGAGGCGTTTGAGACATTCATAATAATGTATCTGTAGCTAGATTTAAAATTTTATTTTAGCAAACATGAGCAAATGCAAAATAAAATTTAAGCCAATAGAGAGGCTAGTAGGAGCCAATGGTAGGACTAGATTTTTACGGCAAAAGACAATGTGAATATGAGAGATAGAGACAGGTTGTATCACTGGTTACATCATTTTGGGCAAGTCCGGGCATGTTTTGTGGCCTGAGCATTCTTACTGTGATCAACCTTTTTTCGATTTTAATCTTCAAATATCTTGAGAATGACATCGCCTAACACGACAAACAACATATCAACTGATAGACAACAAAATGCTTTTTTTAAATATCAACTCAAGTTTGACGCAACCTCATCCGTAAGCCACACCTCCTGATGCTGATTGCACCCTGTATATCAGGCCACACCTCCGCATGGTGAATGGACCCTGTATATCAGGCCACATCTTCTAATGGTGATAGAACCCTGTATATCAGGCCGCACCTCCTAATGGTGATAAAAACCCTGTATATCAGGCCACACCTCCTGATGGTAATTGAACTCTGTATATCAGGGCCACACCTCCTAATAGCGATTGGACCCTGTATATCAGGCCACACCTCCTGAAGGTGATAGGGTCATCTACATGTATGCAAGACGGCACTTTTACCTTGGTCCCATCTTGGATTAAAGTGCAGAGGAATGTCGGTGTGTTTCTCTTCTTCATCAGAAGTTGACGACGACTCGTCCGGAGTCTTACCTTGAAGGTTGATGCAAATTCTGAAAAAGGACAAACAGAGCTTTAACCAAATATCTAGTCTCAAAACACCTGTTTAGTCATATGTTACCTCCTACAAGGTGTGGATGCTTGTAGGTACCTGTGAGCGCATGTACAATCCTGGCTAATGCTAGATGTCCATATGGCTAGACACTTTTTGGTGCCTATAGGCGGTCCCAAATATGTTCAGGTGAAATTTGCGTATTTACACAAAATGCCTTAAATGCCTTTGCAAAAGGTTTTAGCACTTTATGCCAAGAATATATTTCAGGCAAAGTTTTGGCAGATTCATGTCTATGACAGAATTGTGACATAGACAAGTATCTAGTAGTATCATAAATAAAATGTACTTTTAGTTTTCAAAACATGCAGTCACACTCATAGCACTTTCTACTGGTTCACTTCTGATTATTACAATTATTATTGAATATCGCATCCATACACCAAAACAGTGCTCAAATTTGATTCATTTAGAGTTATCGTCTCAGCAAGGTAATGACAATAATGAGGCAACTCCGACACCACATTATTTACAATCTTCTTGATGCACATTTTCGTCTAAAAACAGTCATTTTGCTGTAAACCTAATGAGCATTGGCCAAAATGCAATAGTAAACATTATTTCAGGATATTCCTTAATTGAAAACTTCACCTGGGCTAGAGATAATAATGAAGAATGATGATGAATGAGCTATAGGAACAATAAACACATCAGTTCTGAAAATAAAACAAATTACTTGTTTTTCTCATGTGCAGTACTTATATCATGGATTACATTCACCCCAGAAATACACAAACATTTTTGGTCGGTTAGGTGTGCCTCTAATAAATAATCAAATAGAAACTCTTGATTATCATGCTGTTTCATTACTCACGGTACTTTGATAAGTTTTGTTAAAATTTTGCACTTGTTCAAGCTTTTCTCATCACAAAGTCGGAAACCTGCCACTGTTTAACCTTTATGTTTACCTTTCTGGATCATCCTTGACGAACCCTATGACTGTAACAATGTCTCCCGACTTCAGACCTGGCACTTTGCAATAGGAGTTGTCTTCCTACAGCAGGTTATCACACTGCATCACTACTTCAGTGAATATGAGTCAAATTTCCAGATCCAAACAAAGAGAGAAAAGTTACTGATGGTTTACGGATAGAGACGATATGATCAGCACTTACCAAAGAGCAAAGGAATCTAACCTCCAGTACAGACACATCTCTATTGACTGTTAGATGATGAGCATCCTGAGCATCACATCGATGATTGTATGTCACATATGGCTCACCATTCACATACACCTGCAAAAGTTGTCAATATATCAAGCACAGGACTAGCTAGTCATGTATACCGGTAACAACTGTCCATAGATTGACATTTGAGTCATCATTAGCAAACACCAGCGACGGCTGTCAAGAAGCTAAATCTCTACAATAATTCTCATCAACATGCATGACAGACATCACTGGATGCTACCAGATAGAAAGCTCAAAACAGAGAAAGTGTGAGAATTTTAAACGCATGACTATAATATTTTGTACATGTATTCTGTCATGGCAAGATGCAGGCTTATGTATCTTTACATATGTTTACACAATGCTAGATTAACTACAAATGTTATGCATGACAAGCATATCCCCATCTGCAGCAACACAGTAGC
The DNA here is from genome assembly GCF_963576615.1 of Watersipora subatra. Classification (NCBI taxonomy): domain Eukaryota; kingdom Metazoa; phylum Bryozoa; class Gymnolaemata; order Cheilostomatida; family Watersiporidae; genus Watersipora; species Watersipora subatra. Next base: position 722,553 of record NC_088715.1, read on the forward strand.
TGCTACAAATGTCAATAAAGCCCAGCTTACCGAGTAATAGTCATCTTGCACCTGAATGCCGATCGTGTAAACTTTTCCAGCCTCAAATGGGAAGCCACCTTCTTTCTCCTCATCTCCGTACTCACCACCTAGTCTTGAATTCCTAACCGTTTCTCCTTCATAGAAACGTGGGTTAAAATGGAGTTGTCTTTCCTCATCAGAAGCATCACACGCCAAGTTGACATCAAACCTTAAATATTAACAAACAATCTAAACAAACACTCAGACTGGAAGACCAAACACTTGCTTCTTATGGTCCAATCATTGATAGGTTGTGTCAGCCTGTGAGCTGGGCTCATGTCCCAAGTTGGATATGTGAAATAGGTCAATAGAAGACAGAGACATGTTTATAGAGAAGGTACGACTGGCTACTAGATGCGAGAGGGATATGACCCACCTAGGCTACTCTGCATTGGACATTGAAATCACCCAGTGGCAACAGTTAAGAAGTGTGGTAAGTAATCGGTTAGTCCCACATATACTGTTTCCGTGCTTCGAATTGGTTTGGAGTGGAGCTGCTTCCACTCCGATTCATTGAAGCGGTAAAATCCAAATGCATTTAATTTTGTTTCTTGCTCATAAAAACGTTCACCGCTGATGAATTCAAATCGATAACACTTGGCTAAGCTCTCCTTATTATAAGCGAAAATCTTTTAGCTCAAGCATATGGATCACTGCTATGAAAACATTCTACTGTTTCTCTTCTCACTACTGTTTTGCTTGAGTTTTTACTTTTACATAACATTTCCATGTCAAGGATGGATTGTTCGTACGAGGATGATGAAATAATTATATTTTCTGGCACAACTAGTTAATTACTCAAAAATTGGAAAGTGACATGAAGACCTGAAAGTGAATCTACTTTAATAAATTTCACTTTGAGGTATACATCACGGATCTTGGAAAGATCCATAGTGCAACCCCGAATCATTGAAACAGTCGGGGTCAAGTTCGCCGGCAGCGGGCAACTCCAAACTTATTTGAAGCAAGGACGCATAGTGATTATGTGGACTGAAGACTATTACGGGAATAAAACTGCTCCAACTTTCCCTCAGAATTCGTTGGTTTTATTCTCCTTTGGTTTTATTCTTCTCCGTATTTTTTGAGATGTTAAAACCATGTTTACCATAAAAATAATCTCATTTCTGCCGTCACTGTGAAAATATGAACAATAATATTTATTTATATTTAAAAGCAAGAATACTAGATATTAGTTTAACTACTTGGAAATACTTGGTAGGTTTTTGTAGTATTTCGAGTAGGCCTTGAAAGACATGATTTTCATATCTTGCCTATAAAATGGCACCATAGTTTTAATGCACGTTTTATGCCTTAAAGATTACTCTGTTAACTGAAATACATGACAAGTCGTGAGTGGCGAATTCCATAGATATTTTCTTTGTTCACATTATTCCAACTACGGCTCACCTGTGAAGGCTGTCACAACTGTCAGTCGTATTTATCCAATTACACCGACTCGCAAGAATTATCATTAACTATTTGTGTCCAAAAGCAAAAAAACTACACTTGCATAGGGTGTCAGATTTTATGGCCATGTTGAAACTGCAGCAGCTCACCTAGGAGGGTTGTCATGAACAGCGACAGTCACATTAACCCAGCTGCCTGGAATCAGCTCCTGTGGGATGATGCTGTTGTAACGAGCTCCCTAGAAAGCGAACAGAAAACTCCCTGTAGTTCAGACATTCTATTCTCATCAAGTCAGTCACACAGTACTGAATGAGTATGATAGTGCAAGTAACTGTTTACATCAGTAGTTAGGGCTGAAGGAAAATTGTAGCCTTAGTTCCTTCAATGCTTACAGACTGTCAATACTAATAGATGCTTACAAAGTATGCTGTGAATTCGACATCGGTAAATTTAGCATCACCATCTATGTAGATGTGAGAGACGGAACGGATGTCCACTCTATGGTCGTAATTGCAGAAGTGGGCTCCATTAACATAGACCTAAAGGGGACAGTAGATGGAAGTTTAAGTACAATATCCTTATGAGCTGATCATCACTGATTCAACGACGCAGTTAATCAACAATTTTGAGTCATCGACAAGATAACAACAGTAAAAATCCGCAAGTCAAGAGAGTTTTATTACGCAGAAATTTGAATCGAATCAATCATGCTTCAGAAAGATGAAAACAGAATTTGTGAATGATGCGTCAAAAAATGCTGTGCCAGCTATTCTATTTTAATTGTTTTCCAAATTTCAGTCATTCTTCTTTTGATTTGAGCAGTGCCTAAAGCATCGCTATTGGGTAGAAATCCTTACATTTTTGGTAAATCATCCACATCCCTAATCTCCATTGAATCACTTATTGCATGGCAACTCAACGAGCGCACAACTCCAAATCAACACCATAGAAACAGTGATTCACTGGCTACTAAATGACAACATGCAATAGTATGGTGGAAAGGATTAATAGGCCTTCAATGCATTATGCTTTATCTACAAAAGCAGGAAAACTTGGGATGAGGTTTAAAGCTATGCAAACCAAACTAAAGCATGTGTAGCTAGTGTTTGCTCACCACATAGTTCCACGCTGTACAGATTATTCGAATCTCAAAGCTAGCCTTAGAGGGAAATGGGAAGTCGGGCCCATCTTTCTATTCTTCTCCCCATTCACCATCAACCAAGGAGTTCCTTACCACCTCATCCTGACACTGGCAAGGATTGTAGTGGAAAGCGATTGTGGTTTTGCAATCTAAAGGCTAAAATAATTAGACCATGCTTTGTGTATCCATTTTATTAAAACATCTCGAGCTATAGCTGGTTATACAGCTGAGCTAGAGATGGTTATAAAGCTGAGCTAGAGATGGATATACAGCTGAGCTAGAGATGGATATACAGCTGAGCTAGAGATGGATATACAGCTGAACTAGGTATGGATATACAGCTGAGCTAGAGATGGATATACAGCTGAGATAGAGATGGATATACAGCTGAGCTAGAGATGAATATACAGCTGAGATAGAGATGGATATACAGCTGAGCTAGCGATGGATATACAGCTGAGCTAGAGATGAATATACAGCTGAGCTAAATATGGAGATACAGCTGAGCTAGAGATGGATATACAGCTGGGATGATGCTATTGTAACGAGCTCCCTAGAAAGCGAACAGAAAACTCCCTGTAGTTCAGACATTCTATTCTCATCAAGTCAGTCACACAGTACTGAATAAATAGGATAGTTCAAGGAACTACTTACATCAGTAGTTATGGCTGAAGGAAAATTGTAGCCTTAGTTCCTTCAAGGCTCACAGACTGTCAATACTAGTAGATACTTACAAAGTATGCTGTGAATTCAACATCAGTAAATTCTGCATCACCATCTATGTAGATGTGAGAGACGGAACGGATGTCCACTCTATGGTCGTAATTGCAGAAGTGGGCTCCATTAACATAAACCTAAATGGGACAGTAGATCGAAGTTTACGTACAATATCCCTATGAGCTGATTATAACTGATTCAATGACACAGTTAATCAACAATATCCCTATGAGCTGATCATCACTGATTCAATGACACAGTTAATCAAGAATATCCCTATGAGCTGATCATCACTGATTCAATAACACAGTTAATCAACAATATCCCTATGAGCTGATCATCACTGATTCAATGACAAGTTAATCAACAATATCCCTATGAGTTGATCATCACTGATTCAATGACACAGTTAATCAACAATATCCCTATGAGCTGATCATCACTGATTCAATGACACAGTTAATCAACAATATCCTTATGAGCTGATCATCACTGATTCAATGACACAGTTAATCACCAATATCCCTATGAGCTGATCATCACTGATTCAATGACACAGTTAATCAACAATTTTGAGTCATCGACCAGATACCAGCAGTAAAAATCCGCAAGTCAAGAGAGTTTTATTACGCAGAAATTTGAATCGAATCCATCACGCTTCGAAAGATGAAAACAGAACTTGCGGATGATGTGTCAAAAAATGCTGTGCGAGCTATTCTATTTTAATTGTTTTCCAAATTTCAGTCATTCTTCTTTTGATTTGAGCAGTGCCTAAAGCATCGCTATTGGGTAGAAATCCTTACATTTTTGGTAAATCATCCACATCCCTAATCTCCATTGAATCACTTATTCCATGGCAACTCAACGTGCGCACAACTCCAAATCAACACCATAGAGACGGTGATTCATAGGCTACTAAATGACAGCATGCAATAGTATGGTGGAAAGGATTAATAGGCCTTCAATGCATCATGCTTTATCTACAAGAGCAGGAAGTCTTGGGATGAGGTTTAACCCTTTTTCAGGCAGAGCGACATTATTGTCATTTCCCGATACTGACGCCAATGGACAGAGCGACTATTGTGTCACCACACGAACGTTTTTTATAAATTGATTTCTGGTTACCTTATTGCGTTTTTTATTGAAGTTTTTTGCTAATAGTAAACTAAAATATATTGGTCTATGTTAACAACGAAAAAATTAGCCATTTTGATAAAATCGATCGTTTTTCGCAATACTAAATGAATGAAAAATCTGAAATAAAAACGTATTTGAATAAAATAAAGATTTTTGTTTGTAACTTGTTTATGCTTCTGTTACTGCTTTCTGAATATTTTACCAGATTGCAACAACTTTCTTTTACTGTCGTGGCGTCTTCCAAAGGCAATAGGCAAAGGCAAGGCTATAAATGGGCAAATGCAAGAGCAAATGCTTCTAAAATAACTATAGCTAGAGAAACACTTATATAAGAATTTGAATTATAAATGTTTACTAGCTGCATTACCCGCCTACAGGAGCAGATTCACATGCAGCATAAAGTTTATTGAGAGTTGTCTTTCATACTGCAAAACAACTCCAAATATGCAGTCTACTGAAATTGTTATCCTGATCAGAGTATGTATATGCGCATATACATGTCAATGTTGGGGAGAACAATGGAAATCTGCAATGTGTCTTACAGTTAGATGCGTGTAAAATCTAGTAAATAGTCTAGATTCATGTGTCTAGATTCATGCATCCGTTCATACCAGTCTATATTCGCAGTTGACGATCGCGCACTTCTGCCGCTGAGCCCCCGCCTCGGCTGACCAATCTTTACCCGCTGAGCAGTTGATAATCGCGCTTTTGCACTTGCCTCGCAATCAATCGGTTTGCACTCGCAATCAATCGCCTGGCAATCAATCGACCTGCACCCGCCTCGCAGTCAATCGGCCTGGGCGCCTCGCAATCAATCGCCTTGCACTCTCCTCGCAATCAATCGTCTCACACTCGCCTTGCAATCACCTCTCACTCGCCTTGCAATCAACTCTCATTCGCCTTGCAATCACCTCTCACTCGCGTTGCAATCACCTCTCACTTGCCTTGCAATCACCTCTCACTCGCCTTGCAATCAATCACCTTGCACTTGCAACAAATCGCCTCGCAATCAATCGCCTAGCACTCAATCGTTTTGCAATCAATCGCCTTGCACTTGCCAACTCATTCATCCAGAAAGCCGCGCCTGGAGACTCGCTGTACTCGGGGCGAAAAGGGTCTCCCACGCATCCTCGAGTGACGCTATGGCCCCAAGCCTAGCTGTGCTACCCGGCACTGCCTGGGTAGTAAAAAAAGTCTTTGCACACAAAATTGATTTGTATTTAACATATAACAACATTTGCCATTCTAACTTTCAAACTACATATTATGAAGGAAGTGTTTTGTGTACTTGAAATAAATTAAGAGAGAAAATAAAACAACTTTGAAGGTTTTCAGACCAATGTAAATTTAAAATTTCATAACTTTCAGCGACCTATATCTTTTGATAACGTATAGTGGAACCTCAGTTCTCGAACATAATCAGTTCCAGAAGTTCGAGATCCGAAACATGTTTTCCCATTAAAATCAAATAATGTAAATTTTAATCCACTTCAAGGCGAGAAAACAACTTCGGTAAAGTATTTTTTCAACATTTTACACCATAAGCTGTACTTGTACCCCGTTATAAAAAGGTCTTTGCACAGAAAATCTATTTGTATTTAACATATATAACAACATTTGCCATTCTAACATTGAAACTCCATAGGTAACATGAGAAAACATGATAGGTAACATGAGAAAACGTGATAGGAAAACATGATGAAAACATGAAACCTATCATGAGAAAAGTGTTTTGTGTAGTTGAAAAAATTTAAGAGAAAATGAAAACAACTGTAAAGTTTATCAAACTTTGTCAAACAACTGTAACTTTCAAGCTTCATATCATGAGAAAAAGGATTTTTGCCAGTCTAATAAATTAAAAAAATAAAACAATTGTAAACGGAATTAGATGTAAATTTCAAATAATTAGCAAGTAATAGCTAAATTAAGTCGGTTTTGCAACAATTACAATAAAATATGATACGATAATGATACAATTAATACAAACTGAGAAAACAATATAAAATTTGTGATTATGTTGAATTAATAATAACAATTCTAGCATAAAAGTGTGTGGGTATAAAAAGGTTACTGTCCCACCAGAAACTATCCATCAATTCTTTGAATACGACGATACTAAAAATGTGACAGAATATCATAGTATTTTGCAGTTGAAATTTTATTAGAACAATGTCTGCCAAAAATGGTTGAATAAAAGAATAATATTAATAATAAAGATTGGAAACTAATCAAGTAATAATAACAGTGATAGGAAAATGAATGATGTTTTAACTTCAAACACAATACTCAATTTATGTTTAAAAGAATTCAAGCTGAAATAATAACAACAACGAAACAAACTTTAAAAACTTATATTATAAATTCAAAAGTCATAAGAAGTTTATGAATGTAATAAGAGAATTTAAATTTATATATTTTCTATATATATATATATTTCTCAAAGTATGTAAATTTATGTAAATATAAGAGAGTGGAGAATAACTGATACTTGCAATCTTACACGATAAATCTTACAGTAACCTTACAAATGTTTGTTGTAAAATGTGACATTAATTATGAAAAACTAATTGGGTAGGTTTAAAAGGAAATATGTGTAAGCTAGTACATCTAGCTGTACAACCCAGCGTTGCCCGGGTAATAAAAAAAACTGAACAGAAAATTGATCTGTATTTGACATGTAACAACATTTGCCATTCTACCTAAAACAACTGTAAAGGTTTTCAAACTTACTTTGTCAAACAATTTTTAAACTTCATATCATGAGAAAAATGTCAAATATAAAAAAGGTCAAATAAGTTTTAAAAATAAAACGACTAAAAAGGTTTAGATGTAAGAGTGAAATAATTAGCAAGTAATAGCTAAATTGAGTCTGTTTTGCTACGACTACATATGAGATGATTCGGTAATGATACAATTAATACGAACTGAGAAAACAAAATAAAAATTGTGAATATGTTGAATTAATACTAATAATTCCTGCATAGAAGTGTGTGTGTATAAAAAGTTACAGTTCCAGCAACAGCCATCCATCAAAACTCTGAATACGACGATACTGGTACGATGATATGTTACCCTAGGACACTTATGTATTCGCGGCATCTAATTTTCGCATTTTCGCGGCAACACGCTCTCGCGAAAAATTCATGAGCGAAACTAAACTATCATAACGAACGAGCGAAAACGCAAAAGTAAATGGCTTTGTTCATTGACATTCACAATAAAATCGTCATATTACAAATGCAGGCAATTTTCGTGTGTAGTTTGGCTCATTGGGCAATTTTTGCTAAACTCATTATAGCTAATACACCGACTGAGCAGCATGGCAAAACAATTTAAGATAATAAGTTTTTTTGGAAAAGCCTAGACAAATAAGGAAGATGATGATATTAGTTTAGTCATTGAATTTGTAACTTATGAGGATGACAGTCTGGTAGGGAAAGTCATAAAATTGAATAATAATTATTGTGGTGATGAATTTGAGGGGTGATTTGAGGGGTTTCCGAATGCACCGCTATGACTTAGAAATCCTTAACTTTTTGGCAAATCATCTACATCCCCAATCTCCATTGAATCACTTATTGCATGGCAACTCAACGAGCGTACAACTCCAAATCAACATCATAGAGACAGTGATTCACTGGCTACTAAATGACAACATGCAATAGTATAGTGGAAAGGATTAATAGGACTTCGATGCATCATGATTTATCTACAAGAGCAGGAAGTCTGGGGATGAAGTTTAAAGCTATGCAAACCCAACTAAAGCATGTGGTAGCTAGTGATTGCTCACCACATAGTTCCACGCTGTACAGATTATTCGAATCTCAAAGCTAGCCTTAGAGGGAAATGGGAAGTCGGGCCCATCTTTCTCTTCTTCTCCCCATTCACCATCAACCAAGGAGTTCCTTACCACCTCATCCTAACATTGGCGAGGATTGTAGTGGTAAGCAATTGTGCTCGCGCCATCTCCCTCCTCCGTCTGGAGGTTGAGGTAAAACCTAACATGATCATAAGACACCTGCCACAAATGATTTAAAACTTTAGAAAATCAAAAAAGACTTGGTGCTGGCATGCCACTACCCACCATGAACATAAACCTAGAACTGCTGGCCAACTGATGACTTGAGCTTGACAGCTAAACCGACCTCACCAAGTTCAATTGATCACCAGTCCTTTTTACATGCACTCAGGTAAGTGACCTACGTTTTAGCTACTTGGAAAGTCAATGAATCTATGAGTAGTTTTAGGAGGCACCCTTGTTTGCCTATTGCCTACGCAGTCATTGGTCACGTTGACATTGCAAAGTACTCAGGCTTACATTAGGTATGATGGGTCAACTATAAGGCCTCATTATCATACTTAACAGAACACATCCGGTCGTGGGCTAAATGAGATGATAAGCTAAGGCCTATACTTCCCTCTGAAACACATTTAGCCTCGGCTAGCAGCATACAACTTTCCTACACAATCAAACTACTGATTTGGATAGATGACATGCAACAGCTAGTAGATATACACTAGTCCATGGCTTGTCTAAATATATTAAATGTCTTATTGGATGCTGGTCTGGCTTCACATTTAGTGAAGTAATGGTTTCCAGGACAAGTCAGTGCTATTAGGAGCAACTAGGAATCAAGAGTGATCAACAGTGATATACATGCCTGCGTATAGAATAAATGATGTAACTAATATAATTTGTAGAAAGTGATACCAGAATGTTGCGAAATAATAGATGCGTGTAATTATTTTATTCTAAAACTAATCTACACATCAGAGGGACTGGTTCGGAATTCTCAGAGCAATGATTGTTAGGCCCAATTTGATTGTTCTATACTTCCAGGGATTAAACCAATTAAAACGCCGTGATTGTTATAGGAGAGCGCATTAGTTGGCTTAATTGACCAATGGCACACAAGTCGATTTCATACGTCATATATTGATGATTACCAAAACACTTATGTTTTTTGGTAGACCTGTGTTTGGCTGGCTATATCTCAGCTTCTGGTTGGTCAATCTCCTTGATTCTTTTTTTAGAACATCAGTCAACACCTCAAGATAAATAATTAAGCATAAAATATTATTATTTCTCTATTCTTTAACAGAACACATCCGGTCATGGGCTAAACGGGAGGATAAGATAAGGCCTATACTGCCCTCTGAAACACCTTTAGACTCGGCTAGCAGCATACAACTTTCCTACACAATCAAACTACTGATTTGGATAGATGACATGCAACAGCTAGTAGATATGCACTAGTCCATGGCTTGTCTAAATATACTAAATGTCTTATTGGATGCTGGTCTAGCTCAACATTTAGTGAAGTAATCGCTTTCCAGGAAAAGTCAGTGCTATTAGGAGCAACTAGGAATCAACAGTAATCACGTTTTACACCTTGGACATGTGTGCCAGTTAATCAACTAAGCTTTTTGTTAATAGTTTAAGACACAAGTAGTACTGCCCGTAAGTGAGTTTCAGACCCAAGTTATACGCAGCTATAAAGACAGTAGACACTGACAACTTGCATATATAGAGTTTGAAGCAAGTTGTCAGTTAGATATAGAGTCCATGCGTTATACCTGTCTGCTGCGCCCTTCTTTACTTTACCCCGCACTACTACTAGACACTAAGCTATAGATACATAGAGAGAACTATCACTAGGTATGCTGGAGAGATAGTGATAACCATAGAAACCAGTGATCATTATATTATTGTCTCTAGAATTAGATGAACTGTTAAAATGAAGATCTATAAACACTTAAAACTAGAGATGGTATAAAATTGACCTGGATATGTTAATCGGTGGTAAGTGTACAGTTATGATGGGGACATACATATATACAGTTCAGATTGAGATAGACAGTAGATTGAGAAATAATTATATCGTGAGAGAATATATAGATATACGTCAGGACTGCATATATGTACATGTACATGAGCTGAAAGACTGGAACCGGGATACAGTAGACTTGATGATCAGCCCACAGTAGTGTCTTGATCTGCATTTATACAAAAAACTATCCTGTACTTTTTCATAGAGTGCAGCGTTACGAAATATGATGACCAACTATGGTTAATGGTAAGATTTATCAGAACAAGTACCTACAGCCTTCTTTATTATAAACCACATCTGCAGGTAAGTCTGCAAATCTATACTTCCTAGAGACTATGTTTTAGGCCATCACCTTTTGCATCGATTTTTTTGTATTTTTATTAAGATTTTGACCTCGGATCGCTCAATCGTTTTGGTTTTATCAGTAACTAAAAAGGTTCAGGGCTACAGGTAGGTTAGTTGACTTGTTACTGAACACAATGAATATCAGAGACTATTTTTATACTTGTACATCAGATCAATAGCTAGTAAGAAAGGTGACTAGGTACAGTCCTAGTGAATTTAGCTATAAACATAACCTAATAATACACTTATGATTGTAGCTAGTCACAGGTTTCATTATACTTTCTCGATACAGTCAAGTTCGGTTACAAACATTAACTTTACACTAACTTGTTGGACACAGTTATGCTTGATTACCTACAAGACAGTTACCTCAACCTCTCCGATTCAGTTAAATTTGATTACATATCTTACACTTACCTCAACTTATAGAACACGGTCAGGTCTGATTAGTTACGAGATACTTACGGCAACTTGTTGGCCTTTTATTGTCACCATTTGCAAACATTTTATCTGAAGGTATTGCAAATCTGATAGACAGAGCATGATTCCTTCTTGCGGTTTTACTATCACCTCTGACCATGTTGGAGTTGGGAGCTGCTGGTATTCGCTCGTTATCCAACTTCGAAGGCAGCTCTTTTCTTTCCGTCGACTCCACATCTAGTAAAAACATGGACTATTACTAAATGCGGAAAGCCATAGTTAGACAACTCCGATACAATGTCATAGTAGCAGCAGACAAACATGACCCTTACTATATAAACAGAGGAGAACTTGATGCGGTTTCGAATGAGAAAATCATACAGCTGACTTAGTTATATGTTGACAGTAAAATTAGGAAAAAACGGGGATGAGCTAGAAACACATATGCTAAAGAACTATCATGCAGTAGATATACAGTACAACTAGTAGTAGATGTACAGTAAAACTAGTGATATATATACAATAAAACTAGTGATAGATATACAATAAAACTAGTGATAGATATACAGTAGAACCAGTGATATATATACGGTAGAACTAGTGAGAGATATACAGTAGAACTAGTGATGGATATATGATAGGTGTCATACGATAGGTTCTCTGTTTCCATAGCATTGTACTAAACTTGTATGTAACCTCTTGCAGCATACCAGACTTCTGCTGAATCTTGAGCATCAAACCCCAGTTCTACACCTCCAATTATAACAACATTCAATCTTAGCGACTTCTTGCCTTTTCACATTGTGCTAAATACACAAACAAAGCATTGAAGATATAAGAATGTATTTGACTAGAAATTTATATGATATAATGAAAACAATTGCTTGTTAATACTTCTGTTTCGCACAAAAATACTACATTATTATTTTATTGAAACGTTAAGCAATGGTCGATAACTTTTTATTAATGCTGTTTTTAAACCCCATAGACGTGTCATTTCAGATCATTTTTGTCACGAGGTGATACCGGAGGTACCTTTACATCTGTTGTTCATATATTCTTATCAAGACAGACAACAGTCCAATGATATCCTTTGACTATCATTGCAGTTCTATGTCAATAAGTTGTACAAACCAAGTGAAAAAGTAACTAGGCATAATGTATAGAACAATCATATCTTCCTCTTCCTCTATAGATTCTGTTTCAAAGAATTCACACGCATCATGCCAACTGTCATCTTCTATCATTGAAGACATCGTAGTTGGCAAAGCAGGGCAATTAATACATAGATTCACACACATCAATGTCGCAGCTAGCCTAAAAATAGCATTTAGCATTGTTGGATGTAAAGAGCAGGGCTCACTACAGAACGTCATGAGAACCTTGATGGGTGTGCTAAAGTGAAGACAACCCTTGAGTTTTTGCATGAGCAAAACTAATTGGTGTGAACACGCTTACAATTTTTAAGAATAGTTTTATGGGCAGGCAAGAAGTAGATGTATAGGATGTTGGAGTAGCTATAAGCAGTACTCGTATTAATATCAGAGGCTAAACCTATAACTAACTTAGAGTAATATACTAGTTAATTAAGGTCAAGGTTATCTGCTGATTCAGCCTTCACATGTAGTCTGCCTATTATGGAAATGTAACCGACTCTGGTGAAGATGTTGACAAAGGTGGTACACTATTAAAATGTTTGCAGTTATTAAAAATGGTCAAGAAACAAATAACTCTACCTGTATCTGAAGTCTATGCATCTCAGACTCAGTAGTAAGAATATGCAGCATAACTTATTCTAACTTACAACAATCCTAAATTTAATTACTTTTTGTTATTCTATCATCTAGAATTTTATACTTTTACATTTACTTTTACTTGACGAAGATGTATTGGTTAATAAAAACATCCGGCAGCGTATGTTAAATTAGTTCGTAAGTTTGTATGTCATGAGAAAGTATTTGCTTAAATCCTTTCGCTGTATGCCCAAAAATTTGTATGTAGATGTTTGACTGTATTAAGGATTTCACTGCATCTGTCTAGCTAACAGTATCCTCAACTTCAGGCAGCTAACAATGCACCAAACCTCAACCCAATCTACCCCAACACGGAGACCAGGCAGAATAAGTCTCTTCAATGTTTACCTTCTTGAGATATCTGTAAGCCATCAGACATCCAAATAATAAATAGCTACAGGCGTCACTTCTGATTGGAGCAGACACTGTACTAGACATTAAGGTAATGGTTGGAGAAAAGGCTAGTAAGAATAGCTTGGGAAACACTTTGGGGCAGATTATCAGCTTGACTTGTCTACAAATATCATGAACCACGTCTGTTCAAATGAGTATGTTGACGCTGCAAAGCATAGACATCTGCTTACAAAAGTGTATGATACAAACCCTATGCAATGTCATCAACAAACATGATCAGTATTATAGAGTCACCATAGCAACTGCTGAATCTTGGTCTTTGCAATGCTTACGTTTACCGGCTGTTTCAGCTATTTCTAACACCTCTGTATCTCATTTTCCACAGTTTATTGTCCATATCTATACATAGGACAACAAAATCCATACCTATGAAAAGACAATTCATACTTATGAACATCCGGTCTGCAAATATGAACATCCTATCTGCAAATATGAACAGAATATTTGTACATATGGACAGGATATCTGTACATATGAGCAGCATACTATACATATGAACAACTTATCTGTACATATGAACGGCACACATATACATATGAACAACATGTATGTGCATAAAAAATCATACATGTACACAATAATAGCCTATCTAACCATTAGAACAATGCATCTGAACATACTAACAGGATGTCTGTATATTCGGACAGGAAATATGTACATATAAACATCATATCTTCACTATAACTTCACTGTAAACCTCATACAACTGGTTCAAATTATTACAAGGCCTCATACCATTCTTCAACTCTATCATTCAGATCAAGTTGCTCTTTGGCTTCAAGTGTTCATCTTTAATCAAAGCAGCTTGGAATACTGCTTCTACCTGATGTAACTGTAACAGACCACAGGCTACAGCTGTACTTGTAACATAATAATAACTGATAATAATAAAATGATATCTTAGCCTTTGATTCACTTATCCTTGCGGTTGCTTACCCAACAAAAAAATTATAAAAAAATATAAATATGTATTCTTTTTCCCGTAACTAAAGGTGTTGATAGATTTGGATAAATTAAATACTTTGTCATTCACCACCTCGTACTTTATTAGCATTATGCGAGGGAAACGCATCGCGACCAGAGCGAGTGCCAGTGTGACGGCCAAGTGACAGGCCGAGCCAGGCCTCCCTCTCTTGCCCGGAGGCTGGGCCGACGATAAAGCAGGAGTAACGTGGGTCACGTAGCCACCAAAAATACGGCGGGAAGCGAAACCGCAAGTAGGCGGAGCCAACAAGAAAGAAGCAGGTAAAACAACCGACGCGATGAAGAAGCAGGTAGAGCAGCGCAGCTCCCTGCGTACAAGAGACACCATCCTTATACTGTGTAATATTTTTGTATGCATGACATTGTTATACTAATACAACTATATTTATTATGTAAATATGCATTGTATGCTCAGATAACAACTCGGTCTTCGTGATTACTCGGCTTGTGGGAAACCGTGAAAGTGACACGGTAAAATCCACTACACTGGTGGTAGCGGTGGGATGTGTTTAATTTAAGAACTCCAGCAGTTGATGATTGAAACATCGAAAATAACTGCTAAGGAAGGAAGTGTTTGAGAGAAACTGCTACACTAGTGTCTAACAAAGGTGGATGTAAATGCTTTTGTTTTCACTTGTTAACTTGTAGCGATCCCATTTTAAACATGAAATTCCGTCCTAATACCTACACTAGTGCCCGGGTAGTCCAGGGTGCTGTGAGACTGTCAGGTATTCCAATAAAGTGCAGAGAACAAGTGTGTGCACATTTATACCAAATTTTTAGAAGACAGATTATGGCATTTGAAAGCGTGAAGAGCTGTTGAGCCACATGTGAGGAGTTCAAATCCTGTAGGCTGCAATGTTTTTTTCACAACCTGTCACCGTGGTTGCGGGGAGACGGACACGGCTCTTATCTTAGTAAAATAGATTACTATCTATATTAATATAGTATCTAGTATTATATTAACAAACTCCACTTCATTGATTGTGTGTCTGTTGGTCTGCACAAACACCATGCGTTTCCTCGTTTTCCACACTCGAAAGCACATAGATTATGATTATGAAGTTTGACTGATTTCAGCCAAACTTTGTATGTATATGCTCCGTGCCTTCCGATATATTACAAGTATATTTAGTCTCATACCTCTGAGTCATTGCTAGTGATCCAGTCATTAAGTGCCCATCTAAGACTTTATTTTTTCTCTTGTTTACTTAAATACTTTTGGAAACAGTTCACTACTCACCTGACTGGTTATCTGAAGGAATGATATCATGCCTCTTTACCGCCTGTGTTGCCTTTTCAGGGCTGCTATAGAGAACCTGTAGAAAGATGTCACCATGAGTGTCAACCATAGTAACATAAGTCATCATCAGAGTATTTGGCTAAGCACCTGTGTCTGATATTTAGCTCCCTACTAATATATACAGTTCATCTTTACCTTATCTATAAAAGTATTGTCTGTTGTCTGTCTGTTCACTTTTTCTCACAACCCAATCTTTATTCTTTGATTATTGTTTTGACTATTATTTATTCAACTCTCTTTTTCATCACCTCCTCTCCGCCTCTCTCCCGCTCCCCCTCTCTCCCGCTCCCTCTCTCTCTTTAGCTCCCTCTTTCTCCATCCCCTTCCCGCTCCTCTCCCGCTTACTGTCTCGGTCTCCATCCCACTCGTTCTCTCTCCCTCTTTTCCTTCCTCTCCTTTCCACTCTCTGTCTCCCGTTTCTCTCTACCTTTCCGTCCTTCTCTCATTTCCTCTCTCCCGTACACTCTCTCTCCCACACACTCTCTCTCTCTCTCTTCATCTCTCTCTCCCACACTCTCTCTCTCTCTCTCTCTCTCTCTCTCTCTCTGCCACACTTTCTCCCTCAACTGTTTATTTATAGAAAACTAAGCCCTATCATAGGAAAGACAATTACAAGATTGGAAAAGGAAAGACAATTGCAGCTAGAGCATAGAGTGTATAGTGTGACCACAGTGTAAAAAGACTACTGAATGAAAACTCTCCTGACGGTCGGCTACCTCATTACAAAGTCTTGGAAATTTTGTAAGACATAATAGTAGTTACAGCTATGAACCACTCTTCACTATTGGTTAGCTTTACTGTAAAACCTCAAACAATTGGTTCAAATTATTACAAGACCTCATATCATTAGTAAACTCTATCACTTGGATCAAGTTGTTCTTTAGCTTCAAGTGTTCATCTTTAGTCACAGCAGCTTGGAATGCTGCTTCTACCTGATGTCATTGTAACAGACCACAGGCTAAAGCTGTACTTGTAACATAATAATAACTGATAATAATAATAAAATGATAATATAGCATAGCCTTTGATTCACTTGTCCCCAATGTTCTTTCCCAACAATTAGTGTTTTACTATAACACACTGTAGGACATTATATTTCTTGTAAAAGTATTTTGGTGTAGGTAATTCACTTGTTTTGACATTTAGTGTCCTGTTTTGTCTTGTTTGTCTTAAGAAAAAAATAATAAAAATTTCAATGAATACAATATATTTATTTTTTTCTCCGTCATTAAACCTTGTTAATTATACCACAACCAAACACGAGCGACGCGAATGTTTGGGAGCTCAATGATAAATGCATATACGCAGACAACTCCCGAAATATTATCCGTCCTCGGCCGTTATCAAACCCTTGTATCATAAAAAACACCAAAAATGTTAACCATTTTTGTGTAAGGTCGCTCAAGTATAATAATTAATAATGATACAAAACACGTGTAAACATATTTAAATATGTTACCAAGTTTTTGAACAGTTTCTGCAATATCCTAAAACTAACCCATCTGATCGGATTATACATAGACAGATGAATTTGGCTTAAACTCGCGATAAAAACTTGACGAGCGTTTTTTACTCAAAATTAAGACCGGCCAATGAAACGCTGATAAGGCCGTGCAACAAAGAGTAGAACCATGAAGTCGTGCGCATTTCACAAAAAAGGCGTGCACATTTCACCAGTCTATGGCATTGTCCAATTGCCGAAGGTTTCTGTAATCAACGTAGAAGTACTGAAAAGTAATCGTTTTTTTTGCCAATTCTACCGGACTCTGAAATTTTGGACACTTATAATGAGTACTTCGATATTCCAATTGATGTCCAAAGCAGTGAAAGTAAAGAAAATGACGATGATATTTTTTTAACGATTCTTATAAGATTATTACAATATTTAATTATAAGAATAATTATTCAGTTTTATCGGATTATTATAAGATTTAATTATAAGAATATCCTTTAGAATTTAGAAGATCAAAGTAAGCCTATAGTGACCGATGGTGTGCAATATGTTACTGTTATTATTTTTCAAAAGATTTTGTTGATGATACTGCGGCTGTAGTCAATATTGCGGTACTGCTAAGCCGTTTTTAATGTCTGCAAAATTAAGAAATAGGCCTACATTTTCTTCTAGATATACATCTATTTCTATAGTTCAAGAGAGATCAAGTTTATAGAGATCAAGTAGGCATGCAGCCACAGAGTACAAGTAGGCATGCAGCCATAGAGATCAAGTAAGCATGCAGCCATAGAGATCAAGTAGGCATGCAGCCATAGAGATCAAGTAGGCATGCAGGCATAGAGATCAAGTATGCATGCAGCCATAGAGATCAAGTAGGCATGCAGCCATAGAGATCAAGTAGGCATGCAGACATAGAGATCAAATAGGCATGCAGCCATCGAGATCAAGTAGGCATGCAGCCATAGAGATCAAGTAGGCATGCAGCCATAGAGATCAAGTAGGCATGCAGCCATAGAGATGAAGTAGGCATGCAGCCATGGAGATCAAGCAGGTAAAATCTGTTTAGATTTTTGAATTCAGCGTAATTTTATAGATATATAGATGAATATCACAACTTCTTGCTATTGCTTGCTATGAGCAATGATATACAGCCTCCCCCCCCAAGCCTGTGTATATTACACAGCGGCTTCCCATTTTACTTCTAATATTGCATTTCTCCCATTGCAGGGGAGAGATATAAACATAACATTTTCCTTTCATTATTCCTGTTTGTTGTACATAATAACACCCAGTACATTACAGCTACCATTGCAGTTCTCCTATTGCACTGCAGTGCCATTCGACTGCTAATATTGCATTTCTCAACCGGCAGTACCCTTTCTTTTTCAATTATCACTTTGGTAGTGGGCTGCATGACGGGATTCTCTAGTATATAAATTAAATTTTTTTTGAAATATAACAAAATATGAATACAAATTATTCTTGCCTTAACTAGAGCTGTTAAAATAATCGGTTAATTTAAATCCTTAGCCAATCCCCACAAACTATTTTATTAGGTTTACTCTATTCACTAGGTTGTGCAATCTGCTCTTTTTTAGACTGTTCAAAAGTGGTATTCAAACAAAATTATTCGAAACCTAAAGCAACCAACTAGGCTTACAATGATGAAGCAATGTTTCTTTTTTATGGTACTTGGGATTCTCCAATTCCAATCAATTTAGTTTGGGCTGTCATCGCACAATTAAACTTATGCTTATGTACAGTTGAGCCTAAACTTTTGTATAGTTATATTTATACACATAGATGCCAGTTGAAAAAATATCAGTACATTTTAACTACCTGCCCTCATAACTTGTGATAGTGTTGTTCATAGTTGGTTCGGAATGGAAAACGCTATCTATCTATCTATCTCTGTAAAATATCTCAAGTGGCCGCTAGGCCTGTAGAAATAAAATGGTGCATTAGGCATAAAAATAAGATCACAAATAAGCATAGACTTATTTATCTAAGTCTGAAGGATAAAAGTATAAGATCGCTTGGTCTAGTTATAAGAGAATCAGATGTTAAAATTTCATCGCACGGTTAAAAAAAAGAGTGTTTCATTGCACTTGTATTGATTGTGTGTCTGATATTGGAGCCTCGAGTAAAATAGGATGAGTTCTTAATTACAAATCTATTAAAATCGACCATTAGGTCTTGGCTTAAAATTTTTTGCAGTGTGCTTTCGTCCTTGATGCGTCTTCTCTCTGCAAGTGTTTGCCATCCCATTTTCACCATTTCTGATGATATACTATCAAATTTTCTTAAATTGTTGGCCCACCTAAAAGCTTTTCGGTTAATGGATTCTAAATCTTGTATACTATAATCAAAATGTGGACTCCAGATTTCCGAAGCGTACTCTAGCAGTGGACGACACACACTATAGTACCGGAAAGTGTGTATAGTATAGGAAAACGCGTGGCTAATATTTAGAGGTTTCAACGCGGCCGCCAGCGCATTTATCATAAAAAGCTCAAATGGAGTCGCTTATAATAGTTTATTTGTTGATAACTCGTTCGAAAAAATAATACAGGACTTACACATGTATTGGATGATCATTATAATAGACCATTTTCTTTGGGTACTTTTTCAGAACATAAACGTAACTCTCACTAGAGAACTGTCACCTCCCCCCCCCTTCTACAGGTATACGGCAGACAATGCTACTGATCGAATAATGTGACTCAAAACCAATCGGAAATTTTATTACCTAACTGCTTTGAACATGTCATTCACGATTCATAAATGACGGCTAATTAAACGCAGCAGCAAGCAATTATAACTGAAGTTCCTTCTAAAAGTTTCCAGAGTAGCAAATTTGATTTTGCGGTGGTATGACACGTCGCGTTAGGCTAACCTATCGAACTAAGGTTATATCACGGCGAGCGCATTATGTTTTATCATTGCGTTTCACGCTCTGGCTACGCGCAAGCCAAATATGTCTCAAGAAGAATCTACACATGTTGTCTGTGAGACTGTACATGTATGTGTTTGATCAATTATGTAACCAATTTTCAATAATTACGAACGTTCAACAATGTATTTTACCTGCCGTTTTATACTATTTTGGCATTATTTTTTGCTATCGGGTCAACGTAAGTTGGTCAGATCTCTTATTATCGTCATCATTATAATTAGATTTTCCACCACTTGGCCAGCGCGTAAGTGTGGGAGAACATAAGATATTGGTAATTAAAAAGAGCTGTTTTTACTAAGAGCTTGTTTTAATATCTTCACTGTAGTTCTATTGCGTTTGGCGATTCAGTGGCTAATTGTATATTCGAAGAATTGCAGTTTCACTCAAAGTTTATTAGTGTTAACTCGCGCCAAGAATGACAGCCGATGTCGTGGACAAAAATACGTAGCACAATATAAGCAAGGAAGACAACATTTAGAGTAAAGCCAGCCTAGCTCCACAAAATAACTTATGTTTTGCATAAATATCTACGTCTGAAATGGTTGAAGTAGTGCAAACGTTTTACCTGTTTGCACGAGTTGGCTACTTGGTGCTTCCAAGTTTTTATAATATGAAAATGTATATGGTAGTTTCACAAGTATTGGCTATGGTTTCATGAGCATAGGTGGTACATGAGAAAAAAGAAATTAAAAACGGGCTCATATCGCTAGCAATACATGCATTGTGTATGGTGGTGGTAAGAAGCAACAGAGAAGTCTGTAGTTCAAACATCACAACATCTCATTTACTTTTCGATTACACCCAACAGAAATTAGACATCACATAACCTAGAAACAGGAAGGTTTAGCACTCAAAACATCCAATAGTACGCAACTTTTATAAATCGATGTCTTGCAGAAATGTAAGTCCATTGCAGATCTTCATACACTAAAATTTAATTTATAGATGTAGCGGCTGCAGTGAAAAAATATGTTCACGATGAACATATTATTTTAACCATTTAACCTTGCTGTGGTATGGGCGCAAATGTGTTTGGGCAACTGCATTCATTAAGGCATCGATGCTTCATGTGTTTGTAATCAGCCCAGTTGAGAGGTTAAGGTTTCTTAACATAATATTTTACAGTAGCTGCTAAAAGTCGAATTTTGATATATTACAGGCTACAGTAGGCTTCAGTTTAGGCCCGCTATCACTTGTCAAAAATATGTGTACAGTTGGAAACGTCAATATAATGGTGCGATGTTTTTGTAATATTCCTTTCTCTCTTTCTTCTCACTGCCTCCTGTTATAAAAATACTGGGTATTTTCATAGCAGCTTCCTTGTGCTTTCTCTTCTGCAATAAGATGTGAGCAAAGTGCCTTAATTTAATAGCTAAATTCTAGTTTTACTAGTTTAGAGGCAATAATAAGTTATAAAAAATTATTATTTTGTTTTTGTGAACTAAACAAAAAAACATGATGATTAATCAAACCTAATTTATGCAAAAACTTGAATAGCTGATTGAGGCGTTAGTGTTAAAGGCATACTTGCAACGAAATTTACATTACAGTTATTTGGTATCAAAATATTCACCACTTCTTACTCTGCTGTGTTGTAGGTACAAAATATGTCGAGATGTGATTACAAGCTCTTAAAATCCCAAAAACCAACAGTTAATCGCCGCCATCATGAACCCGCCGTAGCTACAAATATTGGGTATTTTAAAGCAGTTTTTTGTGCTTTCTCTTCTGCAATAATGTAGGAGACATAATAGGAGAGAATAACGGAAAGTTCCTTAATTCGATGGCCGAGTTCCAATTTGAATAGTCGCACATGTTGTATCTGTAAGTAGAAACAGACTAATTGTAACCAACAAACATTTAAGTTATAAAAAATAAATGAAAGATTAAAAATATTCTAAACTGTCAAGACCTTTCACTTTTTCATTCCACTCTCATCATCGGTCATTGTACTCCTGGTATTTTTTGTAAAAGTGTGATCTAATCATTTAGGCTATACTTTGGTCAGTTCTTAGTCTTCCTTCAAAAATGGCCAAAAGGAAAATCATGACGCTGAGACATTGCCTGACATGTGAGAACTGTTTTGGGTGTCTAAACTGTAGCCTTTGTGTAACGTATTAAACTCATATAATACTAAGTGAATGCCCTTTACATTACCATTACCTTACATTACAATTGAAATTGCAATGCCTACACTATATTACCTAACACATTACTTTTACACTATATTAGGGTTGCGCGATAGCTCGTTAGTCGATTTCGATAGTCAATAGATGTCTTTCTCGATATGAATTTGTTGCCTATTTTTAGCCTATCGAAATATCCGAAACAAATATCTCGTTATCGAATAATAAAAAATAATATAACTCGATAGTTATCGCCTTCGAATAGCTCGAACAGGTGATTAACTCGAACGGATCTGTTTGGTCCGTTCCCACGCAATGATAAATTGCTTTAGATAACTCGACCTCAACTTGGTTAACTCGAACAGCTTTTTGCCCAACGGCCACTACGACGGTTGTTATCGCTATAGAATATCACTTTATTTCAAGCCATAGAGTCAAACCTCAACTTTTAGTAGTTCTTAGACGTCGTTATTACCATCATCGGCAAAATATTTTCGATAACGACTTTTCTAAAGGTTTGCAAAAATCAAATTTTGCCAATCATCTGATTAGCGATGGGCCTCCAAAAGCTAAGAAAAGTGAGCTAACCTTCGAATAAACTTAAAGAAAAATCGGCAAATTTGATCTTGGTTAAAACAGTCCCCTGTATATCATTCCTGGGGGCTGTATATCATTGGTTAAAACGCTCAAAAAAAGATGTCTTTTTTTCTGAGCATTTCAACAGCGATCAAGTTTGGTTTCTTTCATCTGAAAACGTCCTGGCAATCACAAGACGTCAAACAACAAACCAATCTCAAGTGATAGAAAGGTCTCGATACTTTCTGATGAAGTTTTTTTTAAACTTCACACTAGAAGCTTTTTAATTTGCAACAAGCCATCTATGCGTTTGATTGATATATAGTTTGTACATTTATCGACTAATAAATACATGGACTTGTGACAGTGTTCTGATAAATTGAACGCTCTGATAACTCCATTGGCTTTTCCTATTCCTTCCCACAGTCCTCGATCTCTTCAGGCACGATAATTCGATAGTTTTACCAGCTGCCAAGTCACTTGATAACTATCGGTGAACTCTGTCTGCTCATTGATAATTTGATACTATCACTATCGGTGGGACAACTCCAATGATAGTCAATAACACCTTTTCAAACAACAAATGCCATCCCCACGCTATACTACCTACAACTGTTTATAAGTTGCTTTTGTTACTCCTGCTACGCCGTGCATTCTTCTGGTGAGGCTGAGAGCCCAGCATGAGATGTAATGTCGTAATGCATATTATAACCAAGGTAATTAATATCTTCACTATTATTGATTGCTGTAATGAGTTGAAGGCATAATCTAATGGGTAAGCTCGTGCCTCTAAAACTGGAAGTGCCAAGATCCAATCCTCTGTGAAGCGTATTTTTGTCACTAAAATCTGATCTCTATCACTGGACATGCCGACTCCCACATTAATATATTTTAGCCAAATGCCTGGCAGAGTCGTACGAGGGATAAACAACAACACAATGAATTTGAGTAACATACTTGGTAAGCTAGCGAAAGTAAACTTATATTTACTAAAACAATGACCGCGTTTGCAGACGGCTAAATAATAGTTATGTCTTGCGTAACTATAATCAACTGTGTAGTTAATGACTCCACGAGCTTCAAGCTTGATTATTTTAACCAATGCAATAAAAATTCTAGCAGCCATTGAAAGTTTTGCTATCATAGTGTAGTGGATTATATTGCTGGCCTGCCGACAGGGAGGTTCTGAGATCAAATCATCCGCGAGGTAGATTTTTGATTCCTAATTTTTAAACGCAATAACTGGACTGACCACAAACATTGAGATTCATATATATATATGGATATACACTTTTGCAGAACTATGATCAAGTACATTTCATCCAAGTCCTTCAGCTAGCTCTACCATCATAAGCTCATTAATATACTCCTGAATATATTATGAATGAGTCAGTTATGTTAGTTTCCAACACATTCACAACACCCAAACACTAGTTTCCATTTCAGTCAGTGCTTTTGTTATTCCCTATTTATTGGAATGACGTCATTCCAATAAGCCAAAACTTTCCTCACGCTATTTGCAGTGTACATGCAGTCACAACCAGCCAAGATATATGTTCATTAATTGTATGCAAGCTTTAATATGAAAATGATTCTTTTGAAACCTCAAGTTGAGCTGGAGGTTTTGGGCGATGTCAAAACACTTGTCAAACAGTATTTATATGTTCTTTAGTAGTTGTGGCTTTGCTGTCTCATTCTTCACTCATCAGTTTTAATCTTGACTGTGAGTTTTCGTGCTCTTAAAGTCTGATGAGATAAAAGGAGAGACATATCAGTTTATTTTCTTGTCTCAGATTTCGATTGCTTCCTATTATTCAGTTGTCTTCTCTTTATCATCTATTTAGTCAGTTTACCCTATTCTATTTTTAGACTATCAACACAATAGTCCATGACTGTGGTGTTAAGTCACATGACATAAGCAACATGTCATCTTATTTGCGTTTGTACTCCTATTTTCAAATTTAAAATTTTGAACTTTTCATTCATTTGAAGCATCTACATACAGCTGCACCCGATGTTTACATTCTCAGTGCTGCTGCTTGATGCTGCCAGCCATATTTTAAAATTGGAGCAAACCATGAACTGATGACTATGTTTACTCTGACTGCCACTGTTACAGTGTATTTTTTATAAATTTCTCATAGTTCAAGGCTATTCTGTCCCTTTAGTTGCTTACAGTCTCCAATATGACAGCTGGCATCAAAAGGTTCTTGATATTATACTGTTTTTACATTCAGGAGTTATGTGCTCCTCAATGTTCAAATAATCTGATTGTTCAGCCTCATTAACTAGCAGATGGAATAGAACAATTATGGTGCAACAATATGTATCATAAATTAGGGATACTTGATTATCTATCACATAGACCTGCACATGTCTGTAAATTGGGAGTTACACTCTCCATATGCATATTGCTCTAATGATTAGAAAATGATCAATTAGTGACACTAATAAGAGCATCTGTCACGTTCATCAACCATGAATCTTCTACAACAAGCATTTCATTATCAGAGCAGTTATGCCTTACCTATTTAGAGAGATTTCATGTCATTACTAATATTTTTTTTTAAAGAGATATTCCCTTATTCACCATCCAAAAGACTTGCTTATCTCAGCTCATCATGTACCCTGATCATCACAACTACATGTAGCTACCGTGTCTCTTGTGTAGGCTTCCTGTTACATTGTGCTGTTCCCTTCCCAGTTACTCGCTTATTCTGGCAGTTATAGTGTCGTGCCAGGTAGGTTAGTGGTTGGTTCCAGTTTCAGCATCCCATTACTTCTGTTAGAGAAGACTTAGTACATGTCATGTCCAATAGAAAACAAGAGTAAGAAAAGTTTTGATTCTTTTAGAACTTTTTCACTTCAAAGAATCTCCCTGGTTTTAATTTTAAATTTTCATCTTGTGTATTAAAATATATTACCGTAGAACCTGTAACTGAACGACATGGCACTCTATTTTTCAACCCTTCTTTACAGTGGGGATCAATTGGAGGCAGCATTCAAATAGAGGCGGACATTGTATTTTTTGTATGATTCATCAGAATCCTCGAAAGATAAATTTAGCCCTATTACGGTCGAAGCGAAACATAAATATTATCACTATTAAACATATTCGTATCGTTTACATTAATAACAATTTTTTTATTGTTAGCGATTAATTATCAATACAGTTTTTTGGGCCCTTTTCTACTGATCACTGATATTATGGGTTCATAAAGGTCAAAGTGACAGTCAAATAGAGGTGGTATTCAAATGTAGGTAGCGTTCAGAGGTTTTACGGTATATCAGATTTGAATTGTTATAGGGAGAGTGTTATTTTAGGATATCAACATACTTTTATGTATTACTAGTCAAAGCATCTAGAGATGTTAACAAAATGATTCCTCACTAATTTTTGTCTCCTTTTTAATATCTTCTGGTTCATCATCAGAAATAGAGCCATACCTCAACATACGAGCCTAATGAGTTCTGGAACATAGCTCCCATTTCAATTCTCATATCTCAAAACAATTTTTCTTATGTATTTAATAAATAGGAATTAATTGGTTCCTTCCAGTAGAATAAAGAAGCTAAAGTGGGTATTACAATGGAAATGTGTTTTTTCATTGGTCTAATTCTCTACCTGCAGTCACAAAGTAACAAGTACATATCTAATGGTTATGGTCTACAATAAAACAACATGTTTATATGCAGTACTGTATAGAGTTGTCACCTTCGAGACAGATGGTAGAGGCTAGCGGTGGTTCAGGAAATACTTGACTACAACTAATTATGAACACTACACTTTTGTCTACGCAACAGTAAATAAACTTTACATTTAACTTAAATTAATTTAGCTGACTACGCATATAATTGAGAATAAGTTTTTATTTTACATTAAGCTTATTATACATTATACATTACGCATACAATTATAAATAAATTTTTTATTTAAAAGTAAACCTTTTCGAATTTTGTCTTAGTTTTCCTTTTTTATCTTTTTCGATTAAGATAATTTTGCTTCACTTTTCGACTCTTCATTACTTTCGCTCATAACTAGCCTTCTTTATCATTTTTATCCGCCGAGAAAAAATGAGCGATGCTGTTCTCGTAAGCATTGAAACTGTCTCGTATGCTAGTATCTCTAATTTGTCTCATATCTCAAGGCATGTATTGGCTCAGAATTCATCTCGTATCTCAAATTTCTTACCAGTTGGAACGCTCTTTTGTCGAGGCATACAGTGTTTCTATTGTTCGTTTTACAAAGGAAAAGAGGGGATGTTCACATGAAATCAATATTGCTATTTAAGAATATTTTTGTACTATAATATATTACTAAATATATTACAAAAATACTGTCATCACTGGCAGGTTTCATTGCTGATTTTTTAACCTAGTTTGACAATGAGTGTTAGATAACCTAATTTCTGTGGTGATTGTCACAAAAGGAAGAGGTGAGGGTCAGCATATAGTAGCTCTGTGAGATTTTGAAGTTTTGCTTACAAGCTATATTATGTGACAGACAATCTGGTGAATGCCAGCCGGTCACATTGCTTGAATGTTCTCTTCATTTCCATTCACTGATTTAAATTAGCTCAATTTGGGTGGTCTCTTCTTGTGTGGCAATAGCTACAAACTGTCAGTTTGAGTTCAACAATAGAGGATAGTAGGTGGGCCTTGAGTGTGATACAGAGGGCTGGAGTTCAACTCTATGGTGAGACTCTCAGTAAGACATAATAGTAACAAGTAATAATAGTACTTATCATAGTAATAATAGTCTTTTATAGTACTTTATAGCTATTAACTATAACTAGTAATTTATTAATAATAATTTGTTTATAGCTCTGTTTCTTTTAATTTCTATACAGATAGAGAAGTGGTATCACATGTTTTAATTCCGTCCCGCATCACACCTGTATTATTTATTAACGATTTTGTGTGTTTATATGGAATTCTTATGTAAGGCGCATCATGACGAGTAACAATCATGCTAATTCTTCCAGGACAGTTCCATCTTATTTTACAATTTCAGGTCAACTTAATAAAAAGTTTGATATCATCAAGAATTTTATTACTCTTCGATAACTATCTGAGGATTATATACGCCCAACCAAAGGTTGACAATGTACGCTCACTATACATGGGGATTATACTGTACTTTGCTCGAATAAAACTATGTCATCTGCGGAGGAACTTTGGCTGTATGACAGATCAAGTTGACTTGGAGGGTATGTCATATGATATTTGGTTTATAATTTAGAATTGTTTACTACTAAAATTACTGTGAAACCTCTATTTGAATGACATTGCATTCTATTTTTAACCTTTCCCCTATTTATAATAGCTGTCAAATAGATAGTGGTGTTGTATTTTACAAATAGCTCGTCTGAATTTTTAAAGCTAAGTTTCACCCTTTGTCAGGCGAAGTGAATGTCTTAACCCTTAATGTCATTAACTCTTTTGAAAGCAATAAATCTGCTAACTTGTTGATGATCTCTAAATAACAAACTTGGGAAGCCGAGTAATATCTCTACTAGTTGATATCTATTGCTTGCAATTAACCCGCGATGGTGCGTAAAGCAGGTGATTCTGTTGCCCTGCCTTGAAATTTGTTAGTGCTTCGAATTTTTTATTTTGTTATAAGTTTGGAGGTATAATATCATGCTATACTATATTTAACATAGTTGCATACAAGCTCATTGCATTCATCGATATGTTTGCTACAGTTTGCAGTCAAAACTGACAGGATACCCGCAATGATGCTATTAAATAATATATGCTATAAATCTGGAACTTTACAAGCTTTATAGTAATAATTTATCAGATGTTACAAGCGTAAACATTCGCAAACAAGTGACAAACAAACCATACTTACTACCTGCAGAAACAAAAATTAAGATTTTTGAAACTGAATATTTGCTCGTTAGCTTCGCCAATTGTGTTCTGATTGTTGCATTCGATAGAACAAACATCTTCTGGCTATTCAATACCTTTCATAATGTTTTCTGATCTCAACTCTTCTTCTGCGCCGCTGAACTAAGTGATATTAACGTTCAAACAACTTTTTGAGCAGAGCGAGACAACTACGCGTTGCATTTCGCGCAAATGATAAACCTATAGCGGCATCGCTAAGCACAACTTTTAGACTAAAACTAGTCACTCACATACCATCATAAATGTAAACCGTGTTTTACATACATCAAAGTATCAATACCGTGTCAAACCAACGATCTACTTTTAGCAGGGCAGTATCCACCTATTTGAAAATGGTACTGCAGGAAAAGTCTAAGAGAGGTACCGAACGCCCTCTCAGCTGGGGGAGGGGGTCTGGGGATCCTCTTCCGGAAAGATTTTTAGTATGTATAACTAGTCAAAATGGCACAAATCTAGCACACTTGGCTCCTGATGGGCACATGTTCTAACAGCAATTTTTTATAAATATATAACTGTTTATTGAGATTGTCTTTAACAACGCTTATTAAAAATATAATGTGAATGAGAGCTGCAAAAGGGGTTGGCCACTGCTAGCATGAGGTAGAATTATCACCGGGTACAATGCTGAATGGTGTAGAAGACGAGTAGTCTCCTATGAAATAATTTATTTAAATAATATTTTAGAGTTGAATTGTAAAATTAATAGAGCACCATGTTAAAAATAATGCACTTATACTATAGTCTATAATACTGAGCAAGTAGTAGTAGATTTAAGTTTGAGCTATCAAATAATATTTGATCAAATAATATTTTATTTTACCGTTTGGAAAGTCAAGCCGATGTTGACTGGTATTTTCAGCTTTTATTCTTTTCCAAGGAGGCGCGATTTCTTTAGCACAAAGCAACGCCTTTCGGGTAATCGTTTCATATCTTAATTTATCAACTAATATCTTGTTGATGATATTTAAAATTTACTAGCATTCATATCCTTTGTTTAACGTTACGAGACGGCAGCTTAATAAACGTCTACCGAAAGCGACATAAATGCCGTTTCCCCACGCAACCGATAAACGACCTTTTGGTAATTTCGCCAGCCAAAGTGTTAAAATCAAGCAAAAATGACATGAATTCCATGACAGGATTTTTATCTTCACAAAATGGTACTACCATGGCAGTAGCTGCAGTATAGGAGGATACGGCCCTGACGATTAGTCTAATACAGATATTATTCATCTTTACTGTGTTGCTTTGAAAGCTAATTATAATCGTTTGTTATTAATGGAACCGAGTCATTATTACTACAATTTGGAGAACAATTTTTTACTTGCTATTATGGGTTTGTAAAGTTAAAAAAATGTCGAAGTGATGTTCAAATGGAGGTAACGTTCATTTATAGGTTTTACAGTAAGTTAAAAAAATTGAAAAGAATTTATCTAGTGCTTTTTGATTGCAGATGCTAGTACCAAACTTTGTCTTTATAAAAGTTGTAAAAATACTTAAATCGTGTTCACTCACTGCTAACTTGCCTTGTCACATGATAAACTGACCAAAGATAAAATATCTAATTTTATTGGTTTAAGCTGGCGTACCTTATCACAATTATGACCACATTTTGCAATGAGCAGACAAATCCTTATTTCAAACAAAACTTCATGTGTCTTTGAAAAGCGTAACAAGCTTTCAAGCATCCTTGACTTCAATGTTGTTAATTATCTGCCCTTAAACT
The DNA here is from genome assembly GCF_963576615.1 of Watersipora subatra. Classification (NCBI taxonomy): domain Eukaryota; kingdom Metazoa; phylum Bryozoa; class Gymnolaemata; order Cheilostomatida; family Watersiporidae; genus Watersipora; species Watersipora subatra. The sequence continues at coordinate 752,858 of NC_088715.1, forward strand.
AAGTGTTTGGTATTTGGGAATTTATCTGAGAAACAGTAGCCTTAATTTGTAGACCTTGACTAGTACCTGCCTCTAGCTATATTAATATGTGTGACATTGGCTAGCAAGTGTCTATAAGTTATGCACTGTTGTTGCTAGCTGAGTGTGAGTGGCTGATATGCTGGGATATTTAACATACATGTACTTACTTGAGTCTTTAAATATTTACATTATTTATTTACAGTTTGTGATTGATTATTACTAAAATGTAATATAAAACATTGTACTCAGTACTTACATGTTAATCAAAGACGGATATTTATCTTGAGTTCTATTTAATTGTAGCAACACGGATTGTATAAAGGTTCATTTTATAAAATTTCCTATTCGTCACATTACTGCCAGTGGTCACAATGTTAATATTTATAGTGCCCGAGGCCATTCTGTTACTAGTAAAAGTAACATAATGTTTGTTATTTTATTATATGAAATTAAGCAGATAAACTTCAATTTAAATTATAAACAGAAAGTTAAACTAACCAATTACAATGCTGTAGAACCAGCCAATCATGAAGCTGCAGTAACAATTACCTCCTGTTCCTTTATTCAATATCTGGTAAATTCATCATGAATCACTTTTTGAGTAACTCTTATTCAGCTCAGCCAATCAGGAGACAGATAACATTATTATAACCAGCTACAAGCTATAAAGAAGCCTGTAGTAGTCAGAGCAGGTGACAAACAGAATAACAACAGGTAAGTATAACTTATATATTATGTTAGCATCTGTTGATATTGTACTTACTGGGAATAATAGAGTAGATGAGGAGAGACACTGAGTCGGTGTGATTATAATATAACTCTGACCTCCTGAGACTATCACTCTCTACTCTGAGGAGACTCATAGAGTCTGTCATGTAGTGAGGTTAAGTTAAGGTCAGGAGGCTCTGGTCTCATTCCTCTGTCATAATCAGACCAGCAAATACTTCCTACTGCAGATATTACATGTTTCTCAGCTCTGCCAGAGTCTGACATCCCTGGACTCCTTTTTATACTCTGTAAATATCCAGGGTTCACCTGCAGCCACTCTGTTATGGTTGGCAGCTTTCCAACTCTGCAGTCGAGTCACATTTTGTACCCATTTCTCTATCATATTTTACTGTATGCAGCAGCTAATAGAGTGCAGTACATATGTTACAGTTAAACATGGAAGGACTGTTGAAGGAGTACGTGAGAGAGAGAAAGATGGAGATTAGTGCTTTGAGGGCAGCCTTAGAGACAGTCCAACCAGCTGAGCTGCTGAGGCTACTGATTACTATCAAGTATGACTCAGACTCAGCTGTTATGATAGCTGCAGACGGAGCCCACACAGAAATCTGTCGTCTGCTTCTCTCACCAATCAGAAGAACAGCAGACGAGTTGCTCTGGATGAAGAGGGATGGATATACAGCACTACACCTTGCTGTAAGGAGGGGAGACAACAGTGAGTGTGTAGAGTTGCTGATAGACACAGTGAGTGATGAGAGGAAGTACGAGTTTGTATCTGAGAAGACTGTACAGGGTAACACAGCTATAGCACTGGCTGCAGAGTATGGAAGGAGCAAGTGTCTAGAGTCTCTCCTCTACAACTTCTCCTCACTACAGAGAGACTCCCTATTAAACATACAGAATAACTACCTCGACACTCCACTACACCATGCAGCATACAGTGGAGAGACAACTGCTCTGAAGGTCATGTTAGGATCCGTGTCTCTAGTGACTGTCTCTTCACTCCTCAACACAAAGAATAGATACAAAAGGACTCCGTTGGAGGAAGCTGAGTTTATGGGAAAGAAGGAGTCATCAGAGCTGTTAAAGAGATGGCAGCTGAAGTCAGTATTAGAAGGTAGGATTATTATACAGTGTGATACCAGCTACTCACTTAAACTGTTCTACTGCTAAACTCTTCAGTCTCAGCAACTTTCTACTGAAAATCTAAACTAAATGCTAGTAATTCATTCATTGTATACATTTACTGTTGAACCCTGGGACATACCCTGGATAATTGCATCTCTATTTTCCTGTAAACTCACTGAGTCTTGCATAGACAGAATGCTGCTTGTCTCCAGCCTCCAGCTGTACAGTTTATAGTCTGAGTATTTATATTAATATTAATATTCAAAACTGGTAGGATTGAAGTGATGTTAGCAGCTCTTTAATTATCAACTCCTTGTGGCAGACTCAGTAGCTTGACTCTTGTGTTCCACACTATTTTTCAGCAGTTTTTGATGGAAGGTAGAAAGTATTACAACCATATTTTACACTGCTGTAGATTATCCACAGCATTTTAATTGTTCCTAACATAACATGACTCTATCCTTTGTCATGTTTAGTAGTAGACTGAATGACAGACTAAAGTACATATTGTAGCAGCCTTTTGTTTTAATATTCAGGCTTTAAATCTATAACAATACCAATCTTTGATATAAAGATTAAAATTAGATTAACTATTTCTTATTTTATAAACTGTAAGACAATGTGTGGTTCCATTTTCTATGGCAGTTGATAGCAGGAACAGCTAATATGGTGCTGAGTTCTGTTAGAGTTTCATTATTACTGGTGCTTAAACAATTTTTGCCTGATATTGAGTCAGGCTGCCCTTTTCAGCCTGCATAAATATCTGCCAGCCATATAGCCGGGCTCATCAAGACAATTCTTTATGCTTGCAGCTTGAGTCTGAATTTTGTTGAGCATATCTGTCAGGCCGGCCTGCCTCTGCTAGTAGGCTCCTGCCTCTGTGCCTGCCTTCCTCTACACCCATTTGCCTCTACAACCCTCTGCTTTTACACCCCTCTGTCTCTACACCCTTCATGTGTCTCTAGGCTCTATGTACTATTCACAGGTTCTTTTTTATTATATTGAAGCATTGGATGACGCTAGACAACAGATAAAAACACTGCAAGAAAAAAATGACCAAAGACTTACCGCTCTACAGAGACAAACTGAACAGCAGGCAGGAGGTAACTTCCTATGTAAATGTCTTGCTAGTCCAATGTTAGTATATTACTGAGGAAGAGAAGTCAGTGGTGATAGACTAGTGAGTCATTCCTTCAAGCTGGTGTTTAGATATGAGACATTACGCTTCTTTATTATCAGACCATCCTTGCTTCCTCTTCTATGGCAGGTGTATTAGGAACAAATAGTATGATGTTGAATTTTGGCTGAATTTCTTATTTGTTGGTGCTGGTTGGAGGAATTCTTACAAAATAACATCAAAATTTATTTTTACCAGGTTCATTCAACCTCTCTTCCATTAACAACTGAAGATGTAAAATCATGTGTTATTTTTATTCATACCACATATCAGATATTGTGGTATGTTTGGCTAGGCTGGCAATAACTACAAAGTTTTATAACTTTTTAAAAAATTTCATTCTTGAGCGCGAATGGCTTTTGCGCGTGAAACACTCAGTACTACTACAATGCATCTAGTGGCCAGTCGCTATCCAGTCAGGGATATAAGCTTACTTTTGAATTAGAGAGAGTGTATTGAAACTTCATCAAGTGACCAGCCTGCCGGAATGCATAGGTGTGCGGCGTTGAAGAATTTAACACAATATTAATGATACTATGATTATTGTATGTAGTGATAGACTAGTGAGTCATTCCTTCCAGCTGAGGTTAGAGGTTAAACATTACACTCCTTTTTATGAATAGCTAATCATCTATGCAGCAGTTTTTGATGGAAAGTAGAAAGTATTACAACCATATTTTACACTGCTGTAGATTATCCACAGCATTTCAATTGTTCCCAACATAACATGACTCTATCCTCTGTCATGTTTAGTAGTAAACTGAATGACAGACTAAAGTACATATTGAAGCAGCTTCTTGCTTTAATATTCAGGCTTTAAATCTATAACAATAATAATCTTTGATCTAAAGGACATGTCATGTTTTGCTTGGCAGGCAATAACTACAATATTTTACAACTATCTTAAACAGTGTTTGCCTGATATTGAGTTAAGTCAATAGCTTACTGAGTACTCGGCTTGGTCATGCTCACCTCACTCTACCTGCCTGCACCTGCTTGTGTCTAGCTGTTTGCCTATGTCTGTCTATGCTGAGGCTGCTTAGATAATTTCTTCCAGACAACATCAAATTTAAATTTACTAGATGCGTGTAACCTTAATTTGAATTCCAATAAAACTGGTAGATGTGAAATGAGCTTTTTTATCTTATAAGCTTTTATTCAAGCCACATTCATACACATCAGATACTGTCTCTTGTTTGGCTTGGTAGGCAACAACTAAACACGTTTACAGCTATTTTTCGGTATACCAAACAGTGTACCAAACTCTTGTTGATCAAATGATTGTCTAGCGACCCGCCTGCAGGAAGGCACAAATGCATGTATGCAGTAGGTGTCACTTCTCAAAAAGCTCAAGCAAATAGGTAGCCTTTGGTTTGCTGAGCGACTCCACGACTACTAATATTGCAACTCTCGTCTCTTAAAGCAAGCGGGAAGTGTAGCAGCCTGCCTGCCAGCCTCTCTGCTTGCCAGTGTGCTTGCTTACCAGCCACACCTGCTGGCACCTGCTATTTCTGTGTCTACCTTGCTGTGTCCAATGCTTGCTTGACTTGACTGTGCTTGCCTGCCAGTCAGTTCGCTTGCCAGCTTAGCTGAGTCAGTTGAGTTGACAACGATTGCTCACTTTTGCCTCCTAGTAGACAATGGTTAAATGTTCAAGTCACTAAATAGACGAATTGATATTCCTACCTGCAAGCAAGCCTGCTCACTTTCACCGAGTCTACAAATGATCACACGCTATGCTGCCAAGTTCACAATGATCACACATTTTAGTTCAAAGTCGACCATGATTGTGTGTTTTTTTGTGCTGAGTGTTTGACTTGATTGCACTAATATAGAGTTTGTCTGCCAACAGGCCGCCCCTGTCAGCCAGCCTGCAGAAATATATGCGGGCCATATAGCCGGGCTGATCAAGACAATCTTTAAGCTTGCAGCTTGAGTCTGAATTTTGCTGAGCATATCTACCAGGCCGGCCTGCCTCTGCTCGCAGGCTCCTGCCTCTGTGCCTGCCTGCCTGCCTCTGCACCCCTCTTTCTATACACCCCTTTGCTTCTACACCCCTCCGCCTTTACACTTCTGGAATCGCCTGTGTCTCTACGGCTCTATGTACTATCCACATATTCTTTTTTATTATATTGTAGCATTGGAAGACGCTAAGCAACAGATAAAAACACTGCAAGAGAGACATGACCAGAAACTTTCCGCTCTACAGAGAGAAAGTGACCAGAAACATTCCGCTCTACGGAGAGAAAGTGACCAGAAACATTCCGCTCTACGGAGAGATAACCAGCAGAAAGTCTCTGCTCTACAGGAAAAAACTGAACAGCAGGCAGGAGGTAATTTCCTATGTTAATGTCTTACTAGTCCATTATTAGTATAGTACTGAGGACGAGAAGTCAGTGAGGATAGACTAGTGAGTCATTCCTTAAAGCTGGTGTTTAGATATGAAACATTACACTTCTTTACTATGAGACAATATTTGTTATCTCTTCTATGGCAGGTGGATTAGGAACAGCTGGTATGATGTTGTATTTTGGATGAATTTCTTGTTTACTGTTGCTGGTTTGAGGAATTCTTACAAAATAACATCAAAATTTATTTCTACTAGATACATTCAACCTATCTTCCATTAACACTTGTAGATATGAAATGATGTTTTAGTTTTATTCATACCACACATTACATATTGTGGTATGTTTGGCTTGGCTGGCAATAACTACAAAGTTTTATAACTTTTTAAAAAATTTAATTCTTGAGCGCGAATGACTTTTGCGCGTGAAACACTCAGTACTACTACAATGCATCTAGTGGCTAGTCGCTATTCACCCAGGGAAATAAGCTTACTTTTGAATTAGAGAGAGTGTATTGAAACCTCATCAAGTGACCAGCCTGCCGGAATGCATAGGTGTGCATGTTCACAAATGTTTTGCCTTGCAAGAAGCTCGATCAAACTTGCAGCGTTTAGCTAGCTGAGCAGTCAAGCTATTATTAGTAGTACGCTGGCCTCGGCTCCTACAAAAAGCACCTATCAGCCTGTTTGCCCCACCTACTTGGCAGTCAGCCAGCCAACCTGTCACAAGCCTGCGTGAGTCCATGAAGCTCATGCGCTTTTGATTTAAAGTAAAGGCCGATTGCGCAATTTCACTGCTGAGTACATGACTCAATCTCACTCCACATAATCTGCCTGCCTACTTGTGTGCAAGATCGCCAGCCTCTATGCTACTATATACAATGCACGTAGAGTATATTTACAGAACAGCTCAAGACTGAGTTCGGCCACCCACATCTGCCAGACTAGCTTGTTTCTGTCTCTGGGAACTTGCCTTTGCCTCTAGGCACTTGCCTATGTGATCCACTCACTGCCTCTGTGCTTCTACATAGTCCCTGCTTCTACACCCCTCAGTCTCTGCGCTACCATTTACATTCCTGCTTTCATGCCCATTCATTCAGTTCCTTCTGTAATTAACAATGCATATAAAAGCCTTGTTAGCAGGTAAATTTTCTAATGTGGCTAAGGCGCATCTACTCACCAATGTATTCAGCACACGCTGTCATTGTCAAATGTGAGCAGTGGAAGTTTTGAATATCTATCAGCAAGTTTTTTTCACTCTGTTGCAGCTCTGGATGACGCTAGACAACGAATTACAACCCTGCAAATAGAAAGTGACCAGAAAGTATCAGCTCTACAAATAGAAAGTGACCAGAAAGTATCAGCTCTACAAATAGAAAGCGACCAGAAAGTATCAGCTCTACAGAGACAAACTCAGCAGCAGGCAGAAGGTAACTTTCTATGTTATTATTTCACTAGTCTAATGTTAGTACATTTCTGAGGAAGAGAAGTCAGTTTCTTTTGTAATTGGCTATGCATGTCAGAGTTGGCAGATCTATTTACATCCAAGCACAAATATAAGCAGTAACAGTGTGGCACATGTAACAAATGGTTTTTCACGCTCACTTTTATAGCATTGGTTGAGGCTAGACAGCAAGTTACAACGCTGCTGCGGGAGGACAGTGAGAGGATGTCGTCATTATTACGGGAAGAGGCTAGACAACGGAGAGCAGGTACTTTTATTTCTTATAAGCCCTATAAGACTATCTATTCTCCACCTCATATCTTGACTATCTAGCATCACCCAATGCTAGTAACCTATAAAATACCTACTAGTATATTTTATACTAGCTGTGGTATTGCTCTGATGGTTTGATTCTATAAGGCTGTGGTTGATCAATCATGGCTCACTCCTGGTAACTTTATGTAGATATGTTGATGCTGCTTGAGTTACGTAGGGTGTGAGAGTTTACTATGTAAGTTCATGGTGTTAAATCAAAATGGCGGCAGTTTAACTTTTACACTGCCTTTAGCATGTTGATAGAGATTTGTCATTGTTATCTCCCGGCTCTTCAGTAAAAGTAACCCTCGTTTATATATTACTTATAATGAGAAATATCTGTTTATTCAGATTTGGCTGCTACTCAGCAGAGGCTGGAACGATTCGCTGTGTACCTACAGACTCCAGGTGATACACATTTGTCAGGCAATCAATGTCACCACCCGGATAGTTAAAAGCGTGGCAGCTGAGACTGACAATCTACCCAGACAGACACTAAAGATGCCGAGTGACCTACGTTTTAGCCCAACCAGCCAATGAGCAATGACAAGAGAAATGACCAGCCAGCCCTCAAACCAGAGGGAAGACTTATAGTAAATAAGGACACGCGAGCCCCACTAGACCCACCACATTGTCAAAGTGATCACATGATCTTGTTCTCTGCATTGTAATACATCCTGCTTGTATTTTATTATTCTTGGTTAAATATACTTATTCTTTCAACCTTGTCTCTTCATCCATATGCAATGCTCAGTTAGACTTTCTTTAACAACCACAATATATAACTAAATCTCTTCTTTTAAAATTCATAACTTTGCTATATGAAGCAGCAATAAAGTCACTTTGATGAACATGAAAACTTATGGGTAATTTCATGAAAAAGTCCACCAGATTAAAATTTACTGTTTGTATAATATACAAAGAGCTGACGGCTGTCTCGCTTCCATTAATTGAGTTGAAAGGTGCTCCTTCCTGTCGCCATGATCTGGTAGAATTATTGACACAAATGGCAGAGATAAAATATATAATTCTCAGGATCTCTTGGCAACAGCCGGCATTATGGAGGTTGCAATGCTCGGATAAGACAATCATTGACGTGGATTGTATACATAAGGAGTCTAAATGTCGAGAGTTTTGTTTATTAAGTGATAAGATATCAGGGGGCATTGTAGTTGTAGTTAGCATGTGATCTAGTTTATCAGAGCTCTGATGCCAGCCATAACTAGTCACCTGCCTGGTTCACATACATCAGCTACATGTTATGGTTGTCACTTTGTATAACACCAGATGAGGAATAAACATTCCTATAACAAAGTTCATAAAAAGAGAAAAGAATCCAACTGACGTTTGAGCTCTTAGCTAAGCAATTCAAGCTGATTGGTACAGAAAAATTGAATTCACAACTGAAATTGGTTTGTTATGAATATTGTCTAAGCCATATTGTGCAACAGGTAAAATGCATTCGCTCAACAGGATTTTTACGCCTGATGCACCTTAATAGACTAAATCACCTTCCGTAATAAATAGAATGATATTTGCTAGCACAGTGGCATATATTCTGTCAATAAACAGTCTTTAAACAATGTATAACACAGATCAAAGGTTAGCATAGATGATTGAGATATCTAGCAAGTACATACAAGTTGTCTTCATGCTACAGACTTGTTCTACATTGGTTGGGAGTTACGACCTCGTGTTTTAGATGGAAAATTGTGAAGTGGTAGCATTATGACAGAAGACCTGTGGTAAATGCAAATGGTAAATGAAAAGAGAAATATAATGAATTTACTCAAAGAATAAGTACAAATACATCACATCTACCACAATGTACTCTGCAGTAGTCTAACATTTGTTTACATGCTTTCATACAAGCAAAGGTTGACTTGATAAAAAAATTGATATATTATTTAAAATTCAGGGAACTGGTTAAAAGTTTACACATACTATTAAAAGCCAATAGAGAACAGAGAGAGACCAGGTGATGTAGGGCATCACAATGTACATAATCTATACATATACAACACAGTAACCTATTACCAAATACAATGTTTATCAACAAAGACTCCGAGGGAAGTTTATTTAACTATGGTAGCACTTCATGGCAGGATCTTCAGAGGGTAACACTGTTGCTAAGGAAAGACAACTTACGTGGCAAAATAAATCTGATATGAAAATACTAATAACAAAATGGTTAATCATGAAAATAGACCAACAAGGAAAAATAATAAAAATGAAATAAAGCTAGAGGAGCCAAGTAAGGGCTCTGATAAAAAAGGTACGGTAGATGCTCCTATAAGAGGAGTTCCAGACAACTTAAAGAATTTATGTGAAGTTTTTGCGTTGTACTACATAAAAAAATTTTATAATTCAAAGAGTCAAGCGGATGTGTTTTCAATTTCAACTTAAATGTTAACATATATTTTAGCATTCGCGAGAAAAAGGATGACATGGGTGAAGCGTTACATCTATTATATTTACAACTTCCAAGACATTCTAGTTCATCGTGATAGATTGTCAGATGTATCGACAAAAATGGTAATAAGTACCTGCAGAATTATTTATAAATACTGAATATCGATAGAATGGTGCAAATGTTACAGTGTCGGTCAAACAATCTGAATGTCACGAGTTGGAGTATCGTCAAAAGTTATCTGTTATCCTAACCATGACCCCTGAATACAGATAGACGACAAACAGGCAGTACCTATTATACTATTAAAAATATTTTGTTGTTTCGGTCTATTGTAGATATATAAATTATTTGTTATTAGTTTTACTTTGCAGAATAGACTTTGTTGCTTAAAAAAGATAGACAAATCATTATTAATGAATAACAAAGATGTGCGTTTCCCATGAACTCCCTATAAAATTACGCCAGCCTTGGTTCATAAAACCAGTAAGATTTAGCGGTTAAATAAAGAAAAGTTCTTTATGCAAACTAATAATACAGCAGTTACGGTTCAGCTTACCAATTAGAAGAGGTAAGTATAGTTTTTCCTTTTTGTATGGCCAAAAGGTGAGTTTGAAAGAATATTGGAGTAGATTAGCCAATTTACCTGTATTTCACTTCCTTATAAATCCCTACATTGTAAACCTTCCTGGAACATATGATTTAAAATGTAGAAGCACGTACTGTACTTTGAAGTATGACGACTGTTTTAAACAAAGAACTATTGTTAGCCTGAGGTGGCTAACCTAATCCAATACAATCCTCTGTCACCAGAGACCCGGTCCTCTCATGAAGATGTGGTGAAGATGCTGAAAAGGCCGAAGGAAGCACACACAACTCTCTGAGAGGAGCAGATGACCATCTGACAAGGGGATCAAAAAAAGGCTCCCCTATTTGCACCGGAAGAATGAATCTGGCTTCTGAATGAAAGAAAAAACGAAAAAATGAGGGGACAACCTCAAATTTAAAGTAAAGTTTGTAGGGCCTTTCCAAATAAAAAAGGCATGGTGAAACCATAATTGCGTAGTAGAACAGCGGGGCTAGTTCTTGGTGCAGAATGAAAGCAAGCTGAAACCATTCCATGTTTGTCTGGACAAGCTTGGACAGGCACCAGCCACTATAGAACCAAGAAAAGGCCCCAACATGCAAGGGGCACGGGGCTAGGAGCCAGGAGGAAAAAGTACAGCTTGAGATGGAAAAGCGACGATCAGAGACTTACACTTTCCCTGCATTCAGTAAAGAACTGGAAGACACGCTGCAGGAGATCCGAAGGAGCCAGGAACTGGAAAAATGACTGTAACAAGAACAAATTCCAGGAGAGCCAGCTGCGCCCGTGAGTCTGGCACCATTCTAGCTTCCTGGTCGCTAGCAAAAACACCTGGAGTCGGTAAGTACAACTCCCAGCCGCAAAATATTTTTCCCAAACAGGTTTACCCATGGCAGTTAAATCTTGGCTCCTGATTGGTTCAGATCGCATGAACTGCGCTTACTCATGCATTGAAGATATTGTAATCATGATAATTGATGCGCAAGCATATTCACACACAGGAATACATTGAGCTTGTCTCGACATTGTAAGATTTGTTCACTGGTAAATTCTTGAAGATTGCTACATAAAATATGTTATGTATGACTACAGGTACCATGAACTACCACATTATTTATAATATATTTATGTCTGTTTTGTGCCGTCGATCAAAGACAAATTGTCGAATTACCATTCGAGCGTGGACGTACGTGGTACACACAATGCCGATTAACGATTTTTGCTACATCACATACAACTTTATAAGTAAAGTATTGGTATTATTAACCTATTAGTAATACCTTTAGAGCTCATAACATGAATATTCATTATGCATGTATCTGTAAACCAATAAGGAGCCAAAATTTTACTGCCATAAGTAAACCTGATTGAGCAAAAAATGTTGCTCACCGGCCAACTAGAAATGCTCTGCAACCTGAACGTTATGGAAAGTTAGAGAGGTCAGCCATGGTGAGAGCCAATGAAGAGCACAACAAGCACAGCGCTGCCGCAGCCCAAGTGAGGGGGAGTGCTGATGACAAGAATGACATAACACCTCTTGTTTTTAAAATATAAAAAAAATGTATATTGTCTGGTCTGGGTAGCACACAGCGGCACTAAAACAGCAAAAACCTAAATAATGTCACAAAATGATGAGGGTATTAATACTTTTGGTCATGAATACATTTGGTATAGTTACTGGTACAGTGAAACCTCGATTCTGAACATAGTCCATTTCAGAAGGTTGTTCAAAAACCGAGTTGTTTGAGATCCAAAACAACTTTTCCCCTTAGAATTAATGCACGTAAATTTTAATCTGTTCCAAGTCAAGAAAACCATTTCAGTAAAGTATTTTTAATGTTTCACACCGTAAACTGTACATTGCATACTACAAATAAAAACCGGCAGATATACATCGTGTTTAATTTTCATGAAATATTGATTATCATGATGAAAAAAGAAAACAAAAAGTAAACAGTTTGTATGTTTAAAAAACATTGAAAACCTTAAAGGTTTAGATGCAATAACAAACATTGTAGAAATTGATAAGGAAACGGCAAAAAATGCAACAAATCAATTACATCAAAAATTGCGTACAAAAGAAAACATAAATAAACAGCAATGACCCGTTTATTTTGCATATTTGAAGGAAAATCCTTCTGCAAAACAATTTAGCGTAATTTGACTGTCTCTCTTGAAAAAATGTCCTCCGTAGAAGAGGCATATCATTCAGGGTGGCTCCTTCCATTCTGTAAATAATTTATGAAACAAAACTGAGGCTATTGAGGCTTTGGCTACGAGTGCATCATTTGTTATAAGTTACAAGATGTTGTCTCATACCCAGTTATATATAATCTGGTTCTTTTTCAATTTAAATAAAACTTGAGGGATTTTTCATGAGTTCCATGGTTTCATGAGTTTTTTTTCATAAGTTCTTTCAGATTAAAATTGACCGTTTTTGTTAAATACATAGACCTGACTGCTGTCACATATCCGTTAAATGGGTTAACAGCTGCTCCTTCCCGTCGCTAAGATAAAGTAGAATTGTTGATGCAAATGGTAGAGATAAAATATATTATTCTCAGGATATCTTGGCAACAGCCGGCATTATGGGTGTTGTAATGCTCTGATAAGACAGTCATTGACGTGGATTGTATACATTAGGAGTCTAAATGTCGAGAGTTTTATTTATTAAGTGATAAGATATCAGGGGGCGTTGTAGTTGTAGTTAGCATGTGATTCATTTTATCAGAGCTTTGATGCCAGCCATGACTAGTCACCTGCCTGGTTCAGACACTACAGTCACCTGTTATGGTCGCTACTATATATAATACCAGATGAGGAACAAACAATTCTTACAGCAAAGCTCATAAAAGGAAGAGGAAACCAATTGCCCTTTTGGCTTTGCATTTGCTTCAAGCTGTTTGGTACAAAAATAATAAATTCACAAACTGGAATTGGTTTGTTATGAATATAATTCCAAACCATATTGTGCAACAGGTAAAGTGCATTCATTCAACAGGACGATTTCGGCTGACGCACCATGATAGATCAGACATAGAATTATAGTTGCTAAAACCGTGTCATTTATTCTGTCAATAAGCACTGTAAACAATGTATAACACAGCACAAAGGTCAGCATATATGATTGGTATATCTGGCAAGTACATACAAGTTGTCCTCCCTTGACATGCTTGTGTTACAATGGTTTGGAGTTACGGCTTCGTGTTTAATAAATTTAAAATTTTAAAGTGGTAAAATTGTGACAGAAGACCTATGGTAAATACAAATGGTAAATGGAAAGAAAAATACAATGAATGTCTATAAAGAATGAGTAAAATCACATCACATATGCCACAATGTGCTCTGCAGTAGGCTATCATTTGTTTACATGCTTTTGTACATGTGAAGGGTGAATGAAAAAGAACAAGTTGGAATTTAAAATTTAATTTACTTGTTAAAAGTTTACACCTAATATTAACAGCCAATAGAGATTAGAGAAAGAGAAAATGTGAAAAAGTACATCACAGTGTACATATCCTATACTTATGCAATACAGTAGCCTTCTACCAAATACAATGTTTATCAACAGAGACTCAAAGGAGAGTTGATTTAACTATGATAGCGCTTCATGACGGTATCTTCAGAGTGTAATGCTGTTGCAAAGGGAAGACAACTTCTATAGCGAAATGACTGATTTAAAAGTGCTAATAACAAAAGGGTTTATCATGAAACTAGACCAACAAGGAAAAATAATAAAAATGAAATAAAGCTGGAGGAACCAAATAAGGGCTCTGATATTAAAGGTACAGTACATGCTCCTATATTGTAAGTTCCAGATAATGTGAAGAGGTTATGTGAAGTTTTTTGCGTGGTACTACATCAAAAATTCTTTATAATGTAAAATGCCAAGTCGAGTGAGTTTTCAATTTTAACTTGAATGTTAACTTATTTTGTTGCATTTGCTAGAAAAATAATAACACGTGTCAAGCGTTACATATATGATATTTACAACTTCCATAACATTCTAGTTCATCGTGATAGATCGTCAGATGTATCGACAAAAATACGAATAAATAACTGCACAATTGTTTATAAATACTGAATATCGATAGAATGGTGCAGGTTTTACAGTGTCGGTCAAACAATTTGAATGTCACGAGTTGGAGTATCATCAAAAGTTCTCTGTTATCTTAACCTTGACCCCTGCATACAGATAGACGACAAACAGGTAGTATCTCTTTCTATAGTAAAAATATTATGTTGTTTTGCTTCATTGGATATGAAATAATTATTATTACTTTTGATTTGAAGAATAGACTTTGCTGTTTAGAAAAAATAAGCAAGTCTATGTAAATGAATGACGACGATGTGCGTTTCCTATCAACTTCTTATAGATTGCTGCAACGGTGGTCTATAAAACCAGTGATATTTATTAGTGAAAAGAGAAAAATATGTAATGCAAACTAATAATACAGCAGTTATGATACAGCCTGCAAACAAAAAATGTTCAGTCAAGTTTTGCCATTTTGTATGGCTAGGGTGAGTTTTAAAAGATCTTTGAATGGTTTAGCCCATTTATATGTATTTCACTGTTCTTATAACGTAAAATCCTTAAAACGTAAATGTTCCTGAAACAGATTAACAGATTATCTACGTTGTGGAAGCAAGTAATGTGTTTTGCAGTATCAAGATCACATAAAACAGGTAAATACTATTCGTCTGTGACAGTGAATCCAATCCAGTACAATCCTCCACCACCAGAGACTAAAGGACCGAAAGTCTCCACCCCTGACAAAAGGACCGAAAGAAACCTCCCCCTATATGCACCGAGAGACCGAGTCTAACTTCCTAATAGAAGGTGAGGAGACAAACCCAAATTGCAGGCAAAATATTTTTCCTACTGATTATTTTCTGTGTAGGGGCGCATACTGTACTTTGAAGTATCACGACCGCGTTAAACAAGGAACTACTATTAGTCTGAGACAGTTAATCCAATCCAGTACAATCCTCCACCACCAGAGACTCAGACCCCATATGAAGATGTGGTAAGATGTTGAGATTGCCTTACCAGGATTGATCATCTTAGAGCAACACTTTTTGAAGGCAACAGGTGCCTGAAAAAAATGGCCAGGACCTGGATCACACAAAAAGACTACGGAGGACCCAGTTTTGTTCGATTTAAGGCTAGACCTGAGCGATGGGTTCTCAAAAGTGAAATAAAAGCGTCTTGTTCTGAAGGCAAAAGGAAAGCCCTTGAACAAAAAGGTAACAAGAAAAATGCCTGTGTTCGCTTGACTGGTCACCAAGATTGGGAGTACCCAGATCGGGAGTACCTGGATTGGGAGCATCCGGATTAGGAGTACCAAAATAGGGAGCACTTGGAACCCCCTAGGCGTAGCATTGCTGCAGGTTTTAAAAAAGCACACTATTTTTCTAGAAGAGAACACGCCAGAAGTACAAAAACAGGTCAAAAAAGGTGCCCTAGCACGAAAAGTAAAACCAAAGCGGCATGTGTGCCTAAAAGAAAGTAATTACGGCAGACATGGGCAGAGTGAGCTAGCTGATATAGCGACTTCCAAACACACTAATAATATAGAGGCTGCCATCCAGGAGGATGGTATCACATGTTGAGTCTGTCAGCTCAACTAAAATGCTCCATTAGGATGCTCCTCAAACTCAGTTGGTCACAAACAACCCTATCACTTAAAAACAAGAGGGACAATCCGAGGACAAAGTGCACAAGAAACAGTTGCTACCCGGCATATTTACTCACTTGGGCAGCTGGCGCATTTTAGAACCGAAGCAGGAATTCACTCCTGGAAAAATAATTTCCACCACGAGTTTCGAAACAGCTATGGACAGGAAGTTGTAATAGCCCCTATTCTACCCATCTAGCTATTTTATCCCATATACAGGTCGCGGAACGGGAGCTTTCATGAAAAACCACAAAAAGATAAACAGGTGTTGGCAAGAATAAGGTCAGCACGGCCTCTTGTTAGTTTTATAAGCGTTTAGGCGAATTTCACTGGGGTTTTACCCATAAATGAATGCATACATAAACAGCACAAACTATATATTGGGCAGTTGTGTTTGTAGCCTTGTATAACTATTAGACATGTCTCCTTATCAAGATTGCCCGAGGTCTCGCAGACGCCATTATCTATTCCAAGAAAACTAAGTTTATGTCAGCTTAGCAAGGTCTTTGCCAGTTTGACACAAGTTGACGCGGTTCTTACCAGAATCAATAGTAAGAGGTGGTAATGAACCGGGAGCAACTTTGAAGGTAGTTGCACCAGATCATTACACGTACTCGAGTTGAATAGCTAATTTTTATCAGCATAAATGTCAGACAAGACAACACACTTTTTGCCATTTTTGTGCTAGTTTTTTTAATCCTTCAGCATGAAATTTTGTAAATTGCCTATGTAATAATTTGCTCACAGAAGCTATGACCTCATTGTGAGTTATCATTCTTTTGGTGGAAAATAAGGCCACAAATTGCAAGCCTCTTTTCTTGTTATTCATGTCTTTTCTCACTTGGTAGAAACTGGCACAGCAAACTGTAGTGGATGCAGCGCATAGAACAACACATTGAAACTGGCAAAACAAACTGAAACATATAAACTGCACTGAAATAACACGCTGAAACAGCAAATTAAAACTGGGAAGACAAAATGAAACTAACAAGATAAATTGAAAATACAATATAAAAAACGACGAGGTGTTTTATTCAACTAATATCTTTGATGGCCTTGCATGGTTATTTAGGGTGATGGAATGAAAGTGGGATGACTCCAACAGCATCCTGATTTCACATACTGGTGAATTTCTAGTTAATGGGTGAGCCTTTGTTCATATTTTGGTGTCCACAAGGTAGCTATGTTTTTAACTGTCTAGGAGTTGCTAAAATGTATGTTACTGTTGCAGCAACATCTATGTACTATATTCTGTCAATTCCTTTTTGTTACGGTAGTCCACATTACCTGTTAGTCAAATGAGCGAAACATGCTATATTCAGACTGACAATGGTTGCAGGTACTCTATAGCTGCCTTAGTTTCAGCAAGAAACTTTCAATTGCTAACAATCCTGCAGAGGTGAATTTAGAGCTCAGCCAGAGACAAGAGAACATGCTTGGGTGGTCTTTACATTGACCTAGCTCTATCTATGTCAGAGAAACGACAGCGTTAATAAATTAGAGTGAAGTCACAAGTTAAGGAATTCCTTTCACTGTATACTAAACAAGCCTCAAGCTATTACCTTCAGTCAGCCTAATGGATCGTGTAAAAACTAACTGAAGGATTTTTGGCAATCGGGACTAACTTCTAAAGGTTGACTTGCAACAAAATTCACAATAAAGTTATTTCGTATCAAAAGATTGACCATGTCTTACTCTGCTGCGTTGAAGGTGACAAATATGCTGAAATGTGATTACAAGCTTTTAAAAGCTACAAAATGAACAGTTATCGCAGCCATCACGAAAACGCTGTAGATTGGAATCCATTTCAAATGGGGCGTAACTGAACATGATGGCTTCTGTTTACACTTTCATGCAAACTCGTTCGTTGAAATATTTTCACAAATATACTTCACGCATTTAATAAAACCATGTCTGTTGTCCTTACCCGTCTTTTTTGCCACCATCGTAATCGAAAATTTTTTAACACCTAACGTAAAAAATCTAATTTTTCTACCTCAACTCGAAGGAGTGCATATCATTCTCTGAAGAACATGAGAGGCCTGTTGGCCACCTGCGATAGTAAAAATTGCTGCAGAAACTGTTCGTGCGCTATTTGACAGAAAGTATGGGTCACATGATCAGATTACGACTAGATGATTAGACCAGGCTGAAAAGATACTGTAAAGTAGCGAGCATTTATATTTGATACGGGCTTTTGGGTAGAACCTCAAGTACTTGTCATAAACTAGTGCTACGAGAGTTTTATATTGAGCCTTTTATTGGCCTTTAATTTCACGTGATAATATCACATGTCAAAACAATAACCAAAATGTAGGAGTACGTCAGCCAAATAAAGAGATTTCAAAACTACTGCGTTTTCGTGATGTCTGCAATTAACTGTTCGTTTTCAAGCTTTTAAGAGTTTGTGATCGCATTTCGACACATTTTACATCTACAACACAGCAGACTAAGACATTGTGAACCTTTTGATACCAAATAACTGTAATGTGAATTTGGTTGCGAGTAAACCTCTGAGTGGTGTTTCATTATCTTACATTAAAAACGATTACATAACAGCCATACATATACCTTAGAATAGAACTAGTCAAGCTGCATCATCAATATTCATTGTATGTAATTGTTACACAGCAGGTAAAATGGAAAGCGAAAGGTCTGTTGCAGGAGCAGACAAATCCATAAGTTATCTAAAGAGGAAGCTGCTATCGCTGACACAGTAGGCCCCTTGAACATGTTTGACTGAGCTGAAGATTGCTGTGCCTGCTAGGTTGATGAATCAAACTTTCTTAGACTTTATTCTGTGTTCATAGTTGGCCAGGTACTCCCCGTTGACGTATATCTGTAACATGATTTAACGTAGATATTTGTGTTTCCAAGGCTATAACAGCGGATATAACCAATTATGCCTTTTTACATACATTTAAGACACTATCAACCCACCAATTCACATATTAAAACTTGATTCTACTCTCACCTCATAACCATCATCTCCCACATTGAACTGAACATAGAACTGTCTGCCAGGGTAAAAGGCCTCTGAGAGAGGATAAATCTCCTCATCTTCCCAATCTCCATTATTCAGAGTGTTGAGTACAATTTCACCTGCAGAGAGCTTTGCAATATTAGGACACGAACATGCAGCAAGCTGCGCTTCCTAATGAAGGTGATAGAACCCTGTATATCTGGCCACACCTCCCAATGGTAATTGAACACTGTATATCAGGGCCACACCTCCCAATGGCGAAAGGATTCTGTATACCAGGCTATTACTTTTTGCTATCACGAATCATTGTTTCACACATTTTTATCATTTCATCTAGCTATAACATTTGCTTAAAATTCTCTTTAGTATTTTTAGCTAGTATATTAGATTTATGATTATAATTTACGTTCATTTCTCACTTGTAGAAAGTGAGGAACATTGATTGATCAATGCTCATCTTCAACTCCAAGAAACAAAGCTTCAAATTGTTGGCTTTGTGTATTTATGCTTTTGTTAAACATTTATTCATTTTGAAAATTACACTCGCAATTTATCTAACTCTCAAATTGAAAGCTTTCAGTAGATATGCAATAGAACGACAGAGATATAAATGACATTTGTTTTATTGTTACATGATGTTCATGTGGTTTACTAGGGAGCAGTTGTGTCGGTCTGGAAACTGCCATACATGGGAAAGAGAGACACGAATGTGGGCTGCACAAACCATAATATGTTTTGTTTGAGTTTGCAGCAGTAGATTAATTTGTCCTATTATATGATACTAGCTGCATTACCCGTCTACAGGAGCAGATTCACGGGCAGCATAAGGTTTATTGAGAGTTGGCTTTCATACCGTAAAACAACTCCAAATATGCAGTTACATCTCCCTCTCTCCATCTCTCCCTCTTTCCTCTCTCTCCCTCTCTCTCCCTCCCTCCCTCTTCTCTCCCTCTCTCCTCCTCGCTCTCCCTCTCTCTCCTTCTCTCCCTCTTTCCCCTCTTTCCGTCTCTCCCCTCTCTCTCCTCTCCCTCTCTCCCCTCTCTCTCTCACCCTCTCTCTCCCCCCTCTCCTCCTCGCTCTCCCTCTTTCCCTTCTCTCCCACTCTCCGTCTTTCCCCTCTCTCTCCCTCCCCGTCTTCCCCCTCTCTCTCCCTCCCTCTTTCTCTCTCTCTCCCCTCTCCCTCCCTCTTCCCCCTCGCCCTCTCTCTCCCCTTCTCTCCCCCTCTCTCTCCCTTCTCTCCCCCCTTTCTCTCTCTCCCTCTTTCTCTCTCCCCCCTCTCCTCCTCGCTCTCCCTCTCTCTCCCCTTTTCTCCCTCTCTCTCTCTCTTTCTCCCCTCTCTCTCTCCCTTTCTCCCCTCTCTCCCTTTCAATCCCTCTCGCTCTCCCCCCTCTCCTCCTCGCTCCCTCTTTCCCCTCTCTCACTCTTCCCCCTCTCCCTCTCTCTCTCCCCCCTCTCCTCCTCGCTCTCCCTCTCTCTCTCCCCCCTTCTCTACCTCTCTTTCTCTCCCCCCTTTCCTCCTCGCTCTCTCTCTCCCCCTTTCTCTTTCTCTCCCTCTCTCTCTCCCTTAGTTCAACGCAACACATGCAGATAGACAACATTTTTGGTTTTTCTGTCGGGCGTATGAAGAAACAGTTTTCGGCGTGTGCCTTCTTTTGAGCAGGCGACGCATAGCTAGTCATGGCTGATGCAGGGTGACAGTAAGTCGATAGCAGCTGCTCTCTTTCTTTTCACAATAGCGTATCGCAACCCTCGGAGTACTCGTAGAAGTTATGTAATAGTAAGTTACAGTAGGCCTACTCGTAGCTGGAAAAAAATTAGTAACTCGGCTGCTGAAGGAAATGAACATGACCCACTATCACGAACAGCGGCAAAGTCAACGTTATTAAGTAGTGGAGATATCAATCAATTTATCTTTGTATAAGCTATCCTGCATTACTTATTAGAAGTCATCCTCTCATGTAAATTTTCTTTTAACTTTTACACAAATAATCTCAAACTAAATATGAATTGTTCACTACTATCTTGCATTCAGGATTCTTCTACAGTTTCCGTTTTATTGGATAATATGCCTGCAAAGAGAGGCTTTTTGTTATTTTGTTGTCAGCAAAATAAAAGATTACTAACTAACTAACAATCGAATCGAAAAAAAAGACCGCCATATACGGCAATTTATTTATACTGCTCATATTTGGGAGTTATCGGTGACTCAATATATCGAGAAGACAACTCGTACTATTAGCATATCAGTATTTATCGTCCATCTCTACGATGAATAGCGGGTTACGTATTATAATAGAGGCGTGTACTAACCGGAGATTCTCGTTAATGCGCCCTAGCGGTGAAAAAACCACAGAATAGACACGCCCTTATATAAAAGTAGCGGCTAATAGTCGGAAAAGTACGGTACTCTATAAAGCGAACAGACAGATACACAGACAACGATTGCCGTTTATATAGTAAATGAAACTGAATGGCCACAAATTGTATGGATGGTTTAATAAAAACTATATGCTGCAGCGATAATTGCAGTTGTTTTCGCCTAGACCTGCACGATGTTTCGGTTTGATCCGGTGGTTGCGGTTAGTTTATATTAAATCGAGCTGAATGTTTTATTTTCTGACATCGGACAAAACCGAAAACACCGGTTAACCGGTGAGAGTTTGAGGTGCGGTTTCGGTTTCCATATCGATAATTAATAGCGATAATTGCAGTTGGTTTCGCCATATATTCAAACATAATTTTCTCCAAGATGGCGGCATGCTTATTTTCACCATGTTTCCATGGTGCGCAGTACTGCGAAGCAGCCCCCTCCGAAGTCGAGGGGATTGTACGTTTCCATGCTGCGCAGTGGTTTTCAGCAAATACCGCAAATTAGCCAGATAAGAAAAATTGTATAAATCGAATCGCCTGATGGAGAAATAGAATCGATCACGGATACCGAACGTCATAAACGGTCTTTTTATGATTCTGTCGTCATTATACTTTTATTTACAATACACATTCACAAGGTTTTACAAACCTTAACACACTTTTTACATTGTAATATATTTTTAATATTTAATATTCAATATTTTTAAGTATTTTCAAGTAATATAGTATTTAAACGTTAATTTAGGACTTGCCACCTATTTTTTGAAAAGTGTTGGCATCGATAACAAAGTCCAGGAAAGTAATCACTTCATCATCTTCGTGGATGCAGACCATAATTAAATTTAGGTGAAAGAAGATCGGAAGAATAGTAAAAAACAAGATTAACAGGACAACCTCTGTACTAGTTTATGGTCCTCGAAGAATCCGTCTCCACGGCATGAGAGCTATGCGCAGCCACTGCGCCGTCGCTGTTTCCTTGCTGCGAATTTGAACTGGCTTAGCACTGATCAGTGTGCAGTGATTTCAGTGCGAAGACGCCGTTTCCATGATTCGGAGATAGCGCAACTCCAAAGCACTGAGCATCATGGAAACATAGTGTTTGCTTAGTAGCTAGTTTCCCATGTGAGACATGCATAATAATGTATCTGTAGCTAGATTTAAAATTTTATTTTAGCCAACATGAGCAAATGCAAAATAAAATTTAAGCCAATAGAGCCGCTAGTAGGAGCCAATAGTAGGACTAGACTTTTATGGCAATAGACAATGTGAATATGAGAGATAGAGACAGGTTGTACTACTCGTTACATCATTTTGGGCAAGTCCGGGCATGTTTTGTGGCCTGAGCGTTCTTACTGTGATCAACCTTTTTCGATTTTAATCTTCAAATATCTTGACAATGACATTGCACAACACAACAAACAACATATCAACTGATAGACAAAAAAATGCTTTCTTTTAAATATCAACTCAAGTTCAACTTTGATAGGACCCTGTATATCATGCCACACCTCCTGAAGGTGATAGGACCATCTACATGTATGCAAGACGACATTTTTACCTTGGTCCCATCTTGGATTAAAGTGCAGAGGAATGTCTGTGTGTTTCTCTTCCTCATCAGAACTTGATGACGATTCGTCCGGAGTCTTACCTTGAAGGTTGATGCAAATTCTGAAAAGGACAAACAGGGCTTTAACCAAATATCTAGTCTGAAAACACCAGTTTAGTCATCTGTTACCTTCTACAAGGTGTAGATGCTTGTAGGCACCTGCAAGCACGTGTAGAGCCTTGGCTAATGCTAGATGTTCATATGGCTAGATGATTTTTGGCGCCTATAGGCGGCCCAAACTATGTTCAGGTAAAATTTGCATATTTACACAGAATGCCTTAAATGCCTTTGCAAAAGGTTTTGGCATTTTGTGCTAAGAATATACTTCAGGCAAAGTCTTGGCAGATTCATGTCTATGACAGAATTGTGACATAGGCAAGTATCTAATAGCATCTTAAATAAAATGTACTTTTAGTCTTCAAAACATGAACAGCCACACTCATAACACCTTCTACTGGTTCACTTCTGATTATTACAATTATTATTGAATATTACATCCATACACCAAAACAGGGCTCAAATTTGATTAATTTAGAGTTATCGTCTCAGCAAGGTAATGACACAAAATGAGGCAACTCCAACACCACATTATTTAGAATCTTGTTGATGCCCATTTGGTCTAAAAGCAGTCATTTTGCTGTCAACTCCAAATGACCAAAATGCAATAGTAAACACAATTTTCAGGATATTCCTCAATTGAAAACTTTACCTGAGATAGAGAGAATAATAAAGAGTCATGATGAATGAACTATAGGAACAATAAACACATCAGTTATGAAAATAAAACAAACAACTTGTTTTTCTCTTATGCAGTGCTTAGATCATGGATTACATACACTCCAGAAATACACAACAAACATTTCTGGTCTGTGAGTTGTGCCTCTAATAAATAATCAAACAGAAACTTTTGATATCACGGTGTTTCATTACTCACGATACTTTGACAAGTTTTGATAAAACTTTGCACTTGTTCAAACTTTTCTCATCACAAAGTCGGAAACCTGCCACTGTTTAACTTTTATGTTTACCTTTCTGGATCATCCTTGACAGAGCCTATGACTGTAACAATGTCTCCCGACTTCAGACCTGGCACTTTGCGATAGGAGTTGTCTTCCTACAGCAGGTTATCACACTGCATCACTACTTCAGTGAATATGAGTCAAAATTCCTGATCCAAACAAAGAGAGAAAAGTCTACTGATGGTTTTACGGATAGAGACGAAAAGGTCAGCACTTACCAAAGAGCCAAGGAATCTAACCTCCAATACAGACACATCTTCATTGACTGTTAGATGATGAGCATCCTGAGCATCACATCGATGATTATATGTCACATATGGCTCACCATTCACATACACCTGCAACAGTTGTCAATTTATCAAGCACAGGACTAGCTAGTCATGTATACCGGTAACAACTGTCAATAGACTGACATTTGAGTCATCATTAGCAAACACCAGCGACGGCTGTCAAGACGTTAAATCTCTACAATAATTGTCATCAACATGCATGACAGACATCACTGGATGCTACTAGATGGAAAGCTCAAAACAGAGAGTGTTAGAATTTTAAACGCATGACTATAATATATTGTACATGTATTCTGTCATAGCTAGATGCAGGCTTATGTAGCTTTACTTATGTTTACACAATTCTAGATTAACTACAAATGTTATGCATGACTAGCATCTCTCCATCCGCTGCAACACAGTAGCCGCTACAAATGTCAATAAAGCCCAGCTTACCGAGTAATAGTCATCTTGCACCTGAATGCCGATCTTGTAGACTTTTACAGCCTCAAATGGGAAGCCACCTTCTCTCTCCTCATCCCCGTACTCACCACCTAGTCTTGAATTCCTAACCGTTTCTCCTTCATAGAAACGTGGGTTGAAATGGAGTTGTCTTTCCTCATCAGAAGCGTCACACGCCAAGTTGACATCACACCTTAAATATTAACAAACAATCTAAACAAACATTCAGACTGGAAGACCAAACACTTGCTTCTTATGGTCCAATCATTGATAGAATGGGTCGGTCTGTGAGCGGGGCTCATGTCCCAAGTCGGATATGTGAAATAGGTCAATAGAAGACAGAAACATGTTTATAGAGGAGGTACAACCGGCTACTAGATGCAAGGGGGATATGACCCACCTAGGCTACTCTGTATTGGATATTGAAATCACCCAGTGGCAACGGTTAAGAAGCGTGGTAAGTAATTGGTTAGTCCCACATATACTGTTTCTGTGCTTCGAATTGGTTTGGAGCTGCTTCCACTCTGATTCATAGAAGCGGTGAAATCCAAATGCATTTAATTTCGTTTCTTGCTCATAATAACGTTCACTGCTGATGAATCCAAATGGATAACACTTGGTTAAGCTCTCCTTATTATAAGCGAAAATCTTTTAGCTCAAGCATATGAATCACTGCTATGAAAACATTCTACTGCTTCTCTTCTCACTACTGTTTTTGCTTGAGTTTTTACCTTTACATAACATTTACATGTCAAGGATGGGTTGTCCGTACGAGGATGATGAAATAATTATTTTCTAGCACAACTAGTTAACTACGCAAGAATTGGAAAAGGACAGCGACCTAAAAGTGAGTCTAAATCAACAAGTTTTGCTTTGAGGAATATATAGTGCAACTCCGAATAATTGAAACAGTCGGGCGCAAGTTCGCCGGCAGGGGGCAACTCCAAACTTATTTGAAGCGAGGAAGCACAGTGATTTTGTGGACTGCAGACTATTATGGGAATAAGACTGCTCCAACTTTCTTTCCGAATTCATTGGTTTTATTCTCTTTTGGTTCTATTCTTCTCCGTATTTTTTGAGATGTTAAAACCACGTTTACAATAAAAATAATCTCATTTCTGCCGCCACTGTGAAAATATGAACATTTATTTATATTTAAAAGCAAGAATACTAGATATTAGTTTAACTACTTGGAAATACTTGTTAGGTTTCTGTAGTATTTCGAGTAAGCCTTGAAAGAAATGATTTTCATATATTGCCTATAAAATGGCACCATACTTTTAATGCAATTTTTATGCTTTAAAGATTACTCTGTTAACAGAAATACATGACAAGTCGTGAGTGGCGAATTCCATGGAGATTTTCTTTGTTCGCATTATTCCAACTACGGCTCACCTGTGAAGGCTGTCACAACTGTCAGTCGTATTTGTCCAATTACACCGACACACAAGAATTGTCATTAACTATCTGTGTCAAAAAGCAAAAAAACTACACACACATAGGGTGTCATGATTTTATGGTCATGTTGAAACTGCTGCTGCTCACCTGTGAGGGTTGTCATGAACAGAGGCAGTCACATTAACCCAGCTGCCTGGAATCAGCTCCTGTGGGATGATGCTATTGTAACGAGCTCCCTAGAAAGCGAACAGAAAACTCCCTGTAGTTCAGACATTCTATTCTCATCAAGTCAGTCACACAGTACTGAATGAGTATGATAGTTCAAGGAACTACTTACATCAGTAGTTATGGCTTAAGGAAAATTGTAGCCTTAGTTCCTTCAATGCTCACAGACTGTCAATACTAGTAGATACTTACAAAGTATGCTGTGAATTCGACATCAGTAAATTCTGCATCACCATCTATGTAGATGTGAGAGACGGAACGAATGTCCACTCTATGGTCGTAATTGCAGAAGTGGGCTCCATTAACATAGACCTAAATGGGACAGTAGATCAAAGTTTACGTACAATATCCCTATGAGCTGATCATCACTGATTCAATGACACAGTTAATCAACAATATCCCTATGAGCTGATCATCACTGATTCAATGACACAGTTAATCAACAATATCCCTATGAGCTGATCATCACTGATTCAATGACGCAGTTAATCAAAAATATCCCTATGAGCTGATCATCACTGATTCAATGACACAGTTAATCAACAATATCCCTATGAGCTGATCATCACTGATTCAATGACACAGTTAATCAACAATATCCCTATGAGCTGATCATCACTGATTCAATAACACAGTTAATCAACAATATCCATATGAGCTGATCATCACTGATTCAATGACACATTTAATCAACAATATCCCTATGAGCTGATCACCAATGATTCAATGACACAGTTAATCAACAATATCCCTACGAGCTGACCATCACTGATTCAATGACACAGTTAATCAAAAATATCCCTATGAGCTGATCATCACTGATTCAATGACACAGTTAATCAACAATATCCCTACGAGCTGACCATCACTGATTCAATGACACAGTTAATCAAAAATATCCCTATGAGCTGATCATCACTGATTCAATGACACAGTTAATCAACAATATCCCTATGAGCTGACCATCACTGATTCAATGACACAGTTAATCAACAATATCCCTATGAGCTGATCATCACTAATTCAATAACACAGTTAATCAACAATATCCCTATGAGCTGATCATCACTGATTCAATAACACAGTTAATCAAAAATATCCCTATGAGCTGATCATCACTGATTCAATGACACAGTTAATCAACAAAATCCATATGAGCTGATGAACACTGATTCAATGACACAATTAATCAACAATATCCCTATGAGCTGATCATCACTGATTCAATAACACAGTTAATCAACAATACCCCGATGAGCTGATCATCACTGATTCAATCACACAGTTAATCAACAATATCCCTATGAGCTGATCATCACTGATTCAATAACACAGTTAATCAACAATACCCCGATGAGCTGATCATCACTGATTCAATCACACAGTTAATCAACAATGTCCCTATGAGCTGATCATCACTGATTCAATAACACAGTTAATCAACAATATCCCTATGAGCTGATCATCACTAATTCAATAACACAGTTAATCAACAATATCCCTATGAGCTGATCATCACTGATTCAATAACACAGTTAATCAACAATATCACTATGAGCTGATCATCACTAATTCAATAACACAGTTAATCAACAATATCCCTGAGCTGATCATCTCTGATTCAATGACACAGTTAATCAAAAATATCCCTATGAGCTGATCATCACTGATTCAATGACACAGTTAATCAACAATATCCCTATGAGCTGATCATCACTAATTCAATGACACAGTTAATCAACAATATCCCTATGAGCTGATCATCGCTAATTCAATAACACAGTTAATCAACAATATCCCTATGAGCTGATCATCACTGATTCAATAACACAGTTAATCAACAATATCCCTATGAGCTGATCATCACTGATTCAATGACACAGTTAATCAACAATATCCCTATGAGCTGATCATCACTGATTCAATGACACAATTAATCAACAATATCCCTATGAGCTGATCATCACTGATTCAATAACACAGGGAATCAACAATACCCCGATGAGCTGATCATCACTGATTCAATCACACAGTTAATCAACAATATCCCTATGAGCTGATCATCACTGATTCAATGACGCAGTTAATCAACAATATCCCTATGAGCTGATCATCACTGATTCAATGACATAGTTAATCAACAATATCCCTATGAGCTGATCATCACCGATTCAATGACACAGTTAATCAACAATATCCCTATGAGCTGATCATCACTGATTCAATGACACAGTTAATCAACAATATCCCTATGAGCTGACCATCACTGATTCAATGACACAGTTAATCAAAAATATCCCTATGAGCTGATCATCACTGATTCAATGACACAGTTAATCAACAATATCCCTATGAGCTGATCATCACTGATTCAATGACACAGTTAATCAACAATATCCTTATGAGCTGATCATCACTGATTCAATAACACAGTTAATCAACAATATCCATATGAGCTGATCATCACTGATTCAATGACACATTTAATCAACAATATCCCTATGAGCTGATCATCACTGATTCAATAACACAGTTAATCAACAATATCCCTATGAGCTGATCATCACTGATTCAATGACACAGTTAATCAACAATATCCCTATGAGCTGATCATCACTGATTCAATGACACAGTTAATCAACAATATCCCTATGAGCTGACCATCACTGATTCAATGACGCAGTTAATCAACAATATCCCTATGAGCTGATCATCACTGATTCAATGACACAGTTAATCAACAATATCCCTATGAGCTGATCATCACTGATTCAATGACACAGTTAATCAACAATATCCCTATGAGCTGATCATCACTGATTCAATGACACAGTTAATCAACAATATCCCTATGAGCTGATCATCACTGATTCAATGACACAGTTAATCAACAATATCCCTATGATCTGATCATCACTGATTCAATGACACAGTTAATCAACAATATCCCTATGAACTGATCATCACTGATTCAATGATGCAGTTAATCAACAATATCCCTATGAGCTGATCATCACTGATTCAATGACACAGTTAATCAACAATATCCATATGAGCTGATCATCACTGATTCAATGACACAGTTAATCAACAATATCCCTATGAGCTGATCATCACTGATTCAATGACACAGTTAATCAACAATATCCCTATGAGCTGATCATCACTGATTCAATGACGCAGTTAATCAACAATATCCATATGAGCTGATCATCACTGATTCAATGACACAGTTAATCAACAATATCCCTATGAGCTGATCATCGCTGATTCAATAACACAGTTAATCAACAATATCCCTATGAGCTGATCATCACTGATTCAATGACACAGTTAATTAACAATATCCCTATGAGCTGATCATCACTGATTCAATAACACAGTTAATCAACAATATCCCTATGAGCTGATCATCACTGATTCAATGACACAGTTAATCAACAATATCCTTATGAGCTGATCATCACTGATTCAATGACACAGTTAATCAACAATGTCCCTATGAGCTGATCATCACTGATTCAATGACACAGTTAATCAACAATATCCCTATGAGCTGATCATCACTGATTCAATGACACAGTTAATCAACAATATCCCTATGAGCTGATCATCACCGATTCAATAACACAGTTAATCAACAATACCCCGATGAGCTGATCATCACTGATTCAATGACACAGTTAATCAACAATATCCCTATGAGCTGATCATCACTGATTCAATAACACAGTTAATCAACAATACCCCGATGAGCTGATCATCACTGATTCAATCACACAGTTAATCAACAATATCCCTATGGGCTGATCATCACTGATTCAATGATGCAGTTAATCAACAATATCCTTATGAGCTGACCATCACTGATTCAATAACACAGTTAATCAACAATACCCCGATGAGCTGATCATCACTGATTCAATGACACAGTTAATCAACAATATCCCTATGAGCTGATCATCACTGATTCAATGACACAATTAATCAACAATATCCCTATGAGCTGATCATCACTGATTCAATAACACAGTTAATCAACAATACCCCGATGAGCTGATCATCACTGATTCAATCACACAGTTAATCAACAATATCCCTATGAGCTGATCATCACTGATTCAATGACGCAGTTAATCAACAATATCCCTATGAGCTGATCATCACTGATTCAATGACATAGTTAATCAACAATATCCCTATGAGCTGATCATCACCGATTCAATGACACAGTTAATCAACAATATCCCTATGAGCTGATCATCACTGATTCAATGACACAGTTAATCAACAATATCCCTATGAGCTGACCATCACTGATTCAATGACACAGTTAATCAAAAATATCCCTATGAGCTGATCATCACTGATTCAATGACACAGTTAATCAACAATATCCCTATGAGCTGATCATCACTGATTCAATGACACAGTTAATCAACAATATCCCTATGAGCTGATCATCACTGATTCAATAACACAGTTAATCAACAATATCCATATGAGCTGATCATCACTGATTCAATGACACATTTAATCAACAATATCCCTATGAGCTGATCATCACTGATTCAATAACACAGTTAATCAACAATATCCCTATGAGCTGATCATCACTGATTCAATGACACAGTTAATCAACAATATCCCTATGAGCTGATCATCACTGATTCAATGACACAGTTAATCAACAATATCCCTATGAGCTGACCATCACTGATTCAATGACGCAGTTAATCAACAATATCCCTATGAGCTGATCATCACTGATTCAATGACACAGTTAATCAACAATATCCCTATGAGCTGATCATCACTGATTCAATGACACAGTTAATCAACAATATCCCTATGAGCTGATCATCACTGATTCAATGACACAGTTAATCAACAATATCCCTATGAGCTGATCATCACTGATTCAATGACACAGTTAATCAACAATATCCCTATGATCTGATCATCACTGATTCAATGACACAGTTAATCAACAATATCCCTATGAACTGATCATCACTGATTCAATGATGCAGTTAATCAACAATATCCCTATGAGCTGATCATCACTGATTCAATGACACAGTTAATCAACAATATCCATATGAGCTGATCATCACTGATTCAATGACACAGTTAATCAACAATATCCCTATGAGCTGATCATCACTGATTCAATGACACAGTTAATCAACAATATCCCTATGAGCTGATCATCACTGATTCAATGACGCAGTTAATCAACAATATCCATATGAGCTGATCATCACTGATTCAATGACACAGTTAATCAACAATATCCCTATGAGCTGATCATCGCTGATTCAATAACACAGTTAATCAACAATATCCCTATGAGCTGATCATCACTGATTCAATGACACAGTTAATTAACAATATCCCTATGAGCTGATCATCACTGATTCAATAACACAGTTAATCAACAATATCCCTATGAGCTGATCATCACTGATTCAATGACACAGTTAATCAACAATATCCTTATGAGCTGATCATCACTGATTCAATGACACAGTTAATCAACAATGTCCCTATGAGCTGATCATCACTGATTCAATGACACAGTTAATCAACAATATCCCTATGAGCTGATCATCACTGATTCAATGACACAGTTAATCAACAATATCCCTATGAGCTGATCATCACCGATTCAATAACACAGTTAATCAACAATACCCCGATGAGCTGATCATCACTGATTCAATGACACAGTTAATCAACAATATCCCTATGAGCTGATCATCACTGATTCAATAACACAGTTAATCAACAATACCCCGATGAGCTGATCATCACTGATTCAATCACACAGTTAATCAACAATATCCCTATGAGCTGATCATCACTGATTCAATGATGCAGTTAATCAACAATATCCTTATGAGCTGACCATCACTGATTCAATAACACAGTTAATCAACAATACCCCGATGAGCTGATCATCACTGATTCAATGACACAGTTAATCAACAATATCCCTATGAGCTGATCATCACTGATTCAATGACACAGTTAATCAACAATGCCCCTATGAGCTGATTATCACTGATTCAATCACACAATTAATCAACAATATCCCTATGAGCTGATCATCACTGATTCAATGACACAGTTAATCAACAATGCCCCTATGAGCTGATTATCACTGATTCAATCACACAATTAATCAACAATATCCCTATGAGCTGATCATCACTGATTCAATAACACAGTTAATCAACAATACCCCGATGAGCTGATCATCACTGATTCAATAACACAGTTAATCAACAATACCCCGATGAGCTGATCATCACTGATTCAATCACACAGTTAATCAACAATGTCCCTATGAGCTGATCATCACTGATTCAATAACACAGTTAATCAACAATATCCTTATGAGCTGATCATCACTGATTCAATGACACAGTTAATCAACAATATCCCTATGAGCTGATCATCACTGATTCAATGACACAGTTAATCAACAATATCCCTATGAGCTGACCATCACTGATTCAATGACACAGTTAATCAACAATATCCCTATGAGCTGATCATCACTGATTCAATGACACAGTTAATCAACAATATCCCTATGAGCTGATCATCACTGATTCAATGACACAGTTAATCAACAATATCCTTATGAGCTGATCATCACTGATTCAATAACACAGTTAATCAACAATATCCCTATGAGCTGATCATCACTGATTCAATGACACAGTTAATCAACAATATCCCTATGAGCTGATCATCACTGATTCAATGACACAGTTAATCAACAATACCCCTATGAGCTGATTATCACTGATTCAATAACACAGTTAATCAACAATATCCCTATGAGCTGATCATCACTGATTCAATGAAACAGTTAATCAACAATATCCCTATGAGCTGATCATCACTGATTCAATAACACAGTTAATCAACAATATCCCTATGAGCTGATCATCACTGATTCAATGACACAGTTAATCAACAATATCCCTATGAGCTGATCATCACTGATTCAATGACACAGTTAATCAACAATATCCCTATGAGCTGACCGTCACTGATTCAATGACGCAGTTAATCAACAATATCCCTATGAGCTGATCATCACTGATTCAATGACACAGTTAATCAACAATATCCCTATGAGCTGATCATCACTGATTCAATGACACAGTTAATCAACAATATCCCTATGAGCTGATCATCACTGATTCAATGACACAGTTAATCAACAATATCCCTATGAGCTGATCATCACTGATTCAATGACACAGTTAATCAACAATATCCCTATGATCTGATCATCACTGATTCAATGACACAGTTAATCAACAATATCCCTATGAACTGATCATCACTGATTCAATGATGCAGTTAATCAACAATATCCCTATGAGCTGATCATCACTGATTCAATGACACAGTTAATCAACAATATCCCTATGAGCTGATCATCACTGATTCAATGACACAGTTAATCAACAATATCCCTATGAGCTGATCATCACTGATTCAATGACACAGTTAATCAACAATATCCCTATGAGCTGATCATCACTGATTCAATGACGCAGTTAATCAACAATATCCCTATGAGCTGATCATCACTGATTCAATGACACAGTTAATCAACAATATCCCTATGAGCTGATCATCGCTGATTCAATAACACAGTTAATCAACAATATCCCTATGAGCTGATCATCACTGATTCAATGACACAGTTAATTAACAATATCCCTATGAGCTGATCATCACTGATTCAATAACACAGTTAATCAACAATATCCCTATGAGCTGATCATCACTGATTCAATGACACAGTTAATCAACAATATCCTTATGAGCTGATCATCACTGATTCAATGACACAGTTAATCAACAATGTCCCTATGAGCTGATCATCACTGATTCAATGACACAGTTAATCAACAATATCCCTATGAGCTGATCATCACTGATTCAATGACACAGTTAATCAACAATATCCCTATGAGCTGATCATCACCGATTCAATAACACAGTTAATCAACAATACCCCGATGAGCTGATCATCACTGATTCAATCACACAGTTAATCAACAATATCCCTATGAGCTGATCATCACCGATTCAATAACACAGTTAATCAACAATACCCCGATGAGCTGATCATCACTGATTCAATCACACAGTTAATCAACAATATCCCTATGAGCTGATCATCACTGATTCAATGATGCAGTTAATCAACAATATCCCTATGAGCTGACCATCACTGATTCAATAACACAGTTAATCAACAATACCCCGATGAGCTGATCATCACTGATTCAATGACACAGTTAATCAACAATATCCCTATGAGCTGATCATCACTGATTCAATGACACAGTTAATCAACAATGCCCCTATGAGCTGATTATCACTGATTCAATCACACAATTAATCAACAATATCCCTACGAGCTGATCATCACTGATTCAATGACACAGTTAATCAACAATGCCCCTATGAGCTGATTATCACTGATTCAATAACACAATTAATCAACAATATCCCTATGAGCTGATCATCACTGATTCAATGACCCACTTAATCAACAATATCCCTATGAGCTGATCATCACTGATTCAATGACACAGTTAATCAACAATATCCCTATGAGCTGATCATCACTGATTCATTAACACAATTGATCAACAATATCCCTATGAGCTGACCATCACTGATTCAATGACACAGTTAATCAACAATATCCCTATGAGCTGATCATCACTGATTCAATGACACAGTTAATCAACAATACCCCTATGAGCTGATTATCACTTATTCAATAACACAGTTAATCAACAATACCCCTATGAGCTGATCATCACTGATTCAATGACACAGTTAATCAACAATATCCCTATGAGCTGATCATCACTGATTCAATGACACAGTTAATCAACAATACCCCTATGAGCTGATTATCACTGATTCAATAACACAGTTAATCAACAATATCCCTATGAGCTGATCATCACCGATTCAATGACACAGTTAATCAACAATATCCCTATGAGCTGATCATCACTGATTCAATAACACAGTTAATCAACAATATCCCTATGAGCTGATCATCACTGATTCCATGAGACAGTTAATCAACAATATCCCTATGAGCTGATCATCACTGATTCAATGACACAGTTAATCAACAATATCCCTATGAGCTGATCATCACTGATTCAATGACGCAGTTAATCAACAATATCCATATGAGCTGATCATCACTGATTCAATGACACAGTTAATCAACAATATCCCTATGAGCTGATCATCACTGATTCAATAACACAGTTAATCAACAATATCCCTATGAGCTGATCATCACTGATTCAATGACACAGTTAATCAACAATATCCCTATGAGCTGATCATCACTGATTCAATGAACCAAATAATCAACAATATCCCTATGAGCTGATCATCACTGATTCAATAACACAGTTAATCAACAATACCCCTATGAGCGGATCATCACTGATTCAATGACACAGTTAATCAACAATATCCCTATGAGCTGATCATCACTGATTCAATGACACAGTTAATCAACAATATCCCTATGAGCTGATCATCACTGATTCAATGACGCAGTTAATCAACAATATCCATATGAGCTGATCATCACTGATTCAATAACACAGTTAATCAACAATATCCCTATGAGCTGATCATCACTGATTCAATGACGCAGTTAATCAACAATATCCCTATGAGCTGATCAACACTGATTCAATAACACAGTTAATCAACAATATCTCTATGAGCTGATCATCACTGATTCAATAACAAAGTTAATCAACAATATCCCTATGAGCTGATCAACACTGATTCAATAACACAGTTAATCAACAATATCTCTATGAGCTGATCATCACTGATTCAATGACACAGTTAATCAACAATATCTCTATGAGCTGATCATCACTGATTCAATGACAAAGTTAATCAACAATATCCCTATGAGCTGATCATCACTGATCCAATGACACAGTTAATCAACAATATCCCAATTTTTGTCTTTGCCCAGGGAATCTACACTCCTGTCAAGGGACCCTACAGCGGTGAGTTCAAAGAGATAGTAGAAAGGATGCTAGACCGAGATCCAAACAAGCGGCCATCTGCTGATGAATTGTGGACTGATATCCTACCTTCCGTAAGTTAAATGTGCCCCTTGTTGTGCTTGAGTGAGCTTCGATTTCAATTAATTTTGTTCTGTTGAGCTTTGATTTGCTTATAAGTTAGTAACACAGCATACCGATTGATGGATGGAATTCTTGGAAAGTGGAACAAAAATTTTTATCTGGAGAGGAATTCCCGCAAGTACAATTCAGCACAAGTTGGTTCCAAATTTTCATGGACTCACAACATAACTAGATAGT
The DNA here is from genome assembly GCF_963576615.1 of Watersipora subatra. Classification (NCBI taxonomy): domain Eukaryota; kingdom Metazoa; phylum Bryozoa; class Gymnolaemata; order Cheilostomatida; family Watersiporidae; genus Watersipora; species Watersipora subatra. The sequence goes on from NC_088715.1 coordinate 789,443, forward strand.
TTTATAACACATCCACACCAGCTCTTCAATAGTAGTTCTTATCATGACCCTGTTTCCACCCTATCTCCGCCCTATCTCCACCCTATCACCGACGTATTTCTACCCTATCACCGCCTTATCTTCACCCTATCTCCGCCCTATCTCCACCCTATTACTGCTTTTTCTCCGCCCTATCTTTACCCTAACACCGCCCTATCTCCACCTTATCTCCTCCCTATCTCCACCTTATCTCCGCCCTATCTCCACCCTATTACCTTCTTATCTCCACCCTATCACCGCCTTATCTCCACTCCATCTCTACCTTTTCCTTAGTTTTGCACTTGAGGCCTTGTCTCACATGGTCAGTTGCAGTTGTGGACTTAATGTTGATGAGTTTCACGCAGTACTTTTCTCATTGTTAGGTTGCACATTTGGTGGCCTTTCCATTTGCTAGTTGTACACAGTATCTTGTGTCACTCGCTATTCTTACAGTACCACCTTTATTCTTTACAGGTAATGGCCAAGTATTCTGATGATAGAGGTGCAGAAGCAGATGATGAGTTGGGAAACTCTCATGATAGTAATCAGAGCAAGAAGACCATGTCAGTACTTTACTACCTCACAACGCAGAGCCTGGCCTTGACCCCAATTCATGTGCCCAATAAGATCAAAGTCAAAGAGGTGAGTGTGATAACTCGGACCTGAGCACCATTGTTACTAATGATGAATGAATAGATAATAAAGCATAGCATTATGGGTAATGATTTAAAGAGAAATATTAAAATATATATTCATGGATGAGAAATCAAAAAAGAGGTTATTACTATAGCTTTATCATCAAGATTTCATTTATAATTTAATTTATATTATATATGTATAATATATTAATTATTATATTATATAATTTAACTTAGACTAGGTGAAGCTTACAAGTCGACTTGACATATATTTTCATTATTTCATAATTGTTGTATTTTATTTTCAATTGTCACCCTTATCCTCTTTACTTTCATTTAATCAGTTGCAACGTTTTGGGTTGCAATTGAGTAAATTGCAAATCCAAAAGTCGTGAGTTATCAGAAATTAGAGTATTAAGCCATGATACACGTACAACAAGTACATATGCACATACTATTCATATGAACATAATGCTCATGAAGAAGCAACCTGTAACAACTAAAGAGCAAGTCTTAAACAAGTAAATGACATCATTTGTAGCCTGAGATTCAGACTTGTGTATGATTTCATGTTGAGGTGACTGTTGAATAGTGATTGCAAGTTCTTGAGCTCTTACGAAGAAAAATGATAGGTGTCTGACTCACTTCTCACTTTATGCCAATAATCAAATATTTGTGAGTATTTTTATAATTTTTAAATTGTAGGTAGTATTTTTCAATACCTTATACACCTACAAGATATTTACCATGTACCTGTTCCAACATGTTGTTAACCTTATCAGATACCAGCCATACATATACCAGGTTGTACACTTATGGACGTTGTAGGTTGCAGTGGGGCGTGACCATGCTATCATAATAAGCCAGGAGTGTATGGTGTTCACATATGGTAGAGGCACTGAGGGACAGCGCGGCCATGGAGATGACAAGAGCAGGCAGACACCTGTACTAGTTCAGGCTCTGAAGAGCAAGTCAGTCAACAGGCAAGTACATAGATTCATTGCTACATAGATTTATCACTGCATAGATTTATCACTACATAGATTTATCACTACATAGATTTATCACTACATAGATTTATCACTACATAGATTTATCACCACATAGATTTATCAGTACACTATTGTGCCGTTATATTTTTAAGTTATTATTAATTGTTCTGAAGAATTCCATTTCTTATGTCTATTAATAGTTGATAGTTTGTTGCCTCTTGTAAAGTGTCTAAAAGTGTTTTTTGTGTGTTGAGCATCTAGAAAAGTTGTTGTCTATTGTTGAACATCTAGAAGAGTTGTTGTCTCTTGTAGAGCATGCTGTGGCGATGGTTTCAGTGTCTTTGCTAGCAACAATGGGATTGTGATGACTTGTGGTGACGCGGCATCCAGCTGTCTTGGTCATAATGAAGAGCAATCACTGAACAAGCCTAAGCTTATTGAGGCTCTTCTCCATGTCGATGTTGTGTCCATAGCCTGCGGAACTGAACACGTCGCCATCGTAGGCAACAACGGAGATGTATACACATGGGGCAATGGAGCTTATGGCAAACTCGGGCTAGGGAGTGAGGATAACGCTAGTCTTCCGCAGAAGGTAGCTTTTTCTGAGCCAGTGAAGGTGAAGGAAGTGTTCTGCAGTGAAACTGGCACCATGTTTCTCACAGATGTTGGCAGCGTTTGGGCATGCGGCAGCAACACAAACAATCGACTCGGTCTCAACAATCGCCAAAGTTTTCTTGCTGCCCTTAAAAAGGCTTTTAGTAAAGTGAGTGAGCTCTCCCCAGAATTTGAATTTGTTTGTTAAGCGACATATAATTTGATGTTGACCTGATTATCATCAAAATCCATTGAAGTGGTGAAATAGAAGCATTTTATGTAGCAGTAGATGACAGGGTTACTATCGGAGTTGTTTACTCTGTAAAACTCCGACAATTGTGAAATTTTAACCAGTATTTAAACTTGGGGAAAGTTAGCCTACCAGCGCTTTGGTATTTTTTCTGTTTCACTGCATTTCAATTTCTCAATTCATTTGCAGGCTGAGGTTGAAGGTTCAAAGGAACCGGCAGTAGTGCGTGACCTTTGCCGGTTTATTGTCACGTCCATTAGCATGGGTTCTCAACATACGGCTGTCCTTATTGAGGGCGGCCAGGTCATCACTTTTAGTCGTAATTCAGAAGCTCAGCTTGGCAGCGGAGACTGTAAGCCTCAGCAAGGACTTGTTAATGTCAAGTCTCTTTTGCAAGTTAACAGCATGGTAAATCATCAGCTCTTCGTGCTAGACATCAATTTAGCTTCTTTAGATATTGTTGTCTTTTACGTAAAGGTGGTATGCATAGTGTATTTGAATTTCCAGGTCATATTTCTTTCTATAAAACAGCTTCATTCTTTTCACGACCTTTCTGCTTTCATCTGCACTTATGTCACGTGGACCTGGCACCATGCTGGTAATTCAGCTCATCTGTTACAGCAAGTCGGCTGCACACCTCTTAGCACTGTTGTTAGCATAAGCAATGGTCAGCTGCTTCTCCTTGGCTCCAGATACAAGCAAGCACCTTCCACTGACTCACGCAATTGGCTTGACCCTAGCAGCGTGAAGCGGCAACTCTCCAATGAGGCAGTAAGGTCGAGGCAAGGGTCAGCGAGCAGTCAGCGATCACTTAGTCAGAGCAGCATTTCGAGTGCTCTAAAAGAATCACAGGGCTTGCATCACCTCGGTTCGTTTACTCTCTATCTTATGAGCGAACATCACAATTAGTTTTTCACAGCGAGGAGACACATTTGGCTATCATAATTCAATGCTACTCTTGATGGTTCATTTTCAGGGTCACACTCTGGAGGTCGCAAAGTGTCTGTTGAAAGACAGAACCTTGAGCTAGATTGCGAAAGTGAAGCATCATCTTTGGGTCACCGACAGCTGGGATCAGCTGGTGCTAACAGTGTGCGAGCCTCGAGTTCACGAGAGCCTTCGTTAATTGACCAACTCGAGGTTTGAACAAATAAACTGCTACCATTATATTTTGTTGGTGACAGCATATCTCTATGTCTATGACTCTCTATCAGTAGCAAATCAACTTTGTAATAACAATCGCATCAATAGTACATCTATCTTTATTCTAGTTTTGTTATATACTCTCCAGTCTGAAGTTACAGATTCTGACTACACCAATTGAAATATTTTTTCATCAGAGATTTTGTTTCAAGGTCATGTCTCCCTGGTCTTCAGACCTTTTGTCAACATACATCTCACTGTTGGTGAAAGAAGGTCTGTCATTACAGACACCATATCTGTTGCAGACGCAGTTTCAACCTACTCCGCTCATGAACATACAGTCCGAGCAGTCAGAGACCGCTGCTCTTTCCTGCTTCACTTGTCACGGAGAAAACATCATTGTACTTGTTGAAACTACCGCTCCTCCTGCCCAAAAAAATTAAAGAAGCGACGGTCAAATCAAAAGAGCTTAGGAAGGTACGATGACACACCCCACATTTATCCCAATAGGGATCTAGTTTATCAAATGAAAGAAAATATATCTATAATACATGCGCGTTCAGTTAGGATTGATGGTTTCACACATGTGCTGCCCAACAAGGTATTCATGATGTCACACTGTTGTTAGTTTCTCTGTTTCATATTATTAACTTTGTAAAACTGCAGCTACAGCAGCTGGTGTCTATCTGTGTGTCCCACCAGGTAGTGAAAAACATGAATAGTAGATGGTTGTAACTGATGTTGGCACTTACAGATAGCCATAAGTTAGCAGCAGCATTGAGCAGTTAACCAATCAACTTTTTAATATTGGCTTGTACTTAAAAAGCTATCATCAAATGTGACTCACCCTTGACAGCCAAACAAACCTGAGGAGTTCTGCGTCTAGCAGGGAGGCCTTAGAGGACAGTGAACTCAGTGAGATGGACACAACAAGCACCGTCCCCACCTGGCTAAAGGGAGAACTAGCTGAGGCTCCAGTCTTTGGCAAAGACGCTGAGCCTCTTGATGGTTTGTGCATTGCTTCCTTTGAGAACAGAAATATTTTGTGTCTGTTTGCAAAATAATCAACAAACTATATGACCAATTCATTTTTCATAGATGCAAAAAGGGTGATCAGTAAGCCTCCCATGTCACCGACGAAGGCTATAAGGGAGAGACCATCGGGTAAAGCCACTGTATTCCATAAAAAGAGGCCGAAAGATTATTCAGGGTCTAGCAGCGAGGAAGATGGTAATACATAGTCTATATTAGCCTGTGATCTGGAAAATTTATCAACTGAATATCTTGTCATTCATTCAAAATAGAGTTCGGTCTGCGGCTAATCAATGTTTTTCTGCTACATTACTTACTTGTTCTGCTTGCTAGAAACAAGCCAGCCTATCAGCACAGCCTGGACTGCTGACTCACCGACAGCTTCACTTCCATCTCCTGATATATCTCGTGGTGTTCCTACTGCCAGCAAAGGTAAGATAAAACCTTCCCATTCTCTGATATATCTCGTGGTATTCTCACTGTCAGCAAAGGTAAGATATAACCTGTCCTTCTCCTGATATATCCCGTGGTGTTTATACTGCCAGCTAAGGTAAGATAGAACCTGCCCATCTACTGTGTGCAGCATCGGCCAGACCAAGAAACAAATACTTGGTCAAAAGCATTGGTTTTTTTAAATAAACCAAGGGCTAGAGGTCTTCAAGTGAAAAAGTCACCATCCTAACACTTGTACCATTTTAATCTAGGAGAAGCATCCATAGAAATCAACACCAGACATGGGAAGATCTGTCAGGATAAATGCGTTTCTCACATGATAGCGTCTGGTAATTGCTTTACAGGTGTCAGGAGGTTAGAGGGTACCAAAGTGAGTGAGCGACCAGATTCTCGAGTTGAGCTTGAAAATGATTTATTGAAAAAAGAGGCAGAGTTGAGGTAAGTCTTTTACTATATGACTCGGATTTTGTTGTTGTTGGCTCACTTATGATAGTCGATGAACTTGTCAGGTGACCTTATAAGCAAGTTCACACCATCTCTACTCACTATTAATGAATAGCGGTCTTGCAAATATAAGCATGCTCTTGGTAAAGAGAGCAATTGCTGCCAATCTCGTCGGCTTTGAGGAATGTTGATGTTTGAACAAAGGCTTTGGGAAAAGAACGGAGTATACCTCTGAAACCACAAGCTGCACTTAATCACCAATCGGAGAAGGCTCGACTTATGAAAACCTAGTTATCTGACACCTAAAGGATCATTTGCATGGCTAGGAAATTATACACGCTGCACATTCGTGAGAGCCAACACCATCATAACCTGCGATTCCACCATCATATGCGGTTACAAGGCCCGTCTCTCCAAACACCTGAGCTACCTGACCAATGGTTAGGAGAAAGACCAAATCCAGTAAACAAAGGACAGCCAGCAAAATACACACTTGATAAGGTGCCCAAAGACTACCTCTACTAACCGTCTGAACCAAGACCAGACCGAAGCCAGAAATGACAATTTGATACCAGAAAGCCGCAAAAGTAACTGTTTTGCAATTTTAATATTCATAATTTTTCCGCAGGATCTTTCACAACACGATGTAATTTTTTACACATCACAATTCTTTTAGCCAATGATGCCCTGACTTATTTTTAAATCCTATAAATAGTAGCAATAGAATAAATACCACAGCATTTGTCTAAGTTCAGCATTCAGTCACTGGATCTACACAGAGCAAGGCAAGTTGAGCTATTTTACAATATAATGTAAGGCAGTTAGTTGCCGAGTCCTACAATTTGGAAGTTATAGACTTATTTTACCTTATGTGCACAAATCTTGGATCATATTTAATCGATTCACTTTTTCTCTTGTTTTACTGATTTTTATTTGATTCATTTTGTTCCAACTACTTAAATAGTATCTTAAACTTAATATTTTGGTTCTTTGGCAAATTCTGTCTTTATTAAAAGTAGAGCATAGTGAACTTTGCTGAAACGGTTTAATTATTGAGCTGGTAGGTTACCCCACAAGTTGTCTTGGGGGTAATTTACAAGGTCAATAAACTTTCATGCAACTATTTCGATGCATCAAAGTCATAACTGCATGTCTTGAGTTCGGGTTGTTGGTTGTTAAAATCCAGACATTACGCAATAGAACTAGGGTTTGTTTTTGAATGTTGGTGGAGTAAATGACAATCAGCGTGCCTCAAAACAACTTCACCGACGTATCAGAGGCAAATTCTTCACACCAACACAAGGAATGGTTTCACAATTAAAATACAGTCATACCTCTACATACAAGTGCCCCAACACATGAAAACTTGAGATACAAGCTGGCTTTCTAGCAAGTTTCTTTCTTGAGATTCGAATAATGTTTGAAATACCAGCATATGAACCAGTTCTCGATGGTCACTACTCGATGCGGCCAAGTATGAGAGAGGTCACTTTTGAGAACAGCATCGCCCAGTTTTTGTCCTCAAATCCGTTTGAAAAATGTTTTCAACTGGTTGGCCAAAAATTTATTGAAGTTAAATTCAAAGTTTCTACTACGGAGGGTCACAAAAGTTTAATGTACCGAACGCGTTGCTCTCAAGTCTTTGTCAGTCCACCGTTATCAACGTTTGTCTCGAAGGTAAAACTCCATTCAATTGTGTATGTAGTGATGATACCTATATTTTATTGCAGATCGTAACAACTAAATAGGTATTTGTTACTTTGTTAGTGTAGGCACTGAATTATCACAATTAAAAACACTTTTTTCATCGTAATATCTTCTTTTGGTAGTTTTTCATAATATCACAACGAATAAATTTTTACTTAGTTATTTTATACAGGAATTAGAGCCTTGAGATGCGAGTAAATTGACATACGAGCTCAGTCCCGGAACACATTAAGCTCATATGTCAAGGTATGACTACTCAGAAAATGTTCTCATATTTTATAGTTAACTAAAGGTCACGAAGCATTTGAAGGAAGCTCATTGATCGATCTGTCTGTTACCACATTTGACTTTTAACGTAACCTTATCGGTCACGTTCATCTGTTTTTCTGCATTATATTTAGAGTTGGGACTTTGTTGTAAGTTGAATTCTGATTTTTTAAGGATATCAAAGCTAGAGGAGGCCTACAGTCAAAGGGCGGATGAGGCAAAAGAGAAGTCAGTTCAAGCAGCCATGAAAGAGGAAAAACTTGAGAAAGAAACTCGCCAGTAAGTTGCATTTTTTCTCGACTCTGTTAACAGTAGGTTCACTTTCTCTCGACTCTGTTAACAGTAGGCTCCACTTTCTCTCGACTCTGTTAACAGTAGGTTCCACTTTCTTTCGACTCTGTTAACAATAGGCTCCACTTTCTCTCGACTCTGTTAACAGTAGGCTCCACTTTTTCTCAAATCTGTTAACAGTAGGTTCCACTTTCTCTCGACTCTCTTAACAGTAGGTTCCACTTTTTCTCAACTCTGTCAACAGTAGGTTGCACTTTCCCTCGATTCTGTTAACAGCAGGTTGCACTTTTTCTCGACTTTGTTAACAGTAAGTTGCACTTTCCCTCGATTCTGTTAACAGCAGGTTGCACTTTTTCTCGATTCTGTTAACAGCAGGTTGCACTTTTTCTCGACTCTGTTAACAGTAGATTGCACTTTTTCTCGACTCTATTAAAAGTAAGTTGCACTTTCTCTCGACTCTGTTAATATTAAGTTCCACTTTCTCTCGACTCAGTTAATAATCATTGGTTATTGAATATGATTGCCACTCAAAGGGAGGTTTTTATATCACAAATTCTATCTAGTCATACCTCGACAGATGAGTTTATTGTATTCTAATACCGACTTTGTATATCAATGTGCTCATTTGTCAATGCAATATATTGTATATAAAGTAATTGAATATAACTTAATCTGTAAATGTTATAAGAAACCACCTAAACGGTATATTACAAGAAAAAGATGTGTTTTTAGTTGTTGTAGTTCAGTGCCTGATCACAAAGTGAAACAATTACCTATTTAGTAGTTAAGGTCTGCAATTAATGTAACATTACCATGTACAGTACTGTATGGAGCTCTTACCTTCAAGATAGATGTGGTGGCTAACAGCAGTGTGAGAGAGACTTTGGTAAACAACACCTTTGATACACTAGAGTTTTGTTACGCTACGTAATATAACATAAACTTTGACTTTAACTTCAATGATGTTAGTTCGCTAAACACACACTCTTAACGTTTTAATCTTTTACTAAACCTAACTTCAATTTTGTCAAGGTTTTCATTTTTTAATATCTGTTGCCGGCTTGACACTTTTTGCCCGGCTTTCAGTATAGATTTTAGCCGACCTTATTAAAACTTTTGAAAATGATGTGACGAGAAAGATCGATTAATGGTGTTATCAAAAGCGATCTCTCACATACTTGGCCATCGAGAACCGGCTCATATCTCAAACGTTTCTCATATCTCAAGACAGTAGCTTACATGAAATTTTGCTCGTAATTTCCACATATGTTGAAGCTTTCATGTGTCGAGGTATGACTATATATATAATCTAGGCAAGTGGAAAGCAGTGAAGGCAAATCCAATGTGTCACTATTCATGTCTACTGCATGGTTTTGCAGGCTACGGGATGAACTGGCAGAGCAGAGCAGGCAAATGCAAGAGAAGGTAATTTCCTTGCAACAGGAGCTGGTGAGGATACAAACGAGCAAACCAGTCCCTGAAATTGAGAGCAAACAAACATCAAAGAGCTCTATATGCATCATTCAATAACTTTATATGCATCTTATTAAGTGCATCTGATGGATCAGCATGTCAGATTCTGCCTAATGAGGCTAATATTCACGATACTGTTTACATGTCGAGTTAGACTGTGGTTCCCTTTCCTGCTGAGTTAGCCTGTGATCCCCTCCCATCTGTTGAAATCCATTATTTTCCTATTACTGCAATGTGCATAATATTTTTATTAGATTGTGTTACCTTATTGTTGCTTTTGACTATGTAAGTGATTTTTATGATGTTATTTTTTTAACTTTTACACATTTCACAGTATTTTTGATTTTTTACTCTCTGTCATTATAATTGTACAAATTTCCCTCCACCAATAATATACACCTCTGTGTAGCAATGTAGCAAATCTTTTCGCGTTTTGCATTATTGACTTTTGTAGTATTGGAATCATTTATTTCCTCACCTTATATAATAAAAGTTTAATGGCATAGCAGGGGCATAAGTATAATATAAAATGAAGGAGTAAACACAAAACACAAGCTACATGCATTTTCTGTTATCACAACGAATTGAGGGCAAGGTAGGCAAGTAAGTAATGTGCTACTTAATTGTGAGTAATTGCGATATCTCCTAGCCTCTGTTCGGGTCTGATCAGCAGTAAGGGGTGGGAATAGAAAGGTAGAAGCACTGCTCAGTGTCTGTACAAGTTTCTGGCAGCAAAAATAAAGAGTTCTACATCAAAATTAACAAATCCTATTTGTTGCTATCACGAGTTCTCAGCCTTGACCTGTGCGGATGTCGATACAGTGTCAGAGCTTCGGTCGAGTGCTGCCTGCGGTTGCTTGTTCTGCATGTGCAGTTGCAAGAGGCTTGCCTGTCGGCCCGCATAGTCACACAATTGACACTTGAACGGGAGGTCTCCCGTATGTCTCAGTACATGTGTGTTGAAGACACAACGGTGCTTTGTCACAGATGAGCAGTGTTCACATGAATAAATGGAAATATTAGGGTCATTGATATGTAGTCTCATGTGTGCCTGATACTGGTCCCTTCGATAAAAGAACAGCTGGCAAACCCGGCAAGTAATGTGCTTTGCTGGACCACCCGGCTTAGCTTTAGAACCAACAGGCTTCCCTACATCTATTCTGTCGCCGATCACACTGAACTCCGTGCTTCCCCTCGCACTCTCAGCGAGCACTGCATCTAATGGCATAGTGACGACTGGGGAGTCGTCAGGTGCTGTTGCCTCTATCAATGATTTGAACAAATGACTACAATAGACTAAGGTTACAACGGAACATGTAAGGCAAGATAAAAGGGCAACTGGCTTACCTTGGGGGTGGTTAGAAGGAGGCACAGACCCAGAGTTGCGGTAGGAAGCAGGCTTTTGGTGCAGAGATGGGGGTTTAGTTTGCTGCTGCACTGTATCGGTGATAGAACTGTAAACTGGATTCAAATTGCCTGATAGTGCAACCTGTGAATTGTCCTATAAGAACACAGGAAGATTTATGACAAACATGGCTGGCACTGGATCTGACTCTCCACTACTTGAAAAAACTTGATATTAAGAGGCTTTTTGTAATTTGAACATCAAACGATGGGCAGCTGTATGAGCCTAAATGGTGGCAGTAAAGGCCCGCGAACAGACTTGAAAATAACTTTTAGGTATTTGTGACACGCCATATCATTTTCAATACCAATAAAATCATAAAATTGTTATATGTAATAGGAAAGTTTCTCAGTTATTCAAAACTGTTTTCGAAATTGAAATCGAAGCAGTTTAACCTGACATACAGCTTTATATTGAAGGTGGTTCTGGTCAATATGGTCAGCACAAAAAACTGAGAAACTTGTCTTCAAAATGATGGATTGGATTTTTAACAGTATTATTTTTTGACGTTCAGGAAGGTCATAGCAACTGCATCCTACAAACATCACATTTTTATGAATGTTGGAAATGACTTGGCTTCACAAAAGTCTAAGCCACATGAACAAGTTTCCCTTTAGGAGCCCACTGTGCACTATATGAAATGCCTTATTTGTATTAAAAAAAACATGGTCTTGTCACATTTGTCACTTTTATCACATAATAAACTATGGAGAAACAAGAGACTTGTAGCCATGACAAAAAGTACACAAAAAAGCCTAAAAAGGATTAATTGGTAAATAAAGCATCGACATGCCAAATTAATAAGTTTAACTCAAGTTTGTATTATTCCTATTATCATAACTAGTACCCTGGCAGTCTGTGTGCCGTGAAAGATTGTCGGGTGTAATAACTAATTCCGTAACTATTTCAACTTTGAGGCGAGGTGGCCAATTGGGGCAGATGATAGGGTGTCAGTTTGACAAGCCAAAAGTTCAAATCCCTTTAAAAGCAATATTTTTTTAACCTCGGCTTCAGATTGATGGACAGACAAAACTTTTGCTTAACTTATAACGAATAACCCTGAACGGAGATGCATAGTATCTCTTTCAGGTGTTGTGGTAATGCAATAGCATCTCTTTCAGGTGTTGTGGTAATGCAATAGCATCTCTTTCAGGTGTTGTGGTAATGCGATGGTATCTCTTTCAGGTCTTGTGGTAATCCAATAGCATCTCTTTCAGGTGTTGTGGTAATGCAATAGCATCTCTTTCAGGTGTTGCGGTAATGCAATAATATCAAATCAACATTTTCCTTGTTTTGTCATAAACAGTACACCAACTGCCAGAGCAATCTGGCGAATAGAGCAATCTTTGTTGATACAGCTAGCAAAAAAGCAGCAAAAATTTTGTCCTAGGATGGCGAGAATAAAAAAATTTTGTGTTCCAAGTAATGTAAGAAAATCTTATAACAAGGGCACCGTAACCCAAGGGTGCACTGTATTAATTATTTATAAAAAGTGCACATTTAGCGTGTGCAATCACGAAAAGGATATACAGTGTATGGTACGAGCATTGAGTGTGATGAGAACGTCTTAGCCTTGTGGTTACGAGCGCTTGTTAGTAAACTTGTGATTTGCAGGTCGTGAGTTCAAATCCAGTACAAAGGTGATTATTCGTTGCTAAAACTTTACTGCTATAGCTGGACAGACGAACGAAAGACAGACAGACAGTGAGATTTATATAGATTAATAATTGAAATATATATATATATATAGATGCTTCATGTGCTCTCAACTAGTAACTCTCTGTCTCTCTGATATTATAGGGTCACCGGGACTATTCTTTTTTAAAGCTGTGTACATATTCGTATAGATAATTTGTTATTGGCTATCTGAGAGTGAGCCCCTGGACCGATCTGCACGGCCAACTGATACACATAAGTACATGCATTAATTTTATCCGTCATTATACGTCACAGTACGCTGACTTGTTCTGCATATGAAAATAGTACGCTGACTTCCCAACTAACAATTTTACGTTCCCAGAACGTTCCAGGGAGGTTCCGAAAAGTCCCAGAAACGTTACATCGTAACGTTGTCACAAGATTATTTGTAGACACATTTTCAACGTTCCAGCAACGTTGTGGGAAAAACATTGCTGGAACGTAACTCTCAAAACGTTCCATCAATGTTGTGGGAATTACTTTGCTGGAACGTATTTCCCATAATGTCCCTACAACGTTGTGGGAAATACGTTGCTGGGACGTATTTCCCACAACGTCCCAGCAACGTTGTGGGAATTACGTTGCTGGAATGTTAGCAAATGATCCTGCATAACATTCCCACAATATTGGGAGAACATTGTGTAATATTCCACGAACATTTCTTACATAATATTGTCTCAAGGCTATTAGCTAACATCCCAGGAAGGTTACGCATAGAACATTGGTGGGACATTGATGCGTAGGGATTTCCATCTTTATTATACAATATTCCTAGCTACTGAGCATTGCTTTCCTTGCCGCGGTAATCTCGTTGAGCTAAAACGAAATATAATTATAAGGGCATACAAGTTAACGGCCATTGGCTTCGCTCTACTAACGTAATGATTTACATACGCGTCGGCTTGTCAGAAGACACGTAGCGTTAATCAATAGGTAGATAGACTATCACCATCCATCTGACAGAACATGTATATGTGGCGACTTGGTCAGTTGCGATGAGTTCACACCGTCGCGTTTTACTTTGACCCGTCTAGCTAATGCTTTGAGAGTCAGAGCTAATGGACCCTAGTCATTTTTGCGATATGTCTAATGAAGTGCGAAAATTGAAATTTGTAGTAACTTTTCATTTCATTTACATAAATCATTCAAATTTATCATTATTTTTTTTTCATTATTTTGTTTGTTTTTATATCTGTGATGAAAAATCTATAACATTTTTAATTTGTTTCATTTTAAATAATTTTTTGTTATGAAAGGGGGACAACTTCCAAAAAATGAATCATGCGTTTTTGTACCATTCTAGCTAGAACGTTAGAACGAGGAAAAGGTTTGCTAACGTTATTATAACGTTGTTACAAAACATTGTTATCGAATGTCCTAGCAATGTTACAGGATTGCTACTTTGAAATGTCTGGGTATAAGCATTCACATAATATTGTCTTCTAATATATTCGGAACAGTATGGCATTTCACCATTATGGAACATTCAGCAGATGATCTGGTGCAAAATTCCTGCGACATGGGGAGAATGTTACAGAACATTCCACAAGCATGCCTTTTATGATGTTGCCTCAAAGATATTAGCTAACATCCCAGGAACGTTTTCGTGCAGAACATTAGTGGGGTGTAACTGTGTAGACAATTTCTAACATTTTGATGTTTCACAGAATGTTCCTCTAATGAATTGCGTACAATGTTACTATAATGTACCGAGCATAACCGTCGACAATATTCTTTCCTTAAGCTATACAACATTCCACCAACATTACGTCTCCGAAGCAACCTAATTTTTCTATAATGTGCCATGCTTAACCTTCACACAACATCTCTTCTCAAGGCTGACGGACATTCAACAAATATTGCACCTTAGATATATACGAAGACTTTTACTAGATTATTCTTAAAATAATCTTTGTGAGCATCTCAATAGTTAGGGCATGGTTCCGAAGCTGTATATTTTGGTACAAACAGTTGCATGATATAATAACAAAAAATAATATGAAACACAATAAAAATATAGCTATAAAATGACTAAACTCTATATATATTGTCATCATCAAAACATGGCAGAAAAATACCACAACCTTTACACCAGAATAAATTATATATCAATGATACACAAAGACAAACAAGCAAAGCTATGATCATATTTGTGAATAATGCTACAGTCCACCAAATGCTTTACCACATTAGACTAAAGTTTTTCCAGCTCGTCCGTCCTTGGATTGTGGTGGCGAAGGCTGTTCTTTCATCCAACAATTCAGATTACAGTACAATCCTTTAAGCCCTGAAATGTGAAGAAGCATTTATATTAGCAGATGAGAACTGCTAAAAAGTACAGAATACAAACAAAGCAAATATGAGTATAAACTAAATATGGCAACAACCTGTTAACAAAGTAATTATGAACATCGAGGTTGATCTGCCACATCACAGTGTCACTTGCTAGATACATGAAATAGTACCAGCAATACTTTTCTTTTCACTATTTGTGGGCACTCTATAATAAGGTAATATTGTCCAGTCATTCAAGTTTTTGGAATCGCGATTCCTCATAATAGGCACAGGTGGATACAAGAGTGCACAACCACCATATTTTCAAAATCATCCTAATCAGCTTATTTAATGGCTTCATAACTGAGCTTCCCATAAGGCTGCAACTTCATATTGGCATATTATGAAAAATGCACAAGCATATCATATTTAGGGTTGCGCTAATAGTAAGTTTCTTCAGAAGCAACTAATGTCCTAGTCGCATTGTTCTTATGCTGAATTATCATTTTAATAATTTGAAATTTAAAAAAGAGTTGTAGAATAGCAATGCGGTAAATTAATTAGTAAATCTCATGTAGCCAAAAACACGAACTTGGACATATCCATTAAAAAATAATAACAAACTGTAAGCTAACAACTCCGCATTAGTCGAGTTATTCACTTGGAGTAAACCTTTCTGATGAGACGCTATATGTGCAAACAGCTATATACGCAGGTAAATGAGAAGCACTGTTAATGCTATTGCAGATTGTTCCAAAGCTTTAAGAAACGCCGTGCAGATATTTAATGAAAAATTAAACGATAAGATTTTGTAAGTTTTAGTTGATCTAGAAGTATGCGAGCAGCCTGCCTTTTCAATTTCCTTTATAAGCTTGTTTGAATTAGCGCGTACACTCTTTTAAAAATACATAGTCAATCGGCTATTGTTGCCTCTTACATATTGTCAAATTCTTCAATCATACCTATCTTATATCACAATCAAATAGCTGAAAATCATGTCATAAAAAGAGAAAAAGAAATTATATCGCACTACTAGCTCTAAGTTGACATTTTGGTAAAAGGCAGCACGATTCTCAACCTAACATGCTTATCACAAGTTATACATAATCTAACACAATGCAAACTTTCAAGAGTTGCTTTCTTAATTATCTACACGTGCACACAACTCTTAGATTTCCATATTTTCTCTGCTTAAAATTCTGATGTGCTAGGTAGTTAGTGTTGAAATGTGCTTCCAATCTGCCAAAAAAATCTACGTTTTGTACTACAGCATTTCTAAATTTGAAACTAATTTTTCCAACTTTCAATAACAAAAATCACAGTTAAAGGGAGAGTAACTATAGATCTATCGTAAATTCAAGAGTACAAGTCGAGATCTGAAGTTTGGTTCGAAAATCCTGGTTTTGACATGTACATACCGTGACCTCTTCCATGGCCCAAATCTTTTATTCGCTAATAGTTCAATCGGGATCAGAGGCGGGCAATGCGTAGCTGAAGAAATGGCATTCAAAACACCATCAGTAAGGACGCCTTTTTTGGCGCTGTCGGGAATACTACAATTAACAAAAGCCTGAGAGTAGCATGTTATAGTGAAGATCACAGAGAACAAAAAACAAGCACTTAACCAACGTACTGGTTCACCTCAATACAAGAACAAAACCGCTACCTCGGATAATAGGTATTCAACAGTGTAGCAATGCCGCAAGACAGATTTCTGTCAGAAATCGTGATTCATGTACAAGAAAAAGGTGTGAATGCCCAATAGTGGATGTGTCAAATGGATTACTGAAGTGTGGCTTTGTAGGCAGATACTACAAAAACCAACATCAAATTCAAAACATATCACGTAATTCCAGAAGAGAATCCTAGTGATGACATTTCGAATGGTGAATAATGGGGACCTGGTGCTCCAATCAGCTCACATTGAGTAGGATTACTGGTATTGCACTATTTTATAAATAAATTCCTATATGTGATATCATGTAATTTTGATTCGCAACGGTTTTTTGAAGTTGAATTTTACTAGAAATCGTGCCATGAATTACATTACCGTCGTATTTTTGTGCAGACACCGCAGCAATACTATTTAAATTCATGAAAGAAACGAAGTCACTGTTGGGATTCAAACACAAATGCTCAATGGTAACATCTTCCAGCGCAGCGAGCTGGAAGCTTGTAGGTGTAGCATAAATACACACTGGTCAGTGCGCAAGACGACATTGCAGTAGAAGGACTGGTCTTATGTACTGAATATTATATGGTATGTTTATCGAATTCGATATGGTTGTCACGACGTTAAGGGCTTAGGGCACAAATAAACAAACTTTCCATGTAGCTGAATTAAAGCATATTGATAACATATTAGTAAGCCTACAACATGTATAATAAAAACACAGACATGGAAAATTTGCAATAGTGATGGAAAAATGCAAGAAATATGTCTAGATCTCACCTGTCCCACAGTTATTGATACCGATTCAATTGGTTATGGAGAATTTACTGTTGAGCCGAACCGGTGTATGGTTGGCAAATTGACCATAGTAGTGGTGATTGACTAGATAGCGATTAGACGATTAGTTGCAAGGATAATGGCCAGATCTTGTGAGATTCATTCTAAAAAATCACAAACAAACTACATTAGAGATCTTGCAAACAGCAAATCGATAAACTATCTATATGGTAAAAATCTAATGGTTATGGACTTGGACTGAGATTGAACCGATAACCTTGTAGTTGCAAACCCTAAATCTGGCCACTAAAAACTGCTGGTTGGTCACTACTAATATTGCTCAACATTTTCCAACTGAATAACAAGTTTAGTAGCTCAGTGACTAACAAACATGTCTTTACTCATTTGATATATGCGTATAGATCTTCATCTTTATGAAATTTTGGAGACAAAAATAATGGCAAAGAAAGATTTCTTCAAATTAAGTTTAGGAAATGGCGTTCAAACTTGTATCAGAGTTTGTCACATCAGAGTTGTCTTCTCTATTTTATGGCAGTCAAAAACTATTAATGATTCACCATTACTCCGTTTGTACACAACACACAGTCACTCGCAATGATATTTATTATCAACAATGCCTCTGAAGTAGGTAATGAAATCAAAAGATAATGCTACTACTCAGTAACATGCTTTACACATTTTTCTACGCATATATGGCTTCAAAGCCATTTCAATTCTATTAGCAAAAGCTCGCTCAACCAGCAAAAGTGTTTTTATCAGTTATTAAGACATTCGATAACATCGCTGTGATACGTGAAAAAAATCATTTTAAAAGTTGTACTTCTCTTAACTCTTTGGGGACGCATCACGTGAAAGCCCGTCAAACGGGCAATGTCTCAGAGGCCGAATCACGTGAAAGCCCGTTAGAAATCAGTCTACGATAGACCTTTTTTAAAATATTTTATTTTTCAAGAAAATAGCGTTTAAAAATAAAATTAATTATTTCATCAATTTTAGTAGGTTTTGTAGTAATGTTTTGAGACTGAAAAGTAATCCCTAATACGCATGTGCAAGAAGAACACGTTGCAAAAAATTGCTCTTCCTTTTTGGAAAGCTAGTCAAAATGGACGGACGTGATTGCTCCAGCTCAGCCAAAAAAGTACGTTTAGATGAAGACATCAACTGGTTCGACAGTGAGGAAGAGGATATCAGGTCAGAAGAAAGTGGGGAAGACGATGCATGTGAAATAGAAAATCAACAGAGTGAATCTGATAGCGAAAATGAGAGTGAAACGGACGGCGATGAAACAGGGAGTATTTACGGCTTTCAAAGAGGAGCCGACTTAAAACCCAAAGATTTGCATTTTGATGAAAGCTTGGCAGGAGTAAAATGTCGAATTCCTGGACAGATAAGTATTCTTGATTATTTAAAACTTTTTATCACATCGGCCATCATGAATGTAATAGTGAACGAAACAAATAGATATGGCCTTCAAAAACATCGCGATGCCTGGGAGCCTGTCGATGACAAAGATATTTGGCGAGTTTTTGGTTTAGTTGTGCTCATGGGTATTGTCAAAAAGCCTACTCTAAAATCTTACTGGTCTACCCGTCCCCATTTATCTACGTCAATATTTGGGAAAATAATTTCAAGAGACAGGTTTTTAACGATTTTAAACTGTTTACATTTCACTGACAACTCGGAAAACCCTGCTGGCAATAAATTGTTCAAGCTAGGCAATGTGTTATCCATGATATGTGAGCGGTTATCTTCTGTTTTACTGCCAGGTAAATTTATATCTTTAGATGAAAGCTTGCTGGCTTGGAAAGGACGGCTTAGCTTCAAACAGTATATTCCATCTAAAAGATCCAGATTTGGAATTAAGATATTTGCTCTCTGCGATGCTGTCTCTGGCTACGTGCACAAGCTGTCTGTGTACATAGGTAATGAGCGAGAGCAAGCTGAAGGTACCGGCAGAGGAGTCACCCACAATATAGTAATGAAATTAATGAATGGTTTGCTGAATACAGGTCGTTGCTTATATATGGACAATTATTATAATTCGCCAGAGTTAGCTGCTGAACTTATAAAAAATAACACTCATGTTTGCGGAACTTTGCGTCCAAACAGAAAAGGTGTTCCTAAAGATTTAAAATTATGTAATGGAAAAACTATTAAAAAAGGTGAAACAACGAGTTTTTCTAATGGTGATTGTATGGTTGGCTGTTGGAGAGATAAAAAATGTATTTGTCTAATTTCAACTATGCATAAAAACATGGAAGTCGTAGATACAGGCAAAGTAAATTATAAAGGGGGTAAAATTTGCAAACCAGCTGCTATTTTGGATTACAACAAATACATGGGGGGAGTTGACAAATCAGATCAAAACTTGCATTATTATAACGCTGCGCGTAAAACCATGAAATGGTACAAAAAATTATTTTTTCACTTATTAGATATTTGTGTGTATAATGCAGTCATAGTTTATAGAGTACATAGCGGCTGTAAAATAACTGACCTAGAGTTTCGAAATAAATTAATTGAACAGATATTTGAATACACTGGATCTTGCCGCAAATACACTAGTTCCTGCGCTTCAACTTCTTCCCCTCATCGACTAGTGCTAAATAGTCCAGGAAAAAATAGAAAACCAAAATATAGAGTTTGTAAGTGCTGCTCAAGGCGAAATGATGACGGCACCCGTAAACGAAGCGAAACCAAATTTAGATGCCTAGCATGTGGAGTATCTTTGTGCGAGTCATGTTTTATTCCTTACCATGCTAGATAAATTTCTTTACAAATTGTAATTTATTTAGTTTTGGCAACTGTTTCATTGCTTTGTATTTTTAACTTTTGTACATACATTTGCTGAAATGTCATCTAGTCTATTGTATTTGTTCTGCATTGCATTGATATGTTGTATTTGTTCTGCATTGCATTGATATGTTGTATTTGTTGTCCATTGCCCTTTTCAGGGCAGCCAACTAATCAAAAGAGTTCATTCAGTTCACATATTCTGCAATGTAGCAGATTGATTTCTCCATGATTTGCTGTGTCTGTTCATAATAAATGTTGCTTCTTGTCTGTTGCTGCTTCACCAAATGTGTGAATACATGCCAACCACTCCATTCTTCTTGTACACAAACAGTTAATCTTTGCTGCAGCGCATATGAGTCTGTGCAATGAGTTGATATGCAAAATTGATACATATATAGCTTCAAGAAATACATAATAATAATTTGAATGCAAAAAATCATAACTGCAAACATATAGATCTCAAGATGCTAAGTTTTCACAAGCTGTCTGGAGGAAACAATCTCAGTCTGTAGAAAAATATCTCAGCTTTCAGATGCATATTCATTTGCAGCTTTATGCCAAATTGCACAAGAGTTATAGCAAGGTTTGAGCTGCCTTGTCGGGCGACTGTTGCAGGGTTATCGACATGGCGTCATGAGCATTTTGAAGGTCTTCACCCGCAATGCACCGAAGCTCCTAATTCTACTTTTAATGCACTTAAACAATTTTTTTTTTTTGCAAACTCTTGCAAGCATATGACACTGTGCAGATGCTTATTATAAATAATTTTCACAGAGTTATTGCTTTTAAAAATGTATTTGTTATCGATATTTTATGGAAAAAGAAGTGAAAACTTGGACAAATTAATAATTTTTCAAAAATAATCACAGACTATTTCCAGGAAATTATTGGCTGCCTGTTGAGAAATTTCTAAGCTGTCCAATGCATATTAATTTATAGATCCATGTCAATTTGCATGCAAGTTATTGCGATTTTTAGGGGGCCATGTCAGGCCTTCAATTTTTGCTTGTCTTATAGGTCGCGCACTGAGAATTTCGAGGGGCGCTCCCGTAATGTATCGGAGCTCATAACTTTACTTTCAAAGCCCTTAGACGACCAATTTTTTTTGCAAACTGTTGTGAACCTATGAATCCTTGCAAGTAGTATTTGTACAACATTCTCGATTATTCGTATCAATTTGGAAAATGCAATGGAAGTTGGCACATGAAAATAAAAAAATCATCTCTTCAACAAATTGACACGTTTGCTGGAAAGCATTTGCAAGCTAATTGCATGCAAAAACAATGAGCTTGTAGAACAATTTCTCAGCTTTCTCATGCATGTTGATTTATGCCACTACCGCAGTTGTGATGTAAGTTACTGCAGTTTTTATGCAGTCATGTCGAAGGGTCAAATCGCCCTAGTAATTGCCCCCGTCCGCTGGTACTTTCCAAGCCGTAAGCCGACCGTCGCTAAAGGGTTAAAGCACAGAGGTGCAGTTAAAGAACGAAAGCAATATGTAACCCTTTTAGTGCCATAGGCCTACTCTTTTTAATGAATTCCTGTTTACAGAAGCGTGACATTTTAAAGACAAATTATATCCATTCTATGACTCGCAAATGCTTTTCAAGCTGTTTTCCAACGTCAAACGCATCCAAGAACGATAATCCACTGCAGTTTACCACCATGGAGTGCAATTATTTATAAACACAGTCTTTAAC
This sequence comes from Watersipora subatra, assembly GCF_963576615.1. Lineage (NCBI taxonomy): Eukaryota > Metazoa > Bryozoa > Gymnolaemata > Cheilostomatida > Watersiporidae > Watersipora > Watersipora subatra. Next base: position 811,088 of record NC_088715.1, read on the forward strand.
ACTCGGTTTTATTTACGGAGAAAAACTTGAATTTGTACCAATGCAAAAAACTTTACTCACCTGCAATAACGATCACAAAGAGCGTCAATATCATTTATTACTATATTGGGAATTTTATTGCAAGTATTGCAGATGAGTTAAGCATCGTTAAATCATTAATTGAACTACAACAACCGGAAAAATAAATCAGTATGGCGGATATTTCCTCCTCCTAGTTTTGCCTTGTCCGATATTTTCAGGCATAATACGATGTAAATGCATACCTTCGAAATCTTTCGAAGGAGTACGATGCGGATTTTTAGCTTTCCCACGCATCGAACTTCATAAATTCAGAAAAGTTATAACTGAATTCTATGTATATGCCCACAAACAATCTCGGTTGATATTTTGGTTCATTATACAGTAATACAAAAAAGCGTTTAATCTCTTTGTAAAGATTTAATAGACGTAAACTGACAAAACGTCGTAAAACCACGGTTATGGAAGAGCAAGCGAGTCATACTTAACGCCGAATACCTGTTGGAGATTCCGACAAGTTGGTGATTTTTTCTGAAACTACTGATGTGATTACCGCTGCCTATACTCATGATGTTGTGTTAAAACTGCTAAAAGAGTTCTGAATAAATATCGCCGAGTGATTTATTCACTACTAATGGACGTGATTTGACGCTATTTGGTAAGAAACCTCAAATTGTTGATCAGTTACAAAACTGCCTTACACAAAGCCACTGCACACTCGCAGACCTGCGAAAATGGTGCCCGAAGGGTTGAAATCAACTTGATATCGAATAATGAATACCATATTTGCCTTGTGGTGACCGATTTAACTCATGCACTACTATAAGCCCCTCTGTGGGGCTTACAGACAATTTAAATCAGACGGAAGCCCCTCACTGGAGCTTTTTTATATTATGTGATTTGGTTCTCTTTTTGTAGCTACAAGTGAATGGATTCAAATTTTCTTGGTTCAAATGCTTAGTATGGAGACTATTGTAGTGTGTGCTCATGTGAAACTGACAGTAAAGGATTCTTATAAGTATTATATATATAGCATTTGAATTCATTTCATGTGAAACGTTAACTGCGGATGATTCCCAACATCTATAAGCACAAAAGCTCTGAAACGCGCTCGTAGAGAGCATACGAATTTCATCGCATCTGACGAAGACTTGCCTTGTTTGGCCTGACCCATTTTGTGAGCAGCTGTTTGAATGGCTTTTGTTGACACAAATTAATTATGTTCAACCTAAAATGAATTACGTAGTGAATAAGTTGAAGACTCTTTTATGAGAAAGAGATTTTGAGGTGATTTTTTTGTGAGCAGTACATCATGTTTATGTTACAAAACTATTTATTGTACTGACTGAAAAGAAAAACGAAGTTGCAAGTTGTCAGTCAAGACTCAATAATAATTTTTTATTTACAGCATGAAACTTTGTTGAGTCCAAAAATAATCCATCAGACAACAAGCAAAGCAACCTTTTCACTTCTAACATTCCTTGCAAAAAACATAATTTTCAGTGATTTGTCTGCTAATATGTTACACAATTCTAAGAAAATTTATCTTTGCCAAAATTATTTAAGCATTGCCAAGTGGAAGTAACTTTATGCGGATCCATGGTCTATTCTAGCAAATACATGTAGACTAATTATTATGACATGACCATGTAGTAACTGTAATTTTTAATTTCTGTAATTTATCTAATTGTAATTTTTACAATTTGATATAAATGAGATAATCTCTCTTCGAGTTAAATTCAACAACAAGATTGCATAAAGGTTTGGAAATTTTTTTGAAGGTGCATCCCCCTTTTTCTTATTTTGTAAAGAGCAAATCTGACAATACAACAATCATTTCAACGGGTATGTGAACTGACTGTTTGATATAGCCGCGTAATTGCCTTTAAGCTGTATAAATCATCTATGTGAGAATTTTCTGCAAGTTGACAGGCTCGGTTACGATGGTTGTTTCTTGTGTCATTACTGACCAATGCCCCAGATGGGCGCAAACTATTTTGTAATTGCAAAAGGAAGATTTGTTTAGTAAATTGACAATGTCATATAAGCAAGCTAATAACAATAACTGAACACTTCATTGTTTTGTTAATTATTTGTAATATCTACTGTGACAAGCAACAACAAAAACTGAGCCAAAGGTTTCAAAAGAACAGTGAATATCACACTGTATTATTTAACACTGTTTACGAAAACCTACAATAGGTGTTCTCGTCATTTCATGAACAAAAAATAAGATTGTTATATATGAGTAGTATATAGAGAGCAGATCTACACATAAAAGTGACGGATCCAGCGGGGGGATAGAAAAAGGGGGTTGTGAATTAAATTGGCTAGGGGTGTAGATTGAATCGTGTGGAGTTGAATGAGATGTTGGGGTTTGGGGGGAAATTGTGGTGTAGAGTAGGGGGTTGAATTCGAGGGGTTACGGATCCGCTCCTGGCGTAATCGGCGGATTATCTGTGGATGAGTCATCGGATTAGCGGGGGATGAGTCATCCGATTGAACGCGGATTATCGCGGGATTAGTCGGGGGAATCGTCGCGGATTAGTCGGGCGAATCGTCGCCGATTATCGGTGGAATAGTGGGGGTGAATATCTGGGACATCGAGGGCTGGATGGTTTTCCGGAGTGGATCTCGCGGATTATCGAGGAGAGTGAGAGATTACCTAGCGGATGAGTGAGGGGGTTAATATCTGGGACACCGAGGGGTTGATTTTCCGGAGATTGTTATATATTTGAAACATTGAATATATATGAGAAAGTGTTTATGTACAAAGTTATTTTTTGAAGATTTGATGATTTTGTAATGTTGAAGCTCTTGAATGGTTAAGAATTTTAAGGAATTTATTTTCGGTTTTTTTTTTTGTATTTTTTTGTATGTAAGATTGAAATTTGTTGGAGAAATTAATATGTTGAATGAAAGATCAGTTTTATTACAAAATTATTCACTTTAAAAGATATATTTATATGTATTATTCATTATTTCCATCATCATTTTGTTTCAATAAAAATAAAATAGTTTATGTTTAACTTGAAATATATGAAAATATTCAAGTAGATAGGACACAATAAAGATAATATAGGTTAATAAAGTACTGAGAATAAGTATATGTACAATTATTATAAAGTGCTGTAAGAGATCATCAGGTGTGGTAAAAAAGTACAAAGAATAAGTATGTGTACAATTATTATAAAGTGTAGTAAAAGACCATCAAGAGTGTTAATAAAATACAGAGAATAAGTATATGTACAATTATTATAAAGTGCTGTAAGAGATCATCAAGAGTGTTAATAAAGTACAGAGAATAAGTATATGTACAATTATTATAAAGTGCTGTCAGAGATCATCAGGAGTGTTAATAAAGTACAGAGAATAAGTATATGTACAATTATTATAAAGTGTAGTGAGAGATCATCAGGAGTGTTATTAAAGTACAGATAATAAGTATATGTACAATTATTATAAAGTGCTGTAAGAGTTCATCAGGAGTGTTAATAAAGTACAGATATTAAGTATATGTACAATTATTATAAAGTGCTGTAAGAAATCATCAAGAGTGTTAATAAAGTACAGAGAATAAGTATATGTACAATTATTATAAGGTGCTGTAAGAGATCATCAGGTGTGTTAACAAAGTACAGATAATAAGTATATGTACAATTATTATAAAGTGCTGTAAGAGTTCATCAAGAGTGTTAATAAAGTACAGATATTAAGTATATGTACAATTATTATAAAGTGCTGTAAGAGATCATTAGGGGTGTTAATAAAGTACTGAGAATAAGTATATGTACAATTATTATAAAGTGCTGTAAGAGATCATCAGGTGTGGTAAAAAAGTACAAAGAATAAGTATGTGTACAATTATTATAAAGTGTAGTAAAAGACCATCAAGAGTGTTAATAAAATACAGAGAATAAGTATATGTACAATTATTATAAAGTGCTGTAAGAGATCATCAAGAGTGTTAATAAAGTACAGAGAATAAGTATATGTACAATTATTATAAAGTGCTGTCAGAGATCATCAGGAGTGTTAATAAAGTACAGAGAATAAGTATATGTACAATTATTATAAAGTGTAGTGAGAGATCATCAGGAGTGTTATTAAAGTACAGATAATAAGTATATGTACAATTATTATAAAGTGCTGTAAGAGTTCATCAGGAGTGTTAATAAAGTACAGATATTAAGTATATGTACAATTATTATAAAGTGCTGTAAGAAATCATCAAGAGTGTTAATAAAGTACAGAGAATAAGTATATGTACAATTATTATAAGGTGCTGTAAGAGATCATCAGGTGTGTTAACAAAGTACAGATAATAAGTATATGTACAATTATTATAAAGTGCTGTAAGAGTTCATCAAGAGTGTTAATAAAGTACAGATATTAAGTATATGTACAATTATTATAAAGTGCTGTAAGAGATCATTAGGGGTGTTAATAAAGTACAGAGAATAAGTATATGTACAATTATTATAAAGTGTATTAAGAGATCATCAGGAGTGTTAATAAAGTACTGAGAATAAGTATGTGTACAATTATTATAAAGTGCTGTAAGAGATCATCAAGAGTGTTAATAAAGTACAGAGAATAAGTATATGTACAATTATTATAAAGTGTATTAAGAGATCATCAGGAGTGTTAATAAAGTACTGAGAATAAGTATGTGTACAATTATTATAAAGTACTGTAAGAGATCATCAGGAGTGTTAATAAAGTACTGAGAATAAGTATATGTACAATTATTATAAAGTACTGTAAGAGATCATCAAGAGTGTTAATAAAGTACTGAGAATAAGTATATGTACAATTATTATAAAGTGCTGTAAGAGATCATCATGAGTGTTAATAAAGTACTGAGAATAAGTATATGTACAATTATTATAAAGTGTATTAAGAGATCATCAGGAGTGTTAATAAAGTACTGAGAATAATTATGTGTACAATTATTATAAAGTGCTGTAAGAGATCATCAAGAGTGTTAATAAAGTACAGAGAATAAGTATATGTACAATTATTATAAAGTACTATAAGAGATCATTAGGAGTGTTAATAAAGTACTGAGAATAAGTATGTGTACAATTATTATAAAGTGCTGTAAGAGATCATCAAGAGTGTCAATAAAGTACTGAAAATAAGTATATGTACAATTATTATTAAGTGCTGTAAGAGTTCATCAAGAGTGTTTTAGTAATAAAAAATTCGCTTCGCAGAGGATTTAAACTTGCGAAGATTGTAATCGCAAGTTTGCAAACACGCATAACTAACCACAAGATTGTGATTTTCGGCCATCTTTTTTTCAGTATCCGTATTGCGATTGTAGGTTACTAACTAAATGTATATGTAATTTTTACTATTAACTAATATTACCATTTGTTTCATTTTTATAAAGTCATTTTAAAATCCATTACCTATCTTTTAATGTGACGTTTCAATTTCAGATGTCCTGCTACACTCATATTTTCGGTTTCTTATAAAGCAATCGCTAAATCTACAAAGAACCGTGGTGCGCTTCATTGCTATACATTTGTACTGGTATCGTCCATAAAAACTTTTTCAATAGTTTTTCAAAGTAGCTTCTGCTGCAGCAGTAACCTTTGTATACACACGTTTCTACATGTATATAGTCACTGTTATTAATAATTCAGCCTAGTCATGATTTTTATTTTATTTTTTCAATTAAATTGTGCAAGTGCTCTAGAATATCGAATATCAGAATAGGATGAGGTTAAGCACTTTACAAAGAATCACAGCCATCTTTGGTACTAAAAATGATCAGTGCTTGTCCAATTACTACATGAATTATGATGTTATACTTATTTCTTTGGCAATTAGGCTTATTTGTGCTGTTTGTCCGAGGTTGGAAGGAGCAGAAAAGCCTCTGACCTCTTGTATAGAACGCACTAGAGTTTGCGCAAGCAGAGTGCCTCAATAGTTTAATAACCTAACCAGTATGGACAATCATTTGTGTCGCTTTGGTTGTCCACTAGTTTATTGAATGATTCATAAGCAGTTTGTGTGTGTGTATGTGTGCTCTGGTCACTCGCCTGTTCCCATACACGTCACAAAGTACTGGCGACAGCACCGCATGCTATTAGCGGTGAAATGGGAACCTATGCGCCGGGTACAGCCAAGGACCGCCGATAGTTGCAGACGGCCTCGCAATAGTTTAGGGCTGTTCAAATGTCGCAAAAGGCCGCAGGCAAAACCTTCATGTAATGCTCGTACAGGTGAAGGTCACCATTATAGAAACGGCATGGCGAGCGAACATTTTATGTGATTCCTCGATTATGTTTAGCGATGTAGCTTATATGTGAACATATGCCACCGAGCCTAGTGCCGCAAGGGTTTTGCTGCACAAGTTACCGCCAGAGTTTCGCAATCGATATGTGAACCAGGCTTTAGTATTAAGCTGCGTTCAGATCAGCCATTGTGCAGAGGCCAAGTTTGATCTGAGAGTGGGTGATTTTGTCCGTCTTTTATTTGCAGGGTCAGATAACTTTAGCTGATATATTTTAGTGAGTCACTCCTTGAATTTTGCTGACTGTTTCCTACAATGTTTTTAGTGAACTTTTTTAGCAAGCTGCCCGATTATTTTGCACTGCTCATCGCTAATAATGGATAACCATAAGGAGGACGATCTTTTGCTAACATAATGTGCTTCAACTATTATAATAACAGCAGTTTTCCGGGTTGCTGTTACTCATGAGTGAAGCTATGACAATAGCATACACAGGTGTGAAGACAAATATGGTGTTCATATTAAAGCCTGGTTTCCATATGACAGCACAAGGCCGCGACGTCCTGCGTGCGTAGGCCAGCTGTGATATGGAAACTTCAACACACGACGATAGCGCGACGTGCGTACGCTAATCGCAAGGATCCAACAGAATGGGTCCTTGCGATGGGTGCGCACGATTATGTATCCCACAATACACCGCTAGACCTTGTCAACCCATCCCATAATTCAAACGGAGGGCTGTTTTCCGAAGAAATCCGTCTTTCCTACGAAAAAGTAAGGAAATTATCCACTCTGTCCAATGCAAGCGTGGTGCCTACGCGCGATATGGAAACACCGCATTGCGGCCCATGAAATGCATTGTGCACGATCACTGGGCTGCGCACGATCATTGTGCTGTCATATGGAAACCAGGCTTTAATGACACTATGGCTCACGGTAAAAAAGATGTCATTGGCTACTCAAATAGAATATCGGCTTTGAAAAAAAAATTTCTCTTTGGACTATATCGGTATCAGGCTTGTTTGCGCTGTTCACACGATACGATTCTCGGTCAGTAGAAAAATTGGTCAGAGAATTGACCCAAAATCGGCTGCTGTGACCGCAGCTTTAGTCTGTTAGATTTAGCTTTCTGCTTTTAGGAGGAAACTTATGTTATGCAAAAGCTATTATAACGAATATTGTTGGTTGGTCACATCGTGTATCTGCTCTAGTAGGGCAGTGGTGTCAGGTTTAAAGATGTAGTTGCGTCAAAATTTAAGTTGATCTTAAAAGAAAGAATTTTTTTTTCTCTATCAGTTGATATGTTGTTTGTTGTGTTACGCGATCGCATTGCCAAGATATTTGAAGATTAAAACCGAAAAAATCTGATCGCCGTAAAAACGCTCAGGCCACAAAAACGTGCCCAGCCTCGCCAAAAATGATGTCACGCGTTTGGCAACCTGTCTCTGTCTCTCGTATTCACATCGGCTATTTGCGATAAAAGTCTAGTCTAACGCGGCTCTATTGGCATATATCTTATTTTGTATTTGCTCATGTTAGCTAGAATAAAATTTTAAATCCTGCTACAGATGCATTATTATGAATGTTTCAAAGGCCTCAAATAACGAAAATTGAAAATTTGTTCTACTCACTTTCTCCAAATGTTGTTTAAACATTTGGGTACCGACTACCAATTCTACCGGTCTACGGTAATTCTGTCAAGTCACTTTATGTAGAACGCGGTCTTTGTATCAGCAGTTTTGCAACTACCCTATACAGCCTCCCATAAGCCCCGCCCACATTATGTCGCCTATTACATATTGCAAGCGTACTAGTTTCTTACTAGTAGCAATGATATACAGCTGTATACATTGCTGTATATCATTGCTAGTAGTATTCTTACCGAATACTAAATTAATGAAATAAGCAAGCCACCTCTTTGAAAAGAATATAGACAGGGATAGAGTTTTAAGGATGAGAAGTCTGCTGCAAACTGGATTTGAACTCACATTCTCCAGTTCTGCGGACACCCATATACCATATCCGATTCACTACAATATTCTGCAAATCATGTTTTGCATTATCTTTAACAATATTATTTTATTATATAATTTCTACAAGCAAAAATATTTTCATCTCGGCATAAAGCTTTTATTAAAAATATTCATCAAGTCGTGGCCACTCACATAGTATTAGCTGATACAATAAGACAAATTCATCTACTGCAACAAACTCAAACAAAACATCATCCAGCACGCATTCAAGTCTCGCTCTCTCCTTTATGGCAGTTTCCACACTGACAAAGCTTCTTCGGCTGGTGGGACGACATAAACATTCTGTAATCAGTAAAACAAGTAAATGTAAACAAAGTAGATGCAATTAATATGTCATTCATAGATATGTCATTCTAAAGCGTTATCTATTGACAGCTTCCAAATTGGGAGTTGAATAGATTGCGAGTGTAATTTTAAAAACGAATAAACATTTAATAAAGGCACAAGTACGCCAAGCCAACGATTCGAAGCTTTGGTTCTGGAAATTAAAGATTTGCAATGATCAATCGATTTTACCCACTTCCTACGAGTGAAAATAATTTGTAATCATGACTCTAATTTACCAAAGAAAATTCGAAAAAAATATTATAGCTAGGTAAAACGGCAGATAAGCTATGAAACGATGATTGGAGATAGCAAAGAATTATCATTTTATTAATTAGTATATGTATTTATGACTATAAAAAATATTACATTTACTAAAGTATAGAAGACTCTAAGTTAATTTACCTCTATTCTGTCTTCTTCTGCAGCAAAACGCTGCTGACGCCTGTCAGCTTTGGCCATAGGCTGTCTACTCTAAGATTTTACTTAAAGTTGCTCAGAAAACTGTGAGTAGCGGTCGCTCGAACTTGAAGCCATTTTAAAACTATGTATAACTTAGTAATTGTTGAAACGCGTTGAATCAGAAACAATGAGAAAGTATTCTCTATGATGAGAATCTTCGAGATCACAGACAACGCGTTTTACGAGTGAAAACATTTATTACGGCCTATATAAAAATTTCGCACGCATGATTGGCTAACGAATCGACCTCATTTTTATCGCTCGTGGTTTCGTTTCAGATAACAAGCTTGTTACGTCACGAAATTGGCACCCGCTGGAACGTGAGCTTTTTAACAGAGGGCCTCATTCAAACGCATATATCTCTGGACAGGGTTGGTCTACAAAGACAAAAATGGCATCAAATTGTAGCGGATGTTTTAGCCTTTTATGGGTCCTAATTTCATTTTTGACGCAACTACATCTTTAATGCTTATTAGTTTGTTGTAGGGGCTTAATAGAAACTGATGTTTTTTTTTCTTCTCTAGAGGGTATTCTCAGTAGAAGCATATATCTGACTTTCGTTCATTTTTGGCAATTGTTTCCAGTTCTAATTTATTGCAGCTTCAGTGGTAGTGTCTGCCTTTGAATTTTGAGCTAATATAATCGTGCATTGTGGTGCCATTTTGTGAAGCGACCAGCATTTGTAATCTTTAGTTACACACCCCATGAATACCTGTCATTGTGAAACAAAGGAACTCATCATGTTATTCAACTTCTATATTAGTATTTATGCATCCTGTCTTAAGAGTATTATACACATCTTACATAACCACTCATCCCCTTTTATTTAACCATTTCTGATGTGATTAGGAAACAGCTTTCTGGACTCTTGCTAGCTAGCCTGGGCATGGCTCTCGTGGTGGATATGGAGAGAGAGCCTGGGACACATAGCGAAAAAAAGGTAAGATAACTTCTGCAAAACGAGCGACATATGTTACATATGACGCTCAGACTGATACTAATGGAAGCGTGTCGTTAGATTCGTATCTCACGATGTATTAGATGTGGCGCGTTTAAAAGCCTATTGTCACGGTAACGTGACTTGATCTAGTAAAAAGCGCTATTTTTTTGATAGGCTGGGTGGTTACGAAATACCTCGTTTGATAATAAAACGATAGGAACCATAGGCTACTATTCTCTTGCGTTTTCACGTTAGCAGTTTCATTTCATATACTGATAAAAATGGAGCCATTCAAAAATTACTATCAAAGCTAGGCATAGTCACACTGAGACCAGAACAGTCTCAAGCTTTACAACATATTATCGCAGGTTTTGACCAATTTGTAGTTCTTCCTACTGGCTTCGGAAAGAGTATTTGCTTTCAGATGGCACCGTTTTGCAGTGGTAGGTCCGAGTTGTTCATAATAACTGTCGCGAGTAATAATACTCGTGAGTAAAATAAAACTGAGATTACTTTTTACCAGATAAACTTTTCTTTACTAGCAGCGTGCAATTCATTTTTGTTGTTCTATTGCTATTCGTTTGCTATGTTTGTATTGTTATTGTGAATTTTTTTTATTCAATTGATTCAAATTTTTATTATAATTAAATCAAAACATAATGAATTGAACATATGAAATAATAAAACTGTCGTTATTGATTTATTATGCAACCAACATTTCATACTTACTAACCAGCGTTTGTTTGCTGCCAATTCAGATTAAAAATAATACATAATACTCGCGTAGATCATAAATAAGACCGTCACATGATACTCCTTCGGAAATAATGATTGTGATATTAGCGACTTCAGAAGTCGGCTTTTAGAGTTGTCTTCCCCGCGTGTTGCGATGTGTCCCAGGCTCTCTCTCCCAATCCCCACGAGAGCCATGCCCAGGCTACTTGCTAGCCTGACACGCAGATTTATTATTCCAACTTCCTAGCACCTGCTATTTTACTGCTTAGCATAAATGTTATCTGCTTCCTTGTACTTACTCGCTTACTGCCTAGGAAGCTTTGCAGCGCCCAATCGTCTGTGATCTACGGATGTGACGATTGCCTGACTGATTAGGCAAACATATATAAGCCTGTGTAGATCAGAAACAATTCGAACTCCATATTTTACTCACGCTCTACATATCACTCTGCTCTTGTATCACTCTTTATATTTTTAGACTTGCGCAATGAGCATCGGCCATTGACTTGATTAGCCTTCATATATTTTATGTTTTTGCAATTGAAAGTTTGAATTTTTAATAAATATATTCTGTTTTAAAGTTTTTTAACTAAAACAAACCAGTCTAATTCTTGACATTAAATCTACACCTAAAATACAGTCCTTTATAAATTCGCAAATCATAAACCAACTACTTGAACCACCAATCCAGCACTTATAGTTAATAATCCTTTAAACAGAGGGTCATTACAATTTCTATGTCATCAGTCAACTATTCAATTGACAAGTTCATTACTGAAGCAGCATGTTTGTGGTGGTTGTAGATAGTAGTTTGTGATTTTGCTGCCAGCAACTTTCTAACAGCAAATTGTTTCCAGCAAAACTGTTGAAAATCTGAGTGTATTGATTTTAACTATATACATTGTATAATAACCGCAAGTACATCACTAACTTCCATACTATACTCCACACAAGTTGCTTGTAAAACTGTGTATCTCATAACTGAATATTGTAAGATGGCAGATCTCTTCATGAGTGTTTCTATTGTATTCTCAAAAATCTGGTTAATCATTGATTGGCTTGGTTTGCTGAGCATTAGTATCTTTGTCAGACTTATTATTGTTGGCATAGGCCTGAAATCCTCAATTGCTTTATTTGTTTTCTCTATAAAACATGTTATAATGGAACTCTATACATAACAACCCAAAGGTAGACAAGTGTATTTTATTTTATAATTTTAAAAGTATAGCACTATGATTCTTCGTCTTAACTTATTAGTATGCTGGACTTGGTAGATGGCATCGAAATCTGCAAGCAAACACATTAACAATCAAATATATTACAGAATAGGAGAATGTGTTCTAAAAATGGTAACTACCCTTGTTGCTAAGCTCGCACCTATTTTTTGGATCAGCTTTAAAATGGCTTTTTTGCTAGAAAAACAGCAATACTGTTTCTAGTGCTTTTTGATTCAACTTAACTAGCCCATGTTTATTACATTTACTGTGACTAGCATGCTGACTTATCACCACTTGCGACTCTACTACATGCCATTCAGTCACCTAAATGCTGAGTATTATTTAATGTCATACGGCAACCAGCTTTATGGATGCAAAGCTTTTATGTGAATTTAATAATATTTTTAAAATTAATTGCTATTAAATCTAAGTGGTAGGTACAATGGCTGGTTTGGAAACTTTGGATAAATTTTGGCACAGTATTCCGATGTCACTCATGAAAAGATCCTGAGACCTACCGAAATTTATTAAAAATAGCATTCTTTGCAATTGTGTTATGCAATTAAAACTTGATTTTAATGACACAGATGGCTCCTGCCCCTACTTCTCTCATCTAAACCAAGAAAGAGTCATGTAGAAGGTGACGATGACTTCCATGATGATTTGGAATCAAGCGAACAGCTGGAAATCGAACTGTCAAGGTCTGGCTCGAACATAGTGGAGTGCATCGGTAGGTAAATATGACCAATATATCCAGGTTTTCTACAAAACAAAATATCTGGCACACATTGCAGCCTTGCTGCATATGCTAAACTGCATGGCTGCTCATATTGTGGTGCATAATTTGGGTATATAAATGTATTTTGGTATTAGCTACTTTCACTTATTGTTAGTGTATAAAGCAGATATACAGAAAGCAGAGTGGCTTGAAATAATACTGCAGCAGATCAGCGATATGTAGTTAAATTTATTTTATGGTTGATACATATGCTTTTTATAATAATATTAGCATATGGTATTTATTTAGCAGGTTATGAGGTACAGAGCTTAAAACTCAACTGCAATGACTGCACCAGCTTTATAGCCTCCTGTCCAGGTTTACGCATCAGGGGATGATGCGATACTAATCAGTGTAAAAGATAGAGGTGGTATGTTTCCACCTCATCCTGTCATCACAAAGATATGTCTAGGCTCAGAACTGAGCATACGGCAGGGTGTCGACTTACAAGGAATCACTGCAGACATACACAAGCTGGTGGTCACTAAAACTCTTTCATCGGTTTTACAAAGCAATTTGCATCAGGGATTTCCATGCTCGTTCCACTGCACAGCGCAACGTTAGTTAAAATATCACCTCCAGATATTTCAGGATTATAATTCATCAGGAGGCTACAAAGGTAGCAGCTAACAAGGGAATCTCAGATCATGGCTCAGCCGACTGGTCGTCTTTAGTCATGTGTAGCCTTTCACAGTATGTCTAGAAAAGTGTACCATTTGTCGCTTGTTTTCTACGAGTTTCCTGATGCTGTTTGCATAACACCCAAGACCCAACATTTATATTCATGGCAGACTGCAATCAGCGTACAATGTACCAGTGTGTATGCATTTGAAATCAGTTTGTACACCTAGCTATCTGACATGTTAGCCCATAGCATATGGCAACATTGATAATTTTGCAATATCTTTTGGAATACATGTGCATCAATATACACTTTTACTCGCACTTTTTATATGAAATATTCAACTTTATGTTTATAAATTTGCAGGGTAGGAAATACATAGTGTATAAGCGTTGTATCTAAAATTTGAAACAAATATCTTGCGTGCTTTAGTAGTTATATCGAATTACATGTAGCAACAAAAATGTCTCTTGATTCTTTCAGTGTAAACAATGATGACTCACTTGCCTGACCAGCTGCAAGTGAACAAAGCATTGCCCTTCTGTCACAAAGCATGCGGCTATTTATATAGGACATCACGGCTTTGCATTGCCCAGTCTCCTATTGCTAATAGGCTCGTAAATGTCACCTTCAAGAAAGGGTAGTGAGCTTCAGCCAGCGCATTGGCATTTAAAATACACCAAAGGTCAAGCTGAGAATTAAACATGAGTAGCAGTACGCAGACCAACACACACAGGCACACATACATATTGAGCTATCCCTGCTACTTCACTCTGTATGGGGTATAAGTGGTAACATCACTTATGAGTTCAATATAGTGTCAGGGTCAGTCATGTAGTAGGACACTCCCCTGGTCATGAACATAATCTCCAACATATCTATGGCAAAACAGTCTTCAGCCATTTTGCAGCTGTTTAACTATGTGAATACAATTGTGAGAACTTTGCAAATTTTATGCAATTCAAGTTAGTTTATTTTTATCCTATAAAGTTCTGATCAGACATCAGCTGTAATCAGCAATTTGGATTTAAATGCTCTCTGTTGTGTCCTTATGAGGCTTACAGCGTACCCATACCCGTGGTTTTATAGGACTATTTTGACTATTAGGACTAAAAATGGCTTGAGACAGCTGGAACAAACATTTACTGAACCAAAATGAATCGAACAATATTAGAGCATGAGCGTTTAATTAATCTAGCAAAAGGGCTACCCAAATATTGCAGCAGTAATATTAGGTGCTCAAAATTAGCCAGTTCAACCTTCTTAGGAGGGTTTTTGACATACACTATTTTCCCATGATGGGCAGTGCTTCGAAGTTGCGCCCTTTCCGAATCATGGAAACGGCGTCTTCGCACTGAAATCACTGCGCACTGATCAGTGCGAAGTCTGTGCAAATTTGCAACAAGGAAACAGCAACTGCGCAGTGGCTGCACATATCTCCCATGCCATGAAAACGGATTCTTCGAGGGCCATGAAATAGTACAAAAGCTATCCTGCTAATCTTGTTTTTTTCTAATCTGATTTTCTTTCACCTATATTTAATTATGGTCTGCGCCCACAAGGATGAGGTGATTACTTTCCCAGACTTTGTTATCAATGCCAACACCTTTCGAGAAACAGGAGGCACGTCCTAAATAACGTTTAAATAATATATTGCTTAAAAAATTCTTATTAAAAATATATTACTTTGTAAAAATTGTGTTAAGTTTTGTAAAACATTGTGATTGTGTATTGTAAATAAAAGTATAATGATGACAGAAGCATAAAAAGACCTTTTCTGATGTTCGGTATCCATGATCGATTCAATTTCTCCATCAGGCGATTCGATTTATACAATGTCTCTTCTCTGGCTAATTTGCTGAAAACCGCTGCGCAGCATGGTAACGTGTCAATCCCTTCGACTTCGGAGGGGGCTGCATCGCAGTACTGCGCACCATGGAAACATAGTTATAGTCCTTTTAACATTGCCCTAACAATAGACCGATCTTTAAACAGAGCAGCTCGTTTATTGTGAACGATATTTGCAATAAGGTTTCCTTTTATACATTTGGAAAATTTGCAGGTATTTTATAACCATAAAACAGCTAAAGATTTTTGCTTAGATTTTAAAATAACCTATCTAAATTTTTTTTTAAATTCTGCAACTGAATAAAGCATTGTTGCAGAAAAACAGTGATATCTTATAGAGAAGTTGTTTTCATTGCATGAAGCAAGACTAAAGCTGAATAAGGATACTTCATTAATAATAATTTTGTTTGTGTTTTAAAGAGCATTGTTAAATATTAAAATGGTTTTCTATTCTGTGCTAAAGTTTTGCATGCAAACAATAAAATAGAAGGAACTTAAATGACAACATAGGTGAAACAAGTGCAGGCCTCGATTGAGTAAAATGTTGGTGTATTGTACCTAAGTTCACTTGAAATGTAGAAAAGAGTAAATTGAATGTAATCAAATCCTGCAAAAGTGCTCTCAACTTCAATGAGGAATTAGTACGAGTGACTGCGCGTTACAATCAGAGAATATGAATAATTAAGCATTTTGCTATGTACACACTGTACTCTGCAATCGAGCGTTTCAATAAACACTTGCTGATGTGGATTTAACACCAGGCTTGACCTCATAGGTCAAGTACTAGCCTAATTAATGACTCAATAAATAGTCAAGCAGTCTTGTCCCCGCTAAGCTTAGCAGCAATGATTCGGAAGGTTGGCACATTGAGACTGCTGAAATGGAAATAGAAACGACTGAATCGTGAAAATGTTTTTAATGTGATTGTCATCGATATTCTAATGCACATTAATAACACTAGTGCCGTTTCCATAATTGGCAAGAACAATGGATTCGATAATGTTTTGTAGATCGCAAAACTCGCTTAGTTTGCGGATTTATGCCGTTTCTATGACGCAGATAACTTGTGGATTGGCTCAGTTTGCAAATTATGAGCGTCATGGAAACGCAGCTATTGTATGTTAATTCTCTAGCATGTTGAACTCTTCTCTAGTTGAGCTCTAAGAGATGAGCGAATTAATCACATCCTTCAAATAGCACTACAGTAGATGGTCTCACTGTCAAGGACTGTTACACAGGCTGAGGATGTCTGACTGCTAACATGAGCTCAGTCCGTTGACTATCTTTGCGTTGACTATCTATGCCATCTCACCGTGCGGCGCAATCTAACCATAATGTTTTGAAATGTTGCATATATGTTACAGCCATTCTGAAAATAGAAATACACACAAATTTTTATTAATCATTTTGATACTTATGTGGCTACAACATATAATGGCACTGTTTTGAAGCTGTCTTCCATTATATTTGCAGATGTGTCAAAGGTTGGCTTGCAATAAAATTCACATTACAGTTATTTGGTATTAAAAGATTCACCATGTCTTACTCTGTTATGTTGTAGGTGCAAAATATGTGAAAAGGGATTACAAGCTCTTAAAAGCTCAAAAACGAAAAGCCGCCATAGCTTAGAATCTCTTTATTTCGATGACGTAACCACGAAGTTTGGTTATTGTCTTGTCACGAATGTTCTCACGCGAATTGAAAGGCCAATACAAAGCTCAATATAAAACTTATCGTAGTATTAGTTTATGACAAACACTTTGGGTTTTACCAAAGACCGCATATCAAATATAGATGCTCACTACTTTACAGTTTTGCTTCGGCCTGGTCTAATTGGCAAGTCATAATCTGATAATGTGACCCAACACTTCGCAAATAAACTTTGCAGCGCTTTTCGATCATCAAAGGTGACCAACAGGCTCGTCATGATTATCAGACAATGATATGAACTCCTTCGGGGTAAGGTTAAAATATTTAATGAACTTTTGCGATAAGTTATAAGATATCAGTGCTAAAAGTGACAGCATTACAATGACGATAAAACTGACGCGTAAGAACAATAGACATAGTTTGATTGAATGCGTGAAGTATATT
This sequence comes from Watersipora subatra, assembly GCF_963576615.1. Taxonomy (NCBI): domain Eukaryota; kingdom Metazoa; phylum Bryozoa; class Gymnolaemata; order Cheilostomatida; family Watersiporidae; genus Watersipora; species Watersipora subatra. The sequence continues at coordinate 828,406 of NC_088715.1, forward strand.
TGTGAAAACATTTTGACGAATAAGATTGCATGAAAGTGTAAACAGAATCCATCTCTCACAACTACATCACGTTTGAGCCGTTTTGGAAAGGGAATCCAAACTACGGCGGTCTCGTGGGGCTGCGATTTTATGTTCGTTTTTGAGCTTTTAAGAGCTTGTAATCACATTTCCACATCTTTTGCACCTACAACACAACAGAGTAAGACATAGTGAATATTTTCATATCAAATAACGGTAATGTGAATTTTGTTGCAAGTCAACCTTTAACAACTAAACACCTGGCCAGACATTTAGTTGTGCTGCCAAAATAGATGACTATGGTATATTTAAACCCACCAGTCTCATGTGCATCGCATCTCCATCATTCGCTCATTGAGCAATGCTATGGCTGTCCCAAAGTAGGTATTATTCATGGAGTAAGCTCTATGACTGCATGAACAGTAATCAATCAAAAGTTTACTATTTTAGTCATGTTTACCAGTTTGCCTCTTCGCTATGACATCACTCAATAGGCTTACAGTGGAAATGTCTTACGGTGTGTTTACACTGCAGCAACTACTATCAATTTTAGTTGCACATGAAATTGGCTGCAATCACATAGCTGCAACTTCCTACAACTCCACCGATGATTGCACAGTAAAATTTTAGATTTACCAGACTTATTTGTTTTTTGAAACATGTAAACAGTTAGAATTTATATTTTCGAAGCTTGATGCAGTTGCGCGAGTGCATTGGGCGGAGTCAATGACTATCTTTGACATCAAACATCTTTGTAAGCTTTTGCCCTTACAGATGTTGTTACCCGCAGCTAAAGCTTGGAACATCAGCAGAATATATAACAGAATCTTTGTGATAGCTTTTGTCATGTTATGGAGGATTTTGTTCACCCAACCTCAGACAAGCTGACTATTTTACAGCGCTTACTGCTTGCTGTTTGAATTTTTCACCTTTATTGCTCTTCTATATGAATAAACATGTTTCACCAATCATTGCAAATGCTAGTTGACTTTGATCATGTCTCATCGCTTTTCTTCTTTTCACAGTGTATGACTTAGTATGAGGCTTCCTAGTTCATCTACTAGCAAAGTTATGGTAGGGATACTTAACAATCACTTTCAATACGTCTACTTCATTTAAAAGCTACAGAGTGACAAATCTAAACATCTGAGGTATGCATGAGTTGACATTAACTGACTTGCCCTTAATTCGATTATGGAGCAAACTTTGAAGGCATGGTATCAAATGAAACCATATACATGTACCTCTGAAAGGTGTTATGAGGTCACTTAAGTTAAAGTTAAACTAAGCCAAAATAAATTTGGGCCTACAAAAACAACACTTGAGCTAAGGTTAAAATGGTCCGCTGCTTCTGTAAAAAGTATTCACAAAATTAGCCATTATTCTTCTTTGAGGTGGGTTTTCAGATAATATGTCACATATTTCAAACATTCATCTTGTTCATTGCTAATAAGACTAATATGCTCATTGCTAATATGATTAATTTATCTCTGCAAAACATTCCAGTTCATTAGAACATTGTCAAGACATGCACAACGCTTCATTTATTATTAGGTGAATGCCCTGCGTTGCAAAGGTAATAGAACTACTTATAAACACTACATTACCTACTACATTACAATTACAGTACATTATCTGCAACTGTTTATAAGTTGTTTTATTACCCCTGCAATGCCAGGCATTCAGCTAGTGAGGCTATGAGCCCTGAAGCTAGATGGTAATTATTATCATTGCTATAACAGGACTACACTTAGACACAGATTAATATATATATATATATATAAATATATATATATATATATATACATATATATATATATATATATATATATATATATATATATATATATATATATATATATATATATACATATATATATATATATACATATATATATACATATATATATATATACATATATATATATACATATATATATACATATATATATACATATATATATACATATATATATATATATATATATATATATATATATATATATATATATATATATATATATATATATATATATATATATATATATATATATATATATATATATATATATATATATATATATTGTAATGGCTTGGCCGGTAGCTGAGCCAGCCTTACTATCCTAACAAGCCGGTGCAGCCTGAACTCTGGGCCTTCCCCTCGTCGGCCTGCCTGACACACCTAGTGGTCTGATCAGGCCACGGCTGGTTGCCCCAATCTCAGGCTCACTTGGAACGCTAACACAGCCTGCTCTCTGAGACCCTATCTAGGCTAGTCTAGGTTCCGGGCTAGCTTACTGTAGGGCCTGATCTCTAATGCTATGGCATTTCTGATCAGGTCCTGTTGTAGCGTAGCCAACCCTTAGCCTTCCTTAGGTATCTCCCAAGCAGTCCTTACTTGAAGCTAGATCAGTTTTGGTAGAATGGTCCTGACTAAGCCACCCAGGCAGGCATAAACGTGATCAGTCGGTGTGAGTGAATTTAGCCTATTTATTATATATAATCATGAATACATGTTGCACAGCGTCGCCCACTTACATAATGATTACATAACACCTAATTACGTTGCGGCAAGCCTGTGAGGCAGGCCTAGATATGCAGTGTTACATAATAGGGTATAATAGAAAAGCACACATAAGGTTGTAATGCAGAACATTGATATCTAAGGATAAGAGCATAGTTAATACATTTGTCTAGTCCTCCACAATATATATATATAAAAAATTGTTTCCTCACCCCGGATACCCCGTATGGGTGGTAAATTCTGCTCTAACTCGGGTCTCCTACTAGAGACCTGGGAGTTTGAGCACTCGCCTCAAGATCTTAGCTGTTCCCAATAGCGCACTTTTCTGCAACTCACCTGAGTTGATTGCTGTTGGTATTTGGGCAAGCCACATTTTATGCGCCGGTGTTATTGCGCCCAGTGCCCCAATGACTACTGGGATTAAAGTTGTTCTTACATTCCAGCATTTTTCAATTTCTTCTCCAGAAAGGGAGATATTTATATATCTATGTATGTATCTATTTATATATCTATTTATGTATGTATATATATATACATATATATACATACATATATACATATATATATATATAAAGTTTATTGAAAACTACAGGTTAAAATCATTACTACTATTAGTTTCATGCAATCGTGTTGCAATCTTCAGGTAGAATGACTAAAATGTATAATGTACAAGCTATAAAATTACTTAATAAAGCTGAGGGCTTAATACTATTGTGTGATATATATATATTATAGTATACAGCAAATTATGTAGTCAAATTATGTTATTGAGCTAATTAGATGTTTTCTGGCATGCCGGCATGTGGATATTAGCTCACTTCTAGTGTTAAGGCTGGCTAACTTCGGTTCGAATATGATGAAGTACTTTTCCCATAGACATAACTGGCAAGATTTTGTTGATGTGTTGTAAGATCGCGCTCTTTTGATGATCTTCCAGGTTATATTATAGCGAATGTTCTTGTCTTTTAAGTCCCATATGTATTTACTCAATTCTGTTTGTAGCCTTTTAGTAGGATATTTAAAGGATGTATTGTGGTTGGCTAGTCTTGTTTTAAAAGTTGTTTCGGTTAGGCCTACATACGTTTGTTTCTCTTGCCCATCGCGTTCTTCAGACTCTACGGTTGCCTGATATACTATGCATTTTGAAAGGCATTCTCCATTTAAAGGGCAATTTTCCCGATTTTTGCAATTGCATTTTCTGTAGGTGTTGGTTGGTTGTGATAGTGCTTGTTTATTGTGCCCGCTAATTATGTGGTTGATATTAGAAGCACAGCTATAACTTAGTTTTACGGAGTTTTTGTTGAAGATTTTGTGTAATTTGTGTTCTGGTGGAAATTCACTCTCATATATATATATATATATATATATATATATATATATATATATATATATATATATATATATATATATATATATATATATATATATATATATATATATATATATATATATATATATATATATATATATATATATATATATATATATATATATATATATATATATATATATATATATATATATATATATATATATATATATAGAACTATATTTCCCAACTAGGAGGCTTCTATCAATATATAATCCATGTTAGGAGGCTCTGAAAAATTAGGAGGCGTCCAGGGAGCCTCCTAATTCTAGCAGTGCTTATAGTGCTTAACAACCCTATAGAAGTATTTTAAACATGATTCCCATAATTGCCTTATATATCCATATTCATATATATGGAAAAGAGGAGACAACTCCAACAAAAATGTGTAATTTTCTATCAATAAATTATAAACTCTAGGAGGCTCTTATATATGGAACTAGGAGGCATATATCAATTTTAAAATATTCTTACTTTTAATTGTTTTGGTATCGTTTCAGTTAATAGCACAATCTATTTAAAAACACATTGCAATAAGCTTATGACTAAGCATCAACCAATACAAGGAATTAGCATCTATGTCGGATACAGTCAGTTTTGCTAATATTCATGATAGCTTTATTAGATTTGAGAAATAAAGTTGTATATTAGCAAACTACAATACATTACAATTTATTTGCTGACCCTCTTTATGGTTTTCAAGACTGCCATTTAAGCACTCCCTTTTTTTGCAAGAAGTCTCATTGATCTGCTCTTTTTTGTGAAAATTCACAATAATTGCACATTATGGTTTCAACTGATGTTTAAGCATGGCTGTAGTAAAAGTTTAAATAAGTCTATAATCAGTACAATTCATTTTTTCGCTGCCGTTGCATCCAGCCACAAAATAAATCTTTTTTTGAAACTTTGCATCCGAACGCAATACCTGAGAGATGGTTTTCTAGTCGAAGAATTGATTTTTTTAAATTTATTGAAGTAAAGTGGCAAAAGTATAACCACAGTATATAACAGCTAGAGAGATGTGGCTGTTATAATGTTGCTGTGGCTGTTAGGACTATTAGCTCTTCACCCATGTAGTCTACTAGAGCTTGGTAGCAGCAGAATAACTACATGTAAGGGAGCACGTCACATTTGGTAAGTTGATCATGTTATTTTAATCAATTTACAGTTTATTTACTTGAAACATACAGTTGTAGAAAAACAGTATAAATTTTATTTAATATTGAAATAGGACTAGCGTGAAAAAAGTATGTTCCAATTATTATAGCTTTTAAGGAATGCAGCATAGAACACGTTTGATATATATTTTTACACCAGTTTATGTCATCCAACAGCTAATATTGTTCTGCATAGAAAAGTCAAGAAAGGTCAGCATTATAATACCATAAAGGAGAATATCAAAACTTTTTGTAAAATCCTAATTTTGGACTTTATTATTGTTACACAAATGTTCAGTTTTGTAACATCAACACAGACACACCAGCTGACAATTAATAGTTATTTTAGTGAATCAGTTAAGTCTCCAACTTTAATCTATTTTCAGTTATTATTATTATAATAATTTTTGATGCTTTTTTATAATGATAAGTAAAGTTATTAATGTGGTTCTACCAACAGTCAAAACTGTTATTAGAATAACATGATCATTATGTTATTGTATTATTGTTATCATGCATAGTGAGAGTTTGCGTATTTCAGTTATGATTTTGTAAGTAATAGTAGTACATGCATAGGCATAAGCAAGTAAGTGGGGTATATGCAGCCTTTGAATTTTAAAACTTTTAGTATTTAGTTTGAATTTTATATAGTAATTGTGTAGTAATTAGGAGCTTAGCTTTTTTATAGAGCTTCAGTAGTAGGAGGCAGATATTCAAGTTTGCCAAAAAAACCTAACCAGTGAACTAAAATGTGTATTTTGCATTCATTTTGGTTTGCATATCTGTTTATGCTATTTGAATTATCTTTTCATTTTTTGTAGAAACTTGGTAAGCATTATTGCCAGTATATTCATCAGATGGCAAAGAGTATTAGACAAAGTTGGAGGTTCTTTTCTAGAAAAGGTATGTTGCTAATTACACGTTGGTTTGCATAAAAAATGTGTCAAAATAATCAAGGTTTCATCTACCAAATTTTATAATATTTTTGAACATATACATAATTATAGATTAAAAACTATAAAACATTATATCAGTAAGGTTGTATTTTGAAATGTAGTAATGTTTGACGTTTTGGCAAAGTTACTCTGATAAGCAAAACTTTAAATTCACCAACAGAAAATATACTGTACAAAGTTTTACTGTAACTAGCAAATGTATACCTGACGTAAGAATGTAACAGCATGCCCAAAAGTAGTTTTTCTTTGTATAGTTGCAAATAATCAATGACGCTTTAGTTATAGATAACTGCTGGATGAGAAGCATTGATGGCCCACACCAAAGACTGATTTGCAGACATCAAATTAAAGGTATGCGACATTGCAATAAGTTGCTGTAAAATAGCACATTATACATGCGAGCCAAAAATTAGTGTGATAATTTGATATAGCCATAGCTTCAGTAAGAAAAGTTGTCAATTTTTATAGGCATTGTATTATTTCAAACGCTTACATAAACCATTATGCCACTTTTGTGTTCTATTCATCTATTATTGGCAGACTACATAATACAGATAGTGCAAACCAATCAAAGGAATGTAGCATAGCATAGAGATTTAGTATTACTCTTCTTAGTCTTTATGAGTCATGGTAGCAATTGCTTAGCAATTGCATAATTATATAAAATGAATAGTTTTCTATGGTTACCCATTACCACTTTTAGTTACTCAGCCAACACTGAGAGTAATTATCAGATTTGAGATATCATGTTTAGAAGCAGGAGATTGACAAATATTTTGTTTGTTTTTACTCTTACCCTACCGTATGCGAATTTATGCTAAATCTATCAACGACTGCCGTATGCACATTTATGCGAATTTTCCAACAATTGCGTGGTCACCTAATTTTATTATCCGTTGAAAACATAACCGATGATTTAAAAACTTTTATGGTATTGGCAGTGTGGTCCGAAGATTTCTCTAAAAGATTACTTTAAGATAACCAAGCAAATTCAATTTTTTTTTTGGGAATTTTCAAAATAGAAATGGACATTTTTTGTGTAAGTTTTGTTAAGTATCGCGCAAGTCAGAAAACAGATAATTACTTATGTTGATGACATTATAGCCAATTCAAATTCAGATTTTTGTGATTACACAGATAATTAAAGTAGCAGCAGTGACTCTGATGATAGTGAAAGTAATAGTTTTGTAAGTGTAAGGGACATTGTAGAGGATCGTTTTAGCTTCGTAGCGATTGTAGCTTCACATAGCTTTAGCAATGCACAAAGTGAAGGTACATTGATTTTTGCATAGCACTATAATAGCTACTAGCATTGAAATATGTTAACATTTTAGCAAAATAAAATATATTACAAAAAGTTTCTAGATAAACTTTGAAGTTGAAACAAAATTGTATACATATCATGAAGCTAAATTGGCAATTTTCGGTGAAATGGCTGGCGGTAGGCCGGTAGCTTAATTTGTACATGGGTGGCAGTAAAAGGGTAAAGCTATAGAAGAATTAGAGATACAAATGTATGTATTTCCTTTTGAATGATTTAGTGAACTTTGATGATTCAAGACAATGAGTTTGGCGAATGATATACATATATAAGATGCTGCTGAAGTTGCGCAATGACTTGCATTTAATAGTTTGTTAGAAATTCAACTCATGGCTTTTAATTATTACCTCAAATGTTGAAAACACACGATAGGAAGGGTCAGAACACTACTAAAAGTCATAGTTGCTCAAACCTGAAATACAGTAGGTTTTATACAATTTGCTATACAATAACAAAACTGCAAAACTATTGGTAAAAATATAAATAGCAATATATATTATTATTTTTGGCCTTCGGTATCGGGCAGCATGTATGCAGTTTGTTTGCTGATGTTAACAAAAGTTTTACTAATAAGCTACATAATTTGCTCAATTATTGGTGTCAACTTTAAAATTTAAAACAAATGTAGTGTTAGCACTTTTAGAATATACTACAAACAACGCAGAGGAATTTTTTGTGGCATATGACTTCAATTGAAGAGTTCTCTGAAAATGCAACTTGTATTTGCCCATTTTAATACTTTAAAATGTCAAAGGGAGCTCATAATGAAAGCAACTTTAATATAATTTCAAGATGCTCAAAGTGGTATAGATGTTATGTTGACAAACATTAAAAGGTCACTCTGTACTATGGCTAGTAAGTATTTACATGTATTTAGATTTTGCATTGATGCCTTCAATTAGGTAGTGTAGGAAATCTATTTACATTAGCTAAACTACCAGCATGTGCAATACCCAGCTTTGTTTCCTATCCATCACAAACATTTTGCCAACGCTTATAATAATTCATTGCTCTTTTTAAATCTGATTTCTGAACCAAAGGTAGTTTCGAGGAAAATGGAAAAGGTAGTTTCATGGAAAATGGTACGAAGCACAGCTGGACGCTTTCTTGAAGGGGGTATGTTGCTGATTAACGGTTAATTTACACAAGAGCGCGCCACATTAATAAAAGTTTTATTTCACAAAGTTTATAAGAAATAAGATTACTGTAAAATCTTTGTTTGAATGCCATGGCACTGCAGTTTTTAACCCTTCTAATTATTGTGGCAAAAATTGTTGATTGCGCTTCATAGTATATGTTCAACTTTTATTAGCTTCAACTTCTATCTAAAACACTTCTGTTATAGATTTTATTTTTCCAACACGTTTAAAAATAGTACTATTCAAAAAACTTAATGCATTCCTACTTCGTGCATTGCTAAAGCTATGTGAAGCTACGATCACTTCGAAGCTCGAAAAACGATGCTTTGCCATGTTCCTTACTCTTACGAAACTATTACTTTGACCACCATTGGAGTCACTATTGGAGCTGCTACTTTTATTATATGTGTAATCACTAAAATCTGAATCGGTCATCAACAATCATCAATCCTGTCATCAAAATAAGTAAATCTCTGTTTTTCAATTCTGGATGTACTTGCGAAAGCTATAATAGCACTAACTAATTTGAGAATCAGAAAGAATCTCAAATTAGTAAATCAAGAAACCTAAATGTTTCTTTTTAGGTTGAAAAGTCCTAAACAAAAATTTCAAATTGCTTTGTGAGTTTAGAGTAATTTTATAGGAAAATCTTCGGACAACACTGTCAATACCATAAAAAGTATTGTACTACAACATAATATTATTATGCTTTATTATTTATCTTGGGGTGTTGACTGATGTTCTAAAAAAAGAATCAAGGATATTGACCAACCAGAAGCTGAGATATAGCCTGCCAAACCCAAGTCTACCAAAAAACAAGCGTTTTGGTAATCATCATTATATGACGTATGAAATCGACTTGTGTGCCATTGGTCAATTAAACCAACTAATGTGCTCTCCTATAACAATCACGACCTTTTAATTGATTTAATCCCTGGAAGTATAGAACAATCAAATTGGGCCTCACAATCACTGCTCTGAGAATTCCGAACCAGTCCCTCTGACGTGTAGATTATTTTTAGCATAAAATGATTACACGCATCTATCATTTTGCAACATTTCGCTATCTTGCTAGTTCAGCTCAGTTTTGTTGTTCTCCCACTTAGCTTCCTTATTCAGACTCATATTTAGCGCTGTTCAGATTTTTTTAACTATAGCTAATAAATGAAATCAATTAAATCAATCATTAATCTCGGTTATCAATTGGACTTTTGTACAAATTATATTAGTTACATCATTTATTCCATACACAGTTATATTATTATTTTGTATAATATACATTATGATTATTATATTAATCATAAAAATAATTACAGATAAGATAATAGATAAATAGAAAAATCAAATTAAAAACTATCGTTTTCTTTTCATACAGCAAGAGCAGCACGGTCAATATATTCTTTTTAAAAATTATAGCTGTAGTGAGCTTACCGTCTGTTAATAGTGACGATAGTCATGATAATCTACTGAATGCTGCAGTAAGTACACAGTAGAAAAATGATGAATGAACAAAAATCCACAATCCTATTTCTTATTCTAAACAAACTGCAAATCGCGGATGTCGCATGTAGACTATACACAGGATGTTCGTTGAACAGAGGATCTTCGGAGCAGATCCGAAGAGATCGAGTTAAAATTTGAAGCACAATAGTCAAAATCTGCTCTTCTGTTTTGAAAAATCATGGCGAGGGGTTGTGGGCAAATGCCTTTACCACACAATGTTTGCTTGATTTTTCTGAGAAACCAGAGCTAGTCTGTAAATTATTTACTATCGCGAGAAGCGTTTCACATCTCGTAGCCTAAAACAATCATTATATGTAACAGTGGTAAGGGTGCGCAACACCGGCACATGACCAATAAGTCGATTTCATATGTCATATATCTCCGGATTTTTGAAGGGTTTTCCTCTGATTCGTTATTAGGTAGACCTGTGTTTGGCTGGCTATATCTCAGCTCCTAGTGGGTCAGTCTCCTTGATTCTTTTTTTAGAACATTAGTCAACGCCTCAAGAAAACTAATAAAACATAATAATATTATGTTTTCTCTATTCTTTAGGCTATAGAATAATTAGCGGTACAAATATTTGTATTTCTTTTTGAATGATTTGGTGAACTTTGATGATTCAAGACAATGAGTTTGGCGAATGATATATATAAGATGCTGCTGAAGTTGCGCAATGACTTGCTTTTAATAGTTTGTTAGAAATTCCACTCATGGCTTTTCATTGTTACCTCAAAATGTTGAAACCACCTGATAGGAAGGGTCAGAACACTACTAAAACTCATATTTGCTCAAACCTGAAATACAATAGGTTGCATATAAATTGCAATACAAAGACAAACCTGCAAAACTATTGGTAAAAACATAAATAGCAATATATATTATTATTTTTGGCGTTCGGTATTGGGCAGCATTTATGCGGTTTGTTTGCCGATGTTAACAAAAGTTTTACTAATAAGCTACATAATTTGCTAAATTACTGGTGTCAACTTTAAAAATTAAAACAAAGGTATTGTTAGCACTTATAGAATATTCTACAAACAACGTAGATAAATTTTTGTGGCATATGACTTCAATTGAATAGTTCCCTAAAATTGCAATTTGTATTTGCCCATTTTAGTACTTTGAAAAGTCAAAGGAACTCATAATGAAATCCACTTTAATAGAATTTAAAGATGGTCAAAGCGGGCGAATGCTATCGTTGCTATGGACCAACAATAAAAGGTCACTCTGTACTATGGCTAGTAAGTAGTTACATGTATTTAGATTTTGCATTGATGCTTTCAATTAGATAGTGTAGGAAATCTATTTACATTAGCTAAATTACCCTCATGTGCAAGACCCAGCTTTGTTTCCTAGCCATCACAACATTATGCCAATGCATATTATAATTCAATGCTTTGTTCAAAACTGATTTCTGAGCCAAAGGTAGTTTTAGCAGTATAAGAACATGTACTTCTTTTCCTATGGGTCTACTCACTGTTTTGTGGCAGCAAAGGCAATTGTTTTTTAAAAGGACTGTAAGAATTTTATTACTTATTTTGATTTTCATTGGTGCTCGTAGCAAATATAATTTTAGTACAATTTGCATCAATAAAGTTATTACCACTTGTTTCGTAAAGTATTTGGAGCAAAATAATATTTTAGGTGCAAAACAAACATTTTTGCTGCAAACTTACCAAAAAAAAAACAAACATTTTTTATGTTACATTTTAATTAAACACCATGTTCTATTCAGTTATTGCTGTCAGTACTCTGGCCTATGTTGGTAAAACTAGTTACCAAACCAAATTTTAGTTTTTCCGCTCGCCGCTCCAGAGTATTTAATCAACTGAGCTAGTTTTTACAACAGACCTGTATTACAAGACAAAGAATGTTCATATTTATTTTGAATGATCAAAGTAAAACCTAATCCTCAATAATCCCATTGAACTAGTTATGCAAGCAAAATGTTGAGTAATTATGCCAGGTATTCTGCTGGATTAACTAAAAAAATCCGAAATCCACTACACAATAAGAAATAACTTTTTTTGGGTCATTTTCCAAATTTAAGTGAATGTGTCTGAGTAGAATGTTTTATCAATTTCTTGACAGTTCAGGGCATTATTATTACTGGTAAAATGTGAATAATAGGACTCAGTATTACTATTGATCAATAAAACCACCCAAAGTCGAGAGATCTAAAGTTAGACAAAATTTGGTGCCGTGCTAGGTTCAGCCCGACTGATCATCGCTAACAATAAATTGCAGTCGAAAAGAAGTTTTGAACAGCAAAAATGCCCTCAAGATAAAATGTTATTGTATTTTTATTGGCTCTCTATGTGACATTAATTTTTTCCCTGGGTTCTACATAGACACAATGGGCTTGTTTGGAATCTACCCAATTTATGGTGTTGTGGTATTGGGCCGGTTTTGCAACCTGACTCTCCAGGTTCCATCCCCGAGTGGGAAAATGTTTTTACTTAACGTTCTAAGAGTGGCTTAAGATGACTAGAAAGAAATTGCTGTTATTGTATGTTAGATTGAGTAACTAAGTATGTTGTGCAAGTAAATCATATTATTACTGTAGATAATATGCACAGCAAGGAAAAATGTGTGAGTTTCATTTTAGCAATCACAGTAACTGAGTTGTGTCCATGCATTGTTTCCAACTAATTTTTTTAAGTTTTTGTATGCAGTGCAGCAGCAAAATGTGACTGAATAAGAAACTATAACATAGATCATATTTATAAATATTGAGTTACATTATTTGTTTATTTTAGTGAGTAGAAAGTTATGCAGCCTAAAAGAAAATGGAGCGTTCAAAAAGCCATGATCGGATGATTTATGCAAACTACCAACAATGTCAGAGCTGTATACTGTTAAAAGAAATTGGTGTTTGAAAATTATAATGATGACTTATGCCCAAGCCCACAACTTACTCAAGAAGCTGCAAAATTAAACTGGCAGCAGGGTCTTCTTGTCGTTGAGGCTTTTGTAATATCGCATTAAACTTGACGTCTGAATAAATTTACTCCGTTTGGCGACTAAGCAACAACCATTCTATGGTACTTGACTAGTTGAATTTTTTGGTATCAAGCATGGTGGCTGTTGTTGTTTTATATACACATTTATGGAATCCTACCTTAAAGTTTAACATACTATACAATATGTAAGTTTTAACAACAATTAAATTATTTCAGAAAAAAATACTTGGAAATGTGCAACAGAGGCCGGTTTGCCCACAACTCATGATCGCACCAATAGGCAAAAAGATATAATAGATTCTATAGTAAAATTTTGTAAGTGTTTTTAGATAATTTTGTTACTTTTCTGATATGTCATAAGTCAGATAATTAATTATGCGTATAAGTTGCTAAAAGAGAACAAGGTTTTATGGCCTCTTAGCTAATGTGTGCAAGTTATGTTACCTTCTTAACATAGTACATAATCGATCATAGCCTCTTTGAAGTATGTACACTGTATACGTCATAGGTACCTCTAGAACCTATATTTAAGTTAAATAGCTTTATACAAATGTGAAAGGTATATCGCTATAAGATACAAGTTGTATAGTTTCATGCAACCTTCTGACTAGTACATAAATTATGTTTGTTAAGTAATAATAACAGATAAATAAGTTATAGCAACCTACTAATTGATATATGAATAGCAGCAACCTCTTAAATAATATACAACTCATAGCAGCCTCCTAACTGATATATAAATAGTAGCTACCAACTAAATAAAATTCAAATTATAGCAAACTCTTACGTGATCTATAAGTCATAGCAACATCCTAAATTCTATGTAACCCATAGCAACCTCTGCAATGATATGTAAGTTATAGCAACCTCCTAAATGATATATAAATATCAGCAGCCTCCTAATTAATATATAATCCATAGCAGCTTCCTAACTGATATATAAATAATAGCTATCAACTATGGAAAATTCAAATTATAGCAAGGTCTTAGGTGATCTATAAGTGATAGCAACATCCTAAATTTTATGTAACTCATAGCAGCCTCTGCAATGATATGTAAGTTATAGCAACCTCCTAAATGGTATATTAATATCAGCAGCCTCCTAATTAATATATATTCCATAGCAGCCTCCTAACTGATATATAAATAATAGCTATCAACTATGGAAAATTCAAAATATAGCAAGGTCTTAGGTGATCTATAAGTGATAGCATCATCCTAAATTATATGTAACTCATAGCAGCCTCTGCAATGATATGTAAGTTATAGCAACCTCCTAAATGATATATAAATATCAGCAGCCTCCTAATTAATATATAATCCATAGCAGCTTCCTAACTGATATATAAATAATAGCTATCAACTATGGAAAATTCAAATTATAGCAAGGTCTTAGGTGATCTATAAGTGATAGCAACATCCTAAATTTTATGTAACTCATAGCAGCCTCTGCAATGATATGTAAGTTATAGCAACCTCCTAAATGATATATTAATATCAGCAGCCTCCTAATTAATATATAATCCATAGCAGCCTCTTAACTGATATATAAATAATAGCTATCAACTATGGAAAATTCAAAATATAGCAAGGTCTTAGGTGATCTATAAGTGATAGCATCATCCTAAATTATATGTAACTCATAGCAGCCTCTGCAATGATATGTAAGTTATAGCAACCTCCTAAATGATATATAAATATCAGCAGCCTCCTAATTAATATATAATCCATAGCAGCCTCCTAACTGACATATAAATAATAGCTATCAACTATGGAAAATTCAAATTATAGCAAGGTCTTAGGTGATCTATAAGTGATAGCAACATCCTAAATTATATGTAACTCATAGCAGCCCCTGCAATGATATGTAAATTATAGCAACCTCCTAAATGATATATAAATATCAGCAGCCTCCTAATTAATATATAATTCATAGCAGCCTCCTAACTGATATATAAATAATAGCTATCAACTATGGAAAATTCAAATTATAGCAAGGTCTAAAGTGATCTATAAGTGATAGCAACATCCTAAACTATATGTAACTCATAGCAGCCTCTGCAATGATATGTAAGTTATATCAACCTCCAAAACAATTTATAAATAGCGGCAGCCTCCTAAATAATATATAACTTATAGCAGCCTCCTCACTGATATATAGATAATTGCTACCAACTATGTGAAATTCAAATTATAGCAATTTCTCAAGTGATCTATAAGTTATAGCAACATACTTTATTATATGTAAATCAGAGCAGCCTCTCAAAGACATAAGTTATGGCAAACTCCTAAATGATATAAGTTACGGCATCTTACTAAAGGGTATGTAAGCTATGCCATGCTATGTAATGTTCCCATTGTAACTATTACATAAGTTACAATGGTAACATTCTAATTTATGTAATTTGTAGCAATCTGCTAACTGGTAATCATTATTTTTGCTTACTCATTGAGGTATGAATTATTTTACCTTCAAATTGATATGTAATTTACAACAACCATCTAGACATTCTCCAAGTTTTGACAGTTTTTCTAGTATGCATATATACAAAGTATGATAAGGCGATGAATATATATTGTATGATACCATATTCTCCTAAAATTTCTATAAAAATATATAATAATTAGGAGGTGAATAAATATATATATATCTACAATGTAGATAAATTAGACCATATAGGAGGCTTACCCATATATATTTGCGTTAACTCCTAATCCCTTATATTCCGAAACCTCCTAACTGGTATATATTTATTCAACTCCTAACTCGGAAATATGGGTATATATATATATATATATATATATATATATATATATATATATATATATATATATATATAGACTGTTGTTTATTCATTAGGCTCAGCTTACTTTTGTAGTCTATCAAGAATCACATGTAAGCCCATGTCTATTATTTTAGTGACATCTGTGATTGACTGGTTTAGAACATCAACTAGCCAGATATGCAAAAAAAAACAGAAAATAAACGCTCCATTTGCAGATTATGGTTATGTACATAGTGTTGACACAAAATTTTGCATAAAACACGCAAATAAAATCACATGGAAAATGATAGCAAGTAGGCAAGCAAAAACCAAATGTGTCGACAAGCCTGAACAATGATGTTGTGTCTTCTAATATACAACCCTGACTCCTAAAGCTAAGAGCTGTCTGATGTGGACTACTGAGCCGTAGCGATACTAACTGGTAGTCTAAACATTTTACTTGAACATTATCTTTATGGTAAATGGATTATGATATACCTTAAATGCACAAACCCTATTACCCAAACAGACAATAGAAAAACCATTTGTGGTTGCATTGTACTATAGCCATTTTGCTTAGTATCAAATCTACATATGATGTATTTTAACAATTCTAAAGCCAAATTAATCTAGCTTATCCTTCAGTGTCCTATTTGGATCTGAACTGCAACATGATAAAAATGAATTTTTTTAAACT
This sequence comes from Watersipora subatra, assembly GCF_963576615.1. Taxonomy (NCBI): domain Eukaryota; kingdom Metazoa; phylum Bryozoa; class Gymnolaemata; order Cheilostomatida; family Watersiporidae; genus Watersipora; species Watersipora subatra. Next base: position 844,818 of record NC_088715.1, read on the forward strand.
AATTTAATGTGAACTTGTTAAAGATTTTCATAAACATGACTTGACTTGGAGCTCTCTACATGCACATGTATTTTTCTATGTAATGCAAAAACACTGATTCAGTTCAAGCATGTACTCAGCTGCAATCTATTTCAATAACAGATTACCCAGTTTTTTCCAGTTAGAGTTTTCCCTCCTTGGAAGGTTGCATCTATGAGGTGTTAATCATGCCTCATAGCATTTCTCTAGAATTACTAGCAATTATCTGATACAACCTCCGGTAACTTCTCTTACTGCACCCTAAAACTTATGCTTAGTACCATGTGATTCTGCAAAAGAGTTGAAACCTGACAACAACAGAAGCTATGAAACATCCTGATAAAATACACCACAGTATAACAACTCCTTACCAGGTCTTTAGTATAACTACTAAATTGATGAAAACTGCCATATTTGGTAAAATCATCATTTATTATTATTCTAACATTATGACAGAACTAAATTATTTAGCGGAATGAAAGGTATATACTTTCGGTACTATGTTATGCAAATAAAATGTATGAATAAATCGAGTATTGAATAGTAATTTGAAAGTATTCAAACAATGTTGTTTTGGTATAATAAATCAAAACTCCAACCAAAAATGTTTAAAAATATTACACAGGCTCACAACAGCAGACTCAAGTCTTTTGAAATAATTTCAACAAAATACATTTTTAATTAATTGGTTGAAAACATTTAACTTACAAAACAAAATGTAAACATGAAAAATTTGTTTAAAATGTACTAATACACATATTAAACTTACTTGTATTTCGTCTATATAATTTGTAAAAGCTTTTAATGATAAAAAAACAAATATCTGGCAAGCCAATTGAATTATCGTTTTTGGAATTTCAGTACTTAATGCTACAATTTTTAAAACCTTGCCGTAGTATTATTAATTCCCCTAAAACATATCAGTTGATGTTACACACATAGAATCAAAGTACTTGTTAATAAAATGTCGTTTGTCAATTTATATAAAGACTGTTTTTTGCATCATCATTACTTCTAAGAATTACAATTGTAGCTGAATGCTTTATGCCTATTTACCAAATGTATATGTAGAACAGTCTAAACAGATGCAACTACTGTGAACTAGTAAGTGCTGCAGCTTTATAACCTCCTTACATTTATATTACTGCTACACTTTCCTCTTTAGAAACTCTTTGTTTGCATTCAAACTTCTTTGCGTTGGCCTGTTATCAAATTAGCTAATGTTTTACTTTTTCAGCGCTCTCTGAAGTTAGTACCAGTATCAGTTGGTATTATTTTTGAAATTTGCTCTTTTCAACTATATTTGCATTTATCTCAAATTTTTAACAGGTTACTAATGAGGTTTTAACTACATTACTAATGAGTTTATGGTCAAAACGCATACAGCGGTAGTCTGTCATTCTTGCTATAAACTTTGTAGTATTATTTTACATACCTAGTATTTAGGATCTTCAGTTAATAGCATCTATAAACTGTATGCAAAGTGAATACAGTGTCTTTCTTTTCGTGAATTTTAGCAAGTCAATAATCTTACTTTCCATTTTATTGACTACTGCAGTTTAACTATGTTAGTTTCAAAAAACTGCAAGCATCAACTATTATAGCAATTTAATAAAAACGAGTTAATGTGAAACTAAAAGTTGTCCTTTTGTTAAAGCGTAGTGGTACAACTCCCAAATTATTAAAACATCACTTGAAGTTACTGTATCTTGCTGCAAAATGAGAAGGTAACTTCTATGTAATTTTGTATGCAAAATATAAATATTGTGTGGCGTGCTCCGAGCAAATATGTCAACAGCATTGTTGCTTTTAGATGCAAGCTCATAATTTGTTTAAATAGGTTTCTTTCTAAATATTATTGCATATCTCCCAGCTGAAAATTTGGGATCTAGAAGCGACCACTAGCGGTGGAAACCGTCATGGTCAGGATACACTTGCCTGACCATAATGTTCCTGATTGCAACTCATAATTAATCACATTTGGCTAATGTCTAAAACTCTCTGTACCATTGTGCTCGATTTCTCAAAATAATGAATATCGATAGAGCTATTAATAATTCCCATACAAAAATGAGAAAAGTAAAATGATTGCAGACAGCTGTTATGATGAAAAAGACAAATGATTGCTATCAATTGGTTTTAGTCAAAACAATATTTGCATAGGAGGATGGCAAAATGGGTAAAACTAAAATTAATCTTTTTTTTAATAGTTTGTTGTTCGCCTATTTATTAAACTACCAACAAAAGCTCTAATAGAACCAGTTATACAACTATGTACATATGTTACACCATAATGTTATAGCAACATAGCAAGCCAATGTTATACGCATGTTTACACTCCAACATCCCAAAGTAATGTTTTTGTAACATTGCTGGGACATTTATTTGAAAGTAAAAACAATATAACACCATACTGTTTTAACTACATTGCAAGGCAACGTTATATAAATGTTTACGCTGGAACATTCAAAGGTAATATTTTGGGAATATTCCTGGGACATTCATTTGAATGTAAATATGATGTCACACCATAATATTCCAACTACATAGCAAACCAATGTTATATGAATGTTAACACTCGAACATTCCAGAGTAACGTTCCTGTGACATTTCTGGGACATTCATTTGAAGTTAATGATGATGTCACACCATAATATTCTAGCTACATTGCTAGCCAATGTTATATGAATGTTTTCACTCGAACATTCCAGAGTAACGTTCCTGGGACGTTCCTAAGACATTCATTTGAAGTTAAATATGCCGTCACACCATAATATTCTAGTTACAATGCCAGCCAACGTTATGTGAATGTTTTCAATTGAACATTCCAAAGTAACGTTCCTGGGACATTCCTAAGACATTCATTTGAAGTTAAATATGATGTAACACCATAATATTCTAACTACATTACAAGCCAATGTTATATGAACATTAACTCTCGAACATTCCAAAGTAACATTCTTGAAACATTGTTGGGACAATTATTTGAATGTAAATATGATGTCACCCCCTAATATTCCAGTTACATTTCAAGCCAATGTTATATGAATGTTTTCACTTGAACATTCCAGAGTAACGTTGCTGGGACATTCCTGGGACATTCATTAATAATGTTCGCTAACGACGTTATGATAACGTTTCCAAAGTATATTCCTGTAACATTCTGCTGAACGTTATGATAATATTATTGCACAACATTCTATGCAACGTTCCTGCGACATTGTTGGAACATAATTCCACAATGATCATCAAATAACGTTTGTAGAACGTTATCACAATGTTTTTTTGGAACGTTATTTCAGCGTAACGTTACGGAACATCCCAGGAATGTCGTTGTTAGTTGGATATCCTGGTGAATGACAGGAGTTGCCCATTGTATTAGCAATTGCGAATGCAGTATAGAGTAGATATGCTGCTTTTACAATTATATTATATTCATGAATAAACTAACTTCTATTCATGAATAAAATATCAAATATATCCTGGGACATTCCTATGAAATTCATTTAAAGTTAAATATGATGTTACACCATAATATTCTAGTTACATTGCAAGCTAATGTTATATGAATGTTAACCCTCGAACATTCCAAATTAACATTTTTGTAACACTGCTAGGACATTCATTTGAAAGTAAAATTGAGGTAACACCATAATATTCCAACTACATTGCTAACCAATGTTATAATAATGTTTGCACTCGAACATTCAAAAGTAACATTCCTGAAACATTGCTAGAAAATTCATTTGAAGTTAAATATGATGTCACACCATAATATTCTAGCTACATTGCTAGCCAATGTTATATGAATGTTTTCACTCGAACATTCAAAAGTAACATTTCTGTAACATTGCTAGGACAATCATTTGAAAGTAAAATTGATGTAACACCATAATGTTCTAACTACATTACAAGCCAATGTTATATGAACATTAACTCTCGAACATTCAAAAGTAACATTCCTGAAACATTGTTGGGACAATTATTTGAATGTAAATATGATGTCACCCCATAATATTCCAGCTACATTTCAAGCCAATGTTATATGAATGTTTTCACTCGAACATTCCAGAGTAACGTTGCTGGGACATTCCTGGAACATTCATTTGAAGGTAAATATGACGTCACACCATAATATTCTAGCTACATTGCCAGCCAACGTCATGTGAATGTTTTCACTTGAACATTCCAGAGTAACGTTCCTGGGACATTTCTAAGACATTCGTTTGAAGTTAATTATGATGTCACACCATAATATTCTAGTTACATTGCTAGCCAATGTTATGTGAATGTTAACACTCAAACATTCAAAAGTAACATTCCTGAAAAATTGCTAGAAAATTCATTTGAAGTTAAATATGATGTCGCGCCATAATATTCTAGTTACATTGCAAGCCAATGTTATATGAATGTTAACCCTCGAACATTCAAAAGTAACATTTCTGTAACATTGCTAGGACATTCATTTGAAAGTAAAATTGATGTAACACCATAATGTTCTAACTACATTACAAGCCAATGTTATATGAACATCAACTCTCGAACATTCAGAAGTAACATTCCTGAAACATTGTTGGGACAATTATTTGAATGTAAATATGATGTCACCCCATAATATTCCAGTTACATTTCAAGCTAATGTTATATGAATGTTTTCACTCGAACATTCCAGAGTAACGTTGCTGGGACATTCCTGGGACATTCATTAATAATGTTCGCTAACGACGTTATGATAACGTTTCCAAAGTATATTCCTGTAACATTCTGCTGAACGTTATGATAATATTATTGCACAACATTCTATGCAACGTTCCTGTGACATTGTTGGAACATAATTCTACAGTATGTTCGTAAAGGGGCATAAGTTTCTTATGACTAGGCAGGCACTTGGGGAAAGTGATAGAGCATATTTACAACGGGTAGAGAGTTTGAGCAGATATGCAGAGGTGACTAACGATAATGATAGGGTAAGGTTTGCCCTAATTGTGGCGGTTAACGGGTTGAGAGATAGAGAAGTAAGCAGAGAGTTAATGAAGAATGCCAATCTTACTTGGGCGTTATTGCAGGAGGCATTGAGGGCTCGTTAAATGGCCAACAACTCTGATGGATTTTTGAGAAATGAGGGTAGAAGTACCGATTTAAAGAGTGAGGTTAAGAGAGAAGTAGCAAAGGTATCAGAGTTTGATAGCCGAGCGCAGTACAGGAGTAATGATAGAGATAGAAGTTATGATTCAGCAGGTAGATCTTCCCCTAGGGGTAGCCCTCGGAGTAGTATAGAGTATTATGGTAGTGAGGAGCATGATACTAGTAGATATGGGACAATAGGCAGGGAGTATAACAAGGAGAGTGGCAGTAGGAAGTATAGAGACAATAGCAGGGAAAGGTATGTCTCTAGACATGGAGAAAACAGTAGGGAAAGTTGAGATAGAGTTTGCTATAATTGCAAATGTAGTGGTCATGATATGCGGAGTTGTCCCCACATTAAATGTTTTTTTGTGGACGGCGAGGACATGTATCCCGTTATTGCAGGGATAAGGGAGGAGATGTAGGTTACGATAGACGAGGTAGCAGCAGGAGGTCAGGAGGTAGCCGTGATAGTAGCTATGAGCGATATGGCAGCAGGGATATTAGTAGGGAGAGGTACAGGGGCCGAGAAAGCCCCCGCGAGATGAGAGACAAGTCTAGTAGGTACAGGGACAAAAGTATGGATAGGTTTGAGGGGGAAAAGTATAAGGAGAGGCGCGAGACGAGCCGGTATGATTAAGGGTACCGGGATAATAGTAAGGGCAGAAGTGTTAGATTCGCTGGTTATAGAGATAAATATGGTGAAGATCAATGACTAGGCCAGGGAATTGTGCAGTATTTAGAAATTAATGGAGTAAATGTAGAGTTTACGTTTGATACTGGGGCTGAGGTGTCTATGGTAACCGAGGCAACAGCCAATAAGTTGGACCTATGGTTAAAGAAACCGTCGACAGTTTTAGAAACTGATGATGGTAGTGAGTTAAAAGTGGTTGGAAGTGTAATAGTTCATTTGGAAAGTAAAGACAGGCATATGTATGTTGACGTTCATGTGGTGAAAGAATTGAGAACGAACTTCTTGGGCATAACTGAGTTGAGGCAGCTTAAATTATTTACTGTTGTAAATGTGTTATGCGAAAGTAAGTTTGAGGCTGTTAAGGAGTGTAGAAGTATTAAGCCAGTTAAGCCGTTTTTGTCGAGAACCATTATTGCTGGGTCAAGTTATGTTTCAGATGATGTCAAGTTGCAAAACCTGACAGATAAGTCTGACAGAGAGAGCGAAGTTAAGAAAGGTTACACAGGTCAATATTGGTGGACTTGTAAAACCAAGGGAGTGAAGAGTAGTGAATACGTGGAAATTGGTAGTCAACAGGGGACAGCCCAAGGCACCAGAGATGTGCAAGTGTCTATGGGGTGTGATAGAGAACAGAGTCACGATGAGGTAAGGGAAGGTGCTGAGAAACTAGCTGAACCAGTGTCTGTAATGGAAAAGGTTTGCTCTTTTTTAGCCGAGGTATCCATCAATGGAATGTTAGACAGAAAAGGTCATGAGAAAAAGGTAGCAGAGATTGAAAGAGAGGAGAGGGAGGTGCGGAGGAAGTCGAAGGAGAAATTGGCTAAGCTGAAAGCCAAACGGAAGGCAGCAGTCATGGAGTTGGAAAATGTCAAGGCTTTCAGGGTAGTGGTGCTGGAGTTAGCCGAGGTTCAGAGGAGAATTGCTGGTAGCAGACCTGCACTGGTTGCAAGTGAGGTCGAGCTAGATAGGTCTGGGCCTATGCCAACTCCCAGCTATGTGGTGCCATCCCCTGTGCAGCCGGTTACGGCCCAGGTGGAGACCTCCCACAGGAAGCCTGCCGAGCCTGCCTCTTACTGGGGAGAGCGAGGTAAAGATGGAAGAGACGGAGATGAGGTTGAGGAGTCATTACTGACCCAACCAAAAGACTCCGGGCTAGTCAGGGTTGGTGGAAGTAGTGTTGGAGATGTTGGTGGAAGGAGTGTTGGTAGTGACAGTGGTCACGGTAAAAGTATTGGTAGCGGCGGAGGTCAGGGTGATGGAAAAGCCAGTGCAGACTGGCAATGGAGCTGGCAGTAGCGAGAAGAGTATTTTAGATGGTGGCACAGGGTCAGGCAAGCCAGAGGCATAGCCTATGGAGATTGGCTTAATGGAGTCAAGTAACGAGCAACACAAGTAAGGTAAGTTACTACGTCTGCTTGTTGGTAGTGATGGAGTGGCCCAAAACAAAAAGAAAAAAAGAAAGGGCATGTTGTATTATGGGATTTGTTAGGCTCAGGCTATATTGGTGTCTGACCTCAAGGCAGTACAGGTGGTCTTGGTAATTACGGTGAGTGCATAAAGCTGGATAAAGCTAGTGGGTAAAGCTAGTAGATAAGCTATTGTAAGGCAGTATAGGGGAGAATATAAGGAAGTGTAACGAAAGACCGAGGCTTCATCTTCACATCAGTACATGTGAGTACATCGATTTATACAACAGCTTTGGAAAAAAAAAGCAGTACACCTTTGAAACCACAAGCTGCAATTAATCACCAATCGGAGAAGGCTAAACTTATGAAAACCTAATTATCTAACACCTAAAGGATCATTCCCATGGCTAGGAAATTATACACGCTGAACTTTCGTGAGACCCAGCACCTTCATAAACTGCGATTCCACTATCTCATATGCGGTTACAAGACCCGTCCCTCCAAACACCTGAGCTACCAGACCAAGGGTTAGGAGAAAGACCAAATCCAGTAAACAAAGGACAGCCAGCAAAATACACACTTGATAAGGTGCCCAGAGACTACCTCTAATAACCGTCTGAACCAAGACCAGACCGAAGCTAGAAATGACAATTTGATACCAGACAGCCGCAAAAGTAACTGTTTTGCAATTTTAATATTCATAATTTTCCAGCAGGATCTTTCACAATGCGATGTAATTTTTTGCCTTTCACACTTCTTTTAGCCAATGATGCCCTCACTTATTTTTAAATCCTATAAATAGTAGCAATAGAATAAATACCACAACATTTTTCTAAGTTTAGCATTCAGTCACTGGATCTACACAGAGCAAGGCAAGTTGAGCTATTTTACAATATAATGTAAGGCAGTTAGTTGCTGAGTCCTACAATTTGGTAGTTATAGACTTATTTTACCTTATGTACTAAAATCTTGGATCATATTTACTCTATTAACTTTTTCTCCTGTTTTACTGATTTTTATTTGATTCATTTTGTTCCAACTACTTAAATAGTATCTCAAACTTAATATTTTGTGACTGGTTGTTCTTTGATAAATTCTGTTTTTATTAAAAGTAGAGCATAGTGAACTTTGCTGAAACAGTTTAATTATTGAGCTGGTAGGTTACCCCACAAGTTTTGTCTGGGGGGGGGGGGTTGTTCGCAAGGTCAATTAACTTTCATGCAGCTACATGTATGTTGATGCATCGAAATCATAACTGCATGTCTTGAGTTCGGGTTGTTAGTATTTAAGGTATAGACATTACGCGATAGAGCTAGGGTTTGTTTTTTAATATTGGTGGAGTAAATGAAAATCAGGGCGCACCCTCAAAACAACTTCACCAACGTATCAGAGACAAATTCTTCACACCAACACAAGGAATGGTTTCACAATTAAAATACAGTCATACCCCTACATACAAGTGCCCCAAAATATGAAAAACTTGAGATACAAGCTGGCTTTCTAGCAAGTTTCTTTCTTGAGATTCGAATAATATTTGAGATACCAGCATATAAACCAGTTCTCGATGGTCACTACACTATGCGGCCATGTATGTGAGAGGTCACTTTTGAGAACAGCATCGCCCAGTTTTTGTCCCCAAATCTGTTTGAAAAATGTTTGCAACTGGTTGGCCAAAAATTTATTGAAGTTAGATTCAAATTTTTTACTACGGAGGGTCACAAAAGTTTAATGTACCGAACCCGGTGCTCTCAAGTCTGTGTCAGTCCACCGTTATCAACGTCTGTCTCGCAGGTAAAACTCCATTCAATTGTGTTCGTAGTGATGATATATTTTATTGCAGATCGTAACCGCTAAATAGGTATTTGTTACTTTGTTAGTATAGGCACTGAATTATCACAATTAAAAACACTTTTTCTACCGTAATATCCTATTTAGGTAGTTTTTCATAATAGCACAACGAATAAATTTTTACTTAGTTATTTTATATAAGAATTAGTGCCTTGAGATGCGAATAAATTGACATACGAGCTCAGTCCCGGAACACATTAAGCTCATATGTCAAGGTATGACTACTCAGAAAATGTTCTCATATATTATGGTTAACTAAAGGTCAAGAAACATTTGAAGGAAGTTCATTGATTGATCTGTCTGCTACCACATTTGACTTTTAGCGTAACCTTATCGGTCACGTTCATCTGTTTCTCTGCACTATATTTAGAGATGGGACTTTGTTGTAACTTGAATTCCGATTATTTAAGGATATCAAAGCTAGAGGAAGCCTACAGTCAAAGGGCGGATGAGGCAAACGAGAAATCAGTTCAAGCAGCCATGAAAGAGGAAAAACTTGAGAAAGAAATTCGCCAGTAAGTTGCACTTTTCTCGACTCTGCTAACAGTAGGTTCACTTTCTCTCGACTCTGTTAACAGTAGGCTCCACTTTCTCTCGACTCTGTTAACATTAGGTTCCACTTTCTTTCGACTCTGTTAACAGTAGGCTCCACTTTCTCTCGACTCTGTTAACAGTAGGCTCCACTTTTTCTCGACTCTCTTAACAGTAGGTTCCACTTTTTCTCAAGTTTGTTAACAGTAGGTGGCATTTTCTCTTGATTCTGTTAACAGTAGGTTGCATTTTCTTTCGATTCTGTTAACAGTAGGTTGCACTTTTTCTTGATTCTGTCAACAGTAGGTTGCACTTTCCCTCGATTCTGTCAATAGTAGGTTGCACTTTTTCTCGACTCTGTTAACAGTAGGTTGCACTTTTTCTCGACTCTATTAAAACTAAGTTGCACTTTCTCTCAACTCTGTTAACATTAAGTTCCACTTTCACTCGACTATGTTAATAATCATTGGTTATTGAATATGATCGCCACTCAAAGGGAGGTTTTTATATCACAAATTCAATCTAGTCATACCTCGACAGATGAGTTTAGTGTATTCCAAGACTGAGTTTGTATATCAATGTGCTCATATGTCAATGCAATATATTGTATATAAAGTAATTGAATACAACTTAACCTGTAAATGTTATAAGAAACCACCTAAACGGTATATTACAAGGGAATGACGTGCTTTTAGTTGTTGTAGTTCAGTGAGTGATCACAAAGTGAAACAATTACCTATTTAGTAGTTATGGTCTGCAATTAATGTAACGTTACCATGTACAGTACTGTATGGAGCGCGTACCTTCAAGATAGATGTGATGGCTAACAGCAGTGTGAGAGAGACTTTGGTAAACAACGCCTTTGGTACACTAGAGTTTTGTTACGCTACGTAATATAACATAAACTTTGACTTTAACTTCAATGATGTTAGTTCGCTAAACACATACTCTTAAAGTTTTAATCTTTTACTAAACCTAACTTCAATTTTGCCATGGTCTTCATTTTTTAATATCTGTTGCCGGCTTGACACTTTTTGCCCGGCTTTCAGTATAGCTCTTACCCGACCTTATTAAAACTTTTGAAAATGATGTGACGAGAAAGATCGATCAATGGTGTTATCAAAAGCGATCTCTCACATACTTGGCCATTTAATGGCCATCGAAAACCGGTTCATATCTCAAACGTTTTTCATATCTCAAGACAGTAGCTTACATGAAATTTTGCTCGTAATTTGCACATATGTTGAAGCTTTCATGTGTCGAGGTATGACTGTATATATATAATCTAGGCAAGTGGAATGCAGTGAAGTCAAATCCAATGTGTCACCATTCATGTCTACCGCATGGTTTTGCAGGCTACGGGATGAACTGGCAGAGCAGAGCAGCAAATGCAAGAGAAGGTAATTTCCTTGCAGCAGGAGCTGGTGAGGATACAAACGAGCAAACCAGTCCCTGAAATTGAGAGCAAACAAACATCAAAGAGCTTTATATGCATCCTTCAATAACTTTATATGCATCTTATTAAGTGCATCTGATGGATCAGCATGTAACATTCTGCCTAATGAGGCTAATATTCACGATACTGTTTACATGTCGAGTTAGACTGTGGTTCCCTTTCCTGCCGAGTTAGCCTGTGATCCCCCTCCCACCTGTTGAAATCCTTTCTTTTCTTATTACTGCAATGTAATGTACATACTATTTTTATTAGATTGTGTTACCTTTATTTTTGCTTTTGACTATGTAAGTTATTTTTATGATGTTATTTTTTTAACTTTTACACATTTCACAGTATTTTTTGATTTTTTATTCTCCTAATTATAATTGTACAAAATTCCTTCCACCAATAATATACACTTCTGTGTAGCAATGTAGCAAAGCTTTTCGCGTTTTGCATTATTGACTTTTGTAGTATTGGAATCATTTATTTCCTCACCTTATATAATAAAGATTTAATGGCATAGCAGGGGCATAAGTATAATATAAAATGAAGGAGTAAACACAAAACACAAGCTACATGCATTTTCTATTATCACAAAGAATTGAGGGCAAGGTAGGCAAGTAAGTAATGTGCTACTTAATTGTGAGTAATTGCGATATCTCCTAGCCTCTGTTCGGGTCTGATCAGCAGTAAGGGGTGGGAATAGAAAGGTAGAAGCACTGCTCAGTGTCTGTACGAGTTTCTGGCAGCAAAAATAAAGAGTTCTACATCAAAATTAACAAATCCTATTTGTTGCTATCACGAGTTCTCAGCCTTGACCTGTGCGGATGTCGATACAGTGTCAGAGCTTCGGTCGAGTGCTGCCTGCGGTTGCTTGTTCTGCATGTGCAGTTGCAAGAGGCTTGCCTGTCGGCCCGCATAGTCACACAATTGACACTTGAACGGGAGGTCTCCCGTATGTCTCAGTACATGTGTGTTGAAGACACAACGGCGCTTTGTCACAGATGAGCAGTGTTCACATGAATAAATGGAAATATTAGGGTCATTGATATGTAGTCTCATGTGTGCCTGATACTGGTCCCTTCGATAAAAGAACAGCTGGCAAACCCGGCAAGTAATGTGCTTTGCTCGACCACCTGGCTTAGCTTTAGAACCAACAGGCTTCCCTACATCTATTCTGTCGCCGATCATACTGAACTCCGTGCTTCCCCTCGCACTCTGAGCGAGCACTGCATCTAATGGCATAGTGACGACTGGGGAGTCGTCAGGTGCTGTTGCCTCTATCAATGATTTGAACAAATGACCACAATAGACTAAGGTTACAACGGAACATGTAAGGCAAGATAAAAGGGCAACTGGCCTACCTTGGGGGTGGTTAGAAGGAGGCACAGACCCAGAGTTGCGGTAGTAAGCAGGCTTTTGGTGCAGAGGTGGGGGTTTAGTTTGCTGCTGCACTGTATCGGTGATATAACTGTAAACTGGATTCAAATTGCCTGATAGTGCAACCTGTGAATTGTCCTCTAAGAACACAGGAAGATTTATGACAAACATGGCTGGCACTGGATCTGACTCTCCACTACTTGAAAAAACTTGATATTAAGATGCTTTTTGTAATTTGAACATCAAACGATGGGCAGCTGTATGAGCGGAAATGGTGGCAGTAAAGGCCCGCGAACAGACTTGAAAATAACTTTTAGGTATTTGTGACACGCCATATCATTTTCAATACCAATAAAATCATAAAATTGTTATATGTAATAGGAAAGTTTCTCAGTTATTCAAAACTGTTTTCGAAATTGAAATTGAAGCAGTTTAACCTGACATACAGCTTTGTATCGAAGGTGGTTCTGGTCAATATGGTCAGCACAAAAAACTGAGAAACTTGTCTTCAAAGATGATGGATTGGATTTTCAACAGGATTATTTTTTGACGTTTAGGAAGGTCATAGCAACTGCATCCTACAAACATCACATTTTTATGAATGTTGGAAATGACTTGGCTTCACAAAAGTCTAAGCCACATGAACAAGTTTCCCTTTGGGAGCCCACTGTGCACTATATGAAATGCCTTATTTGTATTAAAAAAAACATGGTCTTGTCACATTTGTCACTTTTATCACATAATAAACTATGGAGAAACAAGAGACTTGTAGCCATGACAAAAGGTACACAAAAAAGTCTAAAAATGATTAATTGGTAAATAAAGCATCGACATGCCGAAGTAATAAGTTTAACTCAAGTTTGTATTATTCCTATTATCATAACTAGTACCCTGGTGGTCTGTGCGCCGTGAGAGATTGTCGGGTGTAATAACTAATTCCGTAACTATTTCAACTTTGAGGCGAGGTGGCCAATTGGGGCAGATGATAGGGTGTCAGTTTGACAAGCCAAAAGTTCAAATCCCTTTAAAAGCAATATTTTTTTAACCTCGGCTTCAGATTGATGGACAGACAAAACTTTTGCTTAACTTATAACGAATAACCCTGAACGGAGATGCATAGTATCTCTTTCAGGTGTTGTGGTAATGCAATAGCATCTCTTTCAGGTGTTGTGGTAATGCAATGGCATCTCTTTCAGGTCTTGTGGTAATCCAATAGCATCTCTTTCAGGTGTTGTGGTAATGCAATAGCATCTCTTTCAGGTGTTGCGGTAATGCAATAATATCAAATCAACATTTTCCTTGTTTTGTCATAAACAGTGCACCAACTGCCAGAGCAATCTGGCAACTAGAGCAATCTTTGTTGATACAGCTAGCAAAAAAGCAGCAAAAATTTTGTCCTAGGATGGCGAGAATAAAAAAATTTTGTGTTCCAAGTAATGTAAGAAAATCTTATAACAAGGGCACCGTAACCCAAGGGTGCACTGTATTAATTATTTATAAAAAGTGCACATTTAGCGTGTGCAATCACGAAAAGGATATACAGTGTATGGTACGAGCATTGAGTGTGATGAGAACGTCTTAGCCTTGTGGTTTCGAGCGCTTGTTAGTAAACTTGTGATTTGCAGGTCGTGAGTTCAAATTCAGTACAAAGGTGATTATTCGTTGCTAAAACTTTACTGCTATAGCTGGACAGACGAACGAAAGACAGACAGACAGTGAGATTTATATAGATTAGTAATTGAAATATATATATATATATATATATATATATATATAGATGCTTCATGTGCTCTCAACTAGTAACTCTCTGTCTCTCTGATATCATAGGGTCACCGGGACTATTCTTTTTTAAAGCTGTGTACATATTCGTATAGATAATTTGTTATTGGCTATCTGAGAGTGAGCCCCTGGACCGATCTGCACGGCCAACTGATACACATAAGTACTTGCATTAATTTTATCCGTCATTATACGTCACAGTACGCTGACTTGTTCTGCATATGAAAATAGTACGCTGACTTGTTCTGCATATGAAGACAGAACTGTACTTGATCTGCTTTGATTGGTTGTCATACCAAACAGTCCTTTGCTCTGATTTGTTGTCATGACTAAAAAAGGTCTGCGAGTTTAACAACTTCAAGCTGCAGTTCAGCTGATTTTCAGAACATTTTTCGTCGACCAAAGATGAAAGCTTTTTTAATTTTATTGAATATTCAAGAACAAATCTGCACAATTTTCAGTCAGTTTACAGACATCTTTAGACAGTTTACAGACAGCTTTAGACTGCACAAACAAAGCTGACTTCTAGTTTGTCTCACAAGTCGGCTTTGCTCGAAAGTGCTTGGATTATTATTCTTGGTTGTTGTTATCATCACTAGTATGCTGGCAGTTTCGTGCACTGCAATAGACCATTATGTGTAATAACTATGTGCACAATTATTCCACACCGCAGCAAGGTTATCGAGTGGCACAGGTGGTAGTGTACCTAGCTGGTAAGCTGAATATCTGGCTCAATTCTTGTGGAGTGCACATTTTTACCTAATGCTCTTAGTAAGTATGTACACAAATATTCTTAGATGTGATATTCTTAAATGTGAAAGGTTCAGTGATAGGCTCAGGAAGCTGAATATCTGTGTTCGATTCTTGTGCAGTACAATTTTTTTCCTTAACACACCTAACGTTGCCGCGTAGCTTAACGGCTCTTATTATAGTAAAGATTATTTCTATTTATCGGAGGAACCCGTGTCAAACATAAAAATATTTTCTCTTGCTTATAATTTAGGAGCATTTCCTGAGCTAGTGGAAAACTTGAGTGTTCACCTAGAAATTTATAGTCGAGGCTGGTCAATAGATAACTTCCATTTTGAAGACTTGTCTACTCACGACATCCAGATGGTTGCTGACAAAGGAGGTGCGCATGAGTTCCTCTATGGCTAACTTGAGTTTGGGAATAATGATGACACAAAGGGCTATCTGTTTCACATCCATGTGCACAACTGATGAGGTCAGCATCCGCATTTCAGAAAGTGAAAGTTGATCCCTATCGTCAGCCATTTTCGGCACAGATGCATGTATCCGATGCGTCTAGTTTCACTCTAACACAACCACTGCTAGCATCTGTTTACTACATCTATAACATAAAATATGAGCCATTAGTAGTTTCCTAAGAGTACTAGTAATCAGACAAAGAGTACCAGTGATCAAATCAAAATTACCAGTGATCAGACCAAGAGTAACAGTGATCAGACCAAGAGTAACAGTAATAAGACCAAGAGTACCAGTGATCAGACCAAAAGAACCAGTGATCAGACCAAGAGTACCAGTGATCAAACCAAGAGTAACAGTGATCAGACCAAAAGTAACAGTGATCAAACAAAGAGAACTAGGTATCATACCAATAGTACTAGTGATCAGACCAGGAGTAACAGTGATCAAACCAAAATTACCAGTGATCAGACCAAAAGTACCAGTGATCAGACCAAAAGTAACAGTCATCAGACCAAGCGTACCAGTGATCAGACCAAAAGAACCAGTGATAAGACTAAAAGTACTAGTGATCAGACCAAAAGTACCAGTGATCATGCCAAGAGTGCCAGTGATCAGACCAAGCGTACCAGTGATCATGCCAAGAGTACCAGTGATCAGACAAAGAGTAGCAGTGATCAGACCAAAAGTACCAGTGATCAGACCGTGAGTACCAGTGATCACACCAAAAGTACCAGTGATCAGACTGTGAGTACCAGTGATCAGACTGTGAGTACCAGTGATCAGACAAAGAGTACAAGTGATCAGACCAAAAGAACCAGTGATCATACCAAGAGTACCAGTGATCAGACCATAAGTACCAGTGATTAGACCAAGAGTACCAGTGATCAGACCAAGAGTAACAGTGATTAGACCAAAAGAACCAGTGATCATACCAAGAGTACCAGAAATCAAACCAAGACTACCAGTGATCAGACGAGGAGTAACTGTGATTAGACTAAGAGTACTATTGATCAGACTATGAGTACTAGTGATCAGACCAAGAGTACCAGTGATCAGACCAAAAGAACCAGTGATCATACCAAGAGTACCAGTGATCAGACCATAAGTACCAGTGATTAGACCAAGAGTACCAGTGATCAGACCAAGAGTAACAGTGATTAGACCAAAAGAACCAGTGATCATACCAAGAGTACCAGTGATCAGACCATAAGTACCAGTGATTAGACCAATAGTACCAGTGATCAGACCAAGAGTAACAGTGATCAGACCAAAAGAACCAGTGATCACACCAAGAGTAACAGTGATCAGACCAAAAGAACCAGTAATCAGACCAAGAGTATCAGTGATCAGACCATGATAACCAGTGATTAAACCAAGAGTAACAGTGATCAGACCAAGAGTACCAGTGATCAGACCAAAAGTAACAGTGATCTTACCAAGAGTAATAGTGATCAGACCAAGAGTAACAGCAATATAATCATAAAGGCTACCTTGTGATAGTATTTAGTTTGATATTACAGTGTGTGCTGCCAACCTTCACTAGATTTCGCAGAGTGTGCTGACGCTGAGCAATATGGCTAAACTTCCTCAATCATAACTTTATGGTGCACAAGGTGCAGTTTGATTAGTCATTTTTCTCTAGACATCAATGCTTTGGCAGCTAAACACTGAATTGTTTAGCTTTAGATCAATGACTCATTGTGAGGAACGATATGAGCCTCAGTATGAGAATCTCTGACAGAGCCTCTGACAAGAACTGTAGTAGGACCACAAGGATAACCCAGTGAGTTAATTATAACCAGGTGACTTGCAGTAGAATTGAGCTGTACTATTTCTACAATCTTTAAACAAGCCTTCATTTTGTGAGAGACAGAGTTAATCAAGCTATAGGCAAGAATGGGAGAAACCATTACACCGTGAACTATATATGTCTTTTTAATTAATGTATTCAACTGGCTGTGAGAATTGACTAAACACACAAGGTATTGCTTATCTCCGAGTAGATTGAAGTTATTGTAACGCTGTAAAGGACAAAAAGTGATTCATAACAGGTTTGACTCCATTAATTTTGGTTTGTTTGAATAAAAAATAAATGAGATTAGCATTTAAACCATCCAAGATTATAACCATGTAACTGGGTGCATTTAAAGTTTAAAACAAAAATAATTTCATAACCCCAACATCAGCTCGCTCATCACCTAGCAACCAATTAACAAACCAGCACAAACATTCTGCACTAGTATTCGAGAGGATTAGCCAGCAACGATTTTCAAAAGCCTCCAGGTTTTTGTGGCATATCAGTCTTCCACACTCTTTAAAGATAGAAATGATTTCAATAAAAGTAGTCATGCCGCGGGACCAGAAGCTAATCAATGACTCTGAAATGGAATATACATTCAGTCGGAATTCACATTCAGTTTTTGAAAATTATGCGCGCAATTTATTATGGAGTTACCTGCTCTTGCCAAATAACACCATAAAGATAGGTGGATCAAATTACTTTTACGGCTTGAATCGTGTTATATGCTTGGTAAAGAGTTTGCGGAAAGAAAGTTATTTCTATAAATAAGTTGAAGAAGGTATTAAATAAAAAAGGTCAATTGACTTTGTACTTGTTCAAAGCTTCACACTACATTTAATGGCAGATTTTTATAACAAAACCCAGACTGCATTAAAAAATTACACTAAATCAAAAAAACTACTGAAAAATACAAACTGAAGCACTCGCTCCTAGTTTAAAATTAAAATATATTCTTTGAAGATGATTTGCAATAACAAAATGAAAGAAAGCCTCAACTTAAACTCCCAAAAAAAATATAAATATCTACTAGTACCCTGACAATCTAGAGTGTAGTGAGAGATCATCAAGTGGTATACTATAGAACAGACTAGGTAAGTTGATTGGTGCAGGTATTCCAGTGTCTGCCTACCATGCTAAATGTCAAGAGTTCAAGTCTCGTGCTGGGTATTTTTTTATCCTAATATCTGATCCTTGCTTCAGACATACACTGAAGTTGTTACATTTTCATATTTCTTGCTTAATTCTTTCTCTACCAAAGGAATTTGTTTACCAGGACACAATTGTATAGATGATAACTAATATTTGACAAAGGTGCATATAAACTGTCATAAACTTTAGCCTGTAGTCTAAAAAAACATTTAAATAGCAAACTACTCGGCATAAAATTTCACAGCAGGTGGTGCCATGAAAATGCCACAAATGTGTTGCAGAATTATCTCGGGTACCTGTTCAGCCATTTCCCCTACTACTATGAGCATATACTACTCCGAATCAAAGGAGTTATTAATATTATTACAGCTAACAATAAAATAATCACTCTCAGTAGTATTATTGTTCAATAAAATTCACTTAAAGTCTATTGATCTACAATGAGTGCAACTCTGTAACCGTAATGCCTCTGACACGGCTGGTTGTTGCTAAGAAGAAATTGTGATAAAAATACTTTTGAAAAGGTTTAATAGCAATAAAGTTTTGTAGAATTTTATTTTGAAACCACTTCGCAGTCAGGCCACTTCAAACATCAAAAATAGTAGCAAATCGTAGAATAATATCAATGCTGTCTGATAGAATCAACTAAAATTGGTTGCAACTGCATTGTTAAGGCTCATCTCACAAATGAATTGAATATAATCTATTCATTCAATTCATATTTCCTTTGGCTCAAGTACAGGTACGATTGGCTGATAAATCAACTCACTAATCAAACACTGCGCAAACCCTACTAAAGCCGCACCATGTGACTCTTGGCCATCTGCCAACACTGTGGCAATTAACTCACACTACTCGGCTTGGGGTACTCAGGTTGTGGTTAAAATAGTTACATAATACACTGAGAGTTAATTATAATATGTAGAAAATGCAGGTAGCGTTTTAACCATCTCATGGTCCAATAGCTGTTGAATTTTATCAAAAAATAGTTAATATGACCATCAGTAGTCTTTGGGTCGGTGTAGATACAGACAAGAAATATCCATTTAACTGACGTGAAACTGTTCCCATTCCATCCAATCCTCCATAAATTCACTTGACACAACTCTTCCCTTATTGCCCAGTGACAGAAAGAATGCCAGGTACAATTCAGTCACTAAGGGAAGCTGACAGGTGTCAACAGGTTCTTGCTGAGCTAGACAAAGAAGTGGGGTACTTGAATTAGAATAACACGCTTTCTCACACTCCTCGTGACTACAGGAAGTCAAATTTATGAAAAATTACTTGATTCTGATTCAACGTTAAAGGTTTACTTGCAACAAAATTCAAATTACAGTCATTTGGTATCAAAAGTTTCACCATGTTTTACTCTCCTGTGTTGCAGGTTCAAAATATGTAGAAATGTGATTAAAAGCTCTGAAAGCTCAAAACGAACAGTTTTTCGCAGCCATCATTAACACGGCCGTAGGTTGGAATCCCTCTCAAAACGGTTCAAATGTTATGTAGTTGAACACGATGTGCTTCTGTTTACACTTTCATCCAACCTGATTCGTCAAAATATTTCCACAATTAAACTTCACACATTCATAAAACACTGTCTAGTGTTTTTACGCGTCTATTTCTTCATCGTTGTACTGCTGTTACTTTGAGCACTGATATCACAAAACCTATGCCCAATGAAACTGTAAAGTAGCGAGCATCTGATTTTGGTAAGGGCTTTCTTGTAAAACCTAAAGTATTTGTCATGAACTAGTGTTTTCTATTGGCCTTTCATTTCACATAATAACATCGCCTGTCAAAACAATACCTACGTCGAGTTGAGTATGTCATCGACTTGATGGTTTCCAACCTACCATCGTTTTTTTAAATGTTCGTTTTTGAGCTTTTAAGAGCTTGTAATCACATTGCCACATATTTGGCACCTACAACACACCATACTAAAGGCCCGTTCACACTATCGCTCAAATCGACGCTTAGCGATTAGCGATGGCCTGTGAATACGTCATCATCAACGATTAGGTGTTCACACTGCGAGCGATCAACTGTGGCTGATCGCTACCAACAACCAATAGAAATTATGAACGAGCATTCCTGATATCGCGAGTCCGTTTGTTATTTTTGCAGATTTTGTTATTTTTGCCGTTTATTATTACGCAGATCTTCACGGAATCACGAAAACAGCATGTTTTGGGAACTAGTTCAACTTGAGCTCACAGCATTGATGTTGTGCTATGATCAGCATCAGCTTAATAAACGAGCTAGCAAAAGGATGTATTGGGAAATTCCGTTAATAAATCGTAGGAAAACGAAAAAAAAAAGGATTGTACTACAATTTATTGCCAGAGTTGAGAGGAGGTACCAATCCAGCCTACTGCCATCTTCAATATTTTCGTATGACAAGGAACACATTTGATTATATTCTTAGCAAGATCAAGCATAGGTGAGTTTATAATGTTATTGGCTACGAATCGCCTAAGTACGCAATATTGTTTATAGAAATGAGTATTACGTAGAATTTATGTTTAAAATTTTGTTATAGAATAGAAAAGCAGGATGCTCATCTGCGAGAATCTATTCCCGCTGATATGAGACTGGCAGTGACATTGCACTACTTGGCAGAAGGCTGCTCATTTAACTCGATTAAATATCATTGGAGAATCGGCAAATCCACTGTAAGCATGATCATCCATGAAACCTGCAATGCCCTGTGGGATGTCCTAATGCCACTATACTTGAAACCTCCTCAAACACTTGATGATTGGAAAGGAATAGCCAAAGGGTGGGTAGCGCGACAAGAATGAATGTTCAACTTAAAATTATTAAAAAAGTATAGCTAAAGTTATATTAAAAAAGTATAACTGAGAGGGTTGATTTGTTTTTATTTCAGGTTTGAAGAACATTGGAACTTTCCCCACTGCCTGGGAGCCATTGATGGCAAACACATCAGAATGCAATGTCCACCAGCAGCTGGCTCAGAATACTACAATTATAAAGGGTTTCACTCTCTCAATTTAATGGCAGCATGTGACGCTAATTTAAAATTTACACTCATTGATGTAGGACAGGCTGGACGGTGGAGCGATGCTGGTGTGTTCGAAACGTGTTCCTTTGGGACTGCTCTTATGAATGGCAAGTATATAAAACACGGTATGAAAGAAAATGTGAAAATGCTGTATTATGCTACATAGATGGTGATGTGCAGTAATGTTCAATTGGCAACCTCGAATACATGTTTGCTAATATAATTAATGTAACGTAATTGTTCAATATTTGTGTCAATGCGCAGGTACCATGGCAATACCTGGAGACGAACACATCCAAGGATACCCAAATGCACTGTCATATTGCTTTGTTGGTGACGAAGCCTTTCCATTAAAAACATGGCTTATGAGACCATTCCCTGGACGTGCAATTACTAATCAACAAAGGGTTTACAATTACAGGCTTTCTCGAGCTCGGCGAACTATTGAAAATGCTTTCGGTAAGCTAGTTTTTATCACCTAAAGTTTTTGTTTGGTTTTTGGAAAAAATAAGTTATTAACTTGAAATAACATGATTTCACAAGGTATGTTGTAATGTTTCAGGTGTACTAAGTTCTAGATGGCGTGTTCTTCAGCGAACAATGATAGGACAGCCAGAGAGAGTATCTACCATCGTGCGTGCTCTGTGCGCGCTGCACAATCTGCTGCAGAGTCGTGAACCAGCGCATTATATGCCAACAGGATACATCGACACAGATGATGAGCTAGGCCTATGGAGAAATTCAGGAATGGCCTTAGATGAAGTTAGACAACCTGCACCTAGGAATTCAGTAACTTATGCAATCGATATGAGGAATTCTTTTATGCAGTACTTTAACTGCAACAGCGGCAGGCTTGATTATCAAGAGCATCATGTTTTACACCGTACAAATTAGACAGTTAATATTTTATATCGTTATATATATATATATTATTATATAGTTGACTCCTTGAATAAATAAGCGTGTTCATAAATACTGATGGGACATTCAGAGTTATTTGATGCCAACTACACATGCACATTTGCTCTTATTAAAAATCATTTTAATTAATCGATGCAGTATTTTCTTGGCTTTCAAATCATATAAAATTTACTGCTTTCAAAAGAATAGTTCCGGAACTATGAAGTGCAACATGTGTAAATGATGGGACATTTGTGGTGTCCCATCATTTATGCATGTTGCCTATCACAGCTCCTGAACTACTATTTTGAAAGCAGTAAATTTTAGATTACCTGAAAGCCAAGAAAATACTGCATCGATTAATTCAAAGAATTTTTTAATAAGAGCAAATGTGCATGTGTAGTTGGCATCAAATAAATCTAATTGTCCCATCATTATTGCCTAAATATAAATGTATATAAAATATTCTAGTTAGAGTTGAGCATATTTAAATATGACGCTGGATGTGCTTCATCATCACTTTCGTCAACTCCATCAACTCCTTCATTAGCGATTACTTGCATGATTTTTATTTTTGTTTGGAGTGCTTTTGATGGTGTCATTTTTCTTATGTATCCGGCAACCTCCATTCCAAAGTGATAACTTATGTCTTTTTCTTGCTCTTCTCGCGCAATTCTTTTTTGTACTCTCGTAGAAATTGCTTGAAGTTGCAATCTGTAAAATCGGACAGTGTTGTGCATGTGAGTTCGATTACAAGGATCCCATAAATTACGCATACTTGCCAACTTTTAGTATTTTACGTATGCTTACTGAAATGGATCTTCGGCCGTTTCTGCAGGCCTCCTTCTTTTAGTAGGTGGCATATCTCGCATAGTTTGTGAAGTTGAAGGTGAGGCAGCAGGAGGGCTGTTTAAGGAGGCTGAGGTGGAACAGCACTCAATGCTCTCTATTGGAGCTGATTCAGAGCAAGGGGCATCTATTGCTTGTGACATTGTTTGGTAGTTACTCTGTGTCCTATTATCAAGTTGAAAAACAATTGAACTACAAACAATGGCCACATTTTTTTAAACCGAAACTTATAAAAAATAAACGATATATATTAACTTACAATCTTTTTATGTTGTAATCTCGTAACCATTGAAGGTGCTCCCATAGTGACCATGTTACATTTGGTCCTCGCCCGCTGCCACTCTTTTTGGCGTTTACTTCTTTCCGCACGTACGAGGAAAACGTATCCCTTATGTCTTTCCAACGCTTTTGGATACTGATACCTGCAAAATATTAACAGCATGAATAATAGTAAGTATCGGGGTACCATACACAACTGTTTTATATCCTTTGTGCAACAGCCCAAACTCAAAATAAAGTATTTAATGATTTTATATATTATCTGGTGAAAGCAATATTCGCAGACAATACTTGTGTACTAACCATCTTCAGTTTTGCCGAGCTGCTGGCTCATCTGTGCAGCTATCTGGTTAAACGCATTGGTTTTAATGCTTTTGGATTTTTTATAAGAGGGTGAAGTGAAGTCGTACAAACATGGATAATCTTTAACATAGCTGATTATTAATTCGTCACGGGCATACTTGTTCGCCATGCTTGCTAAATGACCTTGACCATGACAATTGTTGAAATTGTATTCAATGTCGTCCGCAAACAGCCAATCAATATGCAGATAGTTGCGATCATCGGTGTCAAAGTTCAACGTGTTGAAAGTCCATCGCATCGTCGCTAGCAGCGATTGCGTTGACCGCTCATCGCAAAATGACGTCATCGCATCCCACAGCTCATCGCTGAACGTCGATTTGAGCGATAATGTGAACGGGCCTTTATACACTGAAAGTTAATTATAATCTGTAAACAATGCAGATAGTCTCCTAACCACCTCAATAGCTGTCAAGTTTTAATAAATATAACTAATATGACAATCAGTAGTCATTGGGTAGGTGTAGATGCACAGGCAGGAAATATCAATTTAACTTACATGAATCTGTTGTCATTTTCTCCAATCCTCCATAAATTCACTTTACACAACTCTTCCTTCATTGCTCAGTGACAGAAAGAGTGCCAGGTACAATTCAATCACTAAGGGAAGCTGACAGGTGCCAACAGGTTCTTGTTGGGCTAGAAATAGAAGTGGGGTATTTGTATTAAGAGGACACGCTTTCTCATACTACTCGTGACTACAGCAAGTCAAATTTATGATTAATTACTTGATTCTGATGCAATATTAAAGGTTTACTTGCAACAAAATTCAAATTACAGTTAATTGGTATCAAAAGTTTCACCATGATTTACTCTCCTGTGTTGCAGGTGCAAAATATGTAGAAATGTGAATACAAGCTCTTGAAAGCTCAAAAACGAACAGTTAATCGCAGCTATTTGGAACAAGGCCATAGGTTGGTATCCCTCTCAAATTGGCTCAAATGTGATGTAGTTGAACACGATGTGATTCAGTTTACAATTTCTTCCAACCTCATTCATCAAAATATTTCCCCATTTAAATTTCATGCATTCAATAAAAAATGTCTACTGTCTTTACGAGTCTATTTCTTCATCATTATACTGCTGTCACTTTGAGCACTGATATCTCAAAACCTAGC
Organism: Watersipora subatra; assembly: GCF_963576615.1. Taxonomy (NCBI): domain Eukaryota; kingdom Metazoa; phylum Bryozoa; class Gymnolaemata; order Cheilostomatida; family Watersiporidae; genus Watersipora; species Watersipora subatra. The sequence continues at coordinate 869,723 of NC_088715.1, forward strand.
ATGAAAATGAGTTAAATTTTTCAACCTTAGCCTGAGGTGGTGCATACCACCCTCAGATACATAAATAGCCTGTTGGTCAACTGTAATGGTCGAAAAGATATGTGAAAATTGTTCGCGGCAATTAATGGGCAACACAGGCCGCATGATCAGATTATGACTAGATGAGTATACTCATCTAGCCTGGTCTATAGACCAGGCTGAAATGAAACTGTAAAGTAGCGAGCATCTGGTATTGATGAGGGCTTTCCTGTAGAACCCGAAGCGTTTGTCATAAACTCGTGCCTTATATTGGCCTTTCATTTTTACATAATAACAACACGTGTCAGAACAATAACCACATCGAGTTAAGTACGTCATCGGAATGATGGGATTCCAACCTTCCGTCGTTTTTTTAACAGTTCGTTTTTGTAATTTTAAGAGCTGGTAAACACATTTCCACATATTTGGCACCTACAACACACCATACTAATACATAGTAAACCTTTGGGTACCAATGAAACTGTAAAGTAGCGAGCATCTGATTTTGATAAGGACTTTGGGTACCAAATAACTGTGATGTGAATTTTGTTACAAGTCAACCTTTAAAGATGAACTTACACAACATTTTAGTAGATTTCATCGGAATGTGTGGATATTTTTCAAATTTGAAATTTTTGTTGATTCTTGAGACGATTTGACTGACAAGTTTCAAAAGTTAAATTGACAAAACTTCAAACTTAAAACGCTCAGAAGAAAAATACATGCAAAATGATGTCATATGTTGTTATCGTTGTGGTGGTTGATATTGGCTATTGTGTTCAAGTTACAGCGTAACATGTCTCTGCTCTGTCTCTTTACTACTATAGACTTCATAATCGCACATTCACTTGATACGAGTGGTTAACCGCAATCAGGTTCTATCAATTTTAATCTTGAAACACTCTGACAATCAGATGACCTCAAACATGAAAAACAATTGCAAATGATAAAAAATATCAACACTTTCTGATAAATCTACTACAATTTTGTGCAAATTAACTTTTAATAAGTCTTAGAAAAAGCCGGTTTGTGCGGGATTTGAACTCGTGACCTTCAGTTTGGTTTCATGACCTTCAGACCTTGCTGATGATTTGCCAACATGGTCACATCAGCGAAGATTCATTTCAAAATAACTATGTTGGTTTGCATCAGAGGAGATAAAGCTATGCATATGTGATTGGCTGAAATGCTGTATTATAACCACCTGGTTTCCATGTTATTCATATCAAATACAAGCTAGTAGCGGCCAAGAGTGACTTTAGAATAATTACTACAGTACTTGTTATACACAACTATTTTATATATTCAAAGATATTCTCACTCGTACATTCTCAACATATCATCTTTTTTCCCAGTTTTGTCATAAACTGGAGTAAAGTTTTACATTTCCGTTTTCATAATAAAAGTGGAGCACTTTTCCCCAAGTAAAATAAAGCAACACAAATAGTTACAGAAACAGTATCGATGATCTACGTATATTAGAATACAAACACTCTGATTGTTAATTAGATACTAGTGCTGAAAAATTCATAGAGGATACCATTGGCCTTCACAATTGAGGTCAATTCTCATTGGTCGATTTGTCAACATGACAACATTTAATAGGGCTGATGTGTATAGCCCCAGGCAATATCTATACTATACATATGCCATGTATTATGCTTGTCTGTGTGCACCAGGAATTTAGGAATTTTTGCACTCTTGAATTACTCTAGGATTTTTTGCTTTTTGGTTACTAAAAGTTGAAATGTTCATATTAAGCCAAAGGGATCACTGAAAAACGTAATTTTACTTCTAATTAACATTTTTATTGGAAATCAAGACGAAATGATGATTAGCTTAATATATAACTCATGGCTCGCCATTTAATGAAGTTTACTATAATAAGATTTGTTCGGGGCTGTCTATATGAGGCCCCATTGAAAGGTTAGGATTTCCTTATAAAACAAATTATAGTTATCTGCCTTAGCTACTGATTCTATGAGACCTGCAAATAACTATAGACTAAGATCCTAAATCAATGTGATTAGAAATCATATTGAACTTACACTTAAGCTACCCTTTGGTTTATTTACTTTGAGAGAAGCTGGTCATAAGCATAGATACTTGCTACAACTATAATTATTATATATTATTATAATTACTAGTAGCCTAGCAGTCAGGTGTGCGGATAGAGACAGTCAGGTAATTCAACAAAACACAGAGAATAAGTATTTGTACAATAACTATAATATCATGGAAGGTGAGTGATTTATGTGAGTGATAGCGTGTCTAGTATAACTTTAGAACATTTAGTATTTTTCAGTATTTGTGCTTTTATATTTTCAATTGATCGCAGCTGAAACACTCATAGCTAGTGTAAAGCCTGGTTCCCATATCAATTGCGATACTCCGGCGGTAACACGCTCAGCAAAACGTTTGCGACGTTAGGCTCGGTGGCCTATTCTATGTTCACATATATGTTCACATATAAGCTGCACCGCTAAACATAATCGCGTAATCAAATAAAATGTTTGCTAGCCATGCCGTTTCTATAATGGTGACCTTCACCCGTACAATGCATTCCGGGAACATATATGAATATGATATATACTCATATTGATCTTTACTATAATAAGTGACGTGTCCGTCTAAAGTCATGCTAAGTGTATGAAGAAAAAAGATTGCACAGCACATAAATAGAACACTGATATTCAGACACTGAATATCACAAAGTTTGCACAACTAAAACTAATTCTGTGCATGGTTGTTGCACATGATAATCTCTCCCAGTGCACAAAACTGGCAGCATACCTATTCTGCTATTCCGACAGTGTTCAGAATACGTTGGTGTTGTATTGCTGTTTCGGTTTGTTTCAGGATTAGTGTGCTTAAAAATTCGAATTGTAAGTATTTCCCAGCGACAAAATCGAAAACAGTTATCATACAAAAAACACAAAATTTGGTCGTCAAAAAACAAAAGTTGTCCTCTCATGTGTGCCACATGCACCATAACTCCAAATCATCAAACAAATAAAAACGAAACATTTGTGGTCTGCTGACTCGCTAGCAAAAGGAACTGAGTGAGATGTGTTCTAAGTCATACCCATGGGAAGCAAACAGATGCTTGATTGTCACAGCCTGCAAAGGTTACCTGTTACCAAGATCTCAGGCTACTGTTGTGATTACTGAACTGGGAAGCCATAGGCCTACCCACTATCAGTTAGGTCTTTATGTATATGAAATACTGTCCATGAGACAGATCATACTACTGCTAGGAAGATACATTAGATCAGAAAAAGACAGCAATAGACATACATTACACCAGGACCAATAGAGATTAGATCAGTACAATACAGTAGACACTCCTACATTGTGAATAATCCATTCCAGGAATGTACATGTTATAGGAATGTTATGTTACCTGAACAGTAAAATACATGTAAATAGCCTAATATGTTCTCAAATATTTCTACATTCACCCTTTTGGTCCTTCTAAAAGGGAAACCAGACATAATGTTTTAATTTAATGACTACCATAACTGCAGTATTATTGGTTCACATTGACAACTTTTCTCCTTTTTAGTATCAATTTCATTTGATTCATTGTGTATGATTATTGTAATTTAACAACAAGTTAAGAGGAGCTCACACCTTGAATGTCGCATTATACAGATTTCTTTTTTGTTTATCTAGACAGGAAGAGATCTATTTTGTAGCGGAAAGGTACTAAATAAGAATTTTGGTTTAAAACAAGGCCTAAAACAAAAATTTATCTTTACTAAACTCAGATTGATCTCTATCCGTCTGTTTATCTATCCATCACCAGAGTTTGAGGTTATGATAAAAGGTAGCTTTTGACATTATTCCATCTCGTGACATTCAGATTGGTAGACCGACGCTGTAACACCTGCACCCATCGGTCGCCTTCAAGTCTTTTTGAATACCCTAGGGCACTTATGTATTCACTTCATCTAACTTTCACGTTTTCATGGAGTCATCCACTCGCGAAAATTTAATGAGCAAAGCTAAACTAACATAACGAACGAGCAAAAACGCGGAATTAAATAGCTTTGTTTATTGATAGTCCAAGAAACAAATGGCAGCAAGCGATCAAATTGCGTTATCGATCTTAGCAACACAATTCTACCTGCGGCTCACAATTACAAACTAGTCCGAAATTGATTTTTTTTTCTTACCGGTGAACCGAACCTGAGGAATCTAATTGTGTTTGTTTCACTGCATTTATTTTCACATCGCTATATTTTCGCACTCTTCAGAGCTGCGAAATTAAACTGCAGCAAAATTTTACTCTTTACGCTAGTCACGAAACTGAATACTAGCGAATTATAAGTGTCTTAGATTAATTGAGTAGTTGCTTATTTTTTGAGTAGTGTCGACACAATACACCTGAAAATCTCTCATGGCAAACTAAACATCCAGGGTAATAGTCTATATAAAATAAGTACCTTTATAAACAATTGGCACTACTCTGCTCCCTAGGGAGAACCCTGCATCTCACTAAGATCTATCAGAATGCTGAGGGATCTGAGACTTCTAAATATGACTTCTATTGCTTGCGTCATGAGGAGCGTGGATATATCGCTGGAGTTCGTCTAAACGCACATGAATCATTCACAGACAGGTGATAACGTGGGCACGATAACGTGGGCACACTCACGAACTGCCAATAAGATTACGTATCATTAGCTTCTTAGGCCTATCTCACTTTTTAGATTGTACACTACGAGAAGACAAGAAAATACGATTACTGTATTTTAACAGTAATAATTTATTATTTTATATAAAGTTTATTTTATAGTAGTTCACCATTCTCAAGATGGTCAACATGTGCCATGTTTGACTCCAAATGTTAGCCTTCAGCTGTTTGTTTGTAATTTTTGTATGTTATGTCATACAGGACTGGAGCACTTTTATTAAATTCATGAACATTTCAATGTTCGTTCTGATGATGTTTCAATTGTAACCAAAATAGCAAAATGTTGCTGCTGTACGTTGGTGAACCTGAATAAGAAGTAAATACCCGCCATGTTGGATTATGGGAGCAACCAATAAATATTCACCTCACAAGCGATAAAGTTGTGATGAGAATGTCTAGTTTTATCGCTCTGCATGAGCTGGCTATATAGAGGATAATAGCTCTATAGAGGATGGTAGAACTAACCTTTAGCAAGACACTCAAAAAATGATCTACAGAGCTTGACCCATAGACATGAACTCTAGCGTTCCACTATATAAAAATGAGCTCTAACATTCCACCATAACAATGACCTCGAGTATGTATACCCATAAAAATGACCTCTAGCATTTCATCAACAACAATGACTTCTAGTGCTCCACCAATAACAATGACTTCTACAATTCAACCAATAGCAATGACCTCTAGCGTTCCACCTATAAAAGTGACCTCTAGCGCTATGTATATAACTATTACCCTAGCGTTCCACCCATAACAATGATCTCTAGTTCTTCACCCATAAATACGACTTCTAGCGCTTTATCCATAACAATAACCTCTACCGCTCAAACCCCTAACAATAACATCTAGCGCTCCACCCATAGCAATGACCTCTAGTGCTCCACTCATAACAATGACCTCTAGTACTCCACCCATAACAATAACCTCTAGTGCTACACCCATAACAATGACCTCTAGTACTCCAACCATAACAATAACCTCTAGCGCTACACCGGTAACAATAACCTCTAGGGCTCCAACCATAACAAAGACCTTTAGTGCTCAACCAATAACGATGAACTCTAGCACTCCACCCATTGCAATGACCTCTAGCGCTCCACCTATAGCAATGACCTCTAGTGCTCTACCCATATCAATAACTTGAATGAGGCCTTGGTTCTGGCATCCACTCTACTAGTTAAAGATGTAGTTGCGTCAAAATTTAAGTTGATCTTAAAAGAAAGCATTTTTTTTTCTCTATCAGTGGATATGTTGTTTGTTGTGTTACGCGATCGCATTGCCAAGATATTTGAAGATTAAAACCGAAAAAATCTGATCGCCATTAAAACGCTCAGGCCACAAAAACGTGCCCAGCCTCGCCAAAAATGATGTCACGCGTTTGGCAACCTGTCTCTATCTCTCGTATTCACATCGGCTATTTGCGATAAAAGTCTAGTCTAACGCGGCTCTAATGGCATATGTCTTATTTTGTATTTGCTCATGTTGGCTAGAATAAAATTTTAAATCCTGCTACAGATGCATTATTATGAATGTTTCAAAGGCCTCAAATAACGAAAATTGAAAATTTGTTCTACTCACTTTCTCCAAATGTTGTGTAAACATTTGGGTACCGACTACCAATTCTACCGGTCTACGGTAATTCTGTTAAGTCACTTTATGTAGAACGCGGTCTTTGTATCAGCAGTTCTGCAGCTACCCATACAAACGATATACAGCCTCCCATAAGCCCCGCCCACATTATGTCGCCTATTACATATTGCCTACGTACTAGTTTCTTACTAGTAGCAATGATATACAGCTGTATACATTGCTGTATATCATTGCTAGTAGTATTCTTACCGAATACTAAATAGGTGAAATAAGCAAGCCACCTCTTTGAAAAGAATATAGACAGGGATAGAGTTTTAAGGATGAGAAGTCTGCTGCAAACTGGATTTGAACTCACATTCTCCAGTTCTGCGGACACCCATATACCATATCCGATTCACTACAATATTCTGCAAATCAAGTTTTGCATTATCTTCAACAATATTATTTTATTATATAATTTTTACAAGCAAAAATATTTTCATCTGGGCATAAAGCTTTTATTAAAAATATTCATCAAGTCGTGGCCACTCACATAGAATTAGCTGATACAATAAGACAAATTCATCTCCTGCAACAAACTCAAACAAAACATCATCCAGCACGCTTTCAAGTCTCGCTTTCTCTTTTATGGCAGTTTCCACACTGACAAAGCTTCTTCGGCTGGTGGGACGACATAAACATTCTGTAATCAGTAAAACAAGTAAATGTAAACAAAGTAGATGCAATAAATATGTCATTCATAGATATGTCATTCTAAAGCGTATCTATTGACAGCTTCCAAATTGGGAGTTGAATAGATTGCGAGTGTAATTTTAAAAACGAATAAACATTTAATAAAGGCACAAGTACGCCAAGCCAACGATTCGAAGCTTTGGTTCTGGAAATTAAAGATTTGCATTGATCAATCGATTTTACCCACTTCCTACGAGTGAAAATAATTTTTAATCATGACTCTAATTTACCAAAGAAAATTCGAAAAAAATATTATAGCTAGGTAAAACGGCAGATAAGCTATGAAACGATGATTGGAGATAGCAAAGAATTATCATTTTATTAATTAGTATATGTATTTATGACTATAAAAAATATTACATTTACTAAAGTATAGAAGACTCTAAGTTAATTTACCTCTATTCTGTCTTCTTCTGCAGCAAAACGCTGCTGACGCCTGTCAGCTTTGGCCATAGGCTGTCTACTCTAATATTTTACTTTAAGTTGCTCAGAAAACTCTGAGTAGTGGTCGCTCGAACTTGAAGCCATTTTAAAACTATGTATAACTTAGTAATTGTTGAAACGCGTTGAATCAGTAACGATTAAAATGAATTCTCTATGATGAGAATCTTCGAGATCACAGACAACGCGTTTTACGGGTGATAACATTTATTACGGCCTATATAAAAATTTCGCACGCATGATTGGCTAACGAATCAACCTCATATTTATCGCTCGTGGTTTCGTTTCAGATAACAAGCTTGTGACGCCACGAAATAGGCACCCGCTGGAACGTGAGCTTTTTGAAAGAGGGCCTCATTCAAACGCATATATCGCTGCACAGGGTTGGTCTACAAAGACAAAAATGGCATCAAATTGTAGCTGATGTTTTAGCCTTTTATGGCTCCTAATTTCATTTTTGACGCAACTACATCTTTCACAGTAGGTTATATAATGATAACAAAAGGCTATTGTATTATTTTTGACCTGTACCATAGTGAGCACATACATGCATAATTATTCGATATTATTTCATGTCCTAACGATTCCAATTTAGAAGAAGTTGTCACCCCGCTGTTAAGTATCAATAATTGCTTAGACAGTTTTGTGTCACACCTCTTTCAATACAACAAATAAATAACATATATTAAAGCTTTATCAATTATTCCCATAAAAACAGGCTGGTATGATACATGAATTGTAAAACATGACAAAAAAATTATTTCTGCAATTTCAATATGACTAATAGTCTAAATTCTCTCATTGGTGAACTTGTTTGCAATTGTTAAATTATTATATTAAAAAATTATAATTTAAACAAATTTTTATTATAAACACCATTTCATTACAACAATAAAACTTTCCAATAGATGTTCAAAGCAAAAGACGTGATAAGATAACTCCGATACAAAAACTGTTAAATACCCATGATATAAAATTGGCTAAGGATGGTTTTGTATCTTATAAGAGTGTTTGTTGCACTCTGAGGTTTGTACATGAGCCATAGATAAAATAACTAGAGTGCTGATCACAAATCACTGAGAGTAGCAGGGAGATGATAACTTCAAGTTTAGGGGTATATGCATGACTAAACAAAGGATTTTCATATAGTTTCCTATCTACCCTCTTTATGGTCCAGGAGTCGTGCACATAGGGCTAGCAATCCGCCTAGCAGTCTTGATTAGATCAACAAAAATGTTTTAAGAAATCAGCCAAACTGTCGTTTGTATTGGTTCAGTTTACAAATGGCTGATCCTCTGTAACAGCCAATCAGATCAGATGGATTGAAGTTCTATTATCTCACACAGAACTAGCTAGCATGTGCTAATAACCAATAAAAATAACGACCGTATTTGTGTACGTAACAACAATTGGTAGGGTAGATTGTTCCACATGCTCCTTTACAAAGCTTTCACGAATAGCTCAAATGTTATCCTATGTTATCCTTTACAAAGGTTGTGAAAAAAACTCAAACAGTGGAGGCTGAACAAGAAAGTCTGACACAATTATATCAAACTGGCACCCAGGCAGCTAGTCTAGTGTGCTGTGAGAAATTATCAGGTGTGATGATAGAGCACAAACAATAATTATCTGTGTAATTGTTCTGATGTTCCAAAGGGTAGTAGTTTGGCCCAAGTATTAGAGAGTCAGTCTACCAAGCTGAATATCAGGAGTTCAAATCTTGTATGATGTAATCTTCTTTTTAATCTTAACCTGTGGCTATGGATGGATGGACAAGATTACCAATACATAGATCTAGACTCACCTAAGGTGTATGTATGGATGATCCATAGCAGTAATAGTAGAAATCAAGGTGAATACAACCAGATGTAGAGAAGAGATGAGACATTTTTACAAATACCCTCATGTACCTATAAATAATAAACATAGGAAATCACTGCACCGTCATAGCTCTGAGAAATTCAAAAGAATAATTTACGAAACAACATTGATACATTTTTATTAACACGCAATGAATTCAACACACAGAATCAGCTATGTAAGGGAGCAAGGGAGTTTGACTATAGAAAACCTGCAGTGCGTCTTCATGATTATGTTGCAATCAATTTTTCTATAATAACATTGGAGGCCTTCTCAATCACTAGTGTTACATACCATCAATTTTTGACAGATTTTTTATCTTCGTACCGCATGAATGGTTTGAAAAGTGGCATATTTAATTCTTCGAAGCGATTCAAACCTCCGATTCAAGGAGGGATATTTTTAAAAACATCGTATCAACAACGACGTACTGCGTATGATGTAAACATCGATATTCGTATTATTGCACAAATCTTTGCGACCGGAGGTTGGAGTTTCATCATCTTCATCGATGACAGCCTTACAGCATCCCTACGCAGCTCTGTTTTTAACGTGTGTGTTCTAAAAACATTTTAAAACATAATTATTTTAAAATGTTAAACTACAAACATTTTATAAATATTTAAAAATGCCAAAAGTTGTAGGAAGTTTTTCTTTCAAATTCAGAGTTATTTTCTAAAATGGTGAACTCTCTGTTCTCAGACGAGTTAGTCATCGCTAAACTCAACAATGGTTGTATTAAGCTTTTCGTTAACGATAAATTGTTATTGTGAATTGAAAGGGGAAGATTTACATTTGACCTTGAATGCATTTTAATAGTGTCAGCTGTAAGTAATCATTGTGAATTAACTGTGTTTTACATCTCAGCTGAATAGATAGTGTCAGGTGCGATGTAAAACATGCGGCCCTCTGTAGCTAAAAGCGCAACAGGCTTATATAGAAAACGTGGAAAATTTTGTTGTAGCGTGTGAACTCGTCAGCTACAAACAATTGGGAGTTGTGTGACCACTATTGCAAATCATGTAAGTTCGTCCTCCTTATTCTACAATCAAAACCAGCATTTTGAAGCTCAAAAATGCTAGCATGTAATGTTAGTGATTGTGTCTGGCGACTTCTCAAGGTGTCAGACACAATCCAGCCTTCTCAAGCCAGTTACAGCGCCTTTCGCGGCGGTATCTATCTCTATTGGTTACTGGCTAATTAAGTCATTTGGCATGTTGCAATTGACCTCAATTGGTCAATTGGCGTTCTTCCAAAGGATTCCAAGTTTATTCCACTCTAAATGCATCTCCAAAGGTTGGCTACAGAAAAGACATATTTTGTCTGGCGTGTAGCAATGCCTTTAAGCATACAGGAAATATTGAACCTTATAAAGATATGAATTAGGTAACATACAGTACATCCACTCATTTCCTAGCCTTAGTATACAAACATCATATACACTAAATACCAATCAATATCAGCTAATAAAATAGCCAATAGTTACTATCCACATGGCAGAGGGGAGTTACTAGCACAAGTAGTACCAGTGCTACTGGCCTCCTAGCTGCAACCTCAAGTACTTTACTATCTGGTATCGAGTACACTGGTCTTCTCTAGGTTCATGGTACACAGGCTAAACTGGAGGAGTTGGTTAAAAATTAACAGTTGGTGATTGATTAATAAAAGTTATACATTCTAATAGAATAGTTAGTAGTAGGTAGACTATGGTGACTATTATAAATACTGTCATATCTCAGCATACGAGTGTCCACAATATAAGCAATATATATAATACACGATATACGCGATATAAGCCACAAGCATGTGAAAGGGTGGTCGAAGTGACCACAAGGTGCCCTAGAATATGAGAGGCACCTTTAGAGAACGGCATCACTCTGTCTATTTTTTCCGATGAGTTTAAGAAAGTTTTTTGAACAAACTGGCTAAAAGTGATGCAAAAAGTGTCAAACTGGACAAACGTCATACGAGCAGCACATCTATACATGTGAACAGCACATCTATACGTGTGAACATTACATATATGTATATGATCAGTACATCTGTACAAATGAGCAAGAAAATTTTAGATACGGAATATCTGTACATATGTACTGCTAGACAGTACATATGTACAGCAAAAGTATACATATGAACAGCAAAAGCGTACATATGAACAGCAAAAGTATACATATTAACAACATATATGTACTTATGAACAGCATGTCTATACATATGACCAGCTTGTCTATACATATGACCACCATGTCTATACATATGAACAGCGTGTATATACATATGAACCACATGTCTATACGTATTAACAGCATATATATATATACATATGAACAGCATGTCTATACATATTAACAACATACCTATATGTTTGAACAGTATATATTTAAATGAAAACGGTAGCACGGCAAATATGAACAGCTTGTCTGTACAAACAGCTTGTCTGCACAAACAGCTTGTCTGTACAAACAGCTTGTCTGTACAAACAGCTTGTCTGCACAAACAGCTTGTCTGCACAAACAGCTTGTCTGTACAAACAGCTTGTCTGTACAAACAGCTTGTCTGTACAAACAGCTTGTCTGTACAAACAGCTTGTCTGTACAAACAGCTTGTCTGTACAAACAGCTTGTCTGTACAAACAGCTTGTCTGTACAAACAGCTTGTCTGTACAAACAGCTTGTCTGTACAAACAGCTTGTCTGTACAAACAGCTTGTCTGTACAAACAGCTTGTCTGTACAAACAGCTTGTCTGTACAAACAGCTTGTCTGTACAAACAGCTTGTCTGTACAAACAGCTTGTCTGTACAAACAGCTTGTCTGTACAAACAGCTTGTCTGTACAAACAGCTTGTCTGTACAAACAGCTTGTCTGTACAAACAGCTTGTCTGTACAAACAGCTTGTCTGTACAAACAGCTTGTCTGTACAAACAGCTTGTCTGTACAAACAGCTTGTCTGTACAAACAGCTTGTCTGTACAAACAGCTTGTCTGTACAAACAGCTTGTCTGTACAAACAGCTTGTCTGTACAAACAGCTTGTCTGTACAAACAGCTTGTCTGTACAAACAGCTTGTCTGTACAAACAGCTTGTCTGTACAAACAGCTTGTCTGTACAAACAGCTTGTCTGTACAAACACCTTGTCTGTACAAACAGCTTGTCTGTACAAACAGCTTGTCGGTACAAACAGCTTGTCTGTACAAACAGCTTGTCTGTACAAACAGCTTGTCTGTACAAACAGCTTGTCTGTACAAACAGCTTGTCTGTACAAACAGCTTGTCGGTACAAACAGCTTGTCGGTACAAACAGCTTGTCTGTACAAACAGCTTGTCTGTACAAACAGCTTGTCTGTACAAACAGCTTGTCTGTACAAACAGCTTGTCTGTACAAACAGCTTGTCTGTACAAACAGCTTGTCTGTACAAACAGCTTGTCTGTACAAACAGCTTGTCTGTACAAACAGCTTGTCTGTACAAACAGCTTGTCTGTACAAACAGCTTGTCTGTACAAACAGCTTGTCTGTACAAACAGCTTGTCTGTACAAACAGCTTGTCTGTACAAACAGCTTGTCTGTACAAACAGCTTGTCTGTACAAACAGCTTGTCTGCACAAACAGCTTGTCTGTACAAACAGCCTGTCTGCACAAACAGCTTGTCTGTACAAACAGCTTGTCTGTACAAACAGCTTGTCTGTACAAACAGCTTGTCTGTACAAACAGCTTGTCTCTACAAACAGCTTGTCTGTACAAACAGCTTGTCTGTACAAACAGCTTGTCTGTACAAACAGCTTGTCTGTACAAACAGCTTGTCTGTACAAACAGCTTGTCTGTACAAACAGCTTGTCTGTACAAACAGCTTGTCTGTACAAACAGCTTGTCTGTACAAACAGCTTGTCTGTACAAACAGCTTGTCTGTACAAACAGCTTGTCTGTACAAACAGCTTGTCTGTACAAACAGCTTGTCTGTACAAACAGCTTGTCTGTACAAACAGCTTGTCTGTAAAAACAGCTGGTCTGTACAAACAGCTTGTCTGTACAAACAGCTTGTCTGTACAAACAGCTTGTCTGTACAAACAGCTGGTCTGTACAAACAGCTGGTCTGTACAAACAGCTTGTCTGTACAAACAGCTTGTCTGTACAAACAGCTTGTCTGTACAAACAGCTGGTCTGTACAAACAGCTTGTCTGTACAAACAGCTTGTCTGTACAAATGTTGTTTGTCTGTACAAACAGCTTGTCTGTACAAACAGCTTGTCTGTACAAACAGCTTGTCTGTACAAACAGCTTGTCTGTACAAACAGCTTGTCTGTACAAACAGCTTGTCTGTACAAACAGCTTGTCTGTACAAACAGCTTGTCTGTACAAACAGCTTGTCTGTACAAACAGCTTGTCTGTACAAACAGCTTGTCTGTACAAACAGCTTGTCTGTACAAACAGCTTGTCTGTACAAACAGCTTGTCTGTACAAACAGCTTGTCTGTAACCTTCGAATAAACTTAAAGAGAAATCAGCAAAATTTATTTTGGTTAGAACACACGATAGAAAAATATATTTTTTCTTCTGAGCATTTTAACAGCCATCAAGTTTTGCCAATTTTAATCTGAAAACATCCTGACAATCATATCACCTAAAACTCCAAATTATTTAGAAGGCAGATTATGGCATTTGAAAGGGTAAAAAGCTGTTGAGCCAGATGTGATGAGTTCAAATCCCATACGCTGCAATGTTTGTTCACAACCTGCAACCGTGGTTGCAGGGAGACGGACACGGCTCTGTTCCTAGTAAAAAAGATTACTATCTATATTAATATAGTACCCAGTATTATATTAACAAACCCCACTTTTTCATTAAGAGTGTGTCCGTTGGTCTGCACAAACACCATGCGTTTCCTTGTTTTCCACACTCGAAAGCACATATATTATGATTATGAAGTTTGACTGATTTCAGCCAAACTTTGTATGTATATGCTCCATGCCTTCCGATATATTGCAAGTATATTTAGTCTCATAACCCTGAGTCATTGTTAGTGAGCCAGTTATTAAGTGAGCATCTCAGACTTTATATTTTCTATTGTTTGCTTAAATACTTTTGAAAACAGTTCATTACTTACCTGACTGGTTATCTGAAGGAATGATATCATGCCTCTTTACCACATGTGTTGCATTTTCAGGGCTGCTATAGAGAACCTGTAGAAAGATGTCACCAAGATTGTCAACTATAGTACCAAAAGTCATCATCGGAGTATTTGGCTAAGCACCTGTGTCTGATATTTAGCTTCTTGGCAATAGATGCAGTTCATCTTTACATTATCTATAAAAGTATTGGTTGTTGTCCGTCTGTTCACTTTTTTTCACAACCCAATCTTTATTCTTTGATTATTGTTTTGACTATTATTTATTCAACTCTCTCTTTTTCACCCCCTCCTCCCCCTCTCCTCTCTGACTCTCTCCCGCTTTTCCGCTCCCCTTCTCTCCGGCTCCCACTCTCTCTTCGGCTCCCTCTCCCTCATTCCCCTTCCCGCTCCTTCTCTCCCGCTTACTCCCTCGATCTTTCTCCCACTCATTCTCTCTCCCTCTTCTTTCCCTTCCTCTACTTTCCACTCTCTGTTCCTCATTTCTCTCTACTTTTCCGTCTTTCTCTCATTTCCTCTCTCCTGCACACTCTCTCTCTCTTCATCTCTCTCTCTCTCTCTCTCTCTCTCTGCCACACTTTCTCCCTCAACTGTTTATTTATAGAAAACTAAGCCCTATCATAGAAAAGACAATTACCAGATAGGAAAAGGCAAGACAACTGCAGCTAGAGCATAGAGTGTATAGTGTGACCGCAGTGTAAAAATACTACTGAATGAAAACTCTCATGAAGGTCGGCTAGCTCATTACAAAGTCTTGGAACTATTGTAAGACCTCCTAATAGTAGTTACAGCTATGAACCACTCTTTGCTATTGGCTAGCTTTACTGTAAAACCTCATACAATTGGTTCAAATTATTACAAGACCTCATACCATTAGTAAACTCTATCACTTGGATCAAGTTGTTCTTTAGCTTCAAGTGTTCATCTTTAGTCACAGCAGCTTGGAATCCTGCTTTTACCAGCTGTAACTGTAACAGATCACAGGCTACAGCTGTACTTGTAACATAATAATAACTGATAATAATAATAAAATGAAAACATAGCCGTTGATTCACTTATCCCCAAAGTTTCTTTCCCAACAATTAGTGCTTTACTATATCCCGTTGTAGGACATTATATTTCTTGTAAAGGTATTTTGATGTAGGTAATTCACTTGTTTTGACATTTAGTGTCCTGTTCTGTCTTGTTTGTCTTATGAAAAAAAAATAAAAATTTCAATGAATACAATATATTTATTTTTTTCACCATCATTAAACCTTGTCAATTATCCCACAACCAAACACGAGCAAAGCAAATGTTTGGGAGCTTAATGATAAATGCATATGCGCACACAACTCCCGAAACTATCCGTCCACGGCCGTTATCAAACCCTTGTACAATAATCCCATCAAAAATATTAACCATTTTTGTGTAGAGTCGTACAAGTATAATAATTAATAATGATACCAAACATGTATAAACATATTTAAATATGTTACTAAGTATTTGAAAAGTTTCTGCAATATCCTAAAACTGACCCATCTGATCGGATTATACATAAATAGACAGATTAGTTTGGCCTAAAATCGTGATAAAAACTTGACAAGCTTTTTTTAATCAAAATCAAGACCGGCCAACAAAACGCTGATAAGGCCATGAGTAGGACCATGAAGTTGTGCGCATTTCACAAGAAAGACGTGCACATTTCACCAGTCTATGGCATTGTCCAATTGTCAAAGGTTTCTGTAATCAACGTAGAAGTACTGAAAAGTAATCGCTCCTTTTTTGCTGATTATACCGGACTCTGAAATTTTGGACACTTATAAACACTATGTTTCCATGATGCGCAGTGCTTCGGAGTTGCGCTGTCTCCGAATCATGGAAACGGCGTCTTCGCACTGAAATCACTGCGCACTGATCAGTGCGAAGCCAGTGCAAATTCGCAGCAAGGAAACAGCGACTGCGCAGTGGCTGCGCATAGCTCTCATGCCATGGAGACGGATTCTTCGAGGGCCATAAACTAGTACAAAGGTTGTCATGCTAATCTTGTTTTTTTTACTATTCTTCCGATCTTCTTTCACCTAAATTTAATTATGGTCTGCATACACGAGGATAATGAGGTGATTACTTTCCTGGACTTTGTTATCGAAGCCAACACTTTTCGAAAAATAGGTGGCAAGTCCTAAATTAACGTTTAAATAATATATTACTTAAAAATACTTATTAAAAATATATTACTATGTAAAAAGTGTGTTAAGGTTTGTAGAACCTTGTAAATGTGTATTGTAAATAAAAATATAATGACAACAGAATCATAAAAAGACCGTTTATGACGTTCGGTAACCGTGATCGATTCTATTTCTCCATCAGGCAATTCGATTTATACAATTTCTCTTCTCTGGCTAATTTGCGGTATTTGCTGAAAACCACTGCACAGCATGGAAACGTACAATCCCCTCGACTTCGGAGGGGGCTGCTTAGCAGTACTGCGCACCATGGAAACGTAGTGAATGAGTACTTCGGTATGCCAATTGATGTCCAAAGCAGTGAAAGTAAAGTAAATGACGATGATATTTTTCTAACGATTCTTATAAGATTATTACAATATTTAATTATAAGAATAACTATTTGGTTTTATAGGATTATTATAAGATTTAATTGTAAGAACATCCTTTTGAATTTACAAGGTCAAATTAGGCCCATAGTGACCGATGGTATGCAATATGTTACTGTTATTATTATTCTAAAGATTTTGTTGATGATATTGCGGCTGTGGCCAATATTGCGGCACTGCTAAGCCGTTTTCATTATCTGCAAAATTAGGTAATAGGCCTACATTTTCTTATATATATATATTTATTTCTGTGATAACCAGCTAAAATCTGTTTAGATTTTCGAATTCAGCATAATTTTATAGATATAAATACAGAAATCTAGATGAATATCACAACTTCTTGGTATTGGTTGATATGACCAATGATATACAGCCCCCAGTCTGTGTATATTACACAGCAGCTTGCCATTTTACATCTAATATTGCATTTCTCCCTTTGCAGGGGAGAGGTATAAACATATAACATTTTCCTTTCATCATTGTTGTTTGTTGTACATAATAACTCCCAGTACATTACAGCTACCATTGCAGTTCTCTTATTGCATTGCAGTGCCATTCAACTGCTAATATTGCATTTCTCAACCTGCAGTACCCTTTCTTTTTCAATTATCACTTTGGTGTGGGCTTTACGACAGGAGAATGTCTATGTCACAAAGTGGTGATGCAATGTGACAGGTTCGATATATCTGGTGTTGTGATTGTATCCTGATGTCTGCACAAGGCTAAGAGTTGAGACGTCTGGGTGTAATATTGCGGCTAACTATGTATAAGTAATAATATGCAGGAGATTGCTGTGAGTGTATGATATAATCCTTTATTGCTGACTTGTAGCCATGCACGCTGTAAACTGAATTCTTCATTCTCATGAACTGCTGCAGTCAGGCTATTTATACCTCCTTACAATTATTCTAGAAACTTCCAGAAAATCCATTCAGGAAAAATCTAGTAATAGAACAATGCTTCTAAATTTATGATCATGACTCATCAGCGTATTGCGCAATAGCTATTGTCCTGCTATAACATTGTTTATGATACTATATACAGCACTCAGAATCTGTGACAACTCCCCATTCAAGAGGAAATTTATCGTCAAATTTCCAGCATTAAGATTCTGAGTCTATTCTGCTCATGTAGTCCGCTCCGACGTTGTCTTTCCCTTTGATCGATTCCACCGTCATGCGATAATCCTGTAGATATAGTGCCCATCTCATCACTCTGCTGTTTTCATACTTTGCTCGATTGATGTAGGTTAGTGGTTGGTGATCCGTTTGTAGTATGAACTCCACACCGTAGAGATATGGTAGATATTTCTTTACAGCCCATACAATTGCCAGGCACTCTTTCTCTATTGTTGAGTAATTCCTTTCCCGGTCCAGTAGTTTTCTGCTAGCATAGCTGACAGGAAATAGCTTTCCATCATGTTCTTGTAGTAGTACAGCTCCGAGTCCAGTGTCCGACGCGTCAGTCCTTAGGGTGAACTGCTTCGTTATGTCGGGTAGTTTCAGAACTGGTTTCTCGGTTATGGTCGCTCTTAATTTCCGGTATGCCTTCTCTTGCGCATCTGTCCAGATAGCTTTATTAGGTTGTCTTTTTTTAGTCAAGTCCGATAGAGGACTTGCTATCGCCGCGTAATTTGGGACAAACTCTCGGTAGTATCCCGTCAATCCTAGAAACGACCGTACTTGAGTCTTGGTTAGAGGCCTTGGAGCTTCAGTAATTTTCTCCACATTGTCTTCCATCGGTTTCAGTTCTCCCCGATCGACCTTGTGACCTAGGAACTCTATAGATGTTCCAACGAGGTAGCATTTCGTCGGTTTGATTGTGAGCTGTGCCTTGGCCAAACGAGTGAAGAGTTCACTCAGTGTGTCCAAGTGATCCTCCCATTTGGCGGTGTGTACGATGATGTCATCGATGTAGTTGTCTACTCCTGGTAAATCCTTTAATAGCTTCTTCATGCCACGTACAAATGTTGCTCCAGAGTTGACCATCCCAAACGGCATCCTGATGAACTCGTACTGTCCATCTGGAGTGACAAATGCAGTCTTCGGTATGTCATTCTCCTCTACGGGAATTTGCCAGTAGCCCTTAGTTAGATCTACCTTCGAGAAGTAGTGATCGCCGCTCATCTTTTGAAAGAGATCACTTGCTGTTGTCATTGGCTCTGGATCGAACACTGTTATTTTGTTCAAGTTCCGGTAGTCAGCACATAGTCGATTGGATCCATCAGGCTTTTTCACAAGTACGACTGGTGATGCATATGGAGAGTTTGATTCTCTGATGATCCCTGTGTTCAGCATATCTTTTATATCGTTTCTAAGTGATTCTCTCCCTGCATAAGGTAATGTGTAGGGTTTGGATTTGATGGCCTTGTTACTGGTTAGAGTAATCGGATGCTTGATGAGATTGCAGTTTCCCGGTCTGTCTGTGAATATATCTGTGTAGTCCTTGACGATGTCCGCGATCTGCTTTCTCTGCTCATCAGATATATTTTCTCCCATCTTCAGATCTTTCACAGTTCCGACTGACTTTCCCGAATACAACTCTGCCAGTGTGCCTTCCTCTTCTTCTACTTCTCCGATACCAGCTACCTCAGTTATTTCCTTTTCACTATCTCTCACGTAGTATTTCTTCAGCAGGTTAGCGTGGTAGGTTCGGCTTTTACCTTTGACCTGAACTCGGTATGCGTTTATCCCGACCTTCTCTTCTACGTTGTATGGTCCCTGCCAGTGCATTAGTAACTTGTTGTGGTTAGTAGGAAGCAGGATGAGAATTTTGTCACCTTCTTGAAATTCCCTTTTCATTGCCTTCTTGTCGAAGTAATGCTTGTACCTCTGCTTATTTCCTTCTAGGGCTTTCTGGGCCAACTCCATCGTATCTTCCAGCTTAGCACGCAGATCAAACACATGTTGGTAGCTACTCTTGGTCTCTCCATCGGCATCATCCTGTGTCCATAGCTGTCGTAGAATATCCATCGGTCCTCGTACTGTCCTTCCGTACAACAGCTCGAATGGTGAGAATCCAGTAGATTCCTGTGGGACCTCTCTGTAGGCAAATAGTGCCGGGTTTATGTATCTGTGCCACTGCCTTGGCTCCTGATAGCATAACTTTTTCAGCATTGACTTCAGTGTGCCATTGAATCGCTCCACCAGTCCATTAGCCATAGCATGGTAGGGAGTTGTCGGCATCTGTTTCATGCCGAGAAGTCTGGCGAACTCCTCCATGTACTCAGATATGAATTGGGTCCCTCGATCACTGATTACTTCTTCAGGTATTCCAACTCGACTGTAAATGTCGATTAGAGCTTCAGCCACTGCCTCTGAGCTTATCTCTTTCAGTGGAACAGCCTCGGGATATCGAGTAGCGTAGTCCACCAGAGTTAGTATATATCTATGCCCTTTTTCACTCGGAGGGTTAATCGGTCCAATCAAGTCGACAGCGCAGCGCTTGAATGGAGTCTCAATTAGTGGAGTCCGCTGTAGGGGAACCTTCTGTACTGAACCTTTTTTACAGTGCGTTGACAGATGTCGCAGGATCGACAGAATCTCGTAACCTCATCATGTAGACCCGGCCAGAAAAAGTTGGTTAGGATTCGATCAGTAGTTTTACGGATTCCCAGATGTCCACTCAATAAAGAATCGTGGGCGTGTCTCATCACAGCGACACATAGAGTTTTCGGTACAACTACTTGTTTTATCGGCTGCCTGCTGTTATACCCTGGGTGATAATATTCACGATAAAGGATGTCCTTCTTCACCATGAACCTGGTTTGTTGTTTGCCTTTCGTTATTGCTTCTGTAGTGTCATACAGCCTCTTTAGAGAATCATCTTCTCTGTGTGACTTGATGAGGTCTTCTCTGTTTACTTCGATATTTTATTTGCTGACAACTGATAATGGTTTTTCTCCTCGTTTGTTTTTTATAGCTTGTGCGCGCGTAACCGCAGAACACTCTCGATCCTGTTCTGGTAGTGGATCACATGGGGATCGAGCGCCTGAAATATTTCCAAGCATTAGATCGTGAATGGGTGTCTCCATAACCATCGCCGTTACATCTCCCTGATAGAATGGTGTATTGATGCTGATTTTGGCAAATGGCAGTTTTCTAGCAGTGTTATCTGCCATTCGTAGATATCCTTCCTCTCCTGTGTACTGATCAGCTTTTACCAGTGATTTCTTGACCACTACTGTGGTGCATCCAGTATCTCTAATCATCTCCACCTGCTTACCATTTACATAACCTCCAACCAAGTTTACTCCATTCTCCATTTTACCAACTTTACCTTTACAACATGCTACTTGTACGTAACGCTTCCCACTTAGCCTAACTTCATCCGTATTCTGTCCTTCTGGATTTGTCTCCCCTTCAGCCACACCCGCCTTGTGCGTGGGTGTCTTGAGTCTTCGACATTCGGCTAAGTTATGGTTATTCATCTTGCAGTGTGCGCAGTACTTTTGAGGCTTCTTATTACACCGATTTGCATTATGCCCCTTTTCGTTATAACTGTGGCCGGTGATGGTTGTCTCATTTGGAGTTGTCTTCCTTATGAATGACATCTTGTGACCATGAGCTGTCAGGTATTGGTCAGCAGCTTCAGCCAACTCGTCACAGCTGTCAAATTTCATCTCCTTTAGATGTACAGCGAGATCCGTAGGACACGCCGCTATGAATTGTTCTCGCAAGTTGAGTTCTTTCAGGTCTTTGCAGTTCGATAGCTCCACCCACTTGTCAATGTAGGTACTGAGTCGAACTAAAAATTGTTGTGGTGTTTCGTCGTGCTCGGCTTTACTCTCTCTGAATCGCTTTCTGTAGCCTTCTTCCGTGAGATTGTAGCGTTTTAACAAAGCTTCCTTCACCTGATCGTAGTCTTTCCTATTCTCTGCCGCCATTCTAGTGTAAGTCTCTGTAGCCTTACCTTTGAGATATTGGCTCAAATGGAATGACCATTCAGCTTTATCCCACTGATAGTTTTCAGCTATCCATTCAAATCGCTGCAGGTAACTATCCATGTCATCTGTTTTCTCATCAAACACTGGTAGTTTCGGTTTAGGTTTATTGCTAACCCACTCTAGTCCTGTACTCTCATTTTTGGAGTCATCCCTCCTAATAGTCTCCACTTCCAGTTTTTTCATCTCGAGCTCTAACCTCTTTTCTTCTATCTCTTTTTGCATCTCCAACTCTCTTGCTTGTTTAAGGCTGTCTATCTCCATTTGCTTCATCTGGAGTTGTCTGTCCTCAGCTTCGGCTTCTTTTTTGGCTTCTCGTTCCATCCGTCTCTCCTCGCGTTCAATCTCTGCTGCGAACTTTGGTTCGTTCTCTTCAATGAATTTGGCTAGCTCAGCATCCTTTAATCCAAGTTTCTCACCCATATCCATTGCCCTCTGCATACTGCTCATACTAGTCTCCGCCATTACTGACTGTCTTTTGGTACTCTTTATGTCTTGCGTGAGTTAGACTGATATAATCCTGATCAACGGTAGATATTCTCGGAGCAGCCCCCAAGTTGTCACAAAGTGGTGATGCAATGTGACAGGTTCGAGATATCTGGTGTTGTGATTGTATCCTGATGTCTGCACAAGGCTAAGAGTTAAGACGTCCGGGTGTAGTATTGCGGCTAACTATGTATAAGTAATAATATGCAGAAGATTGCTGTGAGAGTATGATATAATCCTTTATTGCTGACTTGTAGACATGCAGGCTGTAAACTGAATTCTTCATTCCTTTGAACTGCTGCAGTCAGGCTATTTATACCTCCTTACAATTATTCTAGAAACTTCCAGAAAATCCATTCAGGAAAAATCTAGTAATAGAACAATGCTTCTAAATTTATGATCATGACTCATCAGCGTATTGCGCAATAGCTATTGTCCTGCTATAACATTGTTTATGATACTATATACAGCACTCAGAATCTGTGACAGTCTAGTAGGCCTATATAAATTAAATTAAAAAAAATAAGCATAACAAAATATGAATACAAATTATTCTTGCCTCAACTAGAGCTGTTAAAATAATTGGTTAATTTAAATCCTTAGCCAATCCCTACGAACTATTTTATTAGGTTTACTCTATTCACTTGGTTGTGCAATCTGCTCTTTTTAGACTGTTCAAAAGTGGTATTCAAACAAAATTATTCAAAACCTAGAGCAACCAACTAGGCTTACAATGATGAAGCAATGTTTCTTTTTTATGGTACTTGGGATTCTCCAATTCCAATCTAATTAGTTTGGGCTGTCATCGTACAATTAAACTTATGCTTACTTACAGTTGAGCCTAAACTTGTGTATAGTTATATTTATACAAATTGATGCCAGTTAAAAAAATCAGTACATTTTAACTACCTGCCTTCATAACTTGTGATAGTGTTCTTCATAGTTGGTTCGCAATGGAAACGCGTGGCAAATATTTAGAAGTTTCAACGCTGCCGCCAGCGCATTAATCATCAAAAGCTCAAATGGAGTCGCTTATAATAGTTTATTTGTTGAGAACTCGTTCGAAAAAATAATACAGGACGTACACATGTATTGGCTGATCATTATAATAGACCATTTTCTTCGGGTACTTTTTCAGAACATAAACGTAACTCTCACTAGAGAACTGTCACCCTCCTCCTACCGGTATACGGTAGACAATGCTACTGATGGAATAATGTGACTCAAAACCTATCAGAAATTTTATTACCTAACTGCTTGGAACTTGTCATAGTAAACCCTAGATATGCGAATAATCAAAACAAGTGAGGCCTATAGTTAGCATGACGCAACGTCATGGTGATGTGCAAAGCGAATCAGCTGATCTATTAACTTCTTTTGACTTAGCACTAAAAACTGCTCAATTTTTCCATAATTTTTGCATCTTAGACTGCATATTTTATGGAAAATATGTAAATCTTATATACAGTAATACTTCAACTTACGATTGCCCTAACGTATAAGAAACTTGAGATACGAGTCAGCTTTCAAACAAGTTTTAGCACCAACATACGAGCCATGTTTGAGATACAAGCACATGAGTCAGTTGCCAAGTATGTCGGAGGTGTTTTATGAGAACAGCATCACTCTGTATTTTTCAACTGCTCAGATTATACTTTTGTACCATGTTTTTTCTGCGCGATTTTCAGTGCTGAATTATGGGAATTAAAAGTACCGTGTGTAGACCGCAAGTTTTCCAGTAAAAGGATAGATAATGCAAAGAAAAAGTGAAAGATAACAATTGATATTAAACGGAAAAATATTGAAAAATATGCAAAATATGTATGCGTGATTGAGCTAGCTCAGCAATATGACAGAAATACATCAACAATTATCAAACACAAAGATTATATTCAATGCATTTAGTTTGCAAAAGGACTAACCATAGTTTCTAAACGACGCAGCGATCTTCACGACCACTGATGGAGAGATTGCTCAGGCTTTGAATAAAATACAAACAATTGGCCGGTGACGGCGTAACTGAAATGATGATACGTAAAAAGGCCGGTGCTATCTATCAAGACTATAAAAAATAGACATTCGAACAAGTTGGCTAGTGGTCGTGCATTAATCCTTGGTGATGACACCTGTGTTCGTCCTGATCGCAACATGTTGAAAGGGCGACAAAGGCAAACGTCCTTAGATACAGTAGGTTTCTCTTAAAACAGCCGGCTGGTCGTGAGAGCGAAACAAAATTAGCTAACCAGCGAGAAACTTAAAACTATGAACACCGAAGAAATTTTAATTACGTTAAGTTAAAGATTAAAGTTTGCTTTTAGGTTTGCTTTTAAGTTTGTCTTTTAAGACTTGGATAAAATCCAAATTTATCAAAGTCAGCTGTTGTAATGAAGGATAACTTATCTCTCCCTCCCTGGCAAATGCTAGCGTTAGCTGCTATTGTATGTATTTAATTTTACATTTTAATTAATCACATTTCCTGGCATTATTTTTTATTTGTTGCTTTTTGAAAGCATGTGGTAAGTTAGGACAATAACCAACATGTTCTTTCTGTTACAATATATTGTTTTGAGTGTTTATTTGCATTTTTAAAGTATGGAAACCAATCAATATATATTTAATTGTTCTGTATATTAATAAATTGCACCAACATGCGAGTAAATTGACATACATGCTCATTCTCTGAACGCATTAAGCTCGTAAGTCGAAGTATGACTGTAATTACTTTGGAAGAGAAAGGCAAGAATCTTACACACATGGTAATGAATAATACCAATGATTTAGAAGCTTCTATATCATTGATAATACAAAGAGTGACCATATAGAAATTAAACTAATAACAAACTAATGAGTCAAATGAGATTTAGAAGCAGTTACGCTGGACCACTGTATTAAATACCCATTAGACATGACTGAAAATAACTAGACGAGATAGTTTTTGTCTAAGGTTGGTTGAACTAGATTCCTGCTTTGAAGCGGCATAGTGTATTCTGATTTTAGTATAGCGATTTACTATAGTTTTGAGTGGACTGTTGGCATGCACTGTACATGTAGAACCTTGATAGAGGTTATGTAATAAGACATATATGTTATTGTCTGTGATGTTACTTGTTTAAAAGCTCTCTGTGTGATACCATAGCTCTCCATGTGTGAACGTAAGCACTTTTCTGCAGCAATACATATTCGGCCTATCAATCTGGTCACCAATCCTCCTCTGTTTTTAACTGAGATTAGGGTTATGTCATCACTATTTCATGTTCCTATTACTTCTACATTGGTCAAGAACTTGATACACTCACCACATTTGAGTTAAAAAACAATCCTCATCACCGAACACCTCATCTTCACCTTCCTCAACTTTTGCCTCTTCTTTCTTTTTCTTTCTAGCCAGAGAATGTAGCAGGAGTTGGCCGGTTTTTTCAGCCCTGCTCACATCCAGATCAATACAGTTAACATTGGGATGTGGTGTGATGTCTGCTATTATGAACAGTGCTCGAATTGCAGATCTAAAGCACTGCACATCCGGGTTATTGTTATAGTCACCCTTAATTCGTATTGTGGAAAACAGAATCTCAATGTGATCCTGGTTGATCTTAAAGGTTAGGAAGTAGTTAATGTAAGGGTAGTTGCTGAAAAGATATTGAGCAATGCCATGTACAGATTTGGCTGCTGACTCAAAACCAATGACGAAATGATGATGATTTTCCTATTATTTTTCACTCGCAGCTTTCAGCTTGGTGTCTTTAATCGGCATAGAACTTCTTGTTTTGAGTTGAAGTTCTGTCTTTTTATGGGCAATTCAGGATATACCTGGGGTGTTGTGGTCTCTTCTGATGACATTTCACTAAGAATTTGATGTTATTGTTACGTTTATGACTTAAAAACTAGCATGCCAAGCGTGCTTCCACTACTAAACTTATTGCTCAATTGAAGGCTTTGATGCTGTGATGCACATCACTACGACGTAACGTCGTGAAAACAACAGCCAATTATAGGCCTCAATTTTGCTCCATTGTAGTGATAGCTATTCGCCAATCTAGGGTTTACTATATCTATGTTGAGAACTCGTTCGAAAAATAATACAGGACGTACACAATTATTTGTTGATAAATGTAATAGATAATTTCCTTTGGGTGTTTTTTTTCAGAACATAGACGTAACTCTTACTAGAGATATTTCCCGTACATGGTAGACTATGCAACTGATAGAATAATGTGACGCAAAACCTATCAGAAATTTTAATACCAAACTACTTGGAATTTGTCATTCACGATTCATAAATGACGTCGGATGTAGCAGCTGCAGGAACTTATAACGGAAGTTCCAAAGTAGCAATTTTGATTTTGCGGTGATATGAGTGATATGAAACGACGCGTACCAACCTATGCTAACCTATTGAACTAAGGTTACTTCACCGCGAGCGCATTATGTTTTATTATTGCGTTTCACGCTCTGGCTACGCGCAAGCCATATGTCTCAAGAATAATCTACACCTGTTGTCTGTGGGACTGTACATGTATGTGTTTAATCAATTATGTAACCATTTTTCAATGATTATGAATGTGCAACAATGTATTTTATTTGTTGTGTTATACTAATTTGGCGGTATTTTTTGCTATTGGGTCAACGTAAGTTGGTCAGATCTCTTATTATCGTCATCGTTATAATTGGATTTTGAACAACTTGGCCAGCGTGTAAGTTTGGGAGAACATAACATCTTGGTAATTAAAAATAGCTGTTTCTACTAAGAACTTGTTTTGATTTCTTCACTGTAGTTTTATTGCGTTTGGCGATTCGGTGGCCAAATTTATACTTGAATTGCAATTTTACTCGATGTTTATTAGTGTTAACTTGCGCCATGAATGACCGCCGATGTCATGGACTAAAACACGTAGCACAATATAAGCAAGGAAGATAACACTTAGAGTAAAGCCAGCCTAGTTTCACTGCATAAGGTTTTGCATAAATATCTACGTCTGAAATTGTTGAAGTAGTGCAAACGTTTTACCTGTTTGCACGAGTAGGCTACTTGGTGCTTCCAAGTTTTTTATAATATGAAAATGTATATGGTAGTTTCACTAGTATCGGTCATCGTTTCATGAGCATAGTTGGTACATGAGAGAACAGAAATTAAAAACGGGCTCATATCGCCAGCAATACATGCATTGTGAATGGTGGTGTAATAAAAAAAGTGGACGACAATTACGACACCGAGTTTCCACCATTGTCGTCGCAGAACAAAACCCTTAAAATGGAAATGATAGCCTTAAAAAGGGCTGAGGTGGTTGGTGAGACTACTGGCACTCAAAAATCGATTTTGACTGGTGAGTCCAGTAGCCCGAGAGGGTCACTGTCGTCCCCGATAGGATCTACCGATGGGCGAATGGTCTTGGACCCCACTTCATGCTTGTAAAAGCGAATGAGCTGTCAATCAGTGTGTACCCGTAATTGTAGACGTCAGAATGCGCAAGAGTTGATGACGTCTTTTCTAAGCCTATAATCCGGCAGCTTCAAATTGCTAACTCAACGGATCTATATTACGTTCATCGCAATTCAGACAAATTTGAATAGTCATTTATAAGGCGCACGCTTAACACTTGTTCAATGTAGAGTGTATGTATGTGTGATACTAGCAATTTTTTTTATGTTAACCATTTATTACCATATTGTTCTAAGATTTGCATGTTACTATACAAACACACAAAAAAATTATTAATACTCGTATTGCGTGATTAGTTAGTGACAAATGTTATCGTTTTTGTATTCGAAATATGTTATTGTGGAATTGGTTGACCTGATTACTGTGCAGCCAATCAATTTGTGGATTTTTCTTGGGATTGCTATATAACCTGCCGGTTTGAACATTGTTGGTGTGTTACTGCTTGGTACTGAGAGATATAACACCAATAAAGATACTGCGTTCTTTACAAACAAGCTCTGCTTGAGTTGAAAAGCAAATAGGTATAACATTCTTGTCACTGTTTCTGACTTTAGCATTGTGATATTAGCCAGTGTATCATAGCTGCATTCACTATAAGTGCTATTGACCGAACATCAAGAATTATTGCGCTTGGCTTGCTAGGGTGTAATAGTTGAGAAAAGTCACCATCGAGTCTGTTTATCGGCTCACCATCGAGTCTGTTTATCGGCTCACCATCGAGTCTGTTTATCGGCTCACCATCGAGTCTGTTTATCGGCTCACCATTGAGTCTGTTTATCGGCTCACCATCGAGTCTGTTTATCGGCTCACCATCGAGTCTGTTTATCGGGCTCACCATCGAGTCTGTTTATCGGTTCACCATCGAGTCTGTTTATCGGCTCACCATCGAGTCTGTTTATCGGCTCACCATCGAGTCTGTTTATCGGCTCACCCGCGAGTCTGTTTATCGGCTCACCCGCGAGTCTGTTTATCGGCTCACCCGCGAGTCTGTTTATCAGCTCACTCTCGAGTCTGCTTATCGGCTCACCATCGAGTCTGTTTATCGGCTCACTCTCGAGTCTGTTTATCGGCTCACTCTCGAGTCTGCTTATCAGCTCACTCTCGAGTCTGCTTATCGGCTCACTCACAAGTCTGTTTATTGACTCATCAAGTTGTGTGAACTCGCTCTTGAGTTGGGAGTTGTCTATCCTTGTCGAGTAGAATTTACTTCACCGGTGGCAGCAGTGGGATATTTCTGCTAGAGCAATCTAGACGAACTCAGAATGCCTACACGCACTCGGCGACAGAGGTTAGAAAAGGAAAGGTTAGATAAAGAGAGGCTAGAAATGGAACGGGGGTGTCGTGACCATTACAGTGGTGATGAGGAAGAAATAGGGCGACCACACATGAAGGCAGCTGTCCCACCACATCATCCAATCCCCGCACCCACATTTGATGGAACAGAAGATGTAGACACATTCATCACTAGCTATGAAGCCATTGCTAAACATAACAGATGGAGTGATGCAGAGAAGAAGCTACGTCTTCGGCTATCCCTAAAAGGCCCTGCTACAATGGGAACTAATGGCGACTCATGTGAGGAAGTGTACGATAAGCTACAATCGCAGTATGGACTCACTACAGATATGGCAAATACTCTTTTGCGGGGGTTGAAGTTAAAACCTAAAGAAAGCGTTCATAAATTTGGGGAAAAAGTAATGACATTGGTGAAAAAGGCGTACCCAAATTTAACAGCTGATCAACAGGATCAACAAGCGAAACAGGAAGTTCTGTGTGCAGTGTCAACAATGCCACAATTGGCATGGACATTACGGTTGTCACCACCAAGTTCTCTCGCAGAGGCAGTCGATATCATCCATTAATATCGCTCAATGACAACTGCCGATGTAGGGATCCACCGGTTAGAGACAGAGGACGTCCAAGACCTGAAGAAGCAAATAGAGCTGCAGGCTGAAGAGTTTCGCAACTCTCAAAAGGAAATGCTGGATAAATTTGCTTCCATGCAAATGGAACTAACCCAGAAATTGGTGGAGTCACAAAGACAGTTGGCAACCTCCCAGCATGAGCTGTTAAGTGGACTGGCGGCTAACCGGAGGCCTCGAACCACCAAGGACATACGCTGCTACAATTGCAAGGGTTTAGGACATATTTCTCGTGACTGCAGACAAAAGAAGGCGGGAAACGAATCAGTTCAGCAGTCATAGGCCCCGTACAAGCTGAACCAAACCTAAGGGGTGACACACTAGTTAGTTTCTGTCAACCTCCCGAGGCCACATCGTATTATGTTCGGGCTCAGGTAGGAAAGACAAAATTTACGCTTCTTCTCGATAGTGGTTGTTCCCGATCCATAATTCCTAAAAGAGTCCTACAACAGCTACCCCCGTCTTCCTTCACCCACCCCCTACCTTTTGAAGGCCAGGGTGTGCTTGCAGATGGCCAACGAATTCCATTGGAAGAGACAACAAAAGTCACATTGAAGTTGGGCAATGAAGTATCTGTAACGAACTTCATCATTGCCGAAATAGATAACCATATCCTGCTGGGTTTTGACTTCTTCAAGAACTTTAACTGCCAGATTGATTTCAAGAACAATCAGCTGGTCTGCCAAGGACAGAAGATCGATTGCTGTGCTGCCAACGAAGAGCCCTTGCAGGTCAAGGTACAGGCCAAATACACTACATCCATTCCACCCCGTAGTGAGAAGCTCGTTCAAGCTAGGTTGAATCGCGTTTGGAGGCATGGGGCAGCGTGTATAGAGCACACTGGCGGGCTGCCAGGGCTAGTAGTGGCCTCATCCATACATCAACCAAAAAATCAAGATGTCTGTATACGCATAATGAACTATTCAGATGCGGAAATTGAGCTGAAGTCGGGGCAGGTCATCGCAAGCTGTTCCATAGTTGGGGCGGTGGAAAATAACCCAAACATGAGGCCGACCAACGGAGCGCTTCCGGAAGACCTTGAGAATGCTTTTCAACAATGGTGTCATAGGTTGGACGATAACCAAGTAAAAAGGGCAATGGGGTAATTGCAGAAAAATCAGTCAATTTTCAGTACAGGCAAGTATGATCTTGGAAGGACAGCTGTTGTCCAGCATACCATTCTTTTGGTTAGAGATGCACGACCCATCAAACAAAGGCCTTATCGGCATGGCCCTGTTCAAGAGGCAGAAATAGAAAAGCAAGTGCAAGAGCTCAAGGAACATGGCCTAGTCAAGGAGGGCCATGGCGCTTGGAGCTCCCCAGTTGTGTTAGTGAAAAAGAAAGGCGGCAGCGGGCGCTTCTGTGTGGACTACCGTAAGCTGAACGAACTCACCACCAAGGATGCATACCCTCTCCCTAGAATTGATGATAGCTTGGATGCCTTGGGTGGTAGCAAGTGGTTCAGTACTCTAGATCTTGCCAGTGGCTATTGGCAAGTGGAGCTAGAAAGTTCTGCCAAGGAAGCTGCCGCTTTTACTACTAGATCCGATCTTTGGGAGTGGCAAGTTCTTCCTTTCGGCCTTACCTCAGCACCATCTACATTCGAACGATTAATGGAAACAGTTCTACGGGGCTTGCATTGGCGCACACTGTTGATCTACCTAGATGACAAAATTGTGTTCTCTGCCGATTTTGACACTCACCTAGAATGCTTAGAAGAGGTCTTTCACAGACTCCAGGCGGCCGGATTAAAGCTGAAGCCATCTAAATGCACGCTTTTCGGGGAGAGGGTACATTACCTGGGGCATGTGGTGAGCGCTGATGGGGTGGAAACCGATGCGACCAAAATTGAAGCTGTTAGCGAATGGCCCTTGCCCAAGCATAAGTCTGATGTCAGGGCCTTTCTGGGCACTTGTGGGTATTACCGCAGGTTCATTGCAAATTATGCAGAGCTATCTCGACCACTCAGCCAGTTTTGTTCTACCCGAGCAGAATTTTGCTGGGACAACGAGTGTCAGCATGCCTTTCAGACTCTCAAGAATCATCTGACAACTGCGCCGGTGCTGGCCTATCCGGACTACTCGAAACCATTCATTCTAGATACGGACGCAAGCCAAGTGGCTTCTGGAGCGGTCCTGGCACAAGAACAAGTTGGTCAAGAGAGAGTAATTGCATACTATTCTAAGATGCACTCACCGAAAGAAGCGAACTATTGTGTGACGCGGCTGGAGCTACTGGCTATTGTGAAGGCCCTAAACATTTCCGTCCGCAACTATATGGACGGAGATTTGAGATACGCACTGACCATGCCAGCTTGCCATGGTTACTGCGAGCTTCAACGCCGACAGGACAGCTAGCCCGATGGTTCGAGGTACTCTCGGAATTCGAATTTACCTTGAAGCACCGCAAGGGGCTGAAACATAATAATGCAGACGGACTAAGTCGGCAGATCTGCCAAGATTGCAAGCAATGCCAACGCTACCTTGTTCCCGAAGCATCCCAAATGCAGCCAGTACGCATTGATGCAGTATCCACTCATCTAGCGGGACGGCAAATTGATTTGGCCAAGGCTCAGGAGTTGGATGAGCACATTGGCGATGTGTATCATGGGGTCCGGGAACAGAAAGCCCCTTCAGACCGGTACCTGGGATGGCAAGCAGAAAAGCTAGTTAAATTATGGGAGCAACTAAAATTAGATGAATCTGGTGTGCTGCACGTAGAGTTGCCTTATCAAAGTAGACGAGTCTCAAGGGTGATATGTCCCCGTGTTAAACAAGCAGAGGTAACACAGACCGCGCACCAATCTGCCCATTTTGGTTTTAATAAGACCCTGGCCATAATCCGCCAAAATTGGTTTTGGCCTGGCATGACGAGTTATGTCAGGAAGTGGGTGAATGGATGTGTTGCTTGTCAGAAAGCAAAACCAGCACGCCACCAACACTCTGATCTCCAAAACAAGCTGGGGGCCGGAAGACCATGGCAGGTTATTGCGGTAGAAATATGTGGGCCCCTGCCAGAGACTACCGACGGTAACACCCAGATTTTAGTCCTCGCAGATCATTTCACCAGATGGTACGACGCCATTCCAATCTGTGGTGGGCAGGCCTCAACAGTAGCTAAGGTTCTAGATGAGCGAGTGTTTAGCTACTTTGGGATCCCTGAAACAATACACACGGACCAAGGAGCACAGTTTGAGTCAGCTCTATTTAGGGCCTGCTGTGAATTATGGAACTGCAAGAAAACCCGTTGCGCTCCCTATCATCCCCAGGGAAATTCGATAGTGGAAAGATTGAACCGGACACTGGGAAATTCCTTGAGGGCTATGCTGGCCGAGTCAGAACACCAGGAATTGGATCACCTAGTGCCCCAAATCATGCAGATCATACGGGCTACACCACATCGAAGCACTGGAGAGACGCCCAACTCATTGATGCTAGGGCGAAATGTCCGACTGCCGCATGACATCCTGGTCAACTACCCGCCCGGGTTGGATTTTACAGAGGACGAGTATGCAGCACAACTACAAAAAGACATGCAGACCGCATACATAAAACTACGACAGCATCAAAAATGCAAACCTCGGACGGATGACAGTGAAGAAGAGCCAAAATTTGTCAAGGGTGATCAACTTTGGCTCAAATCATACTTTAAGACAAAAGGTAGAGGAACAAAACTTCAACCCAAGTATGTTGGGCCTTACCGCATTACAAAATCTCTGCCCTATCAAACGTACGAAATGGAGCGAAACGGAAAATTGTCTGTACAGCACGAAGGCCGGATTAAACTGTACCAGGAAGCTGGTACAAGCGCTCCTCCGGGAGAGAATGCTCGGGCTTGCAGACCAAGCTTTGTGGGAAGTGCAGAAGATGTAGCAACTAGTTTTGAGCCCGAACCCCCTGCCGCGGAAACGTCAGTGAAGCCAACCAACCCTGACGTAAAGCAGCAACCTTCTAGGGTAAGCAAGAAGCCAATGCATTTACAAAATTATTGGCTCAGCAAAATGCAAACAGACAATGATAAGCTATCAGCTATTCTGAGACAGAATTCTGCCTAAGGAGGGGACAGTGTAATAAAAAAGTGGACGACAATTACGACACCGAGTTTCCACCATTGTCGTCGCAGAACAAAACCCTTAAAACGGAAATGATAGCACTAAAAAGGGCTGAAGTGGTTGGTGAGACTACTGGCACTCAAAAATCGATTTTGACTGGTGAGTCCAGTAGCCCGAGAGGGTCACTGTCGTCCCCGATAGGATCTACCGATGGGCGAATGGTCTTGGACCCCACTTCATGCTTGTAAAAGCGAATGAGCTGTCAATCAGTGTGTACCCGTAATTGTAGACGTCAGAATGCGCAAGAGTTGATGACGTCTTTTCTAAGCCTATAATCCGGCAGCTTCAAATTGCTAACTCAACGGATCTATATTACGTTCATCGCAATTCAGACAAATTTGAATAGTCATTTATAAGGCGCACGCTTAACACTTGTTCAATGTAGAGTGTATGTATGTGTGATACTAGCAATTTTTTTTATGTTAACCATTTATTACCATATTGTTCTAAGATTTGCATGTTACTATACAAACACACACAAAAATTATTAATACTCGTATTGCGTGATTAGTTAGTGACAAATGTTATCGTTTTTGTATTCGAAATATGTTATTGTGGAATTGGTTGACCTGATTACTGTGCAGCCAATCAATTTGTGGATTTTTCTTGGGATTGCTATATAACCTGCCGGTTTGAACATTGTTGGTGTGTTACTGCTTGGTACTGAGAGATATAACACCAATAAAGATACTGCGTTCTTTACAAACAAGCTCTGCTTGAGTTGAAAAGCAAATAGGTATAACATTCTTGTCACTGTTTCTGACTTTAGCATTGTGATATTAGCCAGCGTATCATAGCTGCATTCACTATAAGTGCTATTGACCGAACATCAAGAATTATTGCGCTTGGCTTGCTAGGGTGTAATAGTTGAGAAAAGTCACCATCGAGTCTGTTTATCGGCTCACCATCGAGTCTGTTTATCGGCTCACCATCGAGTCTGTTTATCGGCTCACCATTGAGTCTGTTTATCGGCTCACCATCGAGTCTGTTTATCGGCTCACCATCGAGTCTGTTTATCGGGCTCACCATCGAGTCTGTTTATCGGTTCACCATCGAGTCTGTTTATCGGCTCACCATCGAGTCTGTTTATCGGCTCACCATCGAGTCTGTTTATCGGCTCACCATCAAGTCTGTTTATCGGCTCACCATCGAGTCTGTTTATCGGCTCACCATCGAGTCTGTTTATCGGCTCACCCGCGAGTCTGTTTATCGGCTCACCCGCGAGTCTGTTTATCGGCTCACTTTCGAGTCTGTTTATCGGCTCACCATCGAGTCTGTTTATCGGCTCACCATCGAGTCTGTTTATCGGCTCACCATCGAGTCTGTTTATCGGCTCACCATCGAGTCTGTTTATCGGCTCACCATCGAGTCTGTTTATCGGCTCACCATCGAGTCTGTTTATCGGCTCACCCGCGAGTCTGTTTATCGGCTCACCCGCGAGTCTGTTTATCGGCTCACTTTCGAGTCTGTTTATCGGCTCACTCTCGAGTCTGTTTATCGGCTCACTCTCGAGTCTGCTTATCGGCTCACTCTCGAGTCTGCTTATCGGCTCACTCACAAGTCTGTTTATTGACTCATCAAGTTGTGTGAACTCGCTCTTGAGTTGGGAGTTGTCTATCCTTGTCGAGTAGAATTTACTTCAGTGGTGGTGAGAAGCAACAGAGAAGTCTGCGGTTCAAACATCGCAACATCGCATTTACTATTCAATTACATTCAACAGAATTAGACATCAAATAACCGAGAAACAGGAAGGTTTAGCACTCAAAGCATCCAATAATACACAACTTTCAAAAGCGGGTGTCTGGCAGAAAAAGTCCATTGCAGATCTTCATATACCAAAATTTGATATATAGATGTAGCGGCTGCAGTGAAAGAATATTTTCACGATGAACATATTATTTGAACCTTTAACCTTGCTGTTGTATGGGCGCAAATGTGTTTGGGCAAATGCAATCATTAAGGCATTGATGCTTCATGCGTTTGTAACCAGCCCAGTGGAGAGGTTAAAATTTCTTAACATATTATTTTACAGTAGCTGCTATAAGTCGAATTTTGATATATTACAGGCTACAGTAGGCTTCAGTTTAGGCCCGCTATCACTTGTCAAAAAAATGTTTACAGTTGGAAACGTCAATATGATGGTGCGATGTTTTCGTAATATCCCCTTCTCTCTTTCTTCTCACCGCCTCCTGTTATAAAAAATATTGGGTTTTTTCATAGCAGCTTCTTTGTGCTTTCTCTTCTGCAATAAGATCTGAGCAAAGTGCCTTTATTTAACAGCTAAATTCTAATTTTACTAGTTTAGAAGCAATAACAAATTATAAAAAAAATATTATATTGTTTTTGTGAACTAAACAGAAGGGCATAATTATTAATCAAATGAAATTAGAGCAAAAACTTGAATAGCTGATTGAGGCGTTAGTGTTAAAGGCATGCTTGCAACAAAATTTACATCACAGTTATTTGGTATCAAAAGATTCACCACCTCTTACTCTGCTGTGTTGTAGGTACAAATTATGTGGAAATGTGATTACATGCTCTTAAAACTCAAAAACGAACAGTTAATCGCTGCCATCATGAAACCGCCGTAGCTAAACATAATGGGTAATTGCATAACAGTTTTTTGTGCTTTTTCTTCTGCAATAATGTAGAAGCAAAGTTCCTTAATTCGATGGCCGAGCTCCAATTTTAATAGTCACACATGTTGTAAATGTAAGCAGAAACAGACTAATTGTAACCAACAAACATTTAAAGTGTAAAAAAAAACTGAAATATTAAAAATATTCTACACTGTCATCACCTTTTACTTTTTCATTCCACTTTCATCATCGGTCATTGTAGCCTACTCCTGATATTTTTGTAAAAATGAGATCTATTCATATAGGCTATACTTTTGTCAGTTCTTAGTCTTCCTTAAAAATGGCCAAAAGGAAAATCATGACGTTGAAACATTGCCTGATATGTGAGAACTGTTTTGGTTGTCTAAACTGTAGCCTTTGTGTAACGTATTAAACTCATATAATACTAAGTGGATGCCCTTTACATTACCATTACCTTACATTACAATTGAAATTGCAATGCCTACACTATATTACTTAATACATTACCTTTACACTATTATACTAGGGTTGCACGATAGCGCAATAGTCGATTTCGATAGTCAATAGTTGTCTTTCTCGATATGAATATGTTGCCTATTTTTAGCCTATCGAAACATCCGAAACAAATATATCGTTATCGAATAATAAAAAGTAATATAACTCGATAGTCATCACCCTCAAATAGCTCGAACGCATGGTTAACTTGAACGGATTTGTTTGATCTGTTCCGACGCAATGATAAATTGCTTTAGATAACTCGAGCTCAACTTGGTTAACTCAAACAGTTTTTTGCCCAACGGCTACTACGACGGTGTATATCGCTTCAGAATATCACTTTATTCCAAGCCATAGAGACAAACCTCAACTTTTAGTAGTTCTTAGACGTCGTTATTACCATCATCGGCAAAATAATTTCGGTAACGTCTTTTCTAAAGGTTTGCTAAAATCAAATTTTGCCAATCATCCGATTAGCGATGGCCCTCCGAAAGCTAAAAGAAAGCTAATCTTCGAATAAACTTAAAAAAATTTGGCAAACTTGATCTTGGTTAAAACGATGATATACAGCCCCCCTATATCATTCCTGGGGACTGTATATCATTGGTTAAAATGCTCAAAAAAGATGTCTTTTTTCTGAGGATTTCAACGGCGATCAAGTTTGGCTAATTTTAATCTGAAAACATCCTGGCAATCACATCACTTCAAACAGCAAACCAATCTCAAGTGACAGAAAAGTCTCGATACTTTCTGATGAAATGTTTTTTAAACTTTACACTAGAAGCCTTTTAATTTACAACAAGCCATCTATGCATTTGATTTATATATAGTTTGTGCATTTATCTACTAATAAATACATGGACTTGTGAGAGTGCTGTGGTAACTTGAACACCTTTTCCTATTCCTTCCCACAACCCTTGATCTTTTCAGTCACGATAATAAGATAGTTTTACCAGCTGCCAAGTCACTTGATAACTATCGGTGAACTCTGTCTGTTCATTGATATTTCGATACTATCGCTATCGGTGGGAAAACTCTAATGATAGTCAATAACACCTTTTCAAACAACAAATGCCATTCCCACGCTATACTACCTACAACTGTTTATAAGTTGCTTTTGTTACTCCTGCTACACTGTGCATTCATCTGGTGAGGCTGAGAGCCCAGCATGAGATGTAATGTCGTAATGTATATTATAACCAACGTAATGAATATCTTCACTATTATTGATTACTGTACTCAGTAGAAGGCATAATCTAATGGGTAAGCTCGTGGCCTCTAGAATTGGAAGTGCCAAGATCCAATCCTCTGTGAAGTGTATTTTTGTCAATAAAGTCTGATATCTATCACTGGACAGACCGACTCCCACATTAATGTATTTTAGCCAAATGCCTGGCAGAGTTGTACGAGGGATAAACAACAACGCAATGAATTTGAGTAACATACTTGGTAAGCTAGCGAAAGTAAACTTATATTTACTAAAACAATGACCGTGTTTGCAGACGGCTAAATAATAGTAATGTCTTGCGTAACTATAATCAACTGTTTAGTTAATGACTCCATGAGCTTCAAGCTTGATTATTTTAACCAATGCAAGAAAAATGCTAGCAGCCATTGAAAGTTTTGCTATCATAATGTAGTGGATTAGATTGCCGGCCTGCCGTCAGGGAGGTTCTGAGATCAAATCATCTGCGAGGCAGATTTTTGATTCCTAATTTTTAATCGCAATAACTGGACTGACGACAAACATTGCGATTTATTTATATGGATATGGACATACACTCTTACAGAACTATGATCAGGTACATTTCATCCAAGTCCTTCAGCTAGCTCTACCATTATAAGCTCATTAATATACTCCTGAATATGTTATGAATAAGTAAGTGATGTTAGTTTCCAACACATTCACAACACCCAAACACTAGTTTCTATTTCAGTCAGTGCTTTTGTTATTCCCTATTTATTGGAATGACGTCATTCCAATAAGCCAAAACTTTCCTCAAGCTATTTGCAGTGTACATGCAGTCACAACCAGCCAAGCTATGTCCATTAATTGTATGCAAGCTTTAATATCAAAATGACTCTGTTGAAACCTCAAGTTGAGCTGGAGGTTTTGGGCGATGTCAAAACACTTGTCAAACAGTATTTCTATATTCTTTAGTAGTTGTGGTTTTGCTGTCTCATTCTTCACTCATCATCAGTTTTTCATTCATTTGAAGCATCTACATACATCTGTACTCGACGTTTACATTATCAGTGCTGCTGCTTGATGCAGTCAACCATATTTTAAAATCAGAGTCAACCATGAACTGATGACTAAGTTTACGCTGACTGCCATTTCTATAAAATTCTCTGTAATTCTCTGACTGCCACTGTAACAGTGTATTTCTATAAAATGTTTATTGTTCAAGTCTAATCTGTCCCTTTGGTTGATTACAGTCTCCAATAAATAATACATAAATGATATAAGGATATCTATGATACATAGATGTTAACAAAGTGATTCCTCACTACTTTTTGTCTCCCTTTTAATATCGTCTGGTTCATCAATAGAAATAGAGCCATACCTCAACATAGGA
Organism: Watersipora subatra; assembly: GCF_963576615.1. Lineage (NCBI taxonomy): Eukaryota > Metazoa > Bryozoa > Gymnolaemata > Cheilostomatida > Watersiporidae > Watersipora > Watersipora subatra. The sequence goes on from NC_088715.1 coordinate 909,344, forward strand.
GCTTAATGAGTTCTGGAACATAGTTCCCATTTCAATTCTCATATCTCAAAACAATTTTTCTTATGTAATTAATAAATAGGAATTAATTGGTTCCTTCCAGTAGAATAAAGAAGCTAAAGTGGATATTACAATGGAAATGTGTTTTTTCATTGGTCTACAATGCTCTACCTGCAGTCACAAAGTAACAAGTAACATATCTAATGATTATGATCTGCAATAAAACAACATCTTTATATTCAGTACTGTATAGAGTTCTCACCTTCGATACAGATGGTAGAGGCTAGCAGTGGTTCAGGAAATACTTGACTACAACTCATTCTGAACACTACACTTTTGTTACGCTACGCAACAGTAAAGAAACTTTACATTTAACTTAAATTAATTTAGCTGACTACGCATATAATTATAAATAAGTTTTTTATTTAAAAGTAAACCTTTTCGAATTTGATCTTAGTTTTCCTTTTTTATCTTTTTTGATTAAGATAATTTTGCTTCACTTTTCGACTCTTTATCACTTTCACTCATAGCTAGCTTTCTTTATCATTTTTATCCGAGGAGAACAAATGAGCGATGCTGTTCTCGTAAGCATTGAAACTGTCTTGCATGCTAGTATTTCTAATTTGTCTCATATCTCAAGCCATGTATTGGCTCAGAATTCATCTCGTGTCTCAAATTTCTTACCAGTTGAAACGCTCTTTTGTCGAGGCATACAGTGTTTCTATTGTTCGTTTCACAAAAGAAGAGAGGGGATGTTTACATGAAATTAATAATGCTATCTAAGAATATATGTGTACTATAATATATTATTAAATAGATAACAAAAAATACTGTCATCACTGGCAGGTTTCACTGCCGACTTTTTAACCTAGTTTATCAAGCAGTTTTAGACAACCTAATTTCTGTGGTGATTGTCACAAAAGGAAAATATGAGAGTCAGCAATATTATAGTAGCCCGGTGAAGTTTTGTTTACAAGCTATACTATGTGACAGACAATCTGGTGAATGCCAGCTGGTCACATTGGTTAAGTGCTCTCTTCATTTCCATTCACTGATTTAAAATAGCTCAACTTGGGTGGTCTCTCCTTGTGTGGCAATAGCTACAAACTGTCAGTTTGAGTTCAACAATAGAGGATAGTAGGGGGGCCTTGAGTGTGATACAGAGGGCTGTAGGTCAACTCTATGGTGAAACTCTCAGTAAGACATAATAGTAACAAGTAATAATAGTAATTATAATATTAATAATAGTATTTTATAGTACTTTATAGCTATCAACTACAACTAGTAATTTATTATTAATACTTTGTTTATAGCTCTGTTTCTCTTGTTTCCTAAACAGATAGAGAAGGGGTATCACATGTTTTAATTCCGTCCTGCATCACACCTGTATTATTTATTATTTATCATGGCGAGTAACAATCATGCTAATTCTTCAATGACAGTATCATCTTATTTTACAATTTCAGGTCAACTTAATAAAAAGTTTGATATCATCAAGAATTTTATTACTCTTCGATAACTATCTGCGGATTAGATACGCCCAACCAAAGGTTGACAATGTACGCTCACTATGCATGGGGATTATTCTGTACTTTGCTCGTATGAAACTATGTCATATGTGGAGGAACTTTGGCTGAATGACAGATCAAGTTGACTTGGAGGGTATGTCAGAGGATATTCAGTTTATAATTTAGAATTGTTTACTGCTAAAATTACCATGAAACCTCAATATGAATGACATTGCATTCTATTTTTTAGCTTTCCCTATTTATAATAGCGGTCAAATAGGTAGTGGTGTTGTATTTTACAAATAGCTCGTCTGAATTTTGAACGGTAAGTTTGACTCTTTGTCAGGCGAAGTCAATGTCTTAACCCTTAAGGTCATTAACTTTTTTGAAAGCAATAAATCTGCTAACTTGTTGAGGATCTCTAAATAACAAGCATGGGAAGCCAAGTAATATCTTTACTAAATGATATCTATTACTTGCAATTAACCAGCGATGATACGTATAGCAGGTTATTCTGTTGCCCTGCCTTGAAATTTGTTAGTGCTTCGAATTTTTTATTTTGTTATAAGTTTGGAAGTATAATATCATGCTATACTATATTTAACATAGTTGCATACAAGCTCATTGCATTCATCGATATGTTTGCTGCAGTTTGCAGTCAAAACTGACAGGATAACCGTAATGATGCTATTAAATAATATATGCTATAAATCTGGAGCTTTACAAGCTTTATAGTAATAAGTTATTAGATGTTACAAATGTATACATTCATGAACAAGTGACAAACAAACCATACTTACTACCTGCAGAAACAAAAATTAAGATTTTTGAAACTGAATAGTTGCTCGTTAGCTTCGCGATTGCCAAACGCTTTCTGATTGTTGCATTTAATAGAACAAACATCTTCTGGCTATTCAATATCTTCCATAGGCCTAATGTTTTCTGACCACAACTCTTTTTCTGCGCCGTTGAACTAAATGATATTAGCTTCCAAACAATTTTTTGAGCAGAGCGAAACACCTACGGGTTGCATTTCGTGCAAATGATAAACCTATAGCGGCATCGCTAAGCACAACTATTAGACTAAAACTAGTTGCTCACATACTTTCATAAATATAAACCGTTTTTTACATACATCGAAGTATCAGACTGTGTCAAACCAAACATCTACTTTTAGCAGGGCAGTATCCACCTGTGTGAAAATGGTACTGCAGGAAAATCTAAGAGAGGTACCGAACGCCCTCTCAGTTGGGGGAGGGGAGTCTGGGGATCCTCCTTCAGAAAAATCTTCAGTATGTACATGTATAACTAGTCAAAATTGTGCAAATCTATCTCACTTGGCTCCTGATGGGCACATGTTTTCACAGCAATTTTTTATAAATATATAACTGTTTATTGAGATTGTCTTTAACAACGCTTATTAAAAATATAATGTGAATGAGAGCTGCCATAGGGGTTGGCCACTGCTAGCATGAGGCAGAATTATTGCCGGGTGAAATGCTGAATGGTGTAGAAGACGAGTAGTCTCCTATGAAATAATTTGTTTAAATAATATTGTAGAGTTGAATGGTAAAATTAATAGAGCACCATGTTAAAAATAATGCACTTATACTATAGTTTATAATACTGAGCAAGAAGTAGAAGATTTAAGTTTGAGCTATCAAATAATATTTGATCAAATAATATTTTATTTTACCGTTTGGAAAGTCAAGCCGATGTTGACTGGTATTGTCAGCTTTTATTCTTTTCCAAGGAGGCGCGATTTCTTTAGCACAAAGCAACGCCTTTCGGGACCTTGACTAGTACCTGCCACTAGCTATATTACTATGTGTGACATTGGCTAGCAAGTGTCTATAAGTTATGTGCTGTTGTTGCTAGCTCAGTGTGAGTAGCTGATATGCTGGGATATTTAACATACATGTACTTACTTGAGTCTTTAAATATTTTCATTAACTATTTACTGTTTGTGATTGATTATTACTAAAATGTAATATAAAACATTGTACTTAGTACCTACATGTTAATCAACAATGGATATTTATCTTGAGTTCTATTTAATTGTAGCAACACGGATTGTATAAAGGTTTATTGTATAAAAAGTTGCTATTCGTCACATTACTGCCAGCGGTCACAATGTGAATATTTATATTGTCCGAGGCCATTCTGTTACTAGTAAAAGTAACATAATGTTTGTTATTTTATTATATGAAGTTAAGCAGATAAACTTCAACTTAAATACTAAACAGAAAGTGAAACTAGCGTATAACAAGGCTGTATAACCAGCCAATCATGAAGCTGCAGTAACAACTAGCTCCTGTTCCTTTATTCAATATCTTATAAATTCATCATGAATCACTGTTTGAATATATCTTATTCAGCTCAGCCAATCAGGAGACAGATAACATTATTATAACCAGCTACAAGCTATAAAAAAGCCTGTAGTAGTCAGAGCAGGTTACAAACAGAATAGCAACAGGTAAGTATAACTTATATATTATATTAGCATCTGTTGATATTGTACTTACTGGGAATAATAGAGTAGATGAGAGACACTGAGTCAGTGTGATTATAATATAACTCTGACCTCCTGAGACTATCACTCTCTACCCTGAGGAGACTCATAGAGTCTGTCATGTAGTGAGGTTAAGTTAAGGTCAGGAGTCTCTGGTCTCATTCCTCAGTCATAATCAGACCAGCAAACACTTCCTACTGCAGATATTTCATGTTTCTCAGCTCTGTCAGAGTCTGACATCCCTGGGCTTACCTTTAATACTCTGTAAACAGTGTCGTATAGTTTCACAGAGTCCCGCGACCAACAGAAGCGTATACGGGAGGGAGCTCGATTCCAAACAAACAGGCCACGCCTACTATTTTTATATAAGTTATAATGGAGAGGCCGCAACATTAATCAACAAAAACTACTCCCATTATGAGTCGCTTTTAAATTGATTGTTGTATTATGAACCACTTGAAAGAAAACAAAATTTCCTACAAAAAGCTGCTAATTAAGTTTTTGTAAAAACGTAAAGTAAATGCAAAAAAGAGCGGTATAGAGAGCGAGGTATAAATATTCCATTAGAGATCAGTATGTCGATCGGGTTTGTTTGGAATCAAGCGTTTTTTGTTTCTGACTTTTGTTCACGGGACTCTGTGAAACTATAGGCTCTGTCTGTAAATATCCAGGGTTCAGCTGCAGCCACTCTGTTATTGTTGGCAGCTTTCCAACTCTGCAGTTGAGTCACATTTTGTACTCATTTCTCTGACATATTTTACTGTTTGCAGCAGCTAATAGAGTGCAGTACATATGTTACAGTTAAACATGGGAGGACTGTTGAAGGGTTACGTGAGAGATAATGATATGGAGTTGGATGAGTTGAGGGCAGCCTTAGAGTCAGTCCAACCAGCTGAGCTACTGAGGCTACTGATTACTATCAAGCATGACTTACACACTGCTATTATGTTAGCTGCAGCAGGAGGCCACACAGAAATCTGTCGTCTGCTTCTCTCACCAATCAGAAGAACAGCAGACGAGTTGCTCTGGATGAAGTGGAAGTATGGACGTACAGCACTACACCTTGCTGTATGGTGGGGAGAGAGTGAGTGTGTAGAGTTACTGATAGACACAGTGAGTGATGAGAGGAAGTACCAGTTTGTAGCTGAGAAGAATGGATATGGTAACACAGCTATAACAGTGGCTGCAGCGCGTGGAAGGAGCAAGTGTTTAGAGTCCCTCCTCTACAACTTCTCCTCACTACAGAGAGACTCCCTATTAAACATACAGGATAACGATCTCTACACTCCACTACACAGGGCAGCATACAGTGGACAGACAACTGCTCTGAAGGTCATGTTAGGATCCGTGTCTCTAGTGACTGTCTCTTCACTCCTCAACATAAAGAATAAAGACAAAAGGACTCCATTGGAGGAAGCTGAGTATTGGAAAATGAAGGAATCATCAGAGCTGTTAAAGAGATGGCAGCTGGGTTCAGTAGTAGAAGGTAGGATTGTTATACAGTGTGATACCAGCTACTCACTTGAACTGTTCTACTGCTAAACTCTTCAGTCTCAGCAACTTTCTACTGAAAATCTAAACTAAATGCTAGTAATTCATTCATTGTATACATTTACTGTTGAACCCTGGGACATACCCTGGATAATTGCATCTCTATTTTCCTGTAAACTCACTGAGTCTTGCATAGACAGAGTGCTGCTTGTCTCCAGCCTCCAGCTGAACAGTTTATAGTCTGAGTATTTAAATTAATATTAATATTCAAAACTGGTAGGATTGAAGTGATGTTAGCAGCTCTTTAAATATCAACTCCTTCTGTCATGTTTAGTAGTAAACTGGATGACAGACTAAAGTACATATTGTGGCAGCATCTTGCTTAAATATTCAGGCTTTTAATCTATAACAATACTAATCTTTGATATAAATATTAAAATTAGGTTAACTTTTTCTTATTTTACAAACTCTAAGATAATGTGTGCTTCCATTTTCTATGGCAGATGCTAACAGGACCAGCTAGTGTGGTGCTGAGTTCTGTTAGAGTTTCATATTTACTGGTGCTGCTTAGAGAATTCATTATCAAACAGCAAGATTATAGTTTTACCAGTGGCTTGACACCTTAAGACTGGTAGACGTGAAATGAGCTTCATTTTCTTCTTAGATTTTATTCGATCTACACTTATCTTTAATATTTTATCTTAATAGTAGTAGCAGCTCGACCGCTACTACTATTGCAACTCTCGTCTCTTAAAACAAGCTGCAAGCTTTAGCAACCTGCCTGCCAGCCTTCTGCCTGCTTACCAGCCACATCTGCTGGCACCTGCTTTTTCTGTGTCTATCTTACCGTGTCCACCGCTTGCTTGACCGTGCTTGTCTGCCACCCAGTTTGCCCGCCCGATTGGCAGAATCAATCATGGTCATTTGTGTCGCTGCTGAGCTGACAACGATTTCTCGCTTTTGCCTCCTAGTAGACAATGGTTATATGTTCTGGTCATTAAATAGACGAATTGATTGCCCTGTCTGCAAGCAAGCCTGCTCACTCTCACTGAGTCCAAAAATGATCTCAAGCTATGCTGCCAAATCCACAATGATCACATGTTTCGCCTACAAGTCGACCACCATTGCGTGTTTTTGTGGCGAGTGTTTGATTTTATCGCACTAATATGGAGTTTGTCTGCCAACCGGCCACCCGTGTCAGTCAGCCTGCATAAATATCTGCCAACCATATAGCCGGGCTGATCAAGACAATTCTTTATGCTTGCAGCTTGAGTCTGAATTCTGTTGAGCATGTCTACCAGGCCGGCCTGTCTCTGCTCGCAGGCTCCTGCCTCTGTGCCTGCCTGCCTCTGCACCCCTCTTTCTATACACCCCTTTGCTTCTACACCCCTCCGCCTTTACACTTCTAGAATCGTCTGTGTCTCTACGGCTCTATGTACTAGCCACATGTTCTTTTTTATTATATTGTAGCATTGGAAGACGCTAAGCAACAGATAAAAACACTGCAAGAGAGACATGACCAGAAACTTTCCGCTCTACAGAGAGAAAGCGACCAGAAACACTCCGCTCTACAGAGAGATAGCGAGCAAAAAGTCTCTGCTCTACAGGCAAAAACTGAACAGCAGGCAGGAGGTAACTTCCTATGTAAATGTCTTACTAGTCCATTGTTAGTATAGTACTGAGGAAGAGAAGTCAATGGTGATAGACTAGTGAGTCATTCCTTCAAGTTGGTGTCTACATATGAAACATTACACTTCTTTACTGTCAGACAATCCGTAGTTCCTCTTCTATGACAGAAGTATTAGGAACAGTTAGCGCGATGTTGAATTTTGGCTGAATTTCTTATTTGCTAGTTCTTGGAGGAATTCTTACAAAAAACATTAAAATTTATTTTTGTGTTGCTTGGCTGGCAATAACTACAAAGTTTTATAACTTTTAAAATTATTAAATTTTTTCTAAGGAATCGCGGATGGCTTATGCGTGTAACACACTAAGTGCTGCTTCAATGCATCTAGTGGCCGGTCGTTATTCAGCCAAGGAAATAAGCTTACTTTTGAATTAGAGTGAGTGTATTGAAACTTCATCAAGCGACCAGCCTGCCGGAATGCATAGGTGTGCACGTTGAAAAAAGTTTTGCCTTGCAAGAAGCTCGAGCAAACTTGCAGCGTTTAGCTAGCTGAGCAGTCAAGCTATTATTAGTAGTACGCTGGCCTCGGCTCCTACGAAAAGCACCTAACAGCCTGTTTGCCCCACCTGCTTGGAAGTCAACAATCAACCTGTTTGTCAGCTTGTGTGATTCCATGATGCACTTTTGCTTTCAAGTAGATGATGATTGCGCAATTTCACTGCTGAGTACACTGCACTCCACATAATCTGCCTGCCTACTTGTGTGCAAGATTGCCAGCCTCTACGCTACTATATACAATGCGCATACAGTAGAGTATATTTATAGAACTGCTCAAGACTGAGCTCGGCCACCCACACTGCCAGGCCAGCTTGTTTCTTCCTCTAGGCACTTGCCTTTGCCTCTAGGCACTTGCCTCTGTGACCCACTCACTGCCTCTGTGCTACTACATATGTCCCTGCTTCTACACCCCTCAGTCTCTGCGCTACCATTTACATTCCTGCCTTTATGCCCATTCATTCAGTTCCTTCTGTAATTAACAAAGCATATGAAAGCCTTGTTAGCATGTAAATGTGCTAAGGTACATCTACTCACCAATGTATTCAGCACCTGCTGTCATTGTCAAATGTGAGCAGTGGAAGTGTTGAATATCTATCAGCAAGTTTTTTTTTCACTCTGTTGCAGCTCTGGATGACGCTAGACTACGAATAACAACACTACAGAGAGAAAGTGAACAGAAGTTCTCAGTTCTAGAGAGACATACTCAGCAGCAGGCAGAAGGTAACTTCCTATGCTAGTATTTCACTAGTCCATTGTTAGTACAGTATCAAAGGAGAGAAGTCAGTTGCTTCTGTAATTAAAAATGCAGATCAGAGTCAGAGTAGACAGATCTATTTACGTCCAAGTACAAATATAAGCAGTAGCAGTGTGGCACATGTAACAGAAGGTTTTTCATGCTCACTTTCATAGCATTGGTTCAAGCTACACAGCAAGTAACCATACTACAGGAAGACAGTGTAACCTATAAAATACCTACTAATATATATTATACTAGCTGTTGTATCGCTCTGATGGTTTGCTTCTATAAGGCTGTGGTTGATCAATCATGGCTCACTCCTGGTAGCTTTATGTGGATATGTTGATTCTGCTTGAGGTATATAGTGTGTGAGCATTTACTGCATAAGCTCAAGATGTTCAATCGAAATGGCAGCAGTTTGACTTTTACACTGCCTTTAGCATTTTCATAGAGATTCGTCATTGATATCTCCCAGCTCATCAGTAAAAGTAACCCTTGTTTATATATTAATTATAATGGGAAATATCTGTTTATTCAGAATCGTCTGCTACACAGAGGAGGCTGGAACAATTTGCTGCATACCTACAGACTCCTGGTGATACAAATTGGACAGGCAATCAATTTCACCACCCAGATAGTTAATAGTGTGTCAGCAGAGACTGACAATCTACCCAGACAGACACTAAAGATGCCGAGTGACCTACGTTTTAGCCCAACCAGCCAATGAGCAATGACAAAAGAACTGACCAGCCAGCCCTCAAACCAGAGGGCAGGCTTATAGTAAATAAAAACACGCGCGAGCTCCACTAGACATTGTCAAAGTGATCAAATGATATTGTTCTCTATATTGTAATACATCCTGCTTTTATTTTATTATCCTTGATTAAATATACTTATTAATTCAACCTTCTTTCTCCATCCATATGCAATGCACCGTTAGACTTTCTTTAACAACCACAATATATAACTAAATCTCTTTTAAAATTCATAACTTTGCTATATGAAGCAGCAATGGAGTCACATTGATGAACATGACTAATAGTTCTTAATTGATGAAAATAACTAGTCTCCTGGGTATTAAAATAGCCTTTAGTTTAATAAACCATAAGGAATTTGTTGATGACCTTAGGCTATCTCAAGGGGTGCACCATTAATTATAAGTTACAAGACATTGTCTCATACCCAGTAATGTAATGTCTGGTTCCTTATCAATCTAAATAAAGCTTATGGGTTATTTCATGAAACAGTCCACCAGATTAAAGTTTACTGTTTATATAATATGCAAAGAGCTGACGTCTGTCTCGCCTCCATTAATTGAGTTGAAAGGTGCTCCTTCCTGTCGCCATGATCTGGTGGAATTATTGACACAAATGGTAGAGATAAAATATATTATTCTCATGGTTTTTGGCATCAGCTGGCATTATAGGTGTTGCAACACTCGGACAAGACAGTCATTGACGTGGATTGTATACATAAGGATCCTAAATGTCAGGTTTATTTAATAAATAAGATATCAGGGGGCGTCGTGAGTATGTGGGGTGATCTGTTTTGCTAGGACTTAGATGCCAGCCATGTCTAGTGACCTGCTTCGTTCCCACACTTCGACCACCTGTTATGGTTGCTGCTATATATAAAACCAGATGAGGAAAAACATTCCTATAGCATAGTAGATAAAGAGGGAAAGGGAATCAACCTCCATTTAACCTCTTAGCTAAGCAATTCAAGCTGATTGGTACAGAAAGATTGAATTCACAAACTGGAACTGGTTTGTTATGAATATTGTCCCAAGCCATATTGTGCAACAAGTAAAGCGCATTTGCTCAACATGATGTTTACGCCTGATGCACCTTGATAGACTAAATTACCTTAAATAATAAATTTAATGATGTTTGCTAGCACAGTGTCAATTATTCTGTCAATAAACAGTCTTTAAACAATGTATAACACAGATCAAAGGTTAGTATAGATGATTGAGATATCTAGCAAGTACATACAAGTTGTCTTCATGCTACAGACTTGTTCTACATTGGTTTAGAGTTACGACCTCGTGTTTTAGATAGAAAATTGTGAAGTGGTAGCATTGTGACAGCAGACCTGTGGTAAATACAAATAATACATGAAAAAAGAAATACAATGAATGTACACAAAGAATAAGTAGAAATACATCACATCTACCAAAATGTACTCTGCAGTAGTCTAACATTGGTTTACATGCTTTCGCAAAAGTTGACTGAAGAAAAAAACTTGGTATTTTATTTAAAATTCTATGAACTGGTTAAAAGTTTACACTTACTATTATAAGCCAATAGAGAGAAAATAAAGAGAAAAGGTAAGGAGGTACATCACAGTGTACATAACCTATACATATACAATACAGTAGCCTACTACCAAGTACAGTGTTTATCAACAGAGACTCAGAGGAGAGTTTATTTAATTATGGTAGCACATCTTGACAGGATCCTCAGAGGGTGACGCTGTTGCTAAGGGAAGAGAACTTCTATGGCAAAATAAATCTTACATGAAAACACTAATAACAAAATGGTTAATCATGAAATTCTACCAATAAAGAAAAATAATAAAAATGAAATAAAGCTTGAGGAACCAAGTAAGGGCTCTGGTAATAAAGGTACAGTAGATGCTCTCGTAATAACGTAAGTTCCAGATTACGTGAAGAAGTTATGTGAAGTTTTTTGCGTACTACGTAACATGTTTTATACAATGTAAAGTGTCAAGTCGGGTGTGTTTTTAATTTCAACTTGAATGTTAACATATCATGTTGCATTTGCTAGAAAAATAATAACACGTGTCAAGGGTTACATTTATTATATTTACAACTTCCAAAACATTATAGTTCATCGGGATAGATCGTCAGATGTATCACGATGAACTATGATGTATCAACAAAAATGGGAATAAGTAAATGCAGAATTGTTTATAAATACTGAATATCGATAGAATGGTGCAGGTGTTACAGTGTCGGTCAAATAATCTGAATGTCACGAGTTGGAGTATCGTCAAAGGTTATCTGTTATCCTAACCTTGACCCCTGCATACAGATAGACGACAAACAAGTAGTACCTCTTATAATATTATAAATATTTTGTTGTTTCGGTTTATTGGACATGTATAAAATATTTGTTATTAGTTTTACTTTGCAGAATATACTTTGTTGTTTAGGAAAAATAGGCAAATCATGCATTGTTAATAAATATCGAAGATGTGCATTTCCCATGGACTACTTATAAAATTACAGCAACCATGGTTCATGGAACCAGTAAGATTTAGCGGTTAAAAAAAGAAAAGTTATCCATGCAAACCAATAATACAGCAGTTATGGTGCAGCCGACCAATTAAAAGAGTTAAGTATAGTTTTTCCTTTTTGTATGGCCCAAAAGGTGAGTTTGAAAGGATATTGGATCAGATTAGCCAATTTACCTGTATTTCACTTCCTTATAAATCCCTACATTGTAAACCTTCCTGGATTGTATGATTTAAGTTGTAGGAGGGCGTACTGTACTTTGAAGTATTACTACTGTGTTAAACAAAGAACTATTCTTAGCCTGAGGTGGCTAATCTAATCCAATACAATCCTCCATCACCAGAGACCCGGCCCTTTCATGAAGATGTGGTGAAGATGTTGAAAAGGCCGAAGGAAGCACACATGACTCACTAAAATGAGCAGATGGTCATCTGACAAGGGGACCAAAGAGAGCCTCCCCTATTGGCTTCGGAAGACTGAATCTGGCTTCTGAATGAAAGAAAAACAATTTAGGGGACAACCCCAAATTTAAAGTAAAATTTGTAGGACTTTTCCAAGTAAAAATTATTTGGTCAAACCATAGTTGCGTAGTATAAAGGGAGCCAGTTCTTGGTGCAAAACGAAAGCAGGCAAAAACCATTCCATGTTTGTCTGGAGAAGCTTGGACAGGCACCAGCCACAATAGAGCTAAGAAAATGTCCCAACATGCAAGGGACGCGGTCTGGGAGCCAGGAAGATAAAGCAGAGCTTGAGAAGAAAAAGCAAATATCAAAAGCTTACACTTTCTATGCATTCAGTAAATAACTGGAAGGCCAACTGCAGGAGATCCGAAGGAGCCAGGAACTCGAGCAATGATCGTAACAAGACAAATTTCCAGGCGAGCCAGCTGAGCCCGTGAGTCCGGCACTAGTCTAGCTTCCTGGCTGCTACCAAAAAACCCCTGGAGTCAGTAAGTACAACTCCTGGCCGTGAAATTTTTTCCCTAAAGAGTTTTACCTAAAACAGCAAGTTGTTTGGCTTTTGATTGGTTCCCATCTGGTTCAAATCGCATGAACTGCACTCTACTTATGCATTGAAGATATTGTAGACTTGGTAATTGACATGCAAGCATATTCACACACAGGATTATAATGGACTTGTCTCCGCATTGTAAGATATGTTCATTGGTAAATTATTGAAGATTGTTATATAAAAGATGTTATGTATGACTACAGGTACCATAAATTACCACTTTGTTTATAATATATTAATGTCTGTTTTGTGCCGTCGATCAAAGACAAAGTGTCGAATTCCTGTTCAATCGTGGACGCGGTACACACGATGCCGATTAACGATCACTGCTACATCACTTACAACTTTTTAAGTATAGTATTGATATTATTAACCTATTAGTAATACCTTCAGAGCTCATAACATGAATATTCATTACGCGTAAGGAACCAAGGAGCCAAGATTTCACAGCCATAGGTAAACTTGTTGGAAAAAAAAGTTGCTCCCCAGCCAGCTAGAGACGCTCGGCCACCTGAACGTTAAGGAGAGTTGGAGTGGTCAGCTATGGTGAGAGTCAATGAAGAGCACATCGAGCACAGGGTGGCATGGGTCTGGGTAGCACAGGGTGACGGAGGGGGGTGGGGGCTTGGGTAGCACACAGTGGCACTAAATGAACAAAAAACCTAATTAATATTACAGAATGATTAGGGTGTTAGTACTTTCGGCCATGATTAAATTTGGTAAAATTACTAGTACAGTGAAACCTCAGTTCTGAACACAATCCGGTTCAGGAGGTTGTTAAAAAACCGAGTTGTTTGAGATCCGAAAGAACCTTTCCCATTAGAATTAATTCATGTAAACTTTAATCTGTTCCAAGTCGAGAAAACCACTTCAAGAATGTATTTTTCAACATTTTACACGGTAAACTGTACACTGCATACTGTAAATAAAAACCGGCAGATAAAGATTGCGTTTAATTTTAATAAAATATTTATTATAATGATGAAAAAAGAAAACAAAAAGTAAACAATACCTATGTTTTGCTCTCGAAACATTGAAAACCTTAAAGGTTTAGATACAATAACAAACATTGCAGAAATTGATAAGGAATTGGCAAAAAGTGAAACCAATCAGTTACATAAAAAAGTGCGTAAAAAATAAGCATAAATAAACAGCAATGACCCATTTATTTCACATGTTTGAAGGATAATCCTCCTACTAGTCGCTTATAGCAACGTCGTTAACCGTATAAACCACTCTACAGCTCTCTTCTATGCTGTTTCTGGAGCTGTTCTGAACGCCTACTCGCAATGCACATGTTCTTCTTTGTTCGAGAACCGAACTCGTGTTTGAGATCCGAGATGAACAAGTCTCAATTTATTGGTCGATAACAGAGTTGGTTTAGAGCCAAAGTGTTCCAAAGCCAACTCATAAACATACTAATAGCTAGTTGCTAGTTGTTTTTGATGTGGTATGCATGGACATCAATTAATAGAAAAACATGGAGCATCATGTACATCAGGGAAAGTGATTGATGCTCTGCCAATATGTAGGCAGGACTTTGTTTTAGTGTTTTGTGTAAAATTAGCTGTAGTGGGTGATATACAGACACCAACATGCCTGTTCAGGTGGCTGTATATCATTAAACATGATGAGGAGGGTGGGGAGAAGTATTCTTATGTCTGCTTGTAAGAAATACAACAGCAAGTAAATGTTGAAAGAGTAGGTCAGCCGGAGGGTCCAAAGGTAATCATAGTTTGACTTGAGCCAAAATGGTAGATGATGATGGTGAGGTAAGAGTAGCTCCTGTATGAATTGTTTGATGTCAAACCGTCTGCCTAGCAGCGGAAACAAAGTTATGTCCATCAATTGGCCCACTGAGTTACTTGATGTGCTTATTGATTATTCACATGAAATATTACTCATGTAGAAATCATTGCTCTTGTAGACCATGTATAGGAATGACATCTTATACAGGGATGATTTACCACAGCTCCTCACCCTAGTATCAATAATAGTTATATTAGACCAGTCAGCATATCCTACTGATGGCATAAACAGATAATAAGATATCAGTGGATTTTGTAGTCAGCAATTCATTTATTTTATCAAACTCTTGATGCAGCCATGACTAGTCATCTGCTTGGTTCACACACTACAGCCACCTGCTGTGATTGTCACTGTGTATAACATCAGATAAGCTATGAACATTCTTATAGCAACGTTCATAAAAGAGGAGAAATAACCAACCATCATTTGAACTCTTAGCTGGATCATCAATACAAGCTGAGGGATACAGAATTATAACAATTTGAAAACTTGTGATTGGTTTGTTTACTATAAATGACAGCCATACACTGATATCATTGACTCATTGAGGTTTTCCAGAACTTTATATACAAATAATCACTTGCCTGGTGTGCATACCTCAACATCCTGTTGGATCTCTTTGTTTATATTTAATACTAGCTGTACACTGAACACATGCCAGGATGGTATTTAATGTTTGACAACCAATTGACAGCAAATAAACAATAGAGGTTCCAAAGTTTGCTTAGTGTGGAAGGTTGGTGAGTAGAAAGCGGATGATGACTGGCGTTTTTATTGCATAGCTCAAAATTACATGGCTGACATTATGCTGTCACTGGAGAGAAGACTATTATATGTTAAGAGAGTAGCTCTATGAAATGCTCTATGTTTATATAAATATTACCAATTATGAGCAATATTGTTACTAATTGGCATGCTTAAGAAGGTAGAGAGATGTAAATTTCTCTAGAAGATCCTTTTGTAATAGATGGTTTACAGTAAAACTTTAGATGTCCTTTATAGCAGCTACCGAAGAGAAAGTGAAACTAATAACAAGCTTACGCTAGTCAGCTATATGTACTTTAAATGTCCTTTAGAGCAACTACTGAAGAGAAAGTGAAACTAACAACAAGCTTAAACCAACCAGTTACCTGTACTTTAGATGTCCTTTAGAGCAACTACTGCAGAGAAAGTGAAACTAACAACAAGCTTACACTAACCAATCAAATGTAGTTGTTAAACATTCACTCAGCCTTTGATGGAAACAATATGGAGCTGAAGGTACAATTCTATTCTCGTGTCTCCACGAGAATAGAAAACCCTACAGGATGAAAGTATTTGAAGGTTATAAAACTTCGTGATTTCGCCAACAGTCAATTCTGCGAACTATGGAATTCCGCAAAAAATTATTTCTATTTTTATTCATAAGAGAGAATAACTACTGCTTCAAAATTTAAAACTAGCCGCTAAACATAAATACTAAGCGTAGTTGAGTTCCAAAACCTTTTTAAAATCCTTGCTGGCACTTTGAGTTAACCTCATTGATAATGCATCACATTTCCTTACAAAATTATTCAAGGTTGTCACAAGATATGCAGAATGGCGTCATTGCAAAAGTAGCCGCTAGGCAAAAGAACTAAAGGTAGCCGAGTTCTAAAACTTCTTTAATATCATTACCAGGGCTTCAAGTTTTATTGCTATTGCATCGAACTTCTTTACAAAATTATTCAAGGTTTTCACAAGTTATTCGGCATGGCTTCGTCATCGCAAAAAATCTCTCCTACAGTCTTTTGACATTGAAACCAACTCCATCAACCTCTACTACCGGTAATGATTCTAATCTGGTCATTATGGGATGTATTTGATTTGCAATGCAGATACGTTTTTCCATAATTAACTGCGTTAGTTAACTCTTTTGTTTAAAAACTGATCGCTTTAATTAAATATTTC
Organism: Watersipora subatra; assembly: GCF_963576615.1. Lineage (NCBI taxonomy): Eukaryota > Metazoa > Bryozoa > Gymnolaemata > Cheilostomatida > Watersiporidae > Watersipora > Watersipora subatra. The sequence goes on from NC_088715.1 coordinate 925,781, forward strand.
AGCTAATGTTTTTGTACTTTCTTACCACTTATTAGTATTTTCTTGTTTTTGTGTCTACTGCAGATTGAAAATGAAATATAACCTATTTTGATTACGAAAACTAGAGACAAGTAAGAATATTCATCAAGGCAGGAATATTGGCAGAGAAGCAACCAGTCAGCCTAGACCCCTTCAACAACATCAACAACAACTCCTTGATATCGCTGCAGCAGACATGATTATATTATATATTTTATTTTATGTATATATATTATAATTTATTACAAACTCGAGTGTACAAATAAAATATTTCAAACACAAATAAAATTTTACAAACGATGAATGGAGTAAATATAAACGGTTTAGTCCATATGGCGGTTGTCTAGCAATAAAATTAAACTGGTACTCTTGATAAGTGAATACTAGCGTGTAATGGTGCTCTCCGACTAGTAATTTTGGTAATAGCAGCTCTTTATCGCTGTCACTGTCTGGGGTAGATGTTTAAAGCGGTTCTCTCGCTACTACATGGCTGTTAAGGAAGTTATCATCAGAACTCTCTTCATGGCTTAATACTATTGCAAAGTTTTGCCTGTTGGCCAAAGATTTTTGCTCGTAAAAGCGTTTTTGTTCCGCTTTTCAAAACAGATATATTCTCCTCGGTAGCAGCAGCAGTAACTTCTACCTATATAATTTCCAGACCTCCCTTAATGATTCGTGATCTTCCAAGAATGACATCTACCACCCTTGCAGTCATGGTGCCTCCGTGTATGATGAAAAATCTCTCTCTCACAATATAACAAATAATGAAGCGGTAGGGATGGAAAAAATATATATTGTGCTTTACCAAAAAACTAAAGTAAAATTCAACTAATTTAGTAAATCGTTTTGAAAAAACTCATTACTTACCACATGTTGTTGGTTCATCAAAGGCCTCCAAGTCTATGAATATTCGTGAAAACCTCTGAATGTAGCAAAAATATCATAGCTTGGCAGGAACTACACATAGTTGTAAGCTAAATAGAAACCGAAACACGCAATGTGCACATGCGTAGGGTTAACTCTATTGCTGGACGCAATAGAGTTATCTCTTTGTAGAGATTGATAGTGTTCAGCTGCGAATAAATTAATCCGCGAATATCCATGAAATGGCAATTTTCACGAAATTTAACTCCGCGAATAAATTCATCCTGCAGGTCATAGTGTATATTATAAAACTAATTATAACTAATTTATTAGTCACACATTGACAGACAAAATTATCTTCAGGCAAAGAACGACATTTGCTTGAATCGTTTCATCTATTCTGACAATAAACACTCTGTAAACAATGTAACAGAGCACAGAGTAATGTAGAGCAGATGTAATCTAATCTCCAATCTACATCTACAGTAATCTACTGATATAATGTAGATGATTGTGATATTTAGCAAGTACCAATTGTACTCCCTTGACCGACATTTTTCTCAATAGTTTGGAGTTACGACCTCGTATTTTATCTTGTAAAAAACTGTGAAGTGATAACATTGTGACAGAAAACCTATGGTGAATACAAATGCTAAATGATAAGATAAAAATACAATGAATATATATAAAGAATAAGTAAAAATACATCACATCTACCACGATGTACTCTGCAGTTGTCCAACATTTGTTTACATGTTTTTACACCAGCGAAAGGTGAATAAAAGAACAAAATTGAAATATTATTTGAAATTTAATTTATTTCTTAAAAGTTCACCCTTACCAATAAAAGCCATTAGAGATTAGAGAGAAAAAATGTGAGGAAGTACATCACAGAGCAGTAAATAACCTATGCATATACAGTAGCCTACTAACATGTACAATTTTTATCAACAAAGATTCAAAGGAGAGTTTATTTAACTATGGTAGCACTTCAAGACGGTATCTTCAGAAGGTATCACTGTTGCTAAGGGAAGACAACTTCTGTGGAAAAATAAATCTTATATGAAAATTCTAATAACAAAAAGGTTTATCAAGAGAATAGACCAACAACAAAAATAGTAAAAATGAAAGATAAAATCCACGCAAGATATTCTTTCCTGGAACAAATTATTTACATTTTAGGAATGCGTTCTTACTTTGAAGTATCACGACCTGCATGAAACAAGGAACTACTCCTAGCCTGAGACAGTTAATCCAATACAATCCTCCATCACCAGAGGTCCATATCTCCCATGAAGATGTAGTGAAGACGTTGAAAAGGCTGGGGGAAGCAAACACGGCCTTCCGAGAGGAACGGATTGCCATCCGACAAGAGGACCAAGAGGAGTGTCCCCTTTATGCACGAGAAGACTGAGTCTGGCTTCTGAATAAAATAAGGAGAGGGGACAACCCCAAATTGCAGGCAAAACTACAAATACCAAATACAATGTTTATCATTAGAAACTCAAAAGAGAGTTTATTCAGCATTGGTAGTGCTTCATGACAGTATCTTTAGACCGTAACACCAATGATATACAGCCTCCGAAGGATAACCGACGGCTATAATGTGGGCGGGGCTTAATGATCAAGCTCTGTTGGGATGAACCCGAACACGGCACAAAACAAACAAATATGCTGAATAAAGCCTCTTGTAAATTTACAAATACTATGAACTATAGTGGTTATTTTACTGATCTGTTGAATTCATTTTGTTGCCAAATATATATAGTATCCCAATATTGTCGCCGTTATAATCAGCTAGTTGCCATTCACAAGCATTCGTGATATTAATAGTCACAATCGTAGAATAGCCCAAATTTGGTTTTGTTTTTAGATTTTGAGTATTAAAACTACACTGCACAGCTTTGCGTGCTGTCTCATCTTTTTGGCCAGGTAAAACAATGTGACAACGGTGAAAGATTTTGTCATTTTATATTAGGGGTGGCAAGGTATTAATCAAAAACTAGGAAAAAAAGGCCATTGTTCGGGCGATTTTGGGTAAATTATATTCAACTTTAAGTATATATTACGAACTTACCCAAATTCAAAATTAGTAAAAGTATGTAATTTGAAACAACTTATTTTGCATGGATCCATTATTTTGGTTAGGTGTCACCCCTACATTGTAGAAATTCAAGGTTTGTTATTGTGAACCGCGGTGTACTGACTGAATGAGCTAATGAAACGATAACAGCGAGTCGTGTTTTCCAAAACCTAACAAGGCAACGCGACTGCCCCGCGAGAATTTTGTGTTAGCTCCGAAACACAGGCTATCACACTCCCAACAGAGCTCGATCATTAAACCCCGCCCATATGACAGCCGTCGGCTATCCTTGGGGGAGGGGGTTGTATACCATTGATAACACTGATTTAAAGAGAAGACAACTTCTGTAGCAAAATATATCTGATTTGAAAATACTAATAACGAAAGGGTTTATCATGAACACAAACCAACAAGAAAAATAATAAAAATGAAATAAAGCTGGAGGTGCCAAGTAAGGGCTCCGGTAATGAAGGTACAGTAGATGCTCCTATAATATGAGTTCCAGATAACATAAAGAAGTTATGTAACGTTTTACCTTCATACTACCGAAAAAAATCATATAATGTAAAGTATCAGGTCGGGTGTTTTTTTTATTCAAATGTTTTCAAATGAAAAAATAAGCAAATCTATTTGAATGAATGTCAACCAGCTTCCTAACCAGTATATGTGCGTTTCTTATCAACTTCTATAAAATGCCTATTCTATTAAAAATAATTTAATTCAAACCAATAATACAGCAATTATGAGGCAGCCAACAAATACAAAAAGTTTAGTCAAATTTTTCTATTTTGTATGGCTAAAAGGGTGAGTTTAAAGAAATCCTTGAACAGATGAGCTCATTTACATATACTAACATGGATAACTCGCCCACAGATAGCTCGAACACATGGTTAATTCGAACGGTTTCTTTGGTCCGTTCCCATGTAATGATAAATTGCTATAGATAAGTCGAACTCAACACTGTTAATTCGAACTGTTTTTTTCCCAACGGCTACCGAAACGGTTGTTATCGCTTTAGAAAATCACTTTATTCAAAGCCATAGAGGTAAACCTCATCTTTTCTTAATTCATAAGCGTCGTTATTACCACAATCGACAAAATATTTTTGTCAACGACTTTTCTAAAGGTTTGGTGAAATTTGATTTATACTGCTATACGATAAATAGCACGTGCTAGCCGGGTCACGCGGGCAAGGATTTTCGCCACGCACATACAAAACAAAATCAGCATGTTGTTTTTGTTTTGTATGTGCGTGGCAAAAATCCTTGAGTGCGTGATCCGGCTAGCCCGCGATGAATAGTTTTCCGACGTTGATTCCATGTTGAATCAGCGTCGGAATGTTGAATGTTTAAAACGTCTTAAAAATTGTTGTAATTAAACGTATACATTGTCTTAGCTAAAAAAAACTATTCATCGTTTGACCTAAACACAGAATACGTGTGTACATTCAATAAGTATCCATTCTAAAAGCGTGAGTGATATACAATGTGCCGTTAAACCTCGAAAAACTTTTAATTGAACTGCCTCGGAGTGTTGCTCTTAACGAATTCCAGGTAAAGTAAGGTAATATTTGCATAAACTTCAAGAAAATTCGGAAAAATTGATCGTGGGTAAAACGCTAAAAAAAAAGACGTCTTTTCTTTTGAGCATTTCAACAACGATCAAGTTTTGCCAATGTCAATCTAAAAAAACGTCCTGGCAATAAGATCACCTCAAACAACAAACCAATCTCAAGTGATAGAAAAATCTCTATTCTTTTTGACAAAAGCGTTTTAAACTTTACATTAGAAGCATTTAATTTGAAACAAGCCATTTGTGCTTTTGATTTATATTATAGTTTGTATATGTACATGTATCTACTAATAAATAAGTAAATACATGGACTTGTGACAGTCCTCTGATAACTTGAACGCTCTGATAATTCGAACACTTTTGCTCGGTCTCTTGAAGTTCGAGTTATCCATGTTTGACTGTATTTTACTGTTGTTATAACATAAAATCCTGATAACATAAACCTTGCGAAAGCAGATTATTTATGTTGTAGGAGCGAGTACTGTATTTTGAAGTATAAAAATCAGGTTAAACAAGGAACTTCTATTAGCCTGACACAGTTAACCCAATCCAATACGATTCTCAACCACCAGAAGCCCAGCCCTCCCATGAAGATATGGTGAGGACATTGAGATTGCTGGGAAAGGACACATGACTGATTTAGTGGAGCAGATTGCCATCCGACAAGAAGACCAAGAGATGCCTCCACTATATGCACCGGGAGACCGAGCCTGGCTCCTAAAGAAACAAAAGAAGAAGGCGAGGATACAACCCCAAATTGTAGGCTAAACTTGTAGGGCCCTTTCAAACAAAAATGTTTAGCTTAACCATACGTGTTTAGTAGAACGACAGGGCCAGTTCTGAAACTGGCCCTGTTGTTCTACTATGAAAACGGTCTGCTATTGTCAAGGGAGAAATTTTAAATAATTTATTTTATTATATTTATTTAAAATTTATTATAATAATGAATATAAAAAGTAGGCTAATAATAATAATTTGATATTAAAATTATAATATAAAATGTATTGTTTTTTATGCATTTCCTTTGAGTAAAATACTACAATGGTTCTATGGTTCTATGTGTAATGGTTAGCCTCTGGACCTTGAGTTCAATTTCTCCCAAGACAGATTTTGACCGCAGACAAAGTGGCACTTCTGCCCTACAAAAATCAGACCGTTCTTATAAAGCAAAGTTGAGCCAACAAATCAATCAATGGGGATGGGTACTACTATAATTTTCCTTGAAATCAGTTAGACAGTATCACACTGTTGCCAATATTGAGCCCAAGTATCAATGCTCACAACAAGTAGTGTTAGGATTGTGAGATTATGAGGCCTATTATCTCTTGTGGGCAACTCGCTGCAGGTAATTATCCTATAATTGACAATAACAGGCCAGTGGTTTGTTTCTAAGCAGGTGTGAACTCTATTTTCCTTCAAAGGTAAAAATAACAATTATTCTGTGAAGGCTTACTAGCTCAAGCAAAAATAACAATATGCTTATATACTTAGCCCTATTTGTTATGGCCTTACTAGGTTAAATGAGTATGTATCTGTTAGGTAGCAGTAGCTCTTACTGTAAACAGGGGTGGCTGAGTTAGCTCTCTTCTCTCAGGGCTTTATGGCTTTCTGGCTTTCCACCTTTTTTTGGGTGAATCATGTTTGTTGAGTCTATCCTCGGCGAGCTGGTTGCTGCTGGCTCCTTGGCTATCTTGGGCTTATTTTATTCCTATCTTGGCTCTTCTTTGCGGCTCCCCTTTGCCGTCTAGCTTACTGCCAGCTTTTCCTTTGCCGTCTGGCTCCCTGCCAGCTTCTCCTGCTCTTCCCTTGATTTTGCCCCTCTTTTATACTTGACCTTGAGCCATTGTCAAATGTCATTCGTTGGTTGTGTTTTACTTGCGGTCTTTGCGTAAGCTTTTGTGTAATTTCAGTTTCAAATTCCTTGCAGGGAGCTAAATTTCTTTACTGTGGTTGGGATTCCATGACGACAAGCGAACGAGAAGTGAAAAATATTTCAAGTCCGGTAACAAATTGTACAAAACTGGCCATAACTCAAAAACTAACAGTGGCAGCATTATAAAATTAAATTTACAGCAAACCTCGTCCTAAGACGCTACTAGCTAGCTAATTTATATGAAGCGAGAGAAACTATTTTCATATTATGCCCTTCTTTTTACAAATATTTCGTCAATATTTTCTCATAAAATACAATATCTGAGTTAATGAATAATTATGCTATATTTTTCTACTGCTCTACAATACAACATTTTCTAGACTATAATGATGTTATAAGCTATAACTAAATATACTAAATACAGTGTTGTAAATGATTCTTTCACTGATGGCTGGTTGCTGATCTGGTGCATGCCGGCTGCTTCTTCGCTCCAACAAGTCATAAATTTGGCTGGCTCCTGTAATATCGGCGATATACCTCCATTTTTGCCTGATACTCTGTAGAGTTGTTTGCTTTGCTGAATATCCATTAATAATTGTTGTAGCCAGTTAGTCTCTTTCATATTAAGTGGTGTTGATCAATAATAATCCTGATTTAGTAACAATTTTATGCTGTTTTTCATTCATTAACCCACTCAGGACTGTTCCCGAATACCTCGGGAAGAGTTGTGCTCTCCAGGGCCCATTCCCGAAGTACTCGGGTTAAACTTTGATTTGCTCTATTGCTTAGCTGTTTAGGTACATCGGTTTTATTCATTCACCAAACGAAGTTTAAGAGTCTGGGCTTCATTTTGATACCAAATATGTGATTGGACAAGAAAGTTTTAACTGACAAATTATGTGATAGATATCAACTGTTTTGGAAATTTGATGATCGCCATTTTGGAAAAGGTTTATCCGAACGATGGCAAAATTTTTAAGTGAATTAGATGTGGTAATCAGCTCAGGGGAAAAAAATAGCAACAAAAGTAATGTTCAAGAAGAAAATGAGAATTTTCTGATGGAAGAAGGTAAGTTTTATGTGGCTATTTATAGAATTTTACCGAAAAAAAAAACGATAAAAAGCTGACATTTTTCTTGTGAATTTCTAACAAACTTTATTCTAACAGTGTAAGATATGGATTTTTTTCATGATACACATGATTATAACATTTTCAATCCAATAAAATTTAGATCTTTTTGCAGCATGAACTCATCACTCTATTACCCCATAATAAACAATAGTTTTATGATTTCCTTGTAGAACTACAAGATAATAAAAATTTCTTATTTCATTTATATCCAATTGTTCAACCCACAATTAGTCAAGCATATAGTTCTCAACCTCAACATCTACTATAAACTAGCCCCAACCACTAGGCTCTAATATTGGTCGATAGGGGACACTTACCACAGTAATCATCTTCATGACTTTTTGTGTTTATATTTACAGTATCAAAATATATTTGCAATTTGTATTACCAATTGTTAGCTGCAGTAGACTACTTATTTTCAATTTGTTATCAGGTATTTACCCTGAAAAGCTACTAAAGCACAATTTTTTTAGGCTGTATCATATTTGCTACATGAAGGTGAAGACAGTCAAGGGCTTGTGAGTGATGATGCCGTTGATGATGAGCCTAGGGCTTCAACACCAATATCTGATGAATACTGCATCAACTAACTTATAATGGCAGCAAATATGCATGTGTAGTTGGCATCAAATAACTCTCACCGTGTCATAATTTTTTAATGAACACACCCTTATTATACATGTATATATTGTTTCGTTTTCATGCATATTCATTTTTACTGTATTTTTTACAATATATTTTACTGTATTTTTACACCTATTTTTTTTTGCTGGTAATTGATTGTCTGTTAGCTGGTAACTTGAGTATTTTTTATGCATAATATATTCATAATAACCTCTGCAATGCTTTTCAATATAAATTAACAAATTGTTTGATTACATAATTGATAAAACTGTCAGTGACGTAGTGTTGGTTAGAAGCTAGTAACACTTGTTCTATTGCTCGGAATTGAGAAATCTTTTTATTTATTTGCTGCTGATAAAGTTTGCTATCAATCTAACATAGGTCCAACAATGTCAGTATCAAAAAACTGCTTGTGAGCTGCTACGAAACATGAAAAACAATTTTGATAAAAAAAAATTCACAGAATTATTAGAAATTGTGGTCAGTAGAATTTGTAAAGGTGCACAAAAATTTATATCACATTGTAGCCTGGAATGTCTTTTTTAAGCTGCAAAAAACAAATCAAGATTATTTTGAAAATAACTCTAGTTATACTCAATGTTGTGTAGCTCCATTTTAATTGTGAGGCTAGTGAAAAATTAATTGGGCTGGGGGAGCAGTCAACCAATAACTAATTAGTCCTGAATGGGTTAAGCTCTTCATTAAAATGGTCAGACAACTCCCAATCCAACTGATTTCTTTTATAATTGCTTTGCATCAGCTGTAATAGTTGGACAACTCCCATGCTTGATATTTCCAGCAGCATAGAAATTGCCATATGTTTCATGTCTGCTTACTGATGCATCACAGTTCTTAGTGCAATGTTTTGTAGCAGTTGTGGTGTTCCGTGATTCCACAATTTACTATTTCTTCTGACTTATTGGTCATCTATAGTTTCAAACCCTGACACTATGAAAGCAGACTAAAACCATTGCATGCCTGTCCAGAGGTGCTTGGGTGAGCACCAGCTACCATAGAGCCAAAAAGACGGTGCCAGCATGAAAGGGGCAAGGGCTAGGAGCCCGAAGGGAGAGGCAAAGCTGGAAATAGCAAAGCCAAAAACAGAAGCTTACACCTCCCCTGCATTCAGTAAAGAGCTGGAAAGCCGGCTTTAGGAGCTCATGAAGGAGCCAGGAGCCAGAGAAACAACTAGAACAAGATATGAAATTTTCAGGAGAGCCAGGTAAGCCCGCCAAACCAGCGCCAGTCCAGCTTCCTAAGCAAGCGAGAAAACACATGCGGTCATTAGGTACAACCCTGGCCAGCCAGAAACACTCGGCCACCTAAATGTTATGGAGATCAGGAGTGGCAGCCAGCAATGGTGAAAGCCAATGCAGAGCAAAACAAGTACAGCATTGGGGGATAGTAAATCTAGCAGCCCAGAGTATTGCTCTGACCAGACTGTCTCCTCAGGCTATTCTATTATCAACAGATTAAGGATATTAGATGGCAGATTTAGGTGTTTTTGGAGAATCAGCTTCAAGTTAAAATATTGCAAAGAGTAAAAGGAACTAAAGATCTTTTAGATTAGATTTACAAGAACAATAAATTCCATGAGAGCCAGCTGAGCCCGCGAGTCCAGCACCAGTCCATCTTTCCTAGCTCGGAGGGAAAAACACCTGGGGTCATTAGGTACAATCCCAGCCAGTCTCTGTTATCTAGTCCATTTAGCATAAACTAAACTAACTTTGAATATATTCTTCTTACTTCATGCTCTATTTAAGTCATGCATATTGCACATCATTGAAAAGCTGAGAATTGAATGTTTCTAAGGATATTAAGACTGCTAACCATAAAACCATTTTTAAGGAGGAATTGGTCGCAGAGAGTGACTTCAAACTTTGCTTCAAAAAATCTCTGGTTTCAACTGCTGACAAGGTTTATATTTTAGATAAATGTTTTCAAAATATAGAAAATCTTCTGAGGAATTACCTGCTATGTATATTGTTTGGTCTGGGTAGCACAGGGTGGCACGGGTCTGGGTAGCACAGGGTGGCACGGGTCTGGGTAGCACATGGTGGCACTAAAAGAGCAACAAACCTACGGTAATTAATGCCCCATAATGATGAGGGTGTTAATACTTTTGACTACATTTGGTAAAATTACTGGTACTTGTGAAGATACTGATAGCTAGTTGTTAGTTGTGTTTGATGTGGTACTGTATAGACATCAATTCATAAAATACCATGTAGCATCATGTACCTTGGTGAAAGTGATTCATGCTCTGCCAATATGTAGGCAGGTCTTTGTGTTAGTGCTTGCTGATAAATTATCTGTATTGGGTGATATATAGACACCAACATACCTGTTCAGGTGGCTGTAAATCAGTAAACATCTCAGAAAGTATTCTTATGTCTGCTTGTAACAAATAGAACACCAAGTAAATGTTGTAAGAGTTGGTCAGCCGGAGGGTTCAAAGGTCATCATCATTTTTTTCATTTTGTCGTTGGTTCTGACTGAAATCCCGACATAAACGAAAAACACAAAACTATTCGGCCGAAATTCACAGAATTGTCAGAGCTGTGCATGTTCGCAAAAATCATAGTCAAAACACTTTTAATCGGCTAAATAATTTGTTAGTGAGCACAATTCTAGCAACTTTTAACATTTATATATTCCAAGACCCATAACGAGACACGTAAGAAAAATACTAACATGAATTGTCATAGTAAATACGATGCAACTGGCTTGATTGTTTTAAAGATGGCAACTCTTTCTACAACATAACTTAAGCTGCTAAAAGGAAATTGTTATTATTTAAAAAGAAACGATTCATAGCCATGCAGTCCGAATGATAAAGAATGATAAAAAATAGCGTATTATAGGCAGTTGCACTGTATGTACTATGTTTACATAATACGTAATGATGTAAGAATTGGTCAGCCCCAGGAATCAAAGGTCATCATCATTTTTCCATTTTATTGTTGGTTCTGAATGATAAAGACAAAAAAATAGCGCATTTTAATCATTTGCATTGTATGTATTATGTTTACGTAATACATAATACGTGCCTTGAACTATACCAATCACAAAACTGGTAAAATCGCGATTGCTAATAATATGTTCAACCAATTTATTAAAAGCGTTTCATCTACGATTTCGGGGTGCAGGCACGGCTCTGAAAATTCTGTCAATTTTGGCTGAATAATTCTGTTCATGTCTTTCAATTGGTGATTTCGGTCTGAATCAACAAAAGATTGTCACAGACGTACGTTTAGTGGCATCACACAGAGTAGGATAATATATTGACAAACAAAGCTAGTCCCCATCTTTCTTCAGTAGTTGATCATAAGAAATAGGATGCCAGTAGGAACTGACAACTCCTTAGATGTACTCTCAGAACACTTCTACATCATTTACATAGCCTAGTAGAAATAAGGAGATGACCTTTACTTTGTAAGACTTTGCGAATCAGTGGCTTGGTAAGGAGAAGTTTCTGATCTCTTTTAAACTGCTTTCGGACTCATTTAAATGAGTACTAATTAGTAGGCCTACTTATTTCCTTTTTAACTACCCTCAATTATGAAAACTAAATGTTTTTAATGTGAATTAATCTAACTTAATTATGGCTTTCTCTTTCCTGTCTTAAAACTTCCCCACAGTTAATTTTGAGAAGCAAACAAACAATACAGCTTTTTACAATTAATATTTATGTTTATTTATATAAATCTCAATCTGTAGTTCAGGTTTATAGCTATTAAATTTTTGAAATTAAAAGCTCAATTCATTCTCGATTTGAAATCATATGAATGCAATCCCAAGTTTCAAACCAAGTATTCAACTACTGAGCTATACAGTCATTAACATTACATTGGCTCTTATCATATACTGCATATCGTATGCACTCGCCATAAACCTATTAACTATATTATACTGTATAGTCAATAGGTCTATGGCACATGCAAACTGTGCAAAAGTGCCAAATGTGCACTTTTAACTATCAATTAGTATTACCTTTCACAATTATTGTTTTTTGAAATTGTTTAAATCTAATTCAAAACCATTTCAAAAAATTGTTTAAAATTAAAAGTGTTTAGAAGAAGTTTAAAATTAAAAAGTTGTTCAAAAGAAGAAAATGTCATTCAAATGGAGGCTGGTGTTGTATGTTTCAAATAGCTCATCAGAATCGGTTGTAGATAAATTTAACTCTAATATTGGTGAAACAAATGTAGCCTATAATTTGCTTTCTTTTTCTGGTTGAGTAATATTAACAATTTTATGTGTAATAAATCTGCTAATTTATCTCAAACTTGTCAAAGATCTTTTGATAAATATGCAATGAGAAGCCAAGAAGCATCTTTGCTGAGTATCTATGGCTTGCAATTAACTTGCGATGACATTATAGTCTGTGGCCTAATTTGTAATTCTTTTAAAATCTAAATTTTTATTTCATGCCAAATTTGAAGACATATTTTTGTTTTATATTTCCATTTAACAATATTACGTAGCAGCTTGTCATTTAACATTGATATGTTTGCTACAGTTTGCCAAAACTAGCTTTTTATGTGCAATAGAAGTAGAGTTATGAGCATCGATCCATTGTAAAATCAGATTACTGCAATGATGCTACCTAATAATATGCTATAAAACTCAAAATTTATAAGTTATATAATTATAATCTATCTATCGCTAAAAATGTATATCTTTAAGAACAAGTGACATAATTGAACATAGGCCTACTTATAATACATGCAGAAACAAAACTGATGTTTTTAAAACAAAAATAATTTCTCCGTTCGCTAGGCCAGCTGCATTCTGATCATTCCTCTCGATCGATCGAACATATTCTGATTAGCAAAGCCAAGCTTTTACACCTTGCGATTTGTAAAAATACATGTGATGATGAACTTTTAGCTGCATACGAGTTATGCACAACTTTTAGCCTAAAACTAGTTGTTCGAATAGAAGTGGCGTTCAATTAAAGGGGGGCACTCTATATTTCAACTCGTCTCCTATAGTTGCGGTCAAACAGAGGTTTTACATTATATGAGGTTCAACTAGTACTGCATGATAAAACAATATTGCACAATATCCACGTTTTTGATATCATGTGAAGACGAGAAATATCTGTGTTTAATTGAAAGAACCAAAATCGGTTATCGCCGGTTTTGGTGACTCAATATCGGTACAGCACTAGTTCCTGAAAACTTATTTGCGAGCCAGCAAGTTTCCTTTTTCATTGGGATTCTTCTAAAAACAGGAAAAAGTTTCATAAACAGTAATTTTATTCATTATTTTACAAAGTTATGTTGAACTGTTGAAATAGTCAAACAAAGCAGGTTTAAGGGATCTCTCTCTAATTTATTCTAACAAAAAGTGTGTTTAGAAAACGTAATCACAACTATTGCCACTTGTCTGCATGTTATAATAAAGAAACTAATTAATAATCAATTTAAATTTAATTAAATTATTTTCGGTTTAGCATTAAGTAAAGAAAACGACAACTAATAATTATTATATAAATAATAAAATTGGTTGAATAAGATTACCGTTATTTTAAGACCAGACAACAAAGCACTGATTGCCTAATAGTAATAACATTATTAATAATACTTATTTGCCAATTATCATTATTTAAATTCAAATTCAATTTTTATTATATATAAATCAATTATTACATACATACAGTGAGTGACTGGTGTATCAGTTTGGTTGCAATTCTGGAAGAACTGAAGATAAACTTCATGACAGTAATTATTTTATCAATTTAAGTTTAAATGTCAAATACTGAACTAAAATCGGCGGACATAGTAACTATAGTAAGTTAGTAACATCTATGTATCAGGGGAAATTTGTTACCTCATCCTCTTAGATATTTATAAGCATGATATACGAAATATTTTGTAAATCATGAACCAATGAATCATCGTCATATATCTATGGTATGCAATGCATAATGCGTTGTGTTGATATTTTGCAGGTTGCTTTGCTCAAATGCAATGGAGGATGACAGCGGGTTTAATAATCAGATGCTATCACAGTCTGACAAGCTTGTAGCTAGTAGTAGTACACTGAGTAGTCCAAGCACAAGTAATGTTGAAGTTATAGCCACCAGAAAACGCTCACCTCTGTGGGCATTGTTCTCAAAATCCAATGATGATAAGAATTGAGTAATATGCCAGTTGTGTGTTGATACACAGACCAGCAAAGTTAAAACCAAAGACAGCTCAACCACAAACCTGTTTTGACACTTACGTTATCATCATCCTGCTAACCACGCTGAGATTGCGCCTTTTCCAGTCGTTAGAAGTATCTCAAGACCTGCTACCAAGATAAAAGTCGACCAATCCACAATTGTGGAGACAATGCCACGAAAAATCCCTACAGCCGAAGCCCTATATAGACAGCGAACAAATTTTTAAACCTGTAGTTTGTTTGTTCAAATCTGTGTAAGCGCTCCCGGCAGTTAGTTTTTTGCTGCTGCTTTCTTGAGCACCTCTAGCTTGGGTCTTCGGCTGTCATCTGATCTGGTTTGTTAGTAGCCTGCAGCCTTGCATCCAGGCCATGAATGAGCAGCAGGTTCCCACTGCTGCACAGTCAGTGCCTGTCGCCTGGTTGCTAGCTAATTTGTTGGCACGGTGGCAGCTGGTTGTTTCTCAAATAAAGGGTTTCATTTAATTCAAGCCGGTTGAACATGAAGTAGATTGAATCAAATATACTCAATATCCATTCCTCTGCTAGATTACATGTGCTTTAACACCTTGTTAGAAAGAAAAGACAACTCCTAATTTTTTGGTGCTTGGACACGATTATCGCTTTTGTATTTATGTTTTTTTTGCACGCAACGTACAATAATATATGGCGAGAGAGCATGACTCCAAAGTTTCGATACTGAATGATATAAATAGCTCACAGGGCCAATATATTGTTTTGGCATATGGTGTCATATCGCACAGCACTAGGTTTAACCAAATTGGCTGCTCTCTGATTTTTAAATGAACTTAAGTAGATTGATAAAGGTTTCTCATTCATATTTTTCAGCTCATCAGTCAAAGGAAATATTTTTTTTGTATAACCTTATCACCTGGCGACAAAGTAATAAACCGGCGCAAGCATTCCAAGTTCGTCTCTAAACGGTATAGCTCTCAACGCTCGTCAAAAGCCTCCAGCTCTTTGTAGAATATCAGTCATTCACGTCCTTTAAAGAATTTAAAAGATTCCGATAAAGGGACTTATGAGAAAAGGGGCCAGAGACAACAAAAATCAACAAGCTTAAAAGGGATTCAAAACTTTTATCAGGTTTAAACAATGGTGCGAACAAGTGTTCAAGGAGTTACCTACTCTTGCTATATATCACCATAAAGAGAGCTGGATCAAAATATATTCAGTCCTGGACTTGTTTTATATGGTTGGTTAAGAGTATGCAGATTACAATGTGCTTCTTAGTCTAGACCAGTGATTCTTAATTATTTCTTGTCATGTTTCCCCATGACATCATACCGCTGCTCTGCGCGCAGTGTGTATGCTTAGTGCAAAGCAAACCTTCATACTGCAGGGCAAGTGCTCCCTGCACATAATGAGAGAGTCATTGTTCCTTAATATAGTGAAGGTGCAATAGCACTTTATCCATGTACAATAAGAAAACGAAAATGACAAACATGCAAAGACTCGCTAGCTACAGTAATAAAATATTAAAACATAAATCAAATATATATAATATAAGATATAGGGGAAAAGACGAGAGTGTTAACTGTTTGTATTGTGATAATGATTATCAGTAGAATTCATATCACCAGGAGTCTGTAGGTATATGATATATGGTTTAACTTTATCCGCATGGCTGCCACATCTAAATGTATAAAGGTTAGATATGAAAAAAAGAATGCTTCCCATGGGATTCGAACTCACTACTTTCATTTCAGCCGCACAGCACACCAATACCCACACTAATTAATCACATTTTCACATTTAGTAATAAACATGCAGTTAGTTATTCCCCCTTACAATCTCTCACAACACACCAGACTACCAGGATGTTAGTTATTAATATAATTAGTAGTGATGAGTCCATATGACTGCCTTTAGTCACATTGATATGACAGTTTACTGTTTTACTACCAACAGGCCTGATGGTTAAAGTTGGCTAATACCCATAGTGGCCTTCTGCTACAGTTTTTTATTTTATACCCATAGATGTGCATAATGGTACAGAAGTCATAATAGAGAGTCAACCATTGGGCAGTTTGTTAAAGTAGCAACTTACTTTTTAATGAGTTAAGATTTTCAATAAATGAAAAAAGTTCATATATAATAACAATGCCAATAAACATAGTACCTTTGTAATGTTTTAAATCACACTTAATAACAGATTTTGAAAAAAAACTATGAATTAAAATATATTGTTCATAGTTTAGAATTAAAAAATTGTCCTTTGAAGATGATTTGAAAAAACAAAATGAATGAAAGCCTCAACTTAAACTCCCAAATAAATATAAATATCTACTAGTAGCCTGACAATCTAGAGTGTAGTGAGAGATCATCAAGTGTTACATGTATGATAAAGTACAGACTGGTGCAGGTGTTACAGTGTCTAGGTACTAAGGTAAACATCATGGGTTCAAGTCCTGTTCAAGGTAATTTTTTATCCTGGCTTCAGACATATACTGAATTTGCTACAGTAAAGATTTCTGCCTAACTCTTTTGTCAACGAATTAAATTTTTCAACAAAACATAATTGAATAGGTAAAGCCTAATATCTGACGAGGGTACATATAAGCTGTCATAACCTTTGAACCATGCCGTCTATAAAAAGACTTTGATACAAGATTAAAATTTTGAAATTATACATCCCAAATACTCTGACAGGGTGACAGGCTAGTGTGCTGTGAGAGATCAAGCACTCGATAAAGTGTAGACAACAGATTTATGTACAAACGATTAGGGCAGTTGTTAAGGTGTTGTCAACCAGGCAGCATGTTGTGAGTTCAAATCCTCTACCAGGTAATACTTTATTCTAACCTCCAAAGCGTAATTATACATACATAAATATGTAGCCTATTCTTGTTCAGCATTGCATAAACTAGTCTAACCAAATTACAGTAATTAACTAGAAATGTAAGCAAGTTATACTATAAGCTAGAATTGAGAAAAGGCTTCTAAATCATAAACAGATATGAAGCAATGATCACAGACTAGTAACTGGCAGTCTCACCTATGAGAGACCGTCATGTGTAATAAGTATGTGTACAATAATTCTAAAAAGGAACAAGGTGGTCGAGTGGCACAGGTGGTGGATTGCTTAGTTAGGAAGTCGAGTATCTGGCTTCGATTCCCGTGTAGGGAATATTTTTGCATAATGCTTTCAGCATGACCTCAAAATAATGGACAGACACGGCTCTGGTTTTAGAACAGATTGATTTGTTGATAAAAGATTTGTTGATAACTTTACTCACTGAAATCTAGTCGCCTTTCCCATTATCCTAAGTTGGCCCTAAATGGTCCTGTCACCATTGGCAACTGACAAGTATTAACAGGTACTTATTCTGTGATAATCACTGCAGGTGAGCAAGCTTCTTCACATTCAGCTTTAGTTCTACAATACAAAGGAACAATTGAAAGTTCCTGGTTTTGATTCAATAGAAGTTGTAGGACCATGACTTGGTTTTAACAAAATGGAGGACGATTCCAAAAGTGCTCAAAGTTGTTCAAGATCACCAACATCACTCTAATGAACAAATTAAATCTCACTTCTCATTGGAGCAAATCACTATTAGAGTTTTGATAAGA
The DNA here is from genome assembly GCF_963576615.1 of Watersipora subatra. Classification (NCBI taxonomy): domain Eukaryota; kingdom Metazoa; phylum Bryozoa; class Gymnolaemata; order Cheilostomatida; family Watersiporidae; genus Watersipora; species Watersipora subatra. The sequence goes on from NC_088715.1 coordinate 943,712, forward strand.
CTACGAAAAACTCTAGACAAAAACTACTATGCAAAAACTAAAACACAGAGTGTAAGTACATGTGTATTATTAAATATTCAGAGATGTCTGAAGGCAGATGACTGGTGCAGGTGTTGATCTACAAAGTTGGATGTCCAGGGTTCAAGTCATATCCATAGCAGTCTTTTATCCTCACCTCCAATCCTGGATTCAGACAGACACGACTTTCATTACAGTAAATATTGTATTTGTAACACAATCAGTCACCCTAAACTCTCTTACTTTCTATACATAGAGGAAACTCATTCTTGCTGATAATATATACCTGCATGTATGTGTATTGTGGTGTCCGTAACACACAATACACAATGTATTCAACAATATTTACTATAATAAAAGCTGTGCCAGTTCACCAGTTCACCCGCCCGATTGAAGCCTTGCTTAAATGTTACAATAAACTGCTTCACACGAGATTGGAACTCGCAACACGTAGTTTAGCTGCACCATACGCTCCTATCTGCACTAATTTACCAACTCAATCAATTAGTGATAATCATGCAGCTATTACACATGACAATCTCTCACAACACTCCAGACTGTCAGGGTGTTATTTGAAAATATAATTAGTCATGATGAGCCCATATGACACCCATTAGTCAAATTGATATGACAGTTTACTGTTCTGGTACTAACAGGCCTGATTGTAAAAGTTTGCTAGTAAAAGGAGTTGTCTTCTGCTGCAGGATGCCAATTTATATACATAGATGTGCAAAGTGTAGAAGTCATAGTGAAGAGGCAAGCCTTGAGCAGTTTTTTATAGTAACAATTGCCTCTGAATTTCTTTAAAACTTTTAATAAATTTAAATGTTTATGTATAATAACAAGGCCGATTAACTTAGTATTTCATAAGCGTAGATTGAAAAAGGTAGAAGTCAAAATAAACAGTACATTTTTAGGAATTTTATTAACATAAAAGAATAATAACAACAATAATTTAAAGACATTCATACAAAGATAAAATGGTAAAATAACAGATTTTTAATAATAAACCTCTGATTGCATTTAAAGCTTACTCCAAATTAAAACTACTGAAAAAGAAAAACCAAAACGCTCCTAGTTTAAAGTTTACTCAAATATATTCTTTGAAGATGATTTGAAATAACAAAATGAATGAAAGCCTCAACTTAAACTCCCAAATAAATATAAATATCTACTAGTAGCCAGACAATCTAGAGTGCAGTGAGAGATCATCAAGTGGTATGATAAAGTACAGACTGGGCAAATTGATTGGTGCAGGTATTACAGTGTCTGCCTACTAAGGTAAACATCATGGGTTCAAGTCCTGTGCAGGGCAACTTTTTATTCTGGTCTCAGGTCCTAGCTTCAGACATACACTGAATTTGTTACAGTAAATATTTCTTACCTAACTCTTTTGTTACCAAATTAATTTCTGTATCGAGACATAATTGCAGAGGTAACACCTTATATTTGACGAAGGTGCGTATACATGTAAACTATCATAAAATTTGAACCACACCGTCTGTAAAATAATTATTTTGATATCAAATTATTCAGCATAACATTTAACACCGGATGATGCCATAAAAAACCCCCAAATGTGTTGCAGAATGAGCTCGGACACATTTTCAGCCATTTCCCCTACTTCTGTGAGCGTGTCCAAGTCGAAGAAGTTATCAATATTATTACCGCTAACAATAAAATAATCCTCCTCTGTAGTACTATTGTTCATTAAAATTCACCCAAAGTCTATCGATCCACAATGAGTGCAACTCTGTAACCTTAATGTGTCTGACACGGCTGGTTGTTGCTAATAAGGAAGCGTGATAAAAATATGTTTCTGAAGAGTTTAAACAGCAATAAATTTTCACTGATTTCTACCTTTAAACAACTTAGCAGTCAGACCACTTCAAACATCAAAAACATCAAATGATAGAATAATATTAAAACTGTCTGATAGAATCAACTACAATTTGGTGGAGCTACATCTTCAACTACTTCTTTCGGTTTAACTACATATATGATTGGCTCCTTCTGTTTAAGTACAGATATGATTGGCTCCTTCTGTTTAAGTACAGATATGATTGGCTAATAAATCAACTCACTAATCAAACACTTTGCACAAAGCCTACTAAAGCCGTATCACGTGACTCTTGGCCATATGCCAACACTGTGGCAAGTCACACTACTCGGCTCATGGTATTCATAGTGACGCAGCTCATGGTTAAAATAGTTACTCACTTAATAAACTGAGAGTTAATTATAATCTGTAGACAATGTAGATAGCCTCCTAACCATCTCATACATCTGTTCATTTTTAACAAAAAACAGTTATTACGGCAATCAGGTAGTCATTGGGACAACATAGATAAACAGACAAGAAATATAGCAATTAAACTTACGTGAAACTGTTCTTATTCCATCTGATCTTTTATAACTTAGCTTGACATAAACCTTTCCCTTATTAGCCAATAACAGAAGGAATGCCAGACACCCTCCAGACACTGTTGGTTTTATATGGAATTTACGCTATTCAAATAGCAAAACACACGTAAATTGCCTAATATGCGTGCACTGCCTCATTCGTCCCAATATATTCCCAAACTCACTCTCTTTGCCATATAAAAGGAAAAAATAGACTCCACTTTTAAAATTGTTGGCTGTATCTTACCTGCAGCATTTTCATATCAATTTCAGTTGTTTTATGATCGCTGTAATTTTACAATAAGTACATTTTTACACCCAAATACGATGATCTGTTTATTTTTTGGACATCTGCGTTTATTCGGTGAAGTAAAACTAGTAACAAATATTTTACATGTTTACAACAAAGTAAATAAAAGTATTTTTCCGTTATAATTAGAATGTTGTGTACCAGTCCTTTGACTACCCGTCTCTATTTGTCTCTATTTGTCTATAAAGGTCCAGATTAAGATAAAAGTTATCTTGGAATGATACATCGACTTGAAAAAATTACATTGATAGACCAACGTGTAATGCCTGCACCTATCCGATGGCCTCAAAGGATTTCTGACCAACTGCGGCGACTTATTCCCTCTGGTTTGTCGACACATTTGACGATCTATCACAGCAAACAATAATTTCATAGAACTTGTATATACTGTGTACCACAATGAAGACAACCCTATATGTACGTTATTTTGTTTTGCAAGGGCGGCAGGAGAAAGAAGGGGCTTTTTAAGGCTAACTACAAGATTATCACTATTTAAATCGGTCTGAATCCATGGTTAGAGGTTAAGATAAAAACTCGCTTTGTGCAGGACTAGAACTTCTTACCATCAGGTTACTAGTTTGACTAGTTACTAGTTTAACAGTCTAACAGCTGTGCTAATCAAAAGCCTATCATTTGTTCAGATTATTTGGACAATTGATTACTTGATGTGCTTTAATGGGTTCATCTGACGATCTCTGACAGAGCACTAGATGACTAGGGTACAATTTTCTATAAATATTAGAAAAATAAATATTATAGAAATTATAGTAGCCATTTTAAGATTAATTATCGTTTATTATTTTTTAACATATTTATTTACCACACTTTTACTCATTACTTCACTAAAGATATTGTCACCCATACATACTCAACATACCATATTATTTCACAGTTTTGTCATGAACTGGAGTAAGATTATACATTTCCGTTTTCATCGTGAAAGTGGAGCACTTTTCTCCTGAGTAAAGTAAAGCAACCCATATACCTACAGAAACCTTAGTAATTATCTATATTAGAATACAAACACTCTGAGAGTTAATTGAAAATAGATTGAGGATACCATTGGCCTTCACATGATTGATGTCAGTTCTCATTGGTCAATTTATTTGTCAACACAACACAATATTTAATAGAGCTGATGTGTGCAGCCTCAGGAAATACACTCTGCATCTGCCATGCATTTTCCTGGTCTGCATGTACCAGGGCTTTTGGCACTATTGAATTATTCTAGCATCTCTTGCTTTTCATTTACTAAAAATTGAAATGTTCATATTAAGCTGAAGGGATCACTGAAAAACGTAATTTCACATCTAATCTGCATTGTTATTATAAATCAAGACAAGTTGGTGATTAATTTTAGATATAATTCTGGGCTCACAATTTAATGAATTTTAGCAGGATAAGAGGGTGTCTGTCTATGCGAGGCTGTACTTAGACGTAGATTAGTGTTGGGCCGGTAAAAAGTTTAGTGCCGGATCGGATATCCTTGCACTTTTTTATCGGTTTTCCCGGTATCGGTATCTTCGGTTTCCTTTGCCTACTAACAACGTTCGGTATTGTTGGTACTGTCGTTCGCTATGTGATTTTCAGTGTGTGTTTAAACTTTAAATGGTTTAAAGTTTAATGGTTTAAACTTTAGGCCATAACTGTCACGAACAACTTTTAGTGTTGTTGCTAGGTAAACCAGACACGCTGATTCCAATTTTGTACTCAGAATAAAGATTGGTCAACTAACTTTCAAATTCATAAAGGCTATTTACAGCATTTTAATTTCCGTCTCAGAAACAACACGGTCGGCACAACAAGCTCCGCCCATAGATATGTGACGTGTCCTAGCTTTTGTAGAATTGGAAGTTGTGAATGTTTAGTCCGATGGCGATGGGTGTCTTAAAATCCATTATTCTCTAAATCCAACCTGAAAATAATCTTAGTATTTGTTGAAAGGTAGATAACCTGTTTAAAATGGCTCGTAGCTTGTTACAGACTGTTTAATGGGCTGAACGCCAAAAAAATTGAGCTCAACAAAGCGCGATAACAACGCTAGCCTGTGATAAAATCGCGCTTTTTTGGGCTTTCAAATTGTTTTAATGTTTTATCTATCTTTCACAAAAACTGAGCAGATTTTGAAGGCTGAACTTGGATAAAAATTTGTTTTGAGGCACTCATCTCTATCGTTCCAAATCGAACTAAATATCTTCAAATTCTGTTACTAAAAAGCTAGGTTATGGCATCAACTTTCCCGGTTTGAGTACAATGATTATATGATGTGCAATCTGATTCCAGAGATACTCTTAACACATATCTATGCTTGGAGGTTGATTGAGATCATGTCCTACCTGTGATAAATACTTTTGACAGAAACTATTAGCTTTTTACTCACTCAATGACTGAACCGAGTATTTTAATTAGAGAACTAACCAGAAACCTAATCAAAAGTTTGGAATAACATTTAGTAGCCTGTGCAAAAAACATTTTTAGGTCAGCAGTATATTGTAATGGCAAGAGACTCCTTTTTTAGCAAACCAAAAAAGAAAAGAAAGATGGAAATATAAGTTTCATGATAGATGTTTTTATTCTTTATTTTATTAAAAATATAGTTATTGATACAAACGTTATGTTTAATAGAGAACAGATAGGTATTGACACACAACAAGCATGTCACTAGGTCATCAGTATAGTCTTTATACATCTTCCCATCTTGGAGAAGAACTTCCAAACCTTCGAGGCTGGTGGCATTATCAATGTAACGTAATATAATAGTAGACACGGCAAGCATGAAACTTTGCGTTGAATTCGGTTGCCAATGCGCGCTGAGTTTAGCATGTTTGTCAAAGAGGCGTTTTTGCAATTAACCAATAACAATCAAAGATTTTCCCGTGCAACAAAACTCTATCCGGATATCCGGATAACCATTCACCGATAGGCTTTTACGGATAAATACCGATCATATCAAACCGGCCGCGGATAACTAGATGTCATCGAAAATGATTGGTTTCCTCGGATACTGAAAATCCTTCAGTGTCGGTAAGAGCGGATAACCAAATACCGGCCATACACTAACATAAATGTAGAGGTGAGATAGTCAATGATTGTCCATTTTATAGTCGCACAGCTATAGTAAATTCTATAGCTGAACCCATCGGTTTACAGGACTAAAGCCCTGGGAACCGAACTGAATATAGCTATGCAAAACCATGAGTGTCAAAACCTGACTGTTTATGTGAGGTCATACCTGAGGGTTAGGAAAAATATTGCTTCCAATGGAATTCAAACTCTCAACTTTCAGCATGGTAGACCAACTTTCCAACACCTGCTACAACATTTACCTGCTTGACAAGAAATTAGATTCAAAGGAGAATTTGAAATCCTTAATATGAAGGCAGCTTTTAATAGCATGTTCAAAGGATTTGGGGTAAAACAGTTGCGGAAAACACAATTTCAATTAAATCAAAGATGAATTCCTCATGAAACAAATTATAGTTCTTTGCCTTAGCTACTGATTCTAAAGGGCCTGAAAGTGAATATAGACTAAGATCCTGAATCAATGTGCTTAGAAATCATATTGCCCTCACACTAAAGTTACTCTTATGTTTATTTACTATGAGAAAAACCAGCCATAAGCATAGACACTTGCTATAACTATAGCAACTATAGCAACTAGTGAAATCATTGGGGTGCGTATTTTTCTTCTGACTTTTATATCCGGAATCAAATTTTGTCGATTTTAATCTTGAAACATCCTAGCGGACAAATAACCTCAAACCAAATCAACTGTTTAAATTCATCTCTAAAACAATTTGAAACCAAATGAGACAGCTGCTGGCAAGTAGCCAACACATTAAGCGCAAAATCTGCTTAGGTGTAAATATCAACTGATTTACAGGCAGTCGTTCAATGTTAATTCATTTATTCTTATTTCAAGAACAAAGTGTCAGCAAAAAAGTTCAGTTTCTTATAAAATACAGCCATTTGGTATAAACTGATTCTGCTGCCAGCAGCTATATCCTATTGTATCATACCAACAGTCCTACTTGTAGCATAAAATGTTTATGGCCCTGGCAGCAATCAATATGAAAAAGACATCCCTGAATCTGCCTATTGTTTATACCTCTATTATAAGTAGCATTATTGATATGTGGCAGACAGTTAGTGTTTGTATCAATCCAACTATTCTGTAATCATTTACAAAAACGTTGAAAATCTTCTGTACTTTAATGATCTAGAGACATTAAGTGTATGTCAACATCAAGCATGCTCTTAGAGGAGACACTGTACACTGATTCTGGATCATGTCCTGTCAAACTCATCACAACATCAATCACGTGCAAGAACAGATATGTTTCAATATTAAGAAACCCGGTTATGGTGTAGAGAACATTTTTATTATTAGTATAAATGTAAAGTCAAATGTCTAGATACAAAATTAATCTGTTGTCAAACTTGCTTTGTATACCAAAACCATTACATGCTTTTATAAAAATACACTGTTTCAGCTTTTCTATGTTTTACTGCAAAAACACTAATTACAACCAAAATACTTCAGGCAAGAACCTATAACATTAAAAAAAACATCAAAAAATACACTATTTTTTCACTATACGATGCTAACCCTGGAAAATAATAAAATCATATCCCGAGGGTGCACTGTAATTAGATGGAAAAACTTTTGCGGTAGGCCCGGAGATGCCTGAAACTTTGTTCAGATTCAATCAGATAGACCGCAGGTAGATGTATCGAGGCAGTATACTCCAGGTGATTACACACAGTATTATAATAAACACATTACATAAAACAATGTATATGTACATAGTAGAGTGAGTTGTCAGCTAAAATATATGATATTATATGGATATTATTTCAGGTATTGAAGTATGTCAGCAGTATTTTAATAGATACATTGTGTCAGCAGTCATAGACTTAGAGAGTTAATAAAGAAACACAAATATACATGAGTCATAACTAAATGCTAAGTTACTGAGATAAACTATTGAGACCAGCCTATAAACATAATATATACTCATTTTGATCTTTACTATAATAAATGCCATGTCCGTTTAAAGTCACGTGAAGTGTATGAAGAAAAAAGATTGCACAGCTCAGGAATAGAACACAGATATTCAGATTCTTAATATCACAAAGTTTGCACAACTAAAACTAATTGTGTGCGTAGTTGTTGCACATGATAATCTCTCCCAGTGCATAAAACTGGCAGCATACCTATTCTGCTATTCCGACAGTGGTCAGAATACGTTAGTGTTGTATCGCTGTCTCGATTTGTTTCAGGATAAGTGTGCTTAAAAATTCAAATTGTAAGTATTTCCCAGGGGCACAATTGTAAAACAGTTATCATATAGAAAACACAAAACTTGGCCGTCAAAAACAAAAGTTATCCTCTCATGTATGATACATATACCATCACTCCAAATCATCAAATAAATATAAACAAAGCATTTGTGGTCCGCTGACTCGCTAGCAAAAGGTACTGAGTGAGATGTGTTCTAAGTCATACCCATGGAAAGCAAACAGATGCGTGATTGTCACAGCCTTCAAAGGTTACCTAATACCAGGATATCAGGCTACCATTGTGAGTACTGCACCGGGGAGCCATAGACCTACCCACCATCAGGTAGGCCTCTATATATATGAACCACTCTCCAAGAAATGGATCATATATGATACTATATACTATATATACTAAATACATATACTAGTGCTAGGTAGATACCTTAGATCAGTGAAACACAGGGATGGACTGACATCTACCAGCACCAAAAGAAATTGGATCAGTACAATACAGTAGACGCTCCTACAATGTGACTAATCCATTCCAGGAATGTACATGTTACAGGGATGTTATATTACCTGAACAGTAAAATACATGTAAATAGCCTAAACTGTTTTTAAACATTTTCAAATTCATCCCTTTTGGTCCTTCTAAAAGGGAAACCAAACTTAATGTTTTAATTTAATGACTACCATAACTGCAGTATTATTGGTTCATATTGACAACTTTCCTCCTTGGTATCAATTTCATCCGATTCATGGTCTATGATTATTGTAATTTAACAACAAATTAAAAGGAGCTCACACCTTGAATGTCGATTTATACATATTTATTCTCTTTTTTTCTACACAGGAACAGATCTATGTCGTAGCGGAAAGGTACTAAATAATATTTTTTTGGTTTAAAACAAGGTAAAACAAAAATATATCTTTACTAAACTCAGATTGATCTCTATCCGTCTGTCTATCTATCCATCACCGGAGTTTGAAGTTATGATAAAAGATAGCTTTTGACAGTATTCCATCTCGTGACATTCACATTGGTAGACCAACGCTGTAACACCTGCACCCATCGGTTGCCTTCAAGTCTTTTTGAATATCCTAGGACACTTATGTATTCGCTTCATCTAACTTTCACAGTTTTGCGGAGTCATCCTCTCGCAAAAATTTCATGAGCGGAACTAAACTATTATAACGAACGAGAGAAAACGCGGAATTAAATAGCTTTGTTTATTGATAGTCCAAAAAACAAATGGCAGCAAGCCATCAAATTGCAATATCGATCTTAGCAACACAATTCTACCTGCAGCTCACAATTGCAAACTTGTCCCAAATTGAATTTTTTTTTCTTACCGATGAACCGAACCTGAGGAATCTAATTATGTTTGTTCCACTGCATTTATTTTCACATCGCCAAATTTTCGCACTCATCAGAGCTGCGAAATTAAGCTGCAGCAAAATTTTACTCTTTATGCTAGTCACGAAACTGAATACTAGCGAAATATGAGTGTCTCAGAGTAATTGAGTAGTTGCTTATTCTCTGAGTAGTGTCGATACAATACACCTGACAATCTCTCATGGCAAACTAAACATCCAGGGTAACAGTCTATATAAAATAAGTACGTTTATAAATAATTGGCACCACTCTGCCCCTAGGGAGAACCCTGCATCTCACTAAGATCTATCAGAATGCTGAGCGATCTGCGACTTCTAAATATGACTTCTATCACTTGCATCATGAGGAGCGTGGATATATCGCTGGGGTTCGCCTAAACACATGAGTCATTCACAAACAGGTGATAACGTGGGCACGATAACGTGGGCACACTTACAAACTGCCAATAAAATTACGTATCATTAGCTTCTTAGGCCTATCTCACTCTTTGGATTGTACACTACGAGAAGACAAGAAAAGACGATTCCTGTATCTTAACAGTAATATTTAATTATTTTTATTTATAGTTTACTTTATAGTAGTTCACCATTGCCAAGATGGTCAACATATGCAATGATTGACTCCAAATGTTGGCCTTCAACTGTTTGTTTGTAATTTTTGTGTGTTATGTCATACATGACTTGGGCACTTTTATTAAATTCATGAACATTTCAGTGTTCGTTCTGATGATGTTTCGATCGTAACCAAAATAGCGAAATTTTGCTGTTGTACGTTGGTGAACATAAATAAGAACTAAATACCTGCCATGTTGGATTATGGGATCAACCAATAAATATGCACCTCACAAGTGAAAAGGTTGTGATGAGAATGTATAGTGTTATCGCTCTGCATGAGCTGGCTGAGCGATTTCTAGTGCAGATTAGCGCCAAGCAGCGTGATATCGCTATAATTATCGCCAAGTGTGGTTGTACCTTTATTCTCACAACAGACTGAATCACCTCTACTACGGACATCAGCATCGATTATGGTGAAGGTTGTCAACTACTTCGCTGTCATCATCATGGTTTGTATGTATTTTCTAATGAATAGTGGCTGGTCAGAGCTCCACATTAGTTGTATATATTTAAAGAGGAGATTTCAGTAGACACAAAGAGCACTGCTGCAAAAACCGAACAGAAAAACTACAGATATTATTTCAAATCCGTGTAACTATGGACTTACCTGTGATAAAAACAAAAAGAGGCAAAACTATCATTATAATAAACAGTTTAACTACCAACTGGACCACAGGCTACTAAAACAACCAAGCAATGATCAGGCCAGCTAACCGGATATGAATCACTCATCCCAGGTTATTTATAGAACAGTGGTACACAGCCAGGACAAGTTAAAAATTAAAACCTGGTTCCCACATCAATTTCGAAACTTCGGCTATATTAATACGGAGCAAAACGCTTGCGACGCTAGGCTCGGCGGCTTATGTTCACTTAAAACTGCATCACTAATAACGGCATGAACATTTACGCTTGATATGCCATTTTTAAAATGCTGACTTTCACATGTGCAGCGCATTTCAGGTATTTGAGAAAGTTGAACAGCTCTAAACTCTTGTGTTGCCGCCGGCAACTACCAGCGGTCCTTGGCAGTACCCGGCGCGTAGTTTTGCATTTCACTGCTAATACCATGTGGTGCAGTCGCTGCAGCTTTGTGAGGTATATGGTAACCAGGTTTTAGATCATTGAATTGATTGCGACAAATGCTTAAGCACTTATGGATTCTTAGAAACGCAACAGCAAAAATCACTTTAATGGAACCACATTAGGCCCTTGCGATACGACATCAATCTGTTCCTGTTTTGGCATCAAAGGGTGAAAATGTCCGAAATAATAACTATTTAATGCAAAACCCTAGCAATAGGCCTTATAATTTATACATGTGCTGAACATATTAAAAATTCATAACAAAATAGTATGTTAACCTTAGTAACTATAGTTGCTTACAATAACTTTAGTGTATTTAGTTGTTATGATATGCTCATGGTTATAAGTCTTACTTTTTCATTTAATGTCGTTATCAACCTTAGGACCCAAGGCTAATGTATTGAAGTTATATATGTAATTACATGCATATATTTAAGCTAGCTAAGTTAAGCTTAGTTAAGTTTGGTACACAGTAATACATGATGACTAAGTTCGGTTTGGTCTGGTGACAATGGACATGGGTGTTAAAGAATGATGAATCAACAAAAGCCATGACCCAGGGCACAAGGTCATTGATAGATTAATCACTGCGTCAGTAACATATCACTGAAAGCAGCTCTAGAAAATAGCTCTATAGAGGAGGGTAGAACTTACCTCTAGCAAGGCACTCAAAAAATGATCTCTAGAGCTTGACCCATAGAAACGAACTCTAGCGTTCCACTATATAAAAATGAACTCTAACATTCCACCATAACAATGACCTCGAGTATGTATACCCATAAAAATGACCTCTAGCATTTCATCCACAACAATGACCTCTAGTGCTCCACCAATAACAATGACTTTTACAACTCAACCAATAACAATGACCTCTAACGTTCCACCTATAAAAAATGACTTCTAACGCTATGTATATACAGTCAAACATGGATAACTCGTCCACGGATAGCTCGAACACATGGTTAATTCGAACATTTCCTTTGGTCCGTTCCCACGTAATGATAAATTGCTATAGATAACTCGAACTCAACACTGTTAATTCGAACTGTTCTTTGCTCAACAGCTACCGAAACGGTTGTTTTCGCTTTAGAAAATCACTTTATTCAAAGCCATAGAGGTAAACTTCATCTTTTCGTAATTCATAAGCGTCGTTATTACCACCATCGGCAAAATATTTTTGTCAACGACTTTTCTAAAAGTTTGGTGAAATTTGATTTATACTGCGATACGATGAATAGCACGGGTTAGCCGGGTCCCGCGCGCAAGAATTTTCGCCACGCACATACAAAACAAAAATTGCATGTTGTTTTGTATGTGCGTGGCAAAAATCCTTGAGTGCGTGACTCGGCTAGCCCGTGATGAATAGTTTTCCGACGTTGATTCCGTGTTGAATCAACGTCGGAATGTTGAATGTTTAAAACGTCTTAAAAAATGTTGTAATTAAACGTATACGTTGTCTGAGCTACAAAAAACTATTTATCGTTTGACCTAAACACAGAATACGTGTGTACATTCAATAAGTATCTATTAAAAAAGCGTGAGTGATATAGAATGTACCGTAAAACCTCGTAAAACTTCTAATTGAACTGCCTCGGAGTGTTGCTCTTAACGAATCCCAGGTAAAGTAAGGTAATCTGCATAAACTTCAAGAAAAAACGGCAAAATTGATCGTGGGTAAAACCCCAAAAGAAAAAAATGTCTTTTCTTTTGAGCATTTCAACAACGATCAAGTTTTGCCAATGTCAATCTGAAAAACGTCCTGGCAATAACATCACCTCAAACAACAAACCAATCTCAAGTGATAGAAAAATCTCTATACTTTTTCATGAAAACGTTTTAAACTTTACATTAGAAGCATTTAATTTGAAACAAGCCATTTGTGCTTTTGATTTATATTATAGTTTGTATATGTACATGTATCTACTAATAAATAAGTAAATATATGGACTTGTGACAGTGCTCTGATAACTTGAATGCTCTGATAATTCGAACACTTTTGCTCGGTCCCTTGAAGTTCGAGTTATCCATGTTTGACTGTAACTATTACCCTAGCGCTCCACCCCTAACAATGACCTCTAGCGCTCCACCCATAGCAATGACCTCTAGCGCTCCACCCATAACAACTAACTCTTGTGCTCCACCCCTAACAATGACCTTTAGCGTTCCACCCCTAACAATGACCTCTAGTGCTCCACCCATAGCAATGACCTCTAGCGCTCCATCCATAACAACTAACTCTTGTGCTCCACCCATAGCAATGACCTCTAGCGCTCCACCGATAACAATAATCTCTAGTTTTCCACCCATAACAATGACCTCTAGGGCTACACCGATAATAATATAATATATATTATTATCTAATATATAATAATTATTATTAATATTATATTATTAGATTATCAGGTTATTATTAATATATATATAATATAATAATAACCTGAATGAGGCTTTTGTTCTAGCATCCACTCTACTAGTTAACAGTAGGTTATATAATGATAACAAAAGGAAATTGTATTTTTCTTTGACCTGTACCATAGTTTGCACATACATGCATAATTATTCGATATTATTTCATGAAAAAACAAATTCAATTTAGAAGAAGTTGTCACCCCGCTGCTAAGTATCCATAATTGCTTGGACAGTTTTGTGTCACACCTCCTTCAACACAAGAAATAAATAGGATGTATTGAAGCATCAATTATCTCCATAAAAACAGGCTGGTATGATACATGAATTGTAAAACATGACAAAAAAAGTGTTTCTGCAATTTCAATGTGACTAATAGTTTAAATTATCTCATTGATGAACTTTTTTACAATTGTTGAATTATTGGATTAGAAAATTATAATTTAAACATTTTTTTATTATTAACACCATTTTATAACAACAAAAAAAGTTTCCAATAGTTGTTTAAAGCTGAAGATGTGGTAAGATAACTCTGATGCAACAACTGTTAAGTAAACATGATATAAAATTGGCTAAGTATGCTTTTATATCCTAAAAGAGTGTTTTTTGCACTCTGTGGTGTATACATGAACCATAGATAAAGTAACTAGAGTTTTGATCACAAATCACTGAAAGTAGCAGGGAGATGATAACTTCAAGTTAAGGGGTATATGAATGACTAAACAAGAGATTTTCATATAGTTTCCTATCTACCCCCTTTATGGTACAGGAATGGTGCACATAGGGCTAGCAATCCGCCTAGCAGTCTTGATTAGATCAACAAAATGTTTTAAGAAATCCGCCAAACAGTCGTTTCTATTGGTTCAGTTTACAAACGGCTGATCATCTGTAGCAACCAATCAGATCAGATAGATTGAAGTTCTATTATCTCACACAGAACTAGCTAGCATGTGCTAATAACCAATAAGAATAACGACCGTATTTGTGTACGTAACAACAATTGGTAGGGTAGATTGTTCCACATGCTACTTTACAAAGCTTTCATGAATAAATCAAATGTTATCCTATGTTATCCTTCACAAAAGTTGTGAAAAAACTCAAACAGTGGAGGCTGAACAAGAAAGTCTGCCACAATTATATCAAACTGGCACCCAGGCAGCTAGTCTAGTGTGCTGTGAGAAATTATCAGGTGTGATGATAGAGCACAAACAATAACTATCGGTGTGATTATTCTGATAATTCAAAGGGTAGTAGATTGACCCAAGTATTAGAGAGTCAGTCTACCAAGCTGAATATCAGGAGTTCAAATCTTGTATGATGTAATCTTTTTCCAATCTCAACCTGTGGCTACGGATGGATGGACAAGATTACCAATACATAGATGTAGACTCACCGAAGGTGTATGTATGAATGATCCATAGAAGTAATAGTAGGAATCAAGGTGAATACAGCCAGATGTAGAGCGGAGGTGAGACATTTCTACAAATACCCTCATGTACCTATAAATAATAAACATAGGAAATCACTGCACCGTCATAGCTCTGAGAAATTCAAAAGAATAATTTACGAGACAACATTGATAAATTTTTATGAACATGCAAGGAATTCAACACACAGAATCAGTTATGTAAGGGAGCAAGGGAGTTTGACTATAGAAAACCTGCAGTGCATCTTTAGGATTATGTGACAATCAATTATTCTATAGAAATACTGGAGGCCTTCTCAATCACTAGTGTTACATACCATCCACTTTTGACAGATTTTTTATTTTCGTACTACATGAATGGTTTGAAACGTGTCATATTTAATTCTTCGAAACGATTCAAACCTCCGATTTAAGGAAGGGTATTTTTAAAAACATCGTATCAGCAACGACGTACTGCGTATGGTGTAAACATCGATATTCGTATTATTGCACAAATCTTTGCGACCAGAGGTTGGAGTTTCATCATCTTCATTGATGACGTCCTTACAGCATTTCTACGCAGCTCTGTTTTCAACGTGTGTGGTCTAAAAACATTTTAAAACATGTTTATTTTAAAATGTTAAAACACAAACATTTTATAAATATTTCAAAATGCCAAAAGTTGTGGGAAGTTTTTCTTTAAATTCAGAGTTATTTTCCAAAATGGTGAACTCTCTGTTCTCAGACGAGTTAGTCATCGCTAAACACAACAATGGTTGTATTAAACTTTTCGTTAACGATAAATAGTCATTGTGAATTGAAAGGGGAAGATTTACATTTGACCTTGAATGCATTTTTATAGTGTCAGCTGTAAGCAGTCATTGTAAATTAACTGTGTTTTACATCACAGCTGAATAAATAGTGTCAAATGCGATGTAAAACATGCGCCCCTCTGTAGCTAAAAGCGCAACAGGCTTATATAGAAAACTTGGACAATTTTCTTGTAGCGTGTGAACTCGTCAGCTACAAACAATTGGGAGTTGTGTGACCACTACTAAGAATCATGTATGTTTGTCCTCCTCATTCTACGATCAAAACCAGCATTTTGAAGCTCACAAATGCTAGCATGTAATGGTAGTGATTGTGTCTGGCGAATTCTCAAAGTGTCAGACACAATCCAGCCTTCTCAAGCCAGTTACAGCGCCTGTCACGGCAGTATCTACATGTATCTCTATCGGCTACTGGCTAATTAATTCATTTGGCATGTCGCAATTGACCTCAATTGGTCAATTGGCATTCTTCCAAAGGATTCCAAGTTTATTCCACTCTAAATGCATCTCCAAAGGTTGGCTATAGAAAAGACACATTTGTCTGGCATGTATAAATGCCTTTAAGCACACAGGAAATATTGATCCTTATTAAGATATGAATTAGGTAACATACATCTACTCATTTCCTAGCCTTAGTATACAAACATCATATACACCAAATACCAATCAATATGAGCTAATAAAATAGCCAATAGTTACTATCCACATGGCAGAGGGGAGTTACTAGCACAAGTAGTACCAGTGTTACTAGCCTCCTAGCTACAACCTCATGTACTTTACTATCTGGTATCGAGTATACTTGTCTTCTCTAGGTTCATGGTACACAGGCTAAATTAGAGGAGTTGGTTAAAAATTGTTTTATAAAAATTAATAGTTACTGATTGATTAATAAAGTTATACATTCCAAGAGAGTAGTTAGTAGTAGGTAGATTATTATGACTATTATAAATACAGTCATATCTCATATTATCAATACTGTTATACCTCAGCATACGAGTGTCTAACATACGAGAAATATAAGACACAAGCATATGAGACGGTGTTTTATATATATATAAGCAATATAAGCAATATATATAATACACGATATACGGATATAAGCCACAAGCATGTGAAAGGTTGGTCGAAGCGACCACAAGCTGCCCTAGAATATGAGAGGCAGCTTTAGAGAACGGCATCACTCTGTCTATTTTTTCCGATGAGTTTAAGAAAGTTTTTTGAACAAACTGGCTAAAAGTGATGCAAAAAGTGCCAAACTGGACAAATGTCATACGAGCTATATCTATATCTATACATGTGTTCACATATATACATGTGAACAGCACATCTATACATGTGAACATTACATCTATACATGTGAACAGCACATCTTTACATGTGAACATTACATCTATGTATATGATCAGTACATCTGTACAAATGAGCAAGAAAATTTTAGATACAGAATATTTGTACATATGTACTGCTAGACAGTACATATGTAGACAGTAGACAGTATGCTAGACAGTACATACTACAGCAAAAATATACGTATGAACAGCAAAAGTATACATATGAACAGCAAAAGTATACATTTGAACAGCAAAAGTGTACATATGAACAGCAAAAGTATACATATTAACAACATATATGTACTTATGAACAGCATGTCTATACATATGGCCAGCACGTATATACATATGACCAGCATGTATATACATATGAACAGCATGTATATACATATGCACCACATGTATATACGTATTAACAGCATATATATATACATATGAACAGCATGTCTATACATATTAACAACATACCTATATGTTTGAACAGTATATCTTTAAATAAAAACGGTAGCACGGCAAACATGAACAGCTTGTCTCTACAAACAGCTTGTCTGTAACCTTCAAATAAACTTAAAAGAAAAATCAGCAAAATTTATTTTGGTTAAAACACACGAGAGAGAAATAGATCTTTTCTTCTGAGCATTTTAACAGCAATCAAGTTTTGCCAATTTTAATCTGAAAACATCCTGACAATCATATCACCTAAAACTCCAAATTATTTATAAGACAGATTATGGCATTTGAAAGGGTAAAAAGCTGTTGAGCCAGATGTGATGAGTTCAAATCCCATAAGCTGCAATGTTTTTTCACAACCTGCAACCGTGGTTGCAGGGAGACGGACACGGCTCTGTTCCTAGTAAAAAAGATTACTATCTATATTAATATAGTACACAGTGTTATATTAACAAACCCCACTTTTTCATTAAGAGTGTGTCCGTTGGTCTGCACAAACACCATGCGTTTCCTTGTTTTCCACACTCGAAAGCACATAGATTATGATTATGAAGTTTGACTGATTTCAGCCAAACTTTGTATGTATATGCTCCATGCCTTCCGATATATTGCAAGTATATTTAGTCTCATAACCCTGAGTCATTGTTAGTGAGCCAGTTATTAAGTGAGCATCTCAGACTTTATATTTTCTATTGTTTGCTTAAATACTTTTGGAAACACTTCACTACTTACCTGACTGGTTATCTGAAGGAATGATATCATGCCTCTTTACCACATGTGTTGCATTTTCAGGGCTGCTATAGAGAACCTGTAGAAAGATGCCACCAAGATTGTCAACTATAGTACCAAAAGTCATCATCGGAGTATTTGGCTAAGCACCTGTGTCTGATATTTAGCTTCTTGGCAATAGATGCAGTTCATCTTTACCTTATTTATAAAAGTATTGGTTGTTGTCCGTCTGTCTGTTCACTTTTTCTCACAACCCAATCTTTATTCTTTGATTATGGTTTTGACTATATTATTTATTCAACTCTCTCTTTTTCACCCCCTCCTCCCCCTCTCCTCTCTGACTCTCTCCCGCTCTTCCGCTCCCCCTCTCTCCCGCTCCCACTCTCTCTTCGGCTCCCTCTCCCTCATTCCCCTTCCCGCTCCTTCTCTCCCGCTTACTCCCTCGGTCTCCCTCCCACTCATTCTCTCTCCCTCTTTTTTCCCTTCCTCTACTTTCCACTCTCTGTTCCTCATTTCTCTCTACTTTTCCGTCTTTCTCTCATTTCCTCTCTCCTGCACACTCTCTCTTCATCTTTCTCTCTCTCTGCCACACTTTCTCCCTCAACTGTTTATTTATAGAAAACTAAGCCCTATCATAGAAAAGACAATTACCAGATAGGAAAAGGCAAGACAACTGCAGCTGGAGCATAGAGTGTATAGTGTGACCGCAGTGTAAAAATACTACTGAATGAAAACTCTCATGAAGGTCGGCTAGCTCATTACAAAGTCTTGGAAATATTGTAAGACCTCCTAATAGTAGTTACAGCTATGAACCACTATTTGCTATTGGCTAGCTTTACTGTAAAACCTCATACAATTGGTTCAAATTATTACAAGACCTCATACCATTAGTAAACTCTATCACTTGAATCAAGTTGTTCTTTAGCTTCAAGTGTTCATCTTTAGTCACAGCAGCTGGGAATCCTGCTTTTACCAGCTGTAACTGTAACAGATCACAGGCTAAAGCTGTACCTGTAACATAATAATAACATATAATGATAATAAAATGATAACATAGCTTTTGATTCACTTATCCCCAAAGTTTCTTTCCCAACAATTAGTGTTTTACTATAACACACTGTAGGACATTATATTTCTTGTAAAGGTATTTTGGTGTAGGTAATTCACTTGTTTTGACGTTTAGTGTCCTGTTTTGTCTTGTTTGTCTTATGAAAAAAAATAATAAAAATTTCAATGAATACAATATATTTATTTTTTTCTCCATCATTAAACCTTGTCAATTATCCCACAACCAAACACGAGCGAAGCAAATGTTTGGGAGCTTAATGATAAATGCATATGCGCACACAACTCTCAAAAATTATCCGTCCACGGCCGTTATCAAACCCTTGTACAATAATCCCATCAAAAATCTTAACCATTTTTGTGTAGAGTCGTTCAAGTATAATAATTAATAATGATACAAAATACGTATAAACATATTTAAATATGTTACTAAGTATTTGAAAAGTTTCTGCAATATCCTAAAACTGACCCATCTGATCGGATTATACATAAATAGACAGATTAGTTTGGCCTAAAATCGTGATAAAAACTTGACAAGCTTTTTTTAATCAAAATCAAGACCGGCCAACAAAACGCTGATAAGGCCATGAGTAGGACCATGAAGTTGTGCGCATTTCACAAAAAAGACGTGCACATTTCACCAGTCTATGGCATTGTCCAATTGTCAAAGGTTTCTGTAATCAACGTAGAAGTACTGAAAAGTAATCGTTTCTTTTTTGCCGATTATACCGGACTCTGAAATTTTGGACACTTATAAACACTATGTTTCCATGATGCGCAGTGCTTCGGAGTTGCGCTATTTCCGAATCATGGAACGGCGTCTTTGCACTGAAATCACTGCGCACTGATCAATGCGAAGCCAGTGCAAATTCGCAGCAAGGAAACAGCGACTGCCCAGTGGCTGCGCATAGCTCTCATGCCGTGGAGACGGATTCTTCGAGGGCCGTAAACTAGTACAAAGGTTGTCCTGCTAATCTTGTTTTTTTACTATTCTTCCGATCTTCTTTCACCTAAATTTAATTATGGTCTACATTCCTGAGGATGATGAGGTGATTACTATCCTGGACTTTGTTATCGATGCCAACACTTTTCGAAAAATAGGTGACAAGTCCTAAATTAACGTTTAAATAATATATTACTTAAAAATACTTATTAAAAATATATTACTATGTAAAAAGTGTGTTAAGGTTTGTAAAACCTTGTAAATGTGTATTGTAAATAAAAGTATAATGACGACAGAATCATAAAAAGACCGTTTATGACGTTCGGTATCCGTGATCGATTCTATTTCTCCATCAGGCGATGCGATTTATACAATTTCTCTTCTCTGGCTAATTTGCGGTATTTGCTGAAAACCACTGCGCAGCATGGAAATGTACAATCCCCTCGACTTCGGAGGGGGCTGCTTAGCAGTACTGCGCACCATGGAAACATAGTGAATGAGTACTTCGGTATTCCAATTGATGTCCAAAGCAGTGAAAGTAAAGAAAATGACGATGATAATTTTTTTAACGATTCTTATAAGATTATTACAATATTTAATTATAAGAATAAAAATTTGGTTTTATAGGATTATTACAAGATTTAATTGTAAGAACATGCTTTCGAATTTACAAGACCAAAGTAGGCCTATAGTGACCGATGGTGTGCAATATGTTACTGTTATTATTTTTCTAAATATTTTTTTGATGATATTGCGGCTGTGGCCAATATTGCGGCACTGCTAAGCCGTTTTTAATATCTGCAAAATTAAGTAATAGGCCTACATTTTCTTATAGATATATAGTCATTTCTGTGACAACCAGCTAAAATCTGTTTAAATTTTCGAATTCAGCATAATTTTATAGCTATAAATGCAGAAATCTAGATGAATATCACAACTTCTTGGTATTGGTTGCTATGACCAATGATATACAGTCTGTGTATATTACACAGCAGCTTGCCATTTTACTTCTAATATTGCATTTCTCCCTTTGCAGGGGAGAGATATAAACATATAACATTTTCCTTTCATCATTGTTGTTTGTTGTACATAATAACACTCAGTACATTACAGCTACCATTGCAGTTCTCCTATTGCACTGCAGCGCCATTCAACTGCTAATATTGCATTTCTCAACCTGCAGTACCCTTTCTCTTTCAATTATCACTTTGGTAGTGGGCTTTACGACAGGAGAATTTCTAACATATAAATTAAATTAAAAAAATAAGCATAGCAAAATATGAATACAAATTATTCTTGCCTTAACTAGAGCTGTTAAAATAATCGGTTAATTAAAATTCTTAGCCAATCCCCACAAACTATTTTATTAGGTTTACTTTATTCACGAGGTTGTGCAATCTGCTCTTTTTAGACTGTTCAAAAGTGGTATTCAAACAAAATTATTCGAAACCTAGAGCAACCAACTAGGCTTACAATGATGAAGCAATGTTTCTTTTTTATGGTACTTAGGATTCTCCAATTCCAATCTAATTAGTGTGGGCTGTCATCGTACAATTAAACTTATACTTACTTACAGTTGAGCCTAAACTTGTGTATAGTTACATTTGTACAAACTGATGCCAGTTAAAAAATATCAGTACATATTAACTACTGGCCCTCATAACTTGTCATAGTGTTCTTCATAGTTGGTTCGGAATGGCAGACGCGTGGCGAATATTTAGTGGTTTCAATACGGCCACCAGCGCATCTGTCATAAAAAAGCTCAAATGGAGTCGCTTATAATGGCTTATTTGTTGAGAACCATAGATATAGTAAACCCTAGATATGCGAATAATCAAAACAAGTGAGGCCTATAGTTAGCATGACGCAACGTCATGGTGATGTGCAAAGCGAATCAGCTGATCTATTAACTTCTTTTGACTTAGCACTAAAAACTGCTCAATTTTTCCATAATTTGTGCATCTTAGACTGCATATTTTATGGAAAATATGTAAATCTTATATACAGTAATACTTCAACTTACGATTGCCCTAACATATAAGAAACTTGAGATACGAGTCAGCTTTCAAACAAGTTTTAGCACCAACATACGAGCCATGTTTGAGATACAAGCACATGAGTCAGTTGCCAAGTATGTCGGAGGTGCTTTATGAGAACAGCATCACTCTGTATTTTTCAACTGCTCAGATTATACTTTTGTACCATGTTTTTTCTGCGCGATTTTCAGTGCTGAATTATGTGAATTAAAAGTACCGTGCGTAGACCGAAAGTTTGCCAGTAAAAGGATAGATAATGCAAAGAAAAAGTGAATGATAACAATTGATATTAAACGGAAAAATATTGAAAAATATGCAAAATATGTATGCGTGATTGAGCTAGCTCAGCAATATGACAGAAATACATCAACAATTATCAAACATAAGGATTATATTCAATGCATTTAGTTTGCAAAATGACTAACCATAGTTTCTAAACGACGCAGCGATCTTCACGACCGCTGATGGAGAGATTGCTCAGGCTTTGAATAAAAGACAAACAATTGGCCGGTGACGGTGTAACTGAAATGATGCTACGTAAAAAGGCCGGTGCTATCTATCAAGACTATAAAAAATAGACATTCGGACAAGTTGGCTAGTGGTCATGCGTTAATCCTTGGTGATGACACTTGTGTTCATCCTGATCGCAACATGTTGAAAGGGCGACAAAGGCAAACTTCCTTAGATACTGTAGGTTTCTCTTAAAACAGCCGGCTGGTCTTGAGAGCGAAACAAAATTAGCTAACCAGCGAGCAACTTAAAACTATGAACACCGAAGAAATTTTAATTACGTTAAGTTAAAGATTAAAGTTTGCTTTTAGGTTTGCTTTTAAGTTTGTCTTTTAAGACTTGGATAAAATCCAAATTTATCAAAGTCAGCTGTTGTAATGAAGGATAACTTATCTCTCCCTCCATGGCAAATGCTAGCGTTAGCTGCTATTGTATGTATTTAATTTTACATTTTAAATAATCACATTTCCTTGCATTATTTTTTATTTGTTGCTTTTTGAAAGCATGTGGTATGTTAGGACAATAACCAACATGTTCTTTCTGTTACAATATATTGTTTTGAGTGTTTATTTGCATTTTTAAAGTATGGAAACCAATCAATATATATTTAATTGTTCTATATATAAATAAATTGCACCAACATGCGAGTAAATTGACATACAAGCTCATTCTCTGAACGCATTAGGCTCGTAAGTCGAAGTATGACTGTAATGACTTTGGATGAGAAAGGCAAGAATCTTACACACATGGTAATGAATAATACCAATGATTTAGAAGCTTCTATATCATTGATAATACAAAGAGTGACCATATAGAAATTAAACTAATAACAAACTAATGAGTCAAATGAGATTTAGAAGCAGTT
Organism: Watersipora subatra; assembly: GCF_963576615.1. NCBI lineage: Eukaryota > Metazoa > Bryozoa > Gymnolaemata > Cheilostomatida > Watersiporidae > Watersipora > Watersipora subatra. The sequence goes on from NC_088715.1 coordinate 967,392, forward strand.
ACGCTGGACCACTGTATTAAATACCCATTAGACATGACTGAAAATAACTAGACGAGATAGTTTTTGTCTAAGGTTGGTTGAACTAGATTCCTGCTTTGAAGCGGCATAGTGTATTCTGATTTTAGTATAGCGATTTACTATAGTCTTGAGTGGACTGTTGGCATGCACTGTACATGTAAAACCTTGATTGAGGTTATGTAATAAGACATATATGTTATTGTCTGTGATGTTACTTGTTTAAAAGCTCTCTGTGTGATACCATAGCTCTCCATGTGTGAACGTAAGCACTTTTCTGCAGCAATACATATTCGGCCTATCAATCTGGTCACCAATCCTCCTCTGTTTTCAACTGAGATTAGGGTTATGTCATCACTGTTTCATGTTCCCATTACTTCTACATTGGTCAAGAACTTGATACACTCACCACATTTGAGTTAAAAACAATCCTCATCACCGAACTCCTCATCTTCACCTTCCTCAACTTTTGTCTCTTCTTTCTTTTCCTTTCTAGCCAGAAAATGTAGCAAGAGTTGGCCAGTTTTTTCAGCCCTGCTCACACCCAGATCAATACAGTTAACATTGGGATATGCTGTGATGTCTGCTTTTATGAACAGTGCTCGAATTGCAGATCTAAAGCACTGCACATCCGGGTTATTGTTATAGCCACCCTTAGATCGTATTGTGGAAAACAGAATCTCAATGTGATCCTGGTTGATCTTAAAGGTTAGGAAGTAGTTGATGTAAGGGTAGTTGCTGAAAAGATATTGAGCAATGCCATGTACAGATTTGGCTGCTGACTCAAAACCAATGACGAAATGATGATGATTTTCCTATTATTTTTCACTAGCAGTTTTCAGCTCGGTGTCTTTAATCGGCATAGAACCTCTTGTTTTGAGTTGAAGTTCTGTCTTTTTATGGGCAATTCAGGATATACCTGGGGTGTTGTGGTCTCTTCTGATGACATTTCACTAAGAATTTGGTGTTATTGTTACGTTTATGACTTAAAAACTAGCATGCCAAGCGTGCTTCCACTACTAAACTTATTGCTCAATTGAAGGCTTTGATGCTGTGATGCACATCACTACAACGTAACATCGTGAAAACAAAAGCCAATTATAGGCCTCACTTTTGCTCCATTGTAGTGATAGCTATTCGCCAATCTAGGGTTTACTATATCCAGTGTCTGAAGTGGAGAGAGATTCTTGGGGGTACTCTCTGTCATGCCAGGAGGGTAGTGTCCAGGGCCAACGGCCCTGCTCGCCGCCCACAGGGTGAGTCTGAGAAGGGCGCTGCACATTCTCAGTAGAGTGGGGTCCGGGGGTACTCCCCCGGAAATTTTTTTAGCATGAATGCCCCTAAATTATGCTGCTTTCCATAACTTAGAACCCTGTGTTGTGTTCAGTAAGAAATTGAAAGTGGGTTTAGCTGCACAACCTGTGTGCTCTATGACTATGAAGACTCTAGGTTGTGATGTGGGTGAGTCAAAAAGCCCTATGGACAGTCCACACAGACCCCAGACACAAGACAGTCCCATCTACAAGCCACCATGAATATTATTATATGATAAGCTCCGTCACTCACTATTTTTTAAAAGACAGACTCTGAATTCATGATAGTCACTAATTCTTACTCACCTTTAAAAAAGTTAACTATTGGCCCATGCTGTTTTATTATGAATTGAAAGAAACAAAGAAACTAGTATAATAAGCAAGAATTTATTCAAAACTACCATCCAAAACACGAGAGAAGAATCCAAGCAATGATTTATCTTAAGCTATTCGAGGGTTTCACAGGGCGGCCGACACAGGGTCCCGTCGATTGTGTCAGTTGATAGAAAACTGATCGGTTCTCAGGTTTTTAACAAAACAATCTAGTTGATCTGCTATAATAGCAGAAAACTGACTAAAGAAATTAAAGATCAGTAGCGTAATTTTTTCGTCCCGAAAACGCGCACTGTTTTTGGTGTAATGAACTCGAGCTAATTAAGTTCGGAACGAAAAAAAAAAACGCTGCGTGAATATTTCACTTCATTCCGGTTTTACCGCATTTAATAAGATATGAGCAACCTTATATGAGGGGGTATGCGTTCTAGGGAGTACCCCCACTAATTTCTTTTAGAAGTATGCCGTACCCCTGGGTACCTCCTCATTTCGAACACTGACTATATCTATGTTGAGAACTCGTTCGAAAAATAATACAGGATGTACACATGTATTTGTTGATAAATGTAATAGATAATTTCCTTTGGGTGTTTTTCAGAACATAGACGTAACTCTTACTAGAAAAATTTCCCGTACATGGTAGACGATGCCACTGATAGAACAATGTGACGCAAAACCTATCAGAAATTTTAATACCAAACTACTTGGTGTTGGATGTTCAGACAGGAAGTCTCCTTTTTATTTAATCAGGCCAGGGTTACAACAATATGTAAGAACAAGGTCAAGGACATTCAGTATAATAATAGAGTTAGTAGAATAGTAGATGAGTTAGTTATGTACAGCCAACATCCTCCCCATCAAAGCAACTACAACACAATAACATAAGCTGTGTTAAAAGAGCATGTAAACCCAAAAAAATCTATGTTAACAACAAAAAAACAACAGATAACGATATAAATCAGTTTAGAAAAATTATGTTACACATCAGTAAGCACATGATGGTCACCGACTATGGCGAGTACCGGCGAGGAGGATTAACCACACGACCGGACCTGGTGGTACGCCTAGGCAAGACTTGATGATTAACAGGTTGAGGTTTGTGACCGCTATCAGTAAGGCTAGGGTTGTCAATTATGGGTAATGGTGGATCGGCTAGCTGACTAGGCGTTGGTGGTTGCGGAGAGCATTGTGCAGTGAGGTCTGATGGTGATGAGTCGCTAGATTGAGCTGTTTGTGACGGCAAAAGTTGGCGCCTGTTCCGCCTAAACCTGCGCCCAGTTTGTTGGTTCTGAACTATGTATGATCTGGGTGTTCCGGCCATGCCCATTATATCATAGATCTGGTCACTCCACTCTTCATTGGTTCGTACTCGAACAGGAGAACCAGATGTCAACTGATTGAGAAGTTGATTGAGAGCCGATTGATCGTAATGCCTTTTGGTGGACATCATGGCCTGTAAGTTATTCCCAAGGGTTCTTTCAGTATCTACGTTAGGTTTAGTCAAACGCCTGGGCAGTGATGTTCTAACATCGGCACCTAACATTACCTCGTTAGGGCTGTATCCAGTAACGGTCTTTGAGCATCTATATGTCATCAAGGCAGCTGCTGGATCATCTTGTGACAAAATCTTCTTGGCTGTTTGAACGGCTCTCTCAGCAGCCCCATTAGACTGGGGGTAATACGGGCTGCTAGTCACATGGTCTATACCAAGGTCAGTCATGAACTTGGCAAATCCATAGCCATTATAGGGAGGACCATTGTCACTAACTAGTTTGATAGGGATTCCCCAGCGAGCAAAGATGGACTTGAGTTTCTGGATTATGATATGTGATGTGGTGTTTTGAGTGCGAATAATCTCAATGTAACGACTGTATAAGTCTACAACTACTAAGTATTTTGAACCCTTGTAGTCAAGTAAGTCTGTCGCAATGGTATGCCATTTACTTTCAGGAAGGCTCTGTAAAATCATGGGCTCTTTTTGATTGGCGGGCTTATGCTTGTTGCAGAATTCACATGCTGCTATGTGGGACTGAATATCGCTGTTTATGCTTGGCCACCAAACCGCCTGTGCTGCCCTAGATTTGAATTTTTCCAACCCCCAATGACCTTCATGTATTGCGGCAAGTATGTCTTCCCTCAGCGACTCTGGGATTACTATTTTATTCTCAAAGAGAAGCATGTTTTCTGCAACGGATAGGTTGGAGCGTACATGAAATAGAAGGTGTAGTGCTGGGACAACATCTTTTCTGTATTTGGGCCACCCATCTAGAGTATAATGAAGCGCTTCTACCAAGATGCTGTCCTTTTGTGTAGCTCTGATGATGCTGTTTATTCTAGTGTCAGATATGGGGAGATTTGTTCTTACTGAGATGAGATGCTCCTCTATTTCTTCAGTCAGTTTTACGTCTGGCACATCACTAAGGTCTGGTGATCGAGAAAGAGTATCAGGAACGACCATCTGTGGCCCTGGAAGATATCTTGCCACCGGATTATATCGCATGAGACGCATCAGTAAACGCTGACAATGGGGTGGGACTGTGTTCAGGTCTTTTCCGTTAATCATGGGGACTAATGGGGAATGGTCAGTGACTAGATCGAATTTCTCCAAGCCGCGCAAATATTGGTCAAATTTTTCGCAAGCCCAAACAAGCGCAAGGTGCTCACGCTCTATGTTGGAATAGTTTTTTTCGGTCTCATTAGTAGTGTGGGATGCAAATGACACACAACGACCTTCTTGACAAATCATTGCCCCTAAACCATCAGCAGATGCATCTGCATACAAAGAAACTGAGAGTTTGTTATCGTAGTATCTAAGGCCGGGAAAACCTTTAAGACGTTCTATTATGGCCTTCATCGCCTCCTCTTGTGGTTGTTCCCAGGTCCAGACACTGTCGTTCTTTAGCAGGTTGTTTAGTGGGCTGGCGAGTTGTGAGAGGTTTGGGATGTATCGTTGCATGTAGTTTACCATGCCAAGAAAACGTCGAAGAGTATGAACATCTTTGGGATGACCAATGGCCTCAATTGCTGTCAGCTTGGATGGGTCTGGTTTGATGCCACTAGCATCAAACATATGGCCCAGAAATTTGACTTTAGATTGCCTGTAAGAGCACTTTTTGCTGTTTAGTTCCAGTCCATGTTCTGCAACTCGCTTCAAGACTACCTCTAACCTCCGATCATGTTCTTGCATATCGCGACCAAAAATAAGTATGTCATCTTGATAGACAACGACTCCTTCACATCCTAATAGAATTCATTCCATGGTCCTCTGAAACAACTCGCTGGCGCTGGATATCCCAAATGGTAGGCGTGTGAAACTAAACCTGCCTCTGTGTGTGATGAATGTGGTCAGCAGGCTTGATTCCTCATCGAGAGCTATTTGGCGGTAGCCGCTGCGGGCGTCGAGTGTTGAAAATACTTTTGCATTGCTAAACTTGGCTGCCAGTTCTTCGAAGGATGGTATTGGATAATTTTCTCTAACTACTGCGCGATTGACAGCCCTAAGGTCTACGCAGAGTCGTACATCGCCAGACTTTTTTTGGACAGGAACTATGGGGGAGCACCACTCAGTGGGTTGTGTTACCGGTTTAATGATGTTTTGACTGAGCATTCTGTTTAGTTCTTTGTCAACTTTGTCTAACATTGGGAAGGGGATGCGACGCGGAGCATTGATGCAAGTAGGTTTTATGTTACTTTTGAGGTTGATGGTTACAGGCTTCCCTTTAATCTTACCCAACGCAGCACCAGGCCGGACCGCGAAAGCCGTGCCACACCCGACAGCAGCAACCACGGAGCTGATGACCGCCATATGCTTAACTGCATTCCTAGACAAAAGGTTAGATCTACAATCAGCTACATAACATTTGAGTGAGTACTCATGACCATCGTATTTAGTGTTCAATATGAAATAGCCAAAAACAGTTACATAAGAGTTAACAGACTTTAATTCAATATTGGCTTTAGATAGAACAGGTTTATCAATAAGTAAGTCATAAGTGTTTTTAGATAATATGGTGACATCGGCACCTGTGTCAACCTTAAACTTAATGTTTGTGTTGCTTATAGGGATACTCACAAACCATGGCTCGCTGTTGTCCTGTATTTGTGTCACTGCATCTAAGTAGTAGGTCTCTCCTTCTGGCATATTTTGATCGACAATTTCTGCAGCAGCCGGAGTTAATCTGGTTCTACTCCTGCACTTCTTGGCAAAGTGGTTTGGCTTCTGGCAATGGTGACATTGTTTACCAAATGCTGGGCATTGTCTTCTCTTGTGTTTAAGGCCACAGTTATTACAATTAATGGTTTCTTGGTAGTTGGCGTACAATTTTGTTACTGCCTGCCTGTCGCTATTTTTCTGGCTGGTGCCACAGCTAGCAGATGATCTGCTAATTGAATCAATCTCTACTTGTTTGGCAACCTCATTTTTGACTAGCTCATGGTGTCGAGACATATAGATAGTCTTGCTAAGGTCTAAGTTTTCCTCCAGCTGTAGCTTTGCAGACAGTTCTTTATCTAGCAGTCCAACGACTAATCTGTCTCTGATAGTATTGTCTCTTTCTGCTGCAAACTCGCAATGCTCACTGAGTTTGTATAAATCCCTAATAAAGCTCTCAATACTCTCGTCTGCTCTCTGAGCTCTTGTATGAAATATACTTCTAAGATGAATTACGTTCCGCTTTGGGTTGAAGTAATCCAGAAGCTTCTTAGAAACTATATCAAAATCCTTCTTCTCGTTATCATCAGCAAATGTAAATGTTTCATACAACTGTTCAGCATCCCCACCCATCGTGTATAGGAGGGTTGCTATTTGTACACCACCGTCCTTATCCAACAAGCCAGTAGCTACCCTATACAGTTTAAATCGCTTCAACCATTCTGGAAACGATGCTGGTGATGAAAAGTCAAATCCTTGTGGTGCCTCCAGCTTAGACATGATTGTCAGCTAAGAATAGGCAATGGATGGCTACTAGCAATCAGCTAAGAGTAGGATTAAATAGATAGTTCTGAAGGCAAAGAAGGACACACTGCCACCATGTTGGATGTTCAGACAGGAAGTCCCATTTTTATTTAATCAGGTCAAGGTTACAACAATATGTAAGAACAAGGTCAAGGACATTCAGTATAATTATAGAGTTAGTAGAATAGTAGATGAGTTAGTTATGTACAGCCAGCACTTGGAATTTGTCATTCCTGATTCATAAATGACGTCGGATGTAGCAATTAAACGCAGCTGCAGGCACTTATAACGGAAGTTCCAAAGTAGCAATTTTGATTTTGCGGTGATATGAGTGATATGACGCGACGCATGCCAGCCTAGGCTAACTAACCTATTGAACTAAGGTTACGTCACCGTGAGCGCATTATGTTTTGTTATTGCGTTTCACGCTCTGGCTACCGCAAGCCAGAGAATAATGTTGCCACCTGTTGTCTGTGAGACTGTAGATGTATGTGTTTAATCAATTATGTAACCAATTTTCAATGATTATGAATGTGCAACAATGTATTTTATCTGTTGTGTTATACTATTTTGGCGGTATGTTTTGCTATTGGGTCAACGTAAGTTGGTCAGATCTCTTATTATCGTCATCGTTATAATTGGATTTTGAACAACTTGGCCAGCGCGTAATTGTGGGAGAACATAAAATCTTGGTAATTAAAAATAGCTGTTTCTACTAAGAACTTGTTTTGATTTCTTCAATGTAGTTTTATTGCGTTTGGCGATTCGGTGGCCAAATTTATACTTGAAGAATTGCAGTTTCACTCTAAGTTTATTAGTGTTAACTTGCGCCATGAATGACCGCCGTTGTCATGGACTAAAACACATAGCACAATATAAGCAAGGAAGACAACACTTAGAGTAAAGCCAGCCTAGCTTCACTGCATAAGGTTTTGCATAAATGTCTACGTCGGAAATTGTTGAAGTAGTGCAAACGTTTTACTTGTTTGCACGAGTAGGCTACTTGGTGCTTCCAAGTTATTTATATACTGAAAATGTATATGGTAGTTTCACTAGTATCGGTCATTATTTCATGAGCATAGGTGGTACATGAGAGAACAGAAATTAAAAACGGGCTCATATCGCCAGCAATACATGCATTGTGAATGGTGGTGGTGAGAAGCAACAGAGAAGTCTGCAGTTCAAACATCGCAACATCGCATTTACTCTTCAATTACATTCAACAGAATTAGACATCAAATAACCGAGAAGCAGGAAGGTGTAGCACTGAAAACATTCAATAATACACAACTTTCAAAAGTCGGTGTCTGGCAGAAAAAGTCCATTGCAGATCTTCATATACCAAAAATTGATATATAGATGTAGCGGCTGCAGTGAAAGAATATTTTCACGATGAACATATTAATTTAACCTTTTAACCTTCCTGTTGTATGGGTGCAATTGTGTTTGGGCAAATGGAATCATTAAGGCATTGATGCTTCATGCGTTTGTAACCAGCCCAGTGGAGAGGTTAAAATTTTTTAACATAATATTTTACAGTAGCTGCTATAAGTCGAATTATGATATATTACAGGCTACGGTAGGCTTCAGTTTAGGCCCGCTATAACTTGTCTAAAAGATGTTTACAGTTGGAAACCTCAATATGATTTTGCGATGTTTTTGTAATATTCCCTTCTTTCTTTCTTCTCACCGCCTCCTGTTATAAAAATAATTGGTATTTCTTGGCAGCTTCCTTGTGTTTTTTCTTCTGCAATAAGATGTGAGCAAAGTGCATTAATTTAATAGCTAAATTCTAGTTTTACTAGTTTAGAGGCAATAATGAGTTATAAAAAATTATTATGTTGTTTTTGTGAACTAAACAGAAAACATGATGATTAATCAAACTGAATTAATGCAAAAACTTGAATAGCTGATTGAAGCGTTAATGTTAAAAGCTTACTTGCAACAAAAATTACATTACAGTTATTTGGTATCAAAAGATTCACCACCTCTTACTCTGCTGTGTTGTAGGTACAAAATATGTGGAAATGTGATTACAAGCTCTTAAAAGCCCAAAAGCGAACAGTTAATCGCCGCCATCATGAAACCGCCGTAGCTAAAAATAATGGGTATTTTCATAAGTTTTTGTGCTTTCTCTTCAGCAATAGTGTAGGAGCAAAGTTCCTTAATTCGATGGCCGAGTTCCAATTTTAATAGTCACACATGTTGTACTTGTGAGCAGAAACGGACTAATTGTAACCAACAAACATTTAAATTGTAAAAAAATAAATGAAAGATTAAAAATATTCTACACTGTCATCATCTTTTATTTTTTCATTCCATTCTCATCATCGGTCATTGTAGCCTACTCCTGATATTTTTTGTGAAAATGTGATCTGTTCATATAGGCCATACTTTGGTCAGTTCTTAGTCTTTCTTAAAATGGCCAAAAGGAAAATCATGATGCTGAGACATTGCCTAACGTGGGAGAACTGTTTTGGGGGTCTTAACTGTAGCCTTTGTGTAACATATTAAACTCATATATATAATACTAAGTAAATGCCCTTTAAATTACCATTACCTTACATTACAATTGACATTACAATGCCTACACTATATTACCTAATACATTACCTTTACACTATACTAGGGTTGCACGATAGCTCGATAGTCGATTTCGATAGTCGATAGTTGTCTTTCTCGATATGAATATGTTGCCTATTTTATTGTTTTATACGCGATTATAAGGGATTTATAAGTGAGTCCTTTTATTATACAGCCACCATTGTCAGGATACAATCAAGCAAAGGGAAGAAGAAAAAGAATTGTGGGTTAAATATAAGTTGAATAATAATAAAGACGAGCAGACAACTCTAAAACATAATCCAACATTATCTAAACTACTATGATATAATAATATTTGAACACTCCCAGGTAGTTTCGATAATTTCACAACAAAATAATGTATGCAAATACGAAGCGTACACCCTGTAATAATAATGTTCCTAGTTATCGGCCAGCCAGGCGTTTATCCCACATTTAACATAGCACGAAGTTTCTCGAAACGAATTTTAGGGAGGGGTTTGGTGAAGATATTGGCTATCATATCATCAGTTGGACAATATTCTGTGACTATATTGTGGTTTTGGACCTCTTGTCGAATATAATGATATTTTATATCCATATGTTTGCTGCGCTTACTAACGTTAGTGTTGTTTGCTATGCTGATGGCCGATTGGTTGTCTATGCGGAGTACTATTGGTGGTAATGTCTATCGAGGAATGTCAACGAATAATTGCCGTAGCCAGGCTGCCTCTTTTGCAGCTTCGAAAGCTGCGATATACTCGGCTTCTGTTGAAGACAGAGCGATTGTCGATTGGTGCTTACTGAACCAGCTGATTGGCCCACTGCTAGACATAAAAACATTTCCGGATATCGAGTGTCTGGATTCGTCGTTCTCAGCCCAGTTAGCATCTGAATAACCAACGGGTTGTGTGTCAGTTTTGTTGAATGTAATCCCATAGTCCATGGTGCCTTTTAAGTATCTGAGAACGCGCTTTGCGGCAGTGAGGTGCGTTTGGGTCGGCATGCAATTGAATTTCGACAACATTCCCACAGAATGTGCGATGTCTGGTCGTGTAGCTGTAGATGCGTAGAGAAGGTTGCCTACGATCAATTGATATAGAGTGTGATCCACAGATTTACTGCCGTCATCCTTCACTAGTTGTATATCTGTAGCGAGCGGGGTTGCTACACTTTTGCAGTCGGACATATCATACTTTTCAAGAATCTGCTGAATATAATGTTTCTGGTGCAGCTTCACTGAGGTGTCTGTGAATTCCGCGTTTATACCTAGACAAAATTGCAGTTGCCCTAGGTCTTTCATCTGAAACTTTGAACTTAACGATTCTTTGATTATTTTCATCGATTGATCAGTGTCACTTAGGATTACGATATCATCTACATAGACCGCTAATATCGTTTGCTCGCCATGGTCGTTATGTACATAGACACATTGTTCAACGCTCGAAGGAGAGAAGCCAAGCTGCCGCAGATACTCATCGAGGACTAGATTCCAACATCGTGATGATTGCTTTAGGCCATACAGAGAGCGATTCAATTTGCATACCAACTCTTCATTTCCAGGCGATACAAATCCATCAGGTTGTGTCATAAATAATTCCTCAGAAACTTTACCATTGAGAAAAGCTGTTACTACGTCCATTTGATGTATCAAAATGCCTCTATCCGTGCCATATGATAGAAGCGCTCGAAGTGATGACCGATGCACTACTGGTGCAAATGTTTCATCGTAATCTATTCCTTGTTTTTGACTATACCCTTTGGCTACTAATCTAGCTTTGAATCTGTCCACGCTTCCATCGGGTTTGCACTTGGTTTTGAACACCCACTTACTACCAATGGCTTTACGACCAGCCGGTAGTTTTACTAATGTCCAGGTTTGATTATCGATTAATGCGGTGTATTCTTCGGAGGCAGCGTTCATCTATTGCTTCTATTGGGGACTAGACATAGCCTCTGACATTGTTAGTGGTTCGGTTATATTGCTGGTTAGGCAAGCCAAATGATTGACATACTCATCAACCCCGAATCTTAAAATAGGATTGGGGTTTCGCTGTGATTTTCGTGTAACTGCTGAGTGATTTTCAGGTTCTGGTAATTCAACTGTCAGCTTTTCGGAGTTGTCTTCATCTTCACATTGGTTAGTCTTGGACTCTGGTAACCCTAACCTATTTTCATCTATCACGACATCTCGGCGCACTACGACTTTCTTAGTAGATTGATTATATAAACGATAGCCTTTCGATCTAAGGCTATAGCCATCAAACATCATTGTCTCTGCTTTATTATCCAGTTTCTGACGGAGCTCACTTGGTACATGAGCATGGGCTAAAGAACCAAACACCCTTAGATTACTAATATCTGGTTTACAGTTGTACCATTGCTGGTATGGAGTTGTGGGCTCATGGTGAGCAGTAGTGGGGGCACGATTCCTAACATAAACAGCTGTTGAAATGGCCTCAGCCCAGAAATGTTTCGGTAATGCGGCGTCGATTACTAACGCGCGGGCTAATTCACATACAGTGCAATTATACCGTTCTGCTACACCGTTTTGCTGTTGTGAATATCTAACGGCTAGTTGATGCTGAATACCTTGAGAGCGCAGGTATTCTTCAAATTCGCTTGATACGTATTCCCCTCCACCGTTAGTTCGAAGGGTTCCGATTGGCTGGCCGGTTTGGTTGGTCACTAAGGCTTCAAACTCTTTAAATACTGAAAATACATCCGATTTCTCATTGATGAAATGCACATACGAAAATCTACTAAAATCATCAATAAAACTCACAAAATATCTACTGCCACCAATTGATTTATTCTGCATTGGACCACATACATCGCTGTGAACTAGTTCTAGCACTCTAGTAGATTTAATACCATCTCTAGCTATAAACGGTTTTCGAGCCATTTTGCCTTTCACACAAGGGTCACATATGGTACCTACACTTACGTTAGACAGATCGGCACCTGTAACAAGCTGTTCACGGTTCATAAGTCCGATGCTGGTAGGATTGATATGAGCGAGTCTCTTATGCCATATATCTTTACACGACGACGCTAGATTAGCTTTATGATCAGACTACTCCAGATCTAAATAGTAAAGTTTCCCCACGAGCGTTCCCATAGCATTTTTTTGGTGGAGTTTGTTCTTAACCCAACATCTACTGTGGCCAACTTGTACTATCATACCCTTACTAGCGGCCGACTGTACAGATAATATATTTTGTTTCAAATCTGGTACATGAAGTACATCGTGGAGAGTGGCTTTTCTTTTCACTTTCCGGCTAACGGACACTGATATCATAATGTTACCTGAGCCTATGGCATCCGATACTCTGCCGTCCGCTATAGCAGCTTTCTCAGGCTGGTCAAACTTTGTGTATGTACTGATACCCCCGTTTTCAGGAGTCATGTGACGAGTTGCCCCGCTGTCAATGAGCCATTCTTTCGCTGCCGCTATAATTTATCCTACTGGAAAAGCACTTTCCTCACTTTGAATTCCAGTTGCTTGGGATTCAGTCACAAATTTAGCTCCATGCTGATTCGCCTGACCACGGCCCTGACCACGACTACGGCTCTGACTATGACTGTAATTTCCGCGACTATAGTTTCCACGCTTGTAATTAGCACGATTGTAGTTACCTCGACTATTCTGTTGCGCTGTGCAATCTCTGACCATGTGATATGGTGAGTTGCAGTTATATCATTTTCTCTCATACGTGTTATCTCCGACGGTATATAAGGCAGTGTCAGAATTTGAATTCGTTTTTCCATACTTGCCGCTTTCCCCAGAAATCATTTCGGCAGGTTTTACGCCATGTTTCTGCTCTTCATTGAGTAACGCGTTTTGAACAAATTCTAATGTTAGGGTTTCAGCCTTTTGCGCTTCTAAGGCTGTCACGACAGTTGCATAGCTACTCGGCATACTGCCCAACAGTTTTACTAACTGATCTTCCTCGCTCACCGGGGCTTTGATAGCCGTGAGCTTGTTTACAATATCCTTCATATATTTTAGATGATTTTCTATAGATGTACCATCACACATGATAGCTCTGAAATACTGTTTCTTTAGATATATCCGATTTGCTAGTGTGTCTCTTTTGAAGTGAGACTGTAGCTTCTCCCACGCTGCTTTCGGTGTCTCACACTCAGTGATCAAATATATGAATTCATCACTGATCGCCAATACAATATGACTAAGAGCTCTCTGTGATTGTTTTATATAAGCTTTCTTAGCATCTGCACCTTCCTGCAATACTACCATCACAATGTTCATAAAGTTCCTTTGCAAAGATCAAATGTTTTAGTTTGAATCTCCAGGTAGAATAGTTGGACGTAGTAAGTTTATCCACAGACAGTTTATCATCCATGGTCCTTGCTTGATACTAGAGTCTTCCTCGGCCCATAACCTATTGTTTTATATGTGATTATAAGGGATTTATAGTTAAGTCCTTTTTATTATACAGCCACCATTATCAGGATACAATCAAGCAAGGGAAGAAGAAATAGAATTGTGGGTAAAATATAAGTTGAATAATAATAAAGACGAGCAGACAACTCTAAAACATAATCCAACATTATCTAAACTACTATGATATAATAATATTTGAACAATAGTAATCAGAGCAAGAAGACCATGTCAGTACTTTACTACCTCACAAAGCAGAGCCTGGCCTTGACCCCCATTCATGTGCCCAATAAGATCAAAGTCAAAGAGTTGAGTGTGGAAACTCGGACCTGGGCACTATTGTTACTAATGTTGAATGAATAGATAATAAAGCATAGCATTATGGGTAATGATTTGAAGAGAAATATTAAAATATATATTCATGGAAGGGCGATCGAAAAAGAGGTTATTACCATAATTTTATCATCAAGATTTCATATATAATTTAATTTATATTATACATGTATTACATATTAATTATTATATTATATAATTTAACTTAGACTAAAACTTCAGTCAACTTAGACTGAAGCTTACAAGTCGACTTGACATATATTTTCATTATTTCATCATTGTTTTATTTTATTTTCAATTTTCACCTTTAGCCTCTTTACTTTCATTTACTCAATTGCAACGTTTTGGGTTGCAATTGAATAAATTGCAAATCCAAAAGTCGTAAGTTATCAGAAATTAGAGTATTAAGCCATATGATACACGTACAACAATTACATATGTACATACTATTCATATGAACATAATGCTCATGAAGAAGCAATCTGTAACAACTAAAGAGCAAGTCTTAAACAAGTAAATGACATCATTTGTAGCCTGAGATTCAGACTTGTGTATGATTTCATGTTGAGGTGACTGTTGAATAGTGATTGCAAGTTCTTGAGCTTCACAAAGAAAAATGATAGGTGTCTGACTCACTTCTCATTTTATGTCTGATAATCAAATATTTGCGAGTATTTTTATAATGTTTAAATTGTAGGTAGTATTTTTCAATACCTTATACACCTACAAGATATTTACCACGTACCTGTTCCAACATGTTATTAACCTTATCAGATACCAACCATACATATACCAGGTTGTACACTTATGGACGTTGTAGGTTGCAGTGGAGCGTGAACATGCTATCATAATAAGCCAGGAGTGTATGGTGTTCACATATGGTAGAGGCACTGAGGGGCAGCTCGGCCATGGATATGACAAGAGCAGGCAGACACCTGTACTAGTTCAGGCTCTGAAGAGCAAGTCAGTCAACAGGCAAGTACATAGATTCATTGCTACATAGATTTATCACTGCATAGATTTATCACTACATAGATTTATCACTACATAGATTTATCACTACATAGATTTATCACTACATAGATTTATCACTACATAGATTTATCACCACATAGATTTATCAGTACACTATAATTGTGCCATTATATTTTTAAGTTATTATTAATTGTTCTGGAGAATTCTATTTCTTATGTCTATTAATAGTTGATAGTTTGTTACCTCTTGTAAAGTGTCTAAAAGTATTTTTTGTGTGTTGAGCATCTAGAAAATTTGTTGTCTTTTGTTGAGCATCTGGAAGAGTTGTTGTTTCTTGTAGAGCATGCTGTGGCGATGGTTTCAGTGTCTTTGCTAGCAACAATGGGATTGTGATGACTTGTGGTGACGCGGCATCCGGCTGTCTTGGTCATAATGAAGAGCAATCGCTGAACAAGCCTAAGCTTATTGAGGCTCTTCTCCATGTCGATGTTGTGTCCATAGCCTGCGGCACTGAACAAGTTGCCATCGTAGGCAACAGCGGAGACGTATACACATGGGGCAATGGAGCTTATGGCAAACTCAGGCTAGGGAGTGAGGATAACGCTAGTCTTCCGCAGAAGGTAGCTTTTTATGAGCCAGTGAAGGTGAAGGAAGTGTTCTGCAGTGAGACCGGCACTATGTTTCTCACAGATGTTGGCAGCGTTTGGGCATGCGGCAGCAACAAGAACAATCGACTCGGTCTCAACAATCGCCAAGGTTTTTTTGCTGCCCTTAAAAAGGCTTTTAGTAAAGTGAGTGAGCTCTCTGCAGAATTTGAATTTGTTTGTTAAGCGACGTATAGTTTGATGTTGACCTAATTATCATCAAAATCCATTGAAGTGGTTAAATAGAAGCATTTTATGTAGCAGTAGTTGACAGGGTTGGTATCGGAGTTGCTTACATTGTAAACTCTGACAATTGTGAAATTTTAACTAGTATTTGAACTTGAGGAAAGTTAGCCTACCAGCGCTTTGGTATTTTTTTTGTTTCACTGCATTTCAATTTCTCAATTCATTTGCAGGCTGAGGTTGAAGGTTCAAAGGAACCGGCAGTAGTGTGTGACCTTTGCCGGTTTATTGTCACGTCCATTAGCATGGGTGCTCAGCATACAGCTGTCCTTAATGAGGGCGGCCAGGTCATCACTTTTGGTCGTAATTCAGAAGCTCAGCCTGGCAGCGGAGACTGTAAGCCTCAGCAAGGACTTGTTAATGTCAAGTCTCTTTTGCAAGTGAACAGCATGGTAAATCATCAGCTCTTTGTGCTAGACATCAATTTAGCTTCTTTAGATATTGTTGTCTTTCACATAAAGGTGGTATGCATAGTGTATTTGAATTTCCAGGTCATATTTCTTTCTATAAAACAGCTTCATTCTTTTCACGACCTTTATTCTTTTATCTGCACTTATGCCATGTAGACTTAGCACCATGCTGGTAATTCAGCTCATCTGTTACAGCAAGTCGGCTGCACACCTCTTAGCACTGTCGTTAGCATAAGCAACGGTCAGCTGCTTTTCCTTGGCTCCAGATACAAGCAAGCACCTTCCACTGACTCACGCAATTGGCTTGACCCTAGCAGCGTGAAGCGGGAACTCTCCAATGAAGCAGTAAGGTCGAGGCAAGGGTCAGCGAGCAGTCAGCGATCACTTAGTCGAAGCAGCATTTTGAGTGCTCTAAAAGAATCACAGGGCTTGGATCACCTCGGTTCGTTTACTCTCTATCTTATGAGCGAACATCACAATTAGTTTTTTACAGCGAGGAGACACATTTGGCTATCGTAATTCAATGCTACTCTTGATAGATCATTTCCAGGGTCACACTCTGGAGGTCGCATAGTGTCTGTTGAAAGACAGAACCTTGAGCTAGATTGCAAAAGTGAAGCATCATCTTTGGGTCACCGACAGCTGGGATCAGCTGGTGCTAACAGCGTGCGAGCCGCAAGTTCACGAGAGCTTTTGTTAATTGACCAACTCGACGTTCGTAACAAATAAACTGCTACTATTATGTTTTGTTGGTGACAGCATATCTCTATGTCTATGACTCTCTATTAATAGCAAATCAACTTTGTAGTAACAATCGCATCAATAGTACATCTATTTTTATTCTAGTTTTATTATATACTCTCCAGTCTGAAATTACAGATTCTGACTGCACCAATTGAAATATTTTTTTATCAGATATTTTGTTTTAAGCTCATGTCTCCCTGGTCTTCAGACCTTTTTTCAACATACATCCCACTGTTGGTGAAAGGTCTGTCATTACAGACACCATATCTGTTGCAGACGCAGTTTCAACCTACTCCGCTCATGAACATACAGTCCGAGCAGTCAGAGACCGCCACTCTTTCCTGCTTCACTTGTCACGGCAAAAACCTCATTGTACTTGTTGAAACTACCGCGCCTCCTGCCCAAAAAATATTAAAGAAGCGACGGTCAAATCAAAAGAGCTTAGGAAGGTACGATGACACACCCCACATTTATCCCAATAGGGATCCAGTTTATCAAATCAAAGAAAATCTAGCTATAATACATGCACGTTCAGTTAGGATTGATGGTTTTACGCATGAGCTGCCAAACAACGTATTCATAATGTCACACTGTTGTTAGTTTCTCTGGTTCATATTATTAACTTTGTAAGACTGCAGCTACAGCATCTGGTGTCTATCTGTGTGTCCCACCAGGTAGTGAAAAACCTGAATAGTAGATGGTTGTAACTGATGTTGCCACTTACAGATAACCATAAGTTAGCAGCAGCATGGAGCAGTTAATCAATCAACTTTTCAATATTGGCTTGTACTTAACAAGCTATCATCAAATGTGGCTCACCCTTGACAGCCAAACAAACCTGAGGAGTTCTGCGTCTAGCAGGGAGGCCTTAGAGGACAGTGAACTCAGTGAGATGGACACAACAAGCACCGTCCCCACCTGGCTAAAGGGAGAACTAGCTGAGGCTCCAGTCGTTGGCAAAGACGCTCAGCCTCTTGATGGTTTGACCATTGCTTCCTTTGAGAACAGAAATATTTGGTGTTCTATTGCAAAACAATCAACAAACCATATGACGAATTCATTTTTCATAGATGCAAAAATGGTGATCAGTAAGCCTCCCATGTCACCGACAAAGGCTATAAGGGAGACACCATCAGGTAAAGCCACTGTATTCCATAAAAAGAGGCCGAAAGATTATTCAGGGTCTAGCAGCAAGGAAGATGGTAAAACATAGTCTATATTAGCCCGTGATCTGGAAAATTTATCAACTGAATATATTGTCATTCATTCAAAATAGAGTTCGGTCTGCTGCTAATCAATGTTTTTCTGCTACAATACTTACTTGTTCTGCTTGCTAGACACAAGCCAGCCTATCAGCACTGCCTGGACTGCTGACTCACCGACAGCTCCACTTCCATCTCCTGATATATCTCATGGTGTTCCTACTGCCAGCAAAGGTAAGATAAAACCTTCCCATCCTCTGATATATCTCATGGTATTCTTACTGCCAGCAAAGGTAAGATATAACCTGTCCTTCTCCTGATATATCCTGTGGTGTTTATACTGCCAGCCAAGGTAAGATAGAACCTGTCCATCCACTGCGTGCAGCATCGGCCAGACCAAGAAACAAATACTTTGTCAAAAGCATTGGTTTTTTTAAATAAACCAAGGGCTAGAGGTCTTCAAGCAAAAAAGTCACCATTATAACACCTGTACCATTTTAGTCTAGGAGAAGCATCCATAGAAATCAACACCAGACATGGGAAGATCTGTCAGGATAAATGCGTTTCTCACATGATAGCGTCTGGTAATTGCTTTACAGGTGTCAGGAGGTTAGAGGGTACCAAAGTGAGTGAGCGACCAGATTCTCGAGTTGTGCTTGAAAATGATTTATTGAAAAAAGAGGCAGAGTTGAGGTAAGTCTTTTATTATATGACTATAGGATTTTGTTGTTGTTGGCTCACTTGTGATAGTCGATGAACTTGTCAGGTGAAGTTATAAGCAAGTTCACACCATCTCTACTCACAATTAACGAATAGCGGTATTGCAAATATAAGCATGCTCTTGGTAAAGAGAGCAATTGCTGCCAATCTCGTCGGCTTTGAGGAATGCTGACGTTTGAACATAGGTTTTTGTTGTATTATGGGATTTGTTCGGCTCAGGCTATATTGGTGTCTGAGCTCAAGGCAGTACAGGTGGTCTTGGTAATTACGGTGAGTGCATAAAGCTGGATAGAGCTAGTGGGTAAAGCTAGTAGATAAGCTAGTGTAAGGCAGTATAAGGGAGGATATAAGGAAGTGTAACGAAAAACCGAGGCTCTTCTTCATCTTCACATCAGTACATGTGAGTACATCGATTTATACAACATGGCGCAGTTGACAAAATTCTGATTTTTTTTCTTTGTGTGTTAACGTTAGCGATAATTTTTCTGGTTACGGGGTAAGTTTAAATGGTTGATTAGACCCTTTCACGGGCGTGCGGGCGAGGTGACGTGAGGTAGGGTGGTGTTGTGAGGTGTTGTAGCGGTGAAGTAGCGGTGTTGTTGAGGTGTAAATATTTATTACGTATTCGGAGGCGAGAATTACACTAATTTTATACGAGTGGGGTAGAGTGAATTCGTGGCGAGGGAGATATTGTGCTGGGTAGAGATGGAGAGTGGGTTTCCGAAGCTGGTGTTTGGAGAGCACAGTGATGGGTCGTGGGAGAGATTCATAGAGGAGATGAATTTATGTAATGAGAGTGCTGTTGAGAGAAGAGGTTACGAAGGTGAAGGTGTCAATAGACGCCCTATTATGAGAGGTAGAGGTAGGTTAGTGCCACTATTGAGAGCTATTGGGCACAGTGGTAGAGAGGTATTGAGGAGTGCAGGGTTTAACGTAGATGGCGTAAATTCTACTTATGAAGGGGCAGTGGAGGTTTTGCAGGATTATTATGGTAGACAAGAGAGTATGTTCGTAAAGGGGCATAAGTTCCTTATGACTAGGCAGGCACTTGGGGAAAGTGATAGAGAATATTTACAACGGGTAGAGAGTTTGAGCAGATATGCAGAGGTGACTAACGATAATGACAGGGTAAGGTTTGCCCTTATTGTGGCGGTTAACGGGTTGAGAGATAGAGAAGTAAGCAGAGAGTTAATGAAGAATGCCAATCTTACTTGGGTGTTATTGCAGGAGGCATTGAGGGCTCGTGAAATGGCCAACAACTCTGATAGATTTTTGAGAAATGAGGGTAGAAGTACCGATTTAAAGAGTGAGGTTAAGAGAGAAGTAGCAAAGGTATCAGAGTTTGATAGCCGAGCGCAGTACAGGAGTAATGATAGAGATAGAAGTTATGATTCAGCAGGTAGATCTTCCCCTAGGGGTAGCCCTCGAAGTAGTATAGAGTATTATGGTAGTGAGGAGCATGATACTAGTAGATATGGGACAATAGGCAGGGAGTATAACCAGGACAGTGGCAGTAGGAAGTATAGAGACAATAGCAGGGAAAGGTATGTCTCTAGACATGGAGAAAACAGTAGGGAAAGTTGAGATAGAGTTTGCTATAATTGCAGATGTAGTGGTCATGAGATGCGGAGTTGTCCCCACATTAAATGTTTTTTTTGTGGACGGCGAGGACATGTATCCCGTTATGGCAGGGATAAGGGAGGAGATGTAGGTTACGATAAATGAGGTAGCAGCAGGAGGTCAGGAGGTAGCCGTGATAGTAGCTATGATCGATATGGCAGCAGGGATATTAGTAGGGAGAAGTACAGGGGCCGAGAAAGCCCCCGCGAGATGAGAGACAAGTCTAGTAGGTACAGGGACAAAAGTATGGATAGGTTTGAGGGGGAAAAGTATAAGGAGAGGCGCGAGACGAGCCGATATGATGAAGGGTACCGGGATAATAGTAAGGGCAGAAGTGTTAGATTCGCTGGTTATAGAGATAAATATGGTGAAGATCAATGACTAGGCCAGGGAATTGTGCAGTATTTAGAAATTAATTGAGTAAATGTAGAGTTTACGTTTGATACTGGGGCTGAGGTGTCTATGGTAACCGAGGCAACAGCCAATAAGTTGGACCTATGGTTAAAGAAACCGTCGACAGTTTTAGAAACTGATGATGGTAGTGAGTTAAAAGTGGTTGGAAGTGTAATAGTTCATTTGGAAAGTAAAGACAGGCATATGTATGTTGACGTTCATGTGGTGAAAGGATTGAGAACGAACTTCTTGGGCATAACTGAGTTGAGGCAGCTTAAATTATTTGCTGTTGTAAATGCGTTATGCGAAAGTAAGTTTGAGGCTGTTAAATAGTGTAGAAGTATTAAGCCAGTTAAGCCGTTTTTGTCGAGAACCATTATTGCTGGGTCAAGTTATGTTTCAGATGATGTCAAGTTCCAAAACCTGACAGAGAAGTCTGACAGAGAGAGCGAAGTTAAGAAAGGTCACACAGGTCAATATTGGTGGACTTGTAAAACCAAGGGAGTGAAGAGTAGTGAATACGTGTAAATTGGTAGTCAACAGGGGACAGCCCAAGGCACCAGAGATGTGCAAGTGTCTATGGGGTGTGATAGAGAACAGAGTAACGATGAGGTAAGGGAAGGTGCTGAGAAGGTAGCTGAACCAGTGTCTGTAATAGAAAAGGTTTGCTCTTTTTTAGCCGAGGTATCCATCAATGGAATGTTAGACAGAGAAGGTCATGAGAAAAAGGTAGCAGAGATTGAAAGAGAGGAGAGGGAGGTGCGGAGGAAGTCGAATGAGAAATTGGCTAAGCTGAAAGCCAAACGGAAGGCAGCAGTCATGGAGTTGGAAAATGTCAAGGCTTTCAGGGTAGTGGTGCAGGAGTTAGCCGAGGTTCAGAGGAGAATTGCTGGTAGCAGACCTGCACTGGTTGCAGGTGAGGTCGAGCTAGATAGGTCTGGGCCTATGCCAACTCCCAGCTATGTGGTGCCATCCCCTGTGCAGCCGGTTACGGCCCAGGTGGAGACCTCCCACAGGAAGCCTGCCGAGCCTGCCTCTTACTGGGGAGAGTGAGGTAAAGATGGAAGAGACGGAGATGAGGTTGAGGAGTCATTACTGACCCAACCAAAAGACTCCGGGCTAGTCAGGGTTGGTGGAAGTAGTGTTGGAGATGTTGGTGGAAGGAGTGTTGGTAGTGACAGTGGTCACGGTAAAAGTATTGGTAGCGGCGGAGGTCAGGGTGATGGAAAAGCCAGTGCAGACTGGCAATGGAGCTGGCAGTAGCGAGAAGAGTATTTTAGATGGTGGCACAGGGTCAGGCAAGCCAGAGGCATAGCCTATGGAGACTGGCTTAATGGAGTCAAGTAACGAGCAACACAAGTAAGGTAAGTTACTACGTCTGCTTGTTGGTAGTGATGGAGTGGCCCAAAACAAATAGAAAAAAAGAAAGGGCATGTTGTATTATGGGATTTGTTAGGCTCAGGCTATATTGGTGTCTGACCTCAAGGCAGTACAGGTGGTCTTGGTAATTACGGTGAGTGCATAAAGCTGGATAAAGCTAGTGGGTAAAGCTAGTAGATAAGCTATTGTAAGGCAGTATAGGGGAGGATATAAGGAAGTGTAACGAAAGACCGAGGCTTCATCTTCACATCAGTACATGTGAGTACATCGATTTATACAACAGCTTTGGAAAAAAAAAGCAGTACACCTTTGAAACCACAAGCTGCAATTAATCACTGACCGGAGAAGGCTAAACTTATGAAAACCTAATTATCTAACACCTAAAGGATCATTCCCATGGCTAGGAAATTATACACGCTGAACTTTCGTGAGACCCAGAACCTTCATAAACTGCGATTCCACTATCTCATATGCGGTTACAAGACCCGTCCCTCCAAACACCTGAGCTACTAGACCAAGGGTTAGGAGAAAGACCAAATCCAGTAAACAAAGGACAGCCAGCAAAATACACACTTGATAAGGTGCTCAGAGACTACCTCTACTAACCGTCTGAACCAAGACCAGACCGAAGCTAGAAATGACAATTTGATACCAGACAGCCGCAAAAGTAACTGTTTTGCAATTTTAATATTCATAATTTTCCAGCAGGATCTTTCACAACGCGATGTAATTTTTTGCCTTTCACACTTCTTTTAGCCAATGATGCCCTCACTTATTTTTAAATCCTATAAATAGTAGCAATAGAATAAATACCACAACATTTTTCTAAGTTTAGCATTCAGTCACTGGATCTACACAGAGCAAGGCAAGTTGAGCTATTTTACAACATAATGTAAGGCAGTTAGTTGCTGAGTCTTACAATTTGGTAGTTATAGACTTATTTTACCTTATGTACTAAAATCTTGGATCATATTTACTCTATTAACTTTTTCTCCTGTTTTACTGATTTTTATTTGATTCATTTTGTTCCAACTACATCAATAGTATCTCAAACTTAATATTTTGTGACTGGTTGTTCTTTGATAAATTCTGTTTTTATTAAAAGTAGAGCATAGTGAACTTTGCTGAAACAGTTTAATTATTGAGCTGGTCAATTAACTTTCATGCAGCTACATGTATGTCGATGCATCGAAATCATAACTGCATGTCTTGAGTTCGGGTTGTTAGTATTTAAGGTATAGACATTATGCGATAGAACTAGGGTTTGTTTTTTAATATTGGTGGAGTAAATGAAAATCAGCGCGCACCCTCAAAACAACTTCACCAACATATCAGAGACAATTTCTTTACACCAACACAAGGAATGGTTTCACAATTAAAATACAGTCATACCCCTACATACAAGTGCCCCAACATATGAAAAACTTGAGATACAAGCTGGCTTTCTAGCAAGTTTCTTTCTTGAGATTCAAATAATATTTGAGATACCAGCATATAAACCAGTTCTCGATGGTCACTACACTATGCGGCCATGTAGGTGAGAGGTCACTTTTGAGAACAGCATCGCCCAGTTTTTGTCCCCAAATCTGTTTAAAAAATGTTTGCAACTGGTTGGCCAAAAATTTATTGAAGTTAAATTCAAAGTTTCTACTACGGAGGGTCACAAAAGTTTAATGTACCGAACCCGGTGCTCTCAAGTCTGTGTCAGTCCACCGTTATCAACGTCTGTCTCGCAGGTAAAACTCCATTCAATTGTGTTTGTAGTGATGATATATTTTATTGCAGATCGTAACCACTAAATAGGTATTTGTTACTTTGTTAGTATAGGCACTGAATTATCACAATTAAAAACACTTTTTCTACCGTAATATCCTCTTTAGGTAGTTTTTCATAATAGCACAACGAATAAATTTTTACTTAGTTATTTTATATAAGAATTAGTACCTTGAGATGCGAATAAATTGACATACGAGCTCAGTCCCGGAACACATTAAGCTCATGTGTCAAGGTATAACTACTCAGAAAATGTTCTCATATATTATGGTTAACTAAAGGTCAAGAAACATTTGAAGGAAGTTCATTGATTGATCTGTCTGCTACCACATTTGACTTTTAGCATAACCTTATCGGTCACGTTCATCTGTTTCTCTGCACTATATTTAGAGATGGGACTTTGTTGTAAGTTGAATTCCGATTATTTAAGAATATCAAAGCTAGAGGAAGCCTACAGTCAAAGGGCGGATGAGGCAAACGAGAAATCAGTTCAAGCAGCCATGAAAGAGGAAAAACTTGAGAAAGAAATTCGCCAGTAAGTTGCACTTTTCTCGACTCTGCTAACAGTAGGTTCACTTTCTCTCGACTCTGTTAACAGTAGGCTCCACTTTCTCTCGACTCTGTTAACATTAGGTTCCACTTTCTTTCGACTCTGTTAACAGTAGGCTCCACTTTCTCTCGACTCTGTTAACAGTAGGCTCCACTTTTTCTCGACTCTCTTAACAGTAGGTTCCACTTTTTCTCAACTTTGTTAACAGTAGGTGGCATTTTCTCTTGATTCTGTTAACAGTAGGTTGCATTTTCTTTCGATTCTGTTAACAGTAGGTTGCACTTTCTCTTGATTCTGTCAACAGTAGGTTGCACTTTCCCTCGATTCTGTCAATAGTAGGTTGCACTTTTTCTCGACTCTGTTAACAGTAGGTTGCACTTTTTCTCGACTCTATTAAAACTAAGTTGCACTTTCTCTCAACTCTGTTAAACATTAAGTTCCACTTTATCTCGACTCTATTAATAATCATTGGTTATTGAATATGATCGCCGCTCAAAGGGAGGTTTTTATATCACAAATTCAATCTAGTCACACCTCGACAGATGAGTTTAGTGTATTCCAAGACTGAGTTTGTATATCAATGTGCTCATTTGTCAATGCAATATATTGTATATAAAGTAATTGAATACAACTTAACCTGTAAATGTTATAAGAAACCACCTAAACGGTATATTTCAAGGGAATGACGTGCTTTTAGTTGTTGTAGTTCAGTGCCTGATCACAAAGTGAAACAATTACCTATTTAGCAGTTATGGTCTGCAATTAATGTAACGTTACCATTTACAGTACTGTGTGGAGTGCGTACCTTCAAGATAGATGTGGTGGCTAACAGCAGTGTGAGAGAGGCTTTGGTAAACAACGCCTTTGATACACTAGAGTTTTGTTACGCTATGTAATATAACATAAACTTTGACTTTAACTTCAATGATGTTAGTTCGCTAAACACATACTCTTAAGGTATAAACACACTAAGCGATTTTATCGCGAGCGTCATGAGGAGGGCGGAGATATCGCTAGCGTGTGCATAAACACACTTGAGCGATTCACTAGCAAGCGATATAATGGGCACGCCCACAAACTGCCAATAAAATCCGTGTCATTAGTGTCTTCGGAGTTGTTAATAAATTTAGGTCAGTCAATACGGCGCCGTCTAGGCGACAACGTAAACAACTTACGCATTTGTTATTAAACCTATCTCACTTTCACGGATTGTATACTGCCTACACTACAAGGAGACATAAGAAAAACGATTATTGCATTTTTAACTGTAATGTTTTTCACAATTTTTATACATATTTTATTTTGTAGTGGTTTTTTATATTTAGGCCTAATGTATTAAATATTTACCGTTCTCAAGATGGTCAACCTGCGCAACGATTGACTCCAAATGTTGGTTTTCAACTTAGATTTTTTGTAATTTTTGTTTGTTATGATGCACATGACTGGGAGTGCTGTTATTAACCCTATGCGTACCAAGACCGACCTTTGTCGGTTTACGAGCAATGTCTCAGCGTACCAAAACCGACAAACCCGACATTTTTGCCGTTTTCGATAGACCTTTTTTAAAACGTTGTATTTATTTTAAAAACAACGCTAAAAATTAAAATTAAAAATTTGAGCAATTTCAGTAAGTTTTTTACTACTGTTTTGAGGCTATAAATAATAAATTTTATGCGCATGTGCAAAAAGAACACGTTGTAAAGATTTGATCTTTCTTTATGGAAAGCTGATCAACATGTACGTTCGTAATTATTTGAGCTCGGCTAAAAATATGTTTAGAGGATGATATCAACTGGTTCGAAAGTGAAGAAGAGGATTTCAGGTCAGAAGAATGTGGGGAAGACGATGAAAGTGAAAAAGAAGATCGCTAGAGTGAATTGGATTGCGAAAGTGGGATTGAAACGGCCGGCGTTGAAACAGGGAATAATGACGGATATTAAAGAGGAGCTGATTTAAAACCAAAATAATTACATTTTGATGACAGCATGGCAGGAGATAAGTTCGAATACTTAAACAGGTAAGTATTTTTTATTATTTGAAGCTTTTTATAACATTGGCCATGATAAATGTAATATTTAACGAAACAAATAAATATGGCTTTCAAAACCATCGCGATGCTTCGGAGCCTGTTGATGATAAATATATGTGACGAGTTATTGGTTTAGTTTTGCATATAGGTATTCTCAAAAAGCATACTCTGTTGTCTTACTGGTCCACAATCCTTCATCATCTACGCGGATTTTTAATAAAATTGAAAGTAGAAAGAAAAATAGAAGCAAGTTTACCTTTTACAGACAATTTTGAAGACCCTGCTGGCAATAAGTTGTTCAAGTTGAAAAATGTTTTTGCCATGATATGCGTCTGGTTATATTCTGTTTTGCTGCCTGATAAATTTCTATCTATAGATGAAAGCTTGCTCGCATGAAAAGGACGGCTCAACTTCAGACAGTGTATTCCATCTAACAGATATGGATCAAAGTTATTTGCTCTCCGATGCTGTCTCTGGCTATGTGCACAAGTTGTCTGTATACATGGGTGATGAGCAAGTAAAGCTGAAGGTACCGGCAGCAGATTCTCTTGTGGAATATCTCTATGCGAGTCATATTTTGATCCCGACCATGCAAAATAAATTTATTTACAAATTGTATTTTATTTAGTTTCTGCAAATGCTTCCTCACTTTGTATTGCTAGCTTTTGTACATACGTTCGCTGAAATGTCATTATCTATTGTATTTGTTGTGTATTGATATGTTGTATTTGATGCCCATTGCCCTTATCACCCACCTTATCAAAAGAGTTCAGTTCTCATATTGCTTTGCCATCTAGCAGAATGATTTCTCCATCATTTGCTGTAACTGCTCATAATAAATGTTGCTTCCTGTCTTTTGCTGTTTCACAAAGTGTGTGAGTACAAGCTCACCACTCAATTCTTGTGCACAACCAGTTAATCCTTGCTGCAGCACACATTGATCTTAGCTGCATCACACCTGAATCCGTGCAATGAGTTTATATGCAAAATTGTTACTTGAATCTATAATTTCAAGAAATGCACATAAATCTGCCAGTAAAAAATCATATCTGTGAATATATTCATCTCAAGTTGCAGTCTCGACAAGCTGCTTGAAGGAAAATGTCTCAGCTTTCAGATGCATATTCATTTGCAGTCTTATGCCAATTTGCACGAGAGTTATAGCAGAGTTTGAGAAGCCATGTCGGGTAACAGTTGCACTGCTTATCGCCATTGCGATATGAGCATTTCGAAGGTCTGCTCCTGCAATGCACAGAAGCACCTAACTCAACTTTTGATGTGCTTGAATAACCCAATTTTTTTGCAAACTCTTGTAAACATATGACACCGTGCATATGTTTATCATAAACCAGTTTTGGCAGAGATATTGCTTTTAAAAATATATTTGTAACCGATATTTCATGATAGAGAGGTGACAACTTTGTTAAATCAGATTTTTGACTAAAGTGTGCACAGCCAATTTGCAGGGAATAAATGGCTGTCCGTTGAGAAATTTTTAAGCTTTCAAATGCATATTCATTTATAGCTCCATGCTAATTTGCATGCGAGTTATTGCCAATTTTAGTCGGCCATGTCAAGCCTCGATTTTCGCAGGTCGTTAGGGTCACGCGGTGAAAATTTGGAAAGGCGCTCCTGCATTGTAACGGAGCTCATATCTACACTTTCAATGCTCTTTGACGTCCAGTTTTTTTGCAAATTGTTGTGAAGATATGAATCTATGCAAGAATTATTTAGACAACATTGTCAATTGCCTTTATCAAATAGAAAAATACAATTAGAAATGACGTACAAAAATAAAAAAATCATTGCTTCAGCAAATTGAGATTTCTGTTGGTAAATATCTGCAAGCTATCTACATAGAAGAAGCATCAGCTTGTAGATAAATTTCTCAGCTTTCCTATGCATGTCAATTTATGTAACTGCCACAATTTTGATGTAAGTTACTGCAGTTTCTATGCGGTCATGTCGAAAGCTCAAATCGCGCCAGTTATTGGCTGGTACGCTAGTGGTTTTTCCATCGTAACCTCGCGGTCGCTAAAGGGTTAAATTTATGAACAACTCAGTGCTCGTTCTGAAGATGTTTCAATATTAACAAAATAGCAAATTGTCGCTGCTGTACGTTGGTGAACATCGATAAGAAATAATTACCCGCCATAAAATTGCATTCTGGTAAAATCCAACCAATCGAAATGCATCTCGCTAGCGATAAAGTTGTGCAGAGAAAGTCTAACGTTATCGCTCTGGATGAGCACGCTGGGTGAATTCTAGCGCAGATTAGCGCCACGCAGCGCGATATCGCTCTAAATATCGCCTAGTGTGTTTATACCTTTAAAGTTTTAATCTTTTACTAAACTTTTACTTCAATTTTGCCATGGTGTTCATTTTTTAATATCTGTTGCCGGCTTGACACTTTTTGCGCGGCTTTCAGTATAGCTCTTACCTGACCTTATTAAAACTTTTGAAAATGATGTGACGAGAAAGATCGATCAATGGTGTTATCAAAAGCGATCTCTCACATACTTGGCCATTTAATGGCCATCGAAAACCGGTTCATATCTCAAACGTTTTTCATATCTCAAGACAGTAGCTTACATGAAATTTTGCTCGTAATTTGCACATATGTTGAAGCTTTCATGTGTCGAGGTATGACTGTATATATATATACTAGGCAAGTGGAATGCAGTGAAGGCAAATCCAATGTGTCACCATTCATGTCTACTGCATGGTTTTGCAGGCTACGGGATGAATTGGCAGAGCAGAGCAGCAAATGCAAGAGAAGGTAATTTCCTTGCAACAGGAGCTGGTGAGGATACAAACGAGCAAACCAGTCCCTGAAATTGAGAGCAAACAAACATCAAAGAGCTTTATATGCATCCTTCAATAACTTTATATGCATCTTATTAAGTGCATCTGATGTATCAGCATGTAACATTCTGCCTAATGAGGCTAATATTCACGATACTGTTTACATGTCGAGTTAGACTGTGGTTCCCTTTCCTGCCGAGTTAGCCTGTGATCCCCCTCCCACCTGTTGAAATCCTTTCTTTTCTTATTACTGCAATGTAATGTACATAATATTTTTATTAGATTGTGTTACCTTTATTTTTGCTTTTGACTATGTAAGTTATTTTTATGATGTTATTTTTTTAACTTTTACACATTTCACAGTATTTTTTGATTTTTTATTCTCCTAATTATAATTGTACAAAATTCCTTCCACCAATAATATACACTTCTGTGTAGCAATGTAGCAAAGCTTTTCGCGTTTTGCATTATTGACTTTTGTAGTATTGGAATCATTTATTTCCTCACCTTATATAATAAAGATTTAATGGCATAGCAGGGGCATAAGTATAATATAAAATGAAGGAGTAAACACAAAACACAAGCTACATGCATTTTCTATTATCACAAAGAATTGAGGGCAAGGTAGGCAAGTAAGTAATGCGCTACTTAATTGTGAGTAATTGCGATATCTCCTAGCCTCTGTTCGGGTCTGATCAGCAGTAAGGGGTGGGAATAGAAAGGTAGAAGCACTGCTCAGTGTCTGTACGAGTTTCTGGCAGCAAAAATAAAGAGTTCTACATCAAAATTAACAAATCCTATTTGTTGCTATCACGAGTTCTCAGCCTTGACCTGTGCGGATGTCGATACAGTGTCAGAGCTTCGGTCGAGTGCTGCCTGCGGTTGCTTGTTCTGCATGTGCAGTTGCAAGAGGCTTGCCTGTCGGCCCGCATAGTCACACAATTGACACTTGAACGGGAGGTCTCCCGTATGTCTCAGTACATGTGTGTTGAAGACACAACGGCGCTTTGTCACAGATGAGCAGTGTTCACATGAATAAATGGAAATATTAGGGTCATTGATATGTAGTCTCATGTGTGCCTGATACTGGTCCCTTCGATAAAAGAACAGCTGGCAAACCCGGCAAGTAATGTGCTTTGCTCGACCACCTGGCTTAGCTTTAGAACCAACAGGCTTCCCTACATCTATTCTGTCGCCGATCATACTGAACTCCGTGCTTCCCCTCGCACTCTGAGCGAGCACTGCATCTAATGGCATAGTGACGACTGGGGAGTCGTCAGGTGCTGTTGCCTCTATCAATGATTTGAACAAATGACCACAATAGACTAAGGTTACAACGGAACATGTAAGGCAAGATAAAAGGGCAACTGGCCTACCTTGGGGGTGGTTAGAAGGAGGCACAGACCCAGAGTTGCGGTAGTAAGCAGGCTTTTGGTGCAGAGGTGGGGGTTTAGTTTGCTGCTGCACTGTATCGGTGATATAACTGTAAACTGGATTCAAATTGCCTGATAGTGCAACCTGTGAATTGTCCTATAAGAACACAGGAAGATTTATGACAAACATGGCTGGCACTGGATCTGACTCTCCACTACTTGAAAAAACTTGATATTAAGATGCTTTTTGTAATTTGAACATCAAACGATGGGCAGCTGTATGAGCGGAAATGGTGGCAGTAAAGGCCCGCGAACAGACTTGAAAATAACTTTTAGGTATTTGTGACACGCCATATCATTTTCAATACCAATAAAATCATAAAATTGTTATATGTAATAGGAAAGTTTCTCAGTTATTCAAAACTGTTTTCGAAATTGAAATTGAAGCAGTTTAACCTGACATACAGCTTTGTATCGAAGGTGGTTCTGGTCAATATGGTCAGCACAAAAAACTGAGAAACTTGTCTTCAAAGATGATGGATTGGATTTTCAACAGTATTATTTTTTGACGTTTAGGAAGGTCATAGCAACTGCATCCTACAAACATCACATTTTTATGAATGTTGGAAATGACTTGGCTTCACAAAAGTCTAAGCCACATGAACAAGTTTCCCTTTGGGAGCCCACTGTGCACTATATGAAATGCCTTATTTGTATTAAAAAAAACATGGTCTTGTCACATTTGTCACTTTTATCACATAATAAACTATGGAGAAACAAGAGACTTGTAGCCATGACAAAAAGTACACAAAAAAGCCTAAAAATGATTAATTGGTAAATAAAGCATCGACATGCCGAATTAATAAGTTTAACTCAAGTTTGTATTATTCCTATTATCATAACTAGTACCCTGGCAGTCTGTGTGCCGTGAAAGATTGTCGGGTGTAATAACAAATTCCGTAACTATTTCAACTTTGAGGCGAGGTGGCCCATTGGGGCAGATGATAGGGTGTCAGTTTGAAAAGCCAAAAGTTCAAATCCCTTTGAAAGCAATATTTTTTTAACCTCGGCTTCAGATTGATGGACAGACAAAACTTTTGCTAAACTTATAACGAATAACGCTGAACTGAGATGCATAGTATCTCTTTCAGGTGTTGTGGTAATGCAATAGCATCTTTTTCAGGTGTTGTGGTAATGCAATGGCATCTCTTTCAGGTGTTGTTGTAATCCAATAGCATCTCTTTCAGGTGTTGTGGTAATGCAATAGCATCTCTTTCAGGTGTTGCGGTAATGCAATAATATCAAATCAACATTTTCCTTGTTTTGTCATAATCAGTACACCGACTGCCAGAGCAATCTGGCGACTAGAGCAATCTTTGTTGATACAGCTAGCAAAAAAGCAGCAAAAATTTTGTCCTAGGATCGCGAGAATAAAAAAATTTTGTGTTCCAAGTAATGTAAGAAAATCTTATAACAAGGGCACCGTAACCCAAGGGTGCACTGTATTAATTATTTATAAAAAGTGCACATTTAGCGTGCGCAATCACGAAAAGGATATACAGTGTATGGTACAAGCATTGAGTGTGATGAGAACGTCTTAGCCTTGTGGTTATGAGCGCTTGTTGGTGAACTTGCGATTTGCAGGTCATGAGTTCAAATCCAGTACAAAGGTGATTATTCGTTGCTAAAACTTTACTGCTATAGCTGGACAGACGAACGAAAGACAGACAGACACTGAGATTTATATAGATTAGTAATTGAAATATATATATATATTAATGCTTCATGTGCTCTCAACTACTAACTCTCTGTCTCTCTAATATCATAGAGTCACCGGGACTATTCTTTTTTAAAGCTGTGTACATATTCGTATAGATAATTTGTTATTGGCAATCTGAGAGTGAGCCCCTGGACCGATCTGCACGGCCAACTGATACCCATAAGTACTTCCATTATTTTTATCCGTCATTACACGTCACAGTACGCTGACTTGTTCTGCATATGAAAATAGTACGCTGACTTGTTCTGCATATGAAGACAGAACTGTACTTGATCTGCTTTGATTGGTTGTCATACCAAACAGTCCTTTGCTCTGATTTGTTGTCAAGACTAAAAAAGGTCTGCGAGTTTAACAACTTCAAGCTGCAGTTCAGCTGATTTTCAGAACATTTTTCGTCGACTAAAGATGAAAGCTTTTTTACTTTTATTGAACATTCAATAACAAATCTGCGCAATTTTCAGTCAGTTTACAGACAGCTTTAGACAGTTTACAGACAGCTTTAGACTGCACAAACAAAGCTGACTTCTAGTTTGTCTCACAAGTCGGCTTTGCTCGAAAGTGCTTGGATTATTATTCTTGGTTGTTGTTATCATAGCTAGTATGCTGGCAGTTTTGTGCACTGCAATAGACCATTATGTGTAATAACTATGTGCACAATTATTCCACACCGCCGCAAGGTTATCGAGTGGCACAGGTGGTAGTGTACCTAGCTGGTAAGCTGAATATCTGGCTCAATTCTTGTGGAGTGCACATTTTTACCTAATGCTCTTAGTAAGTATGTACACAAGTATTCTTAGATGTGATATTCTTAGATGTGAAAGGTTCAGTGATAGGCTCAGGAAGCTGAATATCTGTGTTCGATTCTTGTGCAGTACAATTTTTTTCCTTAACACACTTAACGTTGCAGCGTAGCCTAACGGCTCTTATTATAGTAAAGATTATTTCTATTTGTCGGAGGAACCCGTGTCAAACATAAAAATATTTTCTCTTGCTTATAATTTAGG
This sequence comes from Watersipora subatra, assembly GCF_963576615.1. Classification (NCBI taxonomy): domain Eukaryota; kingdom Metazoa; phylum Bryozoa; class Gymnolaemata; order Cheilostomatida; family Watersiporidae; genus Watersipora; species Watersipora subatra. Next base: position 1,000,952 of record NC_088715.1, read on the forward strand.
AGCATTTCCTGAGCTAGTGGAAAACTTGAGTGTTCACCTAGAAATTTATAGTCGAGGCTGGTCAATAGATAACTTCCATATTGAAGACTTGTCTACTCACGACATCCAGATGGTTGCTGACAAAGGAGGTGCGCATGAGTTCCTCTATGGCTAACTTGAGTTTGGGAATAGTGATGACACAAAGGGCTATCTGTTTCACATCCATGTGCACAACTGATGAGGTCAGCATCCGCATTTCAGAAAGTGAAAGTTGATCCCTATCGTCAGCCATTTTCGGCACAGATGCATGTATCCGATGCGTCTAGTTTCACTCTAACACAACCACTGCTAGCATCTGTTTACTACATCTATAACATAAAATATGAGCCATTAGTAGTTTCCTAAGAGTACTAGTAATCAGACCAAGAGTACCAGTGATCAGACCAAGAGTAACAGCAATATAATCATATAGGCTACCTTGTGATAGTATTTAGTTTGATATTAGAGTGTGTGCTGCCAACCTTCACTAGATTTCGCAGAGTGAGCTGACGCTGAGCAATATGGCTAAACTTCCTCAATCATAATTTTATGGTGCACAAGGTGCAGTTTGATTAGTCATTTTTCTCTAGACATCAATGCTTTGGCAGCTAAACATTGAATTGTTTAGCTTCAGATCAATGAGTCATTGTGAGGAACAATATGAGCCTCAATATGAGAATCTCTGACAGAGCCTCTGACAAGAACTGTAGTAGGACCACAAGGATAACCCAGTGAGTTAATTATAACCAGGTGACTTGCAGTAGAATTGAGCTGTACTATTTCTACAATCTTCAAACAAGCCTTCATTTTGTGAGAGACAGAGTTAATCAAGCTATAGGCAAGAATGGGAGAAACCATTACACCGTGAACTATGTCTTTTTAATTAATGTATTCAACTGGCTGTGATAATTGACTAAACACACAAGGTATTGCTTATCTCTGAGTAGATTGAAGTTATTGTAACGCTGTAAAGGACAAAAAGTGATTCATAACAGGTTTGACTCCATTAATTTTGGTTTGTTTGAATAAAAAATAAATGAGATTAGCATTTAAACCATCCAAGATTATAACCATGTAACTGGGTGCATTTAAAGTTTAAAACAAAAATAATTTCATAACCCCAACATCAGCTCGCTCATCACCTAGCAACCAATTAACAAACCAGCACAAACATTCTGCACTAGTATTTGAGAGGATTAGCCAGCAACGATTTTCAAAAGCCTCCAGGTTTTTGTGGCATATCAGTCTTCCACACTCTTTAAAGATAGAAATGATTTCGATAAAAGTAGTCATGCTGCGGGACCAGAAGCTAATCAATGACTCTGAAATGGAATATACATTCAGTCGGAATTCACATTCAGTTTTTGAAAATTATGCGTGCAATTTCTTATGGAGTTACCTGCTCTTGCCAAATAACACCATAAAGATAGGTGGATCAAATTACTTTTACGGCTTGAATCGTGTTATATGCTTGGTAAAGAGTTTGCGGAAAGAAAGTTATTTCTATAAATAAGTTGAAGAAGGTATTAAATAAAAAAGGTCAATTGACTTTGTACTTGTTCAAAGCTTCACACTACATTTAATGGCAGATTTTTATAACAAAACCCAAACTGCATTAAAAAATTACACTAAATCAAAAAAACGACTGAAAAATACAAACCGAAGCACTCGCTCCTAGTTTAAAATTAAAATATATTCTTTGAAGATGATTTGCTATAACAAAATGAAAGAAAGTCTCAACTTAAACTCCCAAAAAAAATATAAATATCTACTAGTACCCTGACAATCTAGAGTGTAGTGAGAGATCATCAAGTGGTATACTATAGAACAGACTAGGTAAGTTGATTGGTGCAGGTATTACAGTGTCTGCCTACCATGCTAAATGTCAAGAGTTCAAGTCTCGTGCTGGGTATTTTTTTATCCTAATCTCTGATCCTTGCTTCAGACATACACTGAATTTGTTACATTTTCATATTTCTTGCTTAATTCTTTCTCCACCAAAGGAATTTGTTTACCAGGACATAATTGCATAGATGCTAACTAATATTTGACAAAGGTGCATATAAACTGTCATAAACTTTAGCCCATAGTCTAGAAAACATTTAAATAGCAAACTACTCGGCATAAAATTTCACAGCAGGTGATGCCATGAAAATGCCACAAATGTGTTGCAGAATTATCTCGGGTACCTTTTCAGCCATTTCCCCTACTACTATAAGCATATACTACTCCGAATCAAAGGAGTTATTAATATTATTATAGCAAACAATAAAATAATCCCTCTCTGTAGTACTATTGTTCAATAAAATTCACTTAAAGTCTATTGATCTACAATAAATGAAAACTCTGTAACCTTAATGCATCTGACACGGCTGGTTATTGCTAAGAAGAAATTGTGATAAAAATACTTTTGAAAAGGTTTAATAGCGATAATTTTTTGTAGAATTGTATTTTGAAACCACTTCGCAGTCAGGCCACTTCAAACATCAAAAATAGTAGCAAATCGTAGAATAATATCAATGCTGTCTGATAGAATCAACTAAAATTGGTTGCAACTGCATTGTTAAGGCTCATCTCACAAATGAATTGAATATAATCTATTCATTCAATTCATATTTCCTTTGGCTCAAGTACAGGTACGATTGGCTGATAAATCAACTCACTAATCAAACACTGCACAAACCCTACTAAAGCCGCACCACGTGACTCTTGGCCATCTGCCAACACTGTGGCAATTAACTCACACTACTCGGCTTGGGGTACTCAGGTTGTGGTTAAAATAGTTACATAATACACTGAAAGTTAATTATAATATGTAGAAAATGCAGGTAGCGTTTTAGCCATCTCATGGTCCAATAGCTGTTGAATTTCATCAAAAAATAGTTAATATGACCATCAGTAGTCTTTGGGTCGGTGTAGATACAGACAAGAAATATCAATTTAACTGACGTGAAACTGTTCCCATTCCATCCAATCCTCCATAAATTCACTTGACACAACTCTTCCCTTATTGCCCAGTGACAGAAAGAATGCCAGGTACAATTCAGTCACTAAGGGAAGCTGACAGGTGTCAACAGGTTCTTGCTGAGCTAGACACAGAAGTGGGGTACTTGAATTAGAATAACACGCTTTCTCACACTCCTCGTGACTACAGGAAGTCAAATTTATGAAAAATTACTTGATTCTGATTCAACGTTAAAGGTTTACTTGCAACAAAATTCAAATTACAGTCATTTGGTATCAAAAGTTTCACCATGTTGTACTCTCCTGTGTTGCAGGTTCAAAATATGTAGAAATGTGATTAAAAGCTCTGAAAGCTCAAAACGAACAGTTTTTCGCAGCCATCATTAACACGGCCGTAGGTTGGAATCCCTCTCAAAACGGTTCAAATGTTATGTAGTTGAACATGATGTGCTTCTGTTTACACTTTCATCCAACCTGATTCGTCAAAATATTTCCACAATTAAACTTCACACATTCAATAAAACAATGTCTAATGTCCTTACGCGTCTATTTCTTCATCATTGTACTGCTGTTACTTTGAGCACTGATATCACAAAACCAATGCCTAATGAAACTGTAAAGTAGCGAGCATCTGATTTTGGTAAGGGCTTTCATGTAAAACCTAAAGTATTTGTCCTGAACTAGTGTTTTCTATTGGCCTTTCATTTCACATAATAACATCGCCTGTCAAAACAATACCTACGTCGAGTCTAGTATGTCATCGAAATGATGGGAATCCAACCTACCGTCATTTTTTTAAATGTTCGTTATTGAGCATTTAAGAGCTTGTAATCACATTCTCACATATTTTGCACATACAACACAGCAGAGTAAGACATGGTGAATCTTTTGATACCAAATAACTGTAATTTTAATTTTGTTGCAAATAAACCTTTTATGTTGCATCAGAATCAAATAATTATATATAAATTTGACTTGCTGTAGTCATGAGGAGTGTGAGAAAGCGTGTTATTCTAATTCAACTACCCCCTTCTATTTCTATCTGAGCAAGAACCTGTTGACACATGCCAGCTTCTCTTAGTGACTATATCCAAATAACTGTAATGTAAATTTTGTTACAAGTCAACATTTAATGATGAACTTACACAACATTTTAGTAGATTTCATCGGAATGTGTGGATAATTTTCAAATTTGAAATTTTTGTTGATTCTTGAGACGATTTGACTAACATGTCTCAGAATTTAAATTGACAAAACTTCAAACCTAAAACGCTCAGAAGAAAAATACGTGCAAAATGATGTCATATGTTGTTATCGTTGTGGTGTTGATACCAGCTATTATGATCAAGTTACAGAGTAATGTGTCTCTGCTCTGTCTCTTTACAACTATAGACTTCATAATCACACTTTCACTTGATACGAGTGTTTAACCGCAATCTAGCTCTATCAATTTTAATCTTGAAACACTCTGACAATCAGATGACCTCAAACATGAAAAACAATCGCAAATGATAAAAAATATCAACACTTTCTGATAAATCTACTACAATTTTGTGCAAATTAACTTTTAATAAGTCTTATAAAAAGCCGGTTTGTGCGGGATTTGAACTCGTGACCTTCAGTTTGGTTTCGTGACCTTCAGACCTTGCTGATGATGTGCCAACATGGTCGCATCAGCGAAGATTGATTTCAAAATAAATGTGTTGGTTTGCATCAGAGAGATACAGCTATGCATCTGTGATTGGCTGAAATGCTGTATTATAACCACATAAATTCCATGTTATATCCAATACAAGCTAGTAGCGGCCAAGAGTGACTTTAGAATAATGACTACAGTACTTGTTATACACAACTATTTTATGTATTCAAAGATATTCTCACTCGTACATTCTCAACATATCATACTTTTCCCAGTTGTGTCATGAACTGGAGTAAATCTTTACATTTCCATTTTCATCATAAAAGTGGAGCAGTTTTCCCCAAGTAAAATAAAGCAACACAAACAGCTACAGAAACAGTATTGATGATCTATATTAGAGTACAAACACTCTGATTGTTATTAGATACCAGTGCTAAAAAATTCATAGAGGATACCATTGGCCTTCACGATTGAGGTCAATTCTCATTGGGGGTCCCACCACACAAAGTTGTCGTCAGAGTAGTCACTTTTACAATCCCTGTCACCTTTTTCAAGTTGATAACCAAAACAACCCGTTTCTTCTCATTCGTTATTTTAATACAAATATCTATTCTGGTGGCACTGTGTTGCGTTAAAAACCTGAAACTTGCTCAGTTTGAATTCTGCTAACCAAATTCATGGCTCAACCAGCGACCTTCACAAACTTATTAGTGATGTTTGGGAGCGTTGCTGATTACTCTGCTAAGAGTGACAGCCGTTTTAGGTTTTAAGGGCTACATTTCTTGTACTGAAAATAGACCGAGATTGTCTTTAATAATCACTGTCAGTCACAGACTTGGAAACGGATTTGCTGTCAATGTCTTGGCATTTAATTGCTGTTTACTTTAATTATTTGGCAGTCTATCAATGCTGGGCCAGATGCTTCAAACACAAACTAGTGAAGTTTCGGTTGGACATGTTGATTTATTGACAAATAATAAGTTAGTAAAGGTACGGCTACACATAACAAATTTTTCATTGGTTCTAACCAAAATGATATGACTAACCGTATATGACTAACCGATATGGTTCTAACCGATATGATTGAAACACACAGAATTATTCTGCACTGCTGGAATCGTGCTAGCGAGCACGAGTCCAGCAGCTTTTGCAATTAGTATAGTCCAAGAGACGTATAATGACACACAATAAAAGTATAAGTGCAGTTCAACATAGTACACAAGATGCAACTGCTTAGATTGTGTTATTGTATGTATTTATTGTTTGGACGCTAAAGCTACAAATTGTTTATTTTTTAATTGCATTTCCTTTTTAGCAGCAAAAGTTTTATGGTAGAAAGCGATCAAGTCAGTCGCATCGTATTTACTATGCTGAATTGTCGTGATATTTTTCTTGCGTGTTGCATTATGTTCTCGGACTACATATATCTTAAAATTTGCTAGAGTCGTGCTCGCTAACCAACAATAGCGCAACTTAACAGTTACATCGCGCATTCTATGTTGAATTGCTTACGTACTTTTATTGTGTGTCGCAATGCATGTCTTGGACTATACTAATTGCTAAAGCTGCTAGAATCGTGCTCGCTAATAATTTGTTTAATCTGTTAAAAGCATTTCGTCGACGAACTCGGTGGGCATGCACAGCTCAAATATTTCTGTGAATTTTGAACCAACAAAAAATTTGTTACGTGTAGCCGTACCTTTAGTAATCCTACTTACACAATCATCGTCACCTCGTCACCTATATTGATAAATGGTCGTCTCATCTGTCACTTTTTAAATATCCCTGTCATCGGGTCGTCAGAATCGTCACAAAACATGGGAGGACCCCCTCATATGTCATTTGTCAACATGACAACGTTTAACAGGGCTGATATGTATATAGCCACAGGAAATATCTATACTATACATATGCCATGTAGTTTGCTGGTCTGTGTGCACAAAGGCTTTAGGAATGTTTGCACTATCAAATTATTCTAGCATTTTTGGCTTTTTGAATATTAAAAATTGAAATATTCATATTTAGCCTGGATAATCACTGAAAAACATAATTTTACTTCTAATTAGCATTTTTATTGGAAATCAAGAAGAAATGATGATTAACCTAAGATATAACTCATGGCTAACCATTTAATAAATTTCCCTACAATAAGATTGGTGCAGGTCTGTCTATAGGAGGCCGCACTTAAAGGTTAGTAAGAAATATTACTTTCAATGGGATTCAAACCCTCAACTTTCAGCATGGTGGACCAACATTTAAACACCTGCTATTATCTAGCTGTTTTACAAGAAATTAGATTCAACAGAGAATATGAAATCCTTGGTTTGAAGGCTTTAGAGGCATATTCAAAGAATTTGGGGTAAAACAGTTGTAGAGAAAATGATTTCATTTTAATCTAAGATGATTTCCTCATGAAATAAATTATAGTTATCTGCCTTAGCTACTGATTCTATAAGACCTGAACTGAATATAGACTAAGATCCTAAGTCAATGTGATTAGAAATCATATGGACCTTACACTAAAGTCCCTGTAAAAATTGCAAAACACGAAATCTAAAAAAATAAACCAGTTCTTAGGATGTATACGTACAGCACTTATTATCGCTTGCCATAAAAAATGACTGTAGAACAACTTGATTGACCTGTTTACAAAGACAATAAAACAGCTGCCTTTTCTTACGAGACGCCAAACATTTAATGAGTTTTCCAGGCCTTTACACTTGCCATAGTGGTCGTTCAATAAACATTTTTTACTCATTTCACCTATAAACTGTCGTCAGACATTATTTCGAAAGAACTACACAAAAGACTGTCTGACACCTGGCTCGATCAAGTCAGTTGCGTGTGTGCCATTGACAAACAAACATTATTCTAACGATATTACGGACAAGAAACTTATATGTATATTCTGGAGTATGGCAGAGGTATGTTTTGTGTTTACTTGTCTTTTATCTAATATTTCTGGTTATAACATTTGATATCACGTAATTTACGTAACATTTTCTGATTCAGACAGCAATTTTGCTTTAAAGATTGTGAATCAATTTGTTTTTTAAAAACCTTTCAGGTTTCACGATCGGTTGGAAATAAAGTCACAGTCAACAAAGATCTAACCACCGTTGTACTTTGGGAAGTACTCTAGATACAATTATACACACACGCATGATAAACAACTTCTAAAGTTCAAAGAACTTTATAGTGAAACCTTAAGCATACAACATACTGAGGTGTTCACATCATACAATTCTACGGAGCCTAAGTGCTAATCTACGGTCAATAACCTTCATAGAAACTCATCACGGAAGTTATCGAAATACGGAGCCTAAGTGCTATTTATGGACGATAACCCTCATCCAAAGCCACGGAAGTTATTGAATTCAATACTAAGCCTCAAACAAAACGTCTCGAAGTCTGAAGATTGAGTTTTGCTACACAACTGGTGACAAACGACGAACCGAGTTTGCGTTATAAATACGGACATCATCTGTCAACAAATCAAGGATAAGGAACAGACAGTTGATATAGATTTGGTTACGCAATACTTCACTCACGTTAATCATCAGCACTGCAAGACATCATAACACTTCGAGGTCGAAAGCCTGTCGCTTAGAAAGACTAACCCACACAACAAACATTGCTCGTCACTGTTCACAAATAACAAGCCAAGCAAAAGCGATACCTATTAGCCATCAAGCCGCATATCAGATAGTCAGCAACGAGGAAGTCATCACATTTCATCAGTCAGCTAAGTATACGTACTGTGTTGAAAGGTTTGCTTACTCAATCTAACTGACATTTCCTTGCTCAACCTAGTGTGCGCTATAAACACTATTATAGTAAAGTAAATTTGGAGTTGTCACACATTTTGGATTTTTCTTTTGCAAACAGTTGTTATCATAATTTTGTTTAAAAATCAAACTGTGTTGTAAAACTGAACCGCGATCGAGCCAATTTAGCCAGACAGCTTTAGTGGTTTAAATAATTGTACTCATATTAAGATTGTAGCAACAATAAGGGTAAAAAGGCTTAAACAAAATTAATAGCAATTATCAGTGATTTAAATTGGTCACCATGGAAAGCGAAAGCCTTGAGCTAAATTCAAATTCCGATTTGAGCGAAAGTAGAGTAGAGGAAGAGCAGCTACAGTTAGATGAGGTAACTGAATCAAACAACCCTAGAACACAACGAGCGCTCGCAAGGAGTCAAAAACTGACTGAGCGCACTATTTTACAACTAGGCAGTGATTTTATCAATGAAATAAGTAGACAGTCTGAGAGTATGATAGATTTCCTAGACAAGTTCACACAAGCTGTTGAAAATGCCACCCATGTCATTGATATACCTGCTGTTGATGCCTTTGTTCAGAACCTTGATTTGAAAGTCAAAGATATAGGCAATTTATATAATAAAGTTATTGAAACAAATGAAAATGAGAAGAACACCACCCATGAACAACTCTTAAATGAAATTCAAGCGGATGTCAAGTCACTCAAAAGCCAGATCGAGGAACAGTGCCAAGAAGATAGTGAAATCCTAGCTGAAGAGAAGGAACTCGAAGATGCTAAAAGGAGAATGGAAGAAGAAATGCGAGCTTACACAGTGAAAAGACAAAATCTCCTGAGAAGGATGGAATCATCATCAGTAAGGGTAAGTCGTTTGAGCAGTCCAAGTACCAGGGCTACAGCATCTTCAACTCCTAACACAGACAGATACGAATCGTCCTCAGCACCAAGCGCAGTCGATAGCATCAACCTGAGGGTAGCGCAAGCCGAGCAATCACAAGCTCAACAACCACAAGCTGAGCAATCGCAAGCTCAACAACCACAAGCCGAGCAACCACAAGCTCAAAAACCACAAGCCGAACAACCACAAACTGAGGAACCGCAAGTTGGAATTGGCACCCGCCACATCCTCAAAGCCTTCACCGACAACCTAGCAGAATCGTTCAACGCCAAAATGAACTCATCGACAGCTAGTGTGTCGAAGCCAAACAGGAAGTCCGTTGAACCGAGCATCTTTTCTGGCGATACCCTCGAATTTGCAGATTGGGAGGTAGATATGGATGCCTTCGTTTTCGAGGAAGGACTAACAGACAGGGAGGCCCTGCGATACCTGAAGAAATTTGTTGCAGGCGAAGCAAAAAGGCCATAATCGGTTTGTTGACATACAGTAGCGATAACTCCTATCAGGAAGCTCGTGAAAAACTGCGAGATCGATACAGTATGGAAGGCGGCATCGCAAAGATACTGTTGAAGAAGCTGGACAACTGGCCAAACATACGCTCCGGAGACGGAAAGAAGATGAGAGAGTTCGGCGACTTCTTGGATCAAGTCAGAAGAAGCATGAGCTCCACAGAAGGCCTACAGATCCTCAACACTGAGCTATAAAACGAACGCATTTGCCAAAAGCTACCCGACAGTGCCAAGTTCTCTTGGACGCAGAGAGTATGTAGAGCTAAGCAAATGAGGACAGGAAATTTGTCATTTTCTGATTTCACAGAGTTTGTTCTCGAGCAAGCGGACTGCTACATGAGCAACATCATGGCATCACAGAGTAAGGATCAAAAGCTTGATCAGCCTAAAAGTAAGGGCAGATATGAAAAGAGGACAAACAGAAGGGCTGCATCATACCAAACTGAACGAACAAGAAGAGAACCATTTTGCTACTTCTGCAACAGCAACGACAAAGGACACTACACAAGGGATTGCAGAAAACTGGCCGAGAAATCACTAAAGGAAAGAAAAGACTTTGTACACAGGAAGGGATTGTGCTTCTCTTGTCTGAACGGTAAACATAGATCAAGCATCTGTAATCGCAAGCAGACATGTTCTAACTGCCATAGAATGCACCCAACTATGTTACATGATCCCGACTGGAAGCCCACAGAAAAATCGGACTCACAACGAAATTCCAGCCAACAACCTACTACCAGCAACCAAGGCAAAGAACAAACAAAAACTAAGACATGCAATTCAACTGGAGTCTACGGACAATCTAGCTTCAGTATGATGGTACCAGTATACGTATCCGCTGGAAACAATGAAAAACTAGTGTATGCCCTCCTCGATACATTGTCCGACATCACCTTCATTGACAAGCAAACCGCAATGGAGATTGGAGCAAGTGGCATCCCCGACACCCTAAACCTAGAAACCATTAACGCCATAAGCCGATCATCCACATTGAGGTATGAAAAACTGCAAATCAGAGGATACCTAACCGATGAAATCTCAACAATTGACGCAGTTGAACGACCAGAAATAAAGTGCCACTCAGACAACATACCGACAGATGAGAAGTGCCGCAAGATACCACATTTAAGATCCCTTGCAAGGCATCTCCCACCAAAGCTGGACATCCCGATCGGACTGATGATAGGTAAAGACAGTCCAGAAATCATCACACCACTCCTGACAAAAAGAGGAGAAGCTGGCGAGACATCAGCTTGTAAGACGATGTTTGGATGGACACTATGCGGGGGTAAACTCAAAACCAAACTGGCAACAAGTTTTAAGACGGATGCCACACTCTTTCCCATAGTGGAACAAGACTTTGAAGACCCTGGAGGTAAGCCCCTGTCACAACAAGACATGCAACTTCTTAAAATCCTTGACGAAGGAATTCACCAAGATCCGGACGGGAGCTACGTCATGCCTCTGCCCTTCAAGTCATCATCAACGCCAATACTGCCAAACAACAGGCATCAAGCAGAGCAGAGACTCGGACTGCTCAAAAACAAACTCTTGAAGGACTCAGCATATGAAGCAGACTATCGAAAATTTATGAACACACTATTCGAAAAGGGATTTGCGGAGGAAGTCCCAGTCTCAGAGATGGTAAGAGAAGATGGTAAGTGCTGGTATATACCACACTTTGGAGTGCTTCATCCAAAGAAAAGGAAATTACGTGTGGTCTTCGACGGGAGTGCAAAATACGCCAACACGTGCCTCAACCACCACCTTCTCACTGGCCCAGATCAGCTCAATGACTTACTTGGTATCTTATGCAGATTTCGCACAGGGAAGGTCGCAGTAACGTGTGATGTAGAATCCATGTTTTATAATTTTCGGGTAAGTCAAAATCATAGGAACTTTCTAAGATTCGTATGGTATAGCGATGACTTATCGACAGTGAAAACCTTTCGCATGAGAGTCCATATATTTGGCGCAACCTCTTCGCCTGGGGTAGCCACCTTTGGTCTGAGGCGTCTGGCTGAAGACAACATAGAAATATCTAAAAGTGCGGCAGAATTCCTCAAGGACAACTTTTACGTGGACGACGGAATATTCAGCGTGGATGACATCCGAACTGCCAAAGACCTGGTGAATTCAGCGAGGGAAATTTGCTCTAAAGGCAACCTTCGCCTACACAAGTATGTCAGTAATGAGCCCGCAGCTCTTGCCGATTTGCCAGAATCCGAGAAAGAGACGGAAGCTATCTCATTCAACAGCATCATGCCAACACAAAGAACACTTGGAGTTAGTTGGTGTCTACAAAGTGACCAGCTCTGCTTCACCAGCAATATCGACACAAGACCACTCTCAAGACGCGGTATTCTCTCAACCGTAGCCCAGGTATATGATCCGATTGGTCTGGTTTCACCCTTTACCCTAATGGAAAAGAATGTGCTACAAGATGTTTGTCGCAAAGGACTTGACTGGGATGAACAGATCGATCTAGATACTACTTCGTCATGGGAAGCCTGGACGCGACAACTCGCCACTATTCATGATATTAGAGTTGACCGCTGCATAAAGCCAAAGGATTTTGGAACTATCAAACGAGCCGAACTTCATCACTTTGCGGACGCGAGTGAAGATGGTTATGGCGCATGCTCATACATCCGTCTTATCGATACCACAGATCGCATCCACTGCGCACTTGTCCTCTCAAAGGCTAGAGTGGCCCCCCTGAACCAAATGACCATACCTCGTATGGAGCTTCAAGGTGCGGTGCTAGCTACCAAGCTCCAAGGGAAACTGCATGAGGAACTGAGGATGCCAATAGACGGAGTGTTCTTCTGGACAGACATCATGATCGTACTGGGCTATATCAGAAATGAAACATCAAGATTTTCTCCATTTGTAGCAAACAGAGCAGCCCAAATTAGACACAGAACAAAGCCGGCACAATGGAACCACGTTCCTGGAATAGTCAATCCAGCTGATATAGCCTCCAGAGGCGCAACCATACATCAACTGACAAACTCTCACTGGTTTTCAGGCCCAGACTTCCTATGGAAGGAAAATCTTGACGACATCTTGCTCAATCAACCTACGCGCTTCAATGTTCCTGCATTAGATCCAGAACTGAGGAAAACTATTAGGGTAGATATGAACCAGGTTACCTACCCCATCAAAGTCGAAAACTTCTCAAAGTGGGACAATCTCATCAGGGCAACAGCACAACTACGTGCAGTCGCTAAACGAACCAAGGACAAGCTGAAGCCAATCTGGAAACTTGAAAAAATGTCTAGAGAACATTCTCAAGATGCAGAGGTTCTTCTCATCAGGCTTGATCAACAAAAGTACTTCCATTCAGAAATACTGGACATCCAAGCACACGGAAAGGTAAGCAAGGGAAGTTGTCTCAGACAGCTGTCACCCTACTTAGACGATCTAGGAATTCTAAGGATAGGCAGTAGAGCAAAATCCTCAACTATTCTCACAGACAAAGAGCTACGACCCGCAATCATACATAAGCGCAGTCACCTAGCCACAGTACTGATCAGACAATTCCACGAGAAGGTCCACCATCAAGGGAGGATCTTTACACAGTCTGCAATCAGACAATCGGGTTTCTACATTATAGGTGCACAAGGCCTCATCAAATTATTACTCAGAACCTGCGTAGGCTGCAAACGCCTAAGAGGTGCCCCCTTGCGTCAACAGATGGGATCCTTACCCAAAGAAAGAGTGGAACATAGCCCTCCATTCACCCATGTAGGGGTAGATACATTTGGACACTTCCTCGTCAAAGAAGGCAGGAAGGAGATGAAACGCTGGTGTATCATCTTCACCTGTATGTATTCCAGAGCGATTCACATCGAAGTCGTAAGTGACTTATCCACAGAGAGTTTCCTACAAGCGCTAAGGTGTCTTGAAAGCATACGAGGGCCTGTAGTTACAATTTTCTCCGATAACGGAACCAATTTCATGGGTTCTAAGACTATGCTCCAATCAAGAATAACTTTCAAGACAAACACTCCCGGTGCTAGCCACCAGGGCGGCGTATGGGAACGGGGAATAAGAATGATTAGGAATGTATTCAACCAGATGAAAGGCAGGTTTTCTGCAAGGATGGACACCGCCGGACTACTGACCGCCATGTACGAAATCTGCAGCATAATCAATGGGAAACCACTGACCTGTTCAAATCTGAACAATCCCGATGAAGGAGTTATAACCCCACATCATCTGATCACCATGAAGCCTGTGTCAGTACCTACACATCAGGAGATAGGTAAAGTGCCAGACGGCGAGGTATACGGAAAAAACATGTTTGAAAAGACGCAACGTTTCGCCGATGAGTTCTGGCGCCACTGGCAGGACTACCTGACAAAGGTAGAGACCCGACAAAAATGGGGAAATCCATGCCAAAACCTTAAGGTGGGAGACGTTGTCGCAGTTGTTGATGAAAACACTTGGCGTAGTCAGTGGAAGGTGGGAGCCGTCGACTCCGTGAACACAGGTAGAGATGGGTTGGTCAGATCCGCTACTGTCAGAATCTCAAACCCAGAACAGATAACGCGTTTCGGCAAGCGGAAAGGGGAACCTAACATGCTTTACAGACCCATACAGAAACTACTGCTATTGGTCAGCGTAAACTCCAAGTACTAACATGCAGTGTTCTTAACCAAACGTATGTTATTCTCTTCCTGCATAAATATTATCATAGTAGTACCAAATATCAATTATTTAGGTATACACGAATACACTCAGTACAATTACATTATACTAGATTTAGATTTGTTAACTTCAGTTAGAACTAGTAAATTTTTTAGAAAAATTTAGGTGGGAGAGTGTAAAGTTTGCAAAACACGAAATCTACAAAAATAAACCAGTTCTTAGGATGTATACGTACAGCACTTATTATCGCTTGCCATAAAAAATGACTGTAGAACAACTTGATTGACCTGTTTACAAAGACAATAAAACAGCTGCCTTTTCTCACGAGTCGCCAAACATTTAATGAGTTTTCCAGGCCTTTACACTTGCCATGGTGGTCGTTCAATAAACATTTTTTACTCATTTCACCTATAAATTGTCGTCAGACATTATTTCGAAAGAACTACACAAAAGACTGTCTGACACCTGGCTCGATCAAGTCAGTTGCGTGTGTGCCATTGACGAACAAACATTATTCTAACGATATTACGGACAAGAAACTTATATGTATATTCTGGAGTATGGCAGAGGTATGTTTTGTGTTTACTTGTCTTTTATCTAATATTTCTGGTTATAACATTTGATATCACGTAATTTACGTAACATTTTCTGATTCAGACAGCAATTTTGCTTTAAAGATTGTGAATCAATTTGTTTTTTAAAAACCTTTCAGGTTTCACGATCGGTTGGAAATAAAGTCACAGTCAACAAAGATCTAACCACCGTTGTACTTTGGGAAGTACTCTAGATACAAATATACACACACGCATGATAAACAACATCTAAAGTTCAAAGAACTTTATAGTCCCTATTTTGTTTATTTACTATGAGAAAAGCCAGCCATAAGCATAGATACTTGCTATAACTATAATCATTATATATTATTATAATTACTAGAACCCTAGCAGTCAGGTGTGCTGATAGAGACAGTCAGGTATTTCAATAAAACACAGAGAATAAGTATATGTACAATAACTTTAACATCGTGGAAGACGAGTGATTGATGTGAGTGATAATGTGTCTAGTATAACTTTAGAAAGTTTCGTATTTTTCAGTACTTGTGCTTTTTATTTTCAGTTGATCGCAGCTGAAACACTCATAGCTAGCATAAAACCTGGTTCCCATATCAATTGCGATACTCCGGCGGTAACTTGAGCAGTAAAACGTTTGCGACGTTATCCTCAGTGGCATATGTTCACATATAAGCTGCATCGCTGAACATAATCGCGTAATTAAATAAAGTGTTCGCTAGCCATGCGTTTCTATAATGGTGACCTCCACCCGTACAATGCATTTCGGGAACATATATGAACATGGTATGTACTCATATTGATCTTTACTATAATAAGTGCCGTGTCCGTTTAAAGTCGCGCTAAGTGTATTAAGAAAAAATATTACACAGCACATGAATAGAACACAGATATTCAGACACTGGATATCACATAGTTTGCACAACTAAAACTAGTTGTGTGCATAGTTGTTGCACATGATAATCTCTCCCAGTGCATAAAACTGGCAGCATACCTATTCTGCTATTCCGACAGTGGTCAGAATACGTCGGTCTAGTATTGCTTTCTCAGTTTGTTTCAGGATAAGTGTGTTTAAAAATTCGAATTGTAAGTATTTCCCAGCGACAAAATCGAAAAAAGGTGTATTATACAAAAAACACAAAATTTGATCGTCAAAAACAAAAGTTGTCCTCTCATGTGTGCTACATGCACCGTAACTCCAAATCATCAAATAAATAACAACGAAACAATTGTGGTCTGCTGACTCGCTAGCAAAATGAACTGAGTGAGATGTGTTCTAAGTCATACCCATGGGAAGCAAACAGATGCTTGATTGTCACAGCCTGCAAATGTTACCTATTACCAAGATCTCAGGCTACTGTTGTGATTACTGAACTGGGGAGCCATAGGCCTACCCACTATCAGTTAGGTCTTTATGTATATGAAATACGGTCCATGAGACAGATCATACTACTGCTAGGAAGATACATTAGATCAGTAAAAGACAGCGATAGACATACATCCCACCAGGACCAATAGAAATTGGATCAGTACAATACAGTAGACGCTCCTACAATGTGAATAATCCATTCAAGGAATGTACATGTTATAGGAATGTTATGTTACCTGAACAGTAAAATACATGTAAATAGCCTAATCTGTTCTCAAATATTCTCAAATTCACCCTTTTGGTCCTTCTAAAAGGGAAACCAGACATAATGTTTTAATTTAATGACTACCACAACTGCAGTATTATCGGTTCATATTGACAACTTTTCTCATTTTTCGTAGCAATTTCATCTGATTCATGGTCTATATGATTATGGTAATTTAACAACAAGTTAAAAGGAGCTCACACCTTGAATGGCGATTTATAAATATTTATTTTTCTTTTTTCTACACACGAACAGATTTATTTCGTAGCGGAAAGGTACTAAACTAGAAATTGCACTGTCATACAGCCCACGACCAAAGAGATGGCCAGAGATATTGGCAAAAAAATAAAGGGTACTGATGGTTGAGAAATGCAATATTAGCAATCAAATGGCTCTGCAGTGCAATAGGATAACTGCAATGGTAGCTGTAATGTACTGGGTGTGGGTGTTATTATATACAACAAACAGCAATAATGAATGGAAAAGATATTTATATTTTCCTCCTGCAATAGGAGAAATGCAATATTGGCCAATATTAGAAGTAAAATGCACTGATATTCTTAGAATACTCAATTTTATTAATATAGTAATAATAGAAAACCAATACACAATTTTGTTTACATTTCAAAACATCATAGGTAGCAATATCGAGAAGTTGTGGTATTTATATAGGTTTTTAAAAAATTTGTTTAAAAAGTGTTTGGTCATGACAAACAACAACAATGAAAGGAAAATATTACACGTTTATATCTCTCCCTTGCAATAGGAGAAATGCAATGTTGGCTAATATTATAAGTAAAATGCACTGATATTATTAAAATAACCAATAATGTTAATATAGTAATACAGCAATAATAGAAAACCTATGAGCGTTCACGCGTCTGGAAGATTTCTGCAAACTGCAGCAAAATAAAAGCTGTTACATAAGTGTTATAAAGCTGTAGGCCTAATTTACTGTAATGTATGCAATTCAACAACAATAAAGACAAATGTTTATTATAACTCTGAAATGCAAAATTAGAAGTAAAATGGCAAGCTACTGTGTACTATACACAGTTTGAAAGTTTGTTGCGTTGAATGTAGAATGGTTTTGATAAGCGATCTTTAATAGAAAGCGAGTAGGAGCTTTGACGCGTCTGCAAGTTTTCTGCATACTGCAGCAAAATTAAAGCTGTTATAAAAGTGTTATAAAGCTGTAGGCCTAATCTACTGTATTGTATGTAATTTAACAACCACAATAAGGAAATATGTTTATTATAACTCTGAAATGCAAAATTAAAAGTAAAATGACAAGCTACTGTGTACTATACACAGTTTGAAAGTTGGTTGCGTTGAATGTAGAATGGTTTTGATAGCGATCTTTAACAGAAAGCAAGTATGTGTGTTCACACTTCTGAAAGTTTTCTGCAAACTGCAGCAAAATAAAAAAAATGTTATCGTCATAAATGGGCGTTGTAGTTCGGCCCTAGCTGGTACGTAAGTTGTAAAGAATTTCGGCTAACGTTTTAAATAATTAAACCTTTGGTGATTGGACAAAAAACATAGGCTGATAAACGGTGTACCACAATTTCGTACCTGTAAATCGGTCTACGCCTCAAACGGTCTACGTTTATTACAAAAACCTTCGAATAAATTCGATTACGTACAAGTAAACAACACCATAGACTGGTGAAATGAGCACGGTTTTCTCGTGAAATACGCACTACTAAATAGTTCTATAATCGGTCGCACGGCTTTATTGGCGTTTCAATTTTCGGTCTTAACTTTTATTAAACCGAGCTTTTCAAGCTTTTTGTGGCAATTTTTGTTCAAATTAATCTGTCTATTTGTGTATAATCCGATCAGATGGGTAAGTTTTAAGATATTATCGAAAGTTTACAAAGACTTGGTAACATATTTAAATAGGTTTAAATGTGTTTTGTATCGTTATTATACTTTAACGACTTTACACTCCGATGCTTAAATTTGTTGATGAAATTTCTTGACGAGGGTTCGTCTCATTGTTGATGAATAATTTTCGTAAGTTGTGTGAACATGCATTTATCATAAAAACTCCCACACTTCCGCTCCGCTCGTGTAGTCGTGGGATAATATTTTTGGTTTAAAACAAGGTAAAACAAAAATATATCTTCTAAGATGGATCTCTATCCGTCTGTCCATCTATCCATCACCAGAGTTTGAAGTTATGATAAAAGGTAGCTTTTGACAGTATTCCATCTCGTGACATTCAGATTGGTAGACTGACACTGTAACACCTGCACCCATCGGTCGCCTTCAAGTCTTTCTGAATACCCTAGGACACTTATGTATTCGCTTCATCTAACTTTCACAGTTTCGTGGAGTCATCCACTCGCGAAAATTCCATGAGCGAAACTAAACTAACATAACGAACGAGCGAAAACGCGGAATTAAATAGATTTGTTTATTGATAGTCCAAGAGACAAATGGCAGCAAGTGATCAAATTGCATTATCGATCTTAGCAACACAATTCTATCTGCGGCTCACAATTACAAACTTGTCCAAAATTGAATTCTTTTTTCTTACCGATGAACTGGATCCGAGAGATCTAGTTATGTTTTTTCCACTGCATTTATTTTCACATCACTACATTTTCGCACTCATCAGAGCTGCTAAATTAGGTTGATGCAAAAATTCACTCTTTATGCTACTCACGAAACTGACTACTAGCGAAATATAAGTGTCTTAGGGTAATTGAGTAGTTGTTTATTCTTTGAGTAGTGTCGATACAATACACCTGACAATCTCTCATGGCAAACTAAACAGCCAGGGTACTAGTCTATATAAAAGAACTACCTCTATAAATAATTAGCACCCCTCGGCCCGCTAAGGAGAACCCTACATCTCTCTAAGATCTATCAGTATGCTGAGCCATCTGAGACTTCTAAATATGACTTCTATCGCTTGCGACATGAGGAGTGTGGAGATATCACTGGGGTTCGCCTAAACACACATGAGTCATTCACAAGCAGGCGATAACGTGGGCATGATAACGTGGACACACTCACAAACTGCCAATAAAATTACGTATCATTAGCTTCTTAGGCTTATCTCACTTTTTTGGATTGTACACGACGAGAAGACGAGAAAATATGATTCCCGTAATTTCAAGAGTACTTAATATTTTATTATTTTTATATATGCTTTTATTAAACTTATGAACATTTCAGTGTTCGTTCTGATGATGTTTCAATTGTAACCACAATAGCAAAATGTTGCTGCTTTAGGTTGGTGAACATAAATAAGAAATAAACACATGCCATATTGGATTATGGGAACAACCAATAAATATGCATCTCAAAAACAGTAAAGTTGTGATGAGAATGTTTAGTGTTATCATTCTGCATGAGCTGGCTGAGAGATTTCTAGTGCAGATTAGCGCCACACAGTGTAATATGGCTCTAATTATCGCCAAGTGTGGTTGTACCCTTGCTCTCGCAACAGACAGCATCAACTTCTAACCAACATTTATTGCGGACGTCAGCATCAGTTATGGTGGAGGCTGTCACCTACTTCCCTGTCATCATCATGGTTTGTAGGTATTTTTTACTGAATAGTGGCTGGTCAGAGCTCCACATTGGTTGTATATATGCAGAGAGGAGATTTCAGTAGACACGATGAGCACTGCTGCAAAAACAGAAGAGAAAAGCTACCGGAATTATTTCAAATCCATTTAACTATGGATTTACCTGTGATAAAAACAAAAAGAGACAAGACTATCATTATAATAAAGAGTTTAACTAGCAACTGGACCACAGGCTACAAAAATGACCAAGCAATGATCAGGCCAGCTAACCAGATATGAACCAGTCATCCCAGGCTATTTATAGAACAGTGGTAAACAGCCAGGACAAGTAAAAAATTAAAACCTGGTCCTCACATCGATTTTGAGACTCCGGCAATAATAATGCGGAGCAAAACGCTTGCGACGCTAGGCTCAGCGGCTTATGTTCACTTAAAGCTGCATCACTAATAACGGCATAAAAACTTACACTTGCTATGCCATTTTTATAATGCTGACTTTCACCTGTACAGTGCATTTTAGCTATTTGAGAAAGTTGAACAGCGCTAAACTCTTGCTTTGCCGCTGGTAACTATCAACTGTCATTGGCGGTACCCGGCGCATACTTTCCCATTTCACTGCTAATAACCTGTGGTGCTGTTGCTGCAGCTTTGTGACGTATATGGGAACCAGGTTTTAGATCATTGCATTGATTGGGACAAATGCTTAAGCACTGGGAATAATGCTTGCTTATGGATTCTTAGAAATGCAAAAGCAAAAATCACTTCAATTGAGCCACAATAGACCTTTGCCATACGACATCAATCTGTTCCTGTTTTGGCATCAAAGAGTGAAAATGTCCGAAATAATAATTATTTAATGCATACCCCGGGCAATAGGCCTTAAAATTTATACATGTACTGAACATATTAAATATTCGTAACAAAATAGTGTGTTAACCTTAGTAACTATTATAGTTGCTTACAATAACATTAGTGTATTTAGTTGTTATGATATGCTCATGGTTATAAGTCTTACTTTTTCATTTAATGTCGTTATCAACCTTAGGACCCAAGGCTAATGTATTGAAGTTATATATATAATTACATGCATATAGTTAAGCTAGCTAAGTTAAGCTTAGTTAAGTCGGGTACACAGTAATACATGATAACTGAGTTCGGTTTGGTCTGGTGACAATGGACATGGGTTTTACAGATTGATGAATCAACAAAAGCCACAACCCAGGGACCAAGGTCAATGATACATTAATCACTACGTCAGTAACATATCACTGAAAGCAGCTTTAGAAAATAGCTCTATAGAGGATGGTAGAACTAACCTCTAGCAAGACACTCAAAAAATGATCTCCAGAGCTTGACCCATAGAAAAGAACTCTAGCGTTCCACTATATAAAAATGAACTCTAACATTCTACCATAACAATGACCTCGAGTATGTATACCCATAAAAATGACCTCTAGCATTTCATCAACAACAATTACCTCTAGTGCTCCACCAATAACAATGACTTCTACAACTTAACCAATTACAATGACCTCTAACGTTCCACCTATAACAACTAACTCTAGCGCTCCACCCACAACAACTAATTCTAGCACTCCACCCATAGCAATGACCTCCAGCGCTCAAACCATAACAATAACCTGCAGCGTTCCACCCATCAACATGATGTTTAGCGCTACAACTATAACAATAACCTCTAGAGCTCCACCCATAGCAATGACCTCTAGAGCTCCACCCATAGCAATAACATCTAGCACTCCATCCATAACAATAACCTCTAGGGCTCCAACCATAACAATAAACTCTAGCGCTCCACCCATAGCAATGACCTCTAGCGCTCCACCCATAGCAATGACCTCTAGCGCTCCACCCATAGCAATGACCTCTAGCGCACCACCCATAACAACGACCTCTAGCGCTCCACCCATAGCAATGACCTCTAGCGCACCACCCATAACAACGACCTCTAGCGCTCAACCCATAACAATAACCTTCAGTGTTCTACCAATAATGATGAACTCTAGCGCTCCACCCATTGCAATGATCTCTAGCGCTCCACCCATAACAATAACCTTCAGCGCTCCACCCATAGCAATGACCTCTAGCGCTCTACCCATAACAATAACCTGAATGAGGCCTTGGTTCTGGCATCCACTCTACTAGTTAACAGTAGGTTATATAATGATAACAAAAGGATATTGTATTATTTTTGATTTGTACCATAGTTTGCACATACATGCATAATTATTCGATATTATTTCATGTCCTAACGAATCCAATTTAGAAGAAGTTGTCAACCCGCTGTTAAGTATCAATAATTGCTTAAACAGTTTTGTGTCACACCTCTTTCAACACAAGAAATAAATAAAATATATTGAATCTTTATCAATTATCCCCATAAAAACAGGCTGTTATGATTCATGAATTGTAAAACATGACAAAAAAAGTATTTCTGCAATTTCAATATGACTAATAGTCTAAATTCTCTCATTGGTGAACTTGTTTGCAATTGTTAAATTATTGGATTAAATAATTAAAATTTAAAATTTTTTTATTATTAACACCATTTTATAACAACAATAAAACTTTCCAATAGTTGTTCAAAGTCGAAGATGTGGTAAGATAACTCTGATACATAAACTGTTAAGTAACCATTATATAAAATTGGCTAAGGATGGTTTTGCATCTTATAAGAGTGTTTGTAGCACTCTGAGGTTTGTACATGAGCCATAGATAAAATAACTAGAGTGTTGATCACAAATCACTGAGAGTAGCAGGGAGATGATAACTTCAAGTTTAGGGGTATATGCATGACTAAACAAATAATTTTTATATAGTTTCCTATCTACCCCCTTTATGGTACAGGAGTCGTGCACATAGGGCTAGCAATCCGCCTAGCAGTCTTGATTAGATCAACAAAAATGTTTTAAGAAATCAGCCAAACTGTCGTTTGTACTGGTTCAGTTTACAAACGGCTGATCCTCTGTAACAGCCAATCAGATCAGATGGATTGAAGTTCTATTATCTCACACAGAACTAGATAGCGTGTGCTAATAACCAATAAGAATAACGACCGTATTTGTGCACGTAACAACAATTGGTAGGGTAGATTGTTCCACGTGCTCCTTTACAAAGCTTTCACGAATAACTCAAATGTTATCCTATGTTATCATTTACAAAGGTTGTGAAAAAAACTCAAACAGTGGAGGCTGAACAAGAAAGTCTGCCACAATTATATCAAACTGGCACCCAGGCAGCTAGTCTAGTGTGCTGTGAGAAATTATCAGGTGTGATGATAGAGCACAAACAATAACTATCTGTGTAATTATTCAGATATTTCAAAGGGTAGTAGATTGGCCCAAGTATTAGAGAGTCAGTCTACCAAGCTGAATATCAGGAGTTAAATCTTGTATGATGTAATTTTTTTTTCAATCTTACCCCGTGGCTATGGATGGATGGACAAAATTACCAATACATAGATCTAGCCTCACCTCAAGTCTATGTATGGATGATCCATAGAAGTAATAGCAGAAATCAAGGCGAATACAGCCAGATGTAGAGCAGAGATGAGACATTTCTACAAATACCCTCAGGTACCTATAAATAATAAACATAGGAAATCACTGCACCGTCATAGCTCTGCGAAATTCAAAAGAATAATTTAACATTAATAAATTTTTATTAACACGCAAGGAATTCAACACACAGAATCAGCTATGTAAGGGAGCAAGGAAGTTTGACTATAGAAAACCTGCAGTGCGTCTTCATGATTATGTTACAATCAATTTTTCTATAGAAACATTGGAGGTCTTCTCAATCACTAGTGTTACATACCATCAATTTTTGAAAGATTTTTAATCTTCGTACCGCATGAATGGTTTGAAATGTGGCATATTTAATTATTCGAAGCGATTCAAACCTCCGATTCAATGAGGGGTATTTTTAAAAACATCGTATCAACAATGACGTACTGCGTATGATGTAAACATCGATATTCGTATTATTGCACAAATCTTTGCGACCGGAGGTTGGAGTTTCATCATCTTCATTGATGACATCCTTACAGCATTTCCACGCAGCTCTGTTTTCAACGTGTGTGTTCTAAAAACATTTTAAAACATGTTTATTTTAAAATGTTAAAACACAAATATTTTATAAATATTTCAAAATGCCAAAAGTTGTGGGAAGTTTGTCTTTTAAATTCGGAGGTATTTTCCAAAATGGTGAACTCTCTGTTCTCAGACGAGTTAGTCATCGCAAAACTCAACAATTGTTGTATTAAACTTTTCGTTAACGATAAATAGTCATTGTGTATTGAAAGGGGAAGATTGACATTTGACCTTGAATGCATTTTAATAGTGTCAGCTGTAAGCAGTCATTGTGAATTAACCGTGTTTTACATCTCAGCTGAATAGATAGTGTCAGCTGCGATGTAAAACATATGCCCCTCTGTAGCTAAATGCGCAACAGGCTTATATAGAAAACTCGGACAATTTTGTTGTAGCGTGTGAACTCGTCAGCTACAAACAATTGGGAGTTGTGCGACCACTACTGAGAATCATGTAAGTTCGTCCTCCTCATTCTACGATCAAAACCAGCATTTTGAAGCTCAAAAATGCTAGCATGTAATGTTGGTGATTGTGTCTGGCGACTTCTCAAGGTGTCAGACACCATCCAGCCTTCTCAAGCCAGTTACAGCGCCTGTGACTGAATCTATCTCTATAATTGGCTACTGGGTAAATAAGTCATCTGGCATGTTGCAATTGACCTCAATTGGCTAATTGGCATTCTTCCAAAGGATTCCAAGTTTATTCCACTCTAAACGCGTCTCCAGAGGTTGGCTACAGAAAAGACATATTTTGTCTGGCATGTAGCAATGCCTTTAAGCACACAGGAAATATTGAACCTTATTAAGATATGAATTAGGTAACATACATCCACTCATTTCCTATTGATAATATACAAACTACAAATATACACTAAATACCAATCAATATGAGCTAATAAAATAGCCAATAGTTACTATCCACATGGCAGAGGTGGAGGTACTAGCACAAGTAGTACCAGTGCTACTAGACTCCTAGCTACAGCCTCAAGTACTTTACTATCTGGTATCGAGTATACTTGTCTTCTCTAGGTTCATGGTACACAGGCTAAATTAGAAAAGTTGGTTAAAAATTAACAGTTGGTGATTGACTAATAAAAGTTATACATTCTAAGAGAGTAGTTAGTAGTAGGTAGATTATTATGATGAATACTATAAATACTGTTATATCTCAGCATACGAGTGTCCACAATATAAGCAATATATATAATACACGATATACGGATATAAGCCACAAGCATGTGAAAGGGTGGTCGAAGCGACCACAAGGTGCCCTAGAATATGAGAGGCAGCTTTAGAGAACGGCATCACTCTGTCTATTTTTTCCGATGAGTTTAAGAAAGTTTTTTGAACAAACTGGCTAAAAGTGATACAAAAAGTGCCAAACTGGACAAATGTCATACGAACATCTATACATGTGAACAGCACATCTAAGTTTTAGATACAGAATATTTGTACATATGTACTGCTAGACAGTACATATGTAGACAGTAGACAGTATTCTAGACAGTACATATGTACAGCAAAAGTATACGTATGAACAGCAAAAGTGTACATATGAACAGCAAAAGTATACATATTAACAACATATATGTACTTATGAACAGCATGTCTATACATATGACCAGCATGTATATACATATGAACAGCATGTATATACATATGAACAGCATGTATATTCATATGAATCACATGTATATACATATTAACAGCATATATATACATATGAACAGCATGTCTATACATATCAACAACATACCTATAGGTTTGAACAGTATATCTTTATGTGTATGATCAGTACATCTGTAAAAATGAGCAAGAAAATTTTAGATACAGAATATATGTACATATGTACTGCTAGACAGTACATATGTACAGCAAAAGTATACATATGAATAGCAAAAGTATACATATATACAGCAAAAGTATACATATGAACAGCAAAAGTGTACATATGAACAGCAAAAGTATACATATTAACAACATATATGTACTTATGAACAGCATGTCTATACATATGACCAGCATGTCTATACATATGACCAGCATGTATATACATATTAAAAACATACCTATAGGTTTGAACAGTATATCTTTAAATAAAAACGGTAACACGGCAAATATGAACAGCTTGTCGGTATACAAACAGCTTGTCTGTACAAACAGCTTGTCTGTACAAACAGCCTGTCTGTACAAACAGCTTGTCTGTACAAACAGCTTGTCTGCACAAACAGCTTGTCTGCACAAACAGCTTGTCTGTACAAACAGCTTGTCTGTACAAACAGCTTGTCTGTACAAACAGCTTGTCTGTACAAACAGCTTGTCTGTACAAACAGCTTGTCTGTACAAACAGCTTGTCTGTACAAACAGCTTGTCTGTACAAACAGCTTGTCTGTACAAACAGCTTGTCTGTACAAACAGCTTGTCTGTACAAACAGCTTGTCTGCACAAACAGCTTGTCTGCACAAACAGCTTGTCTGTACAAACAGCTTGTCTGTACAAACAGCTTGTCTGTACAAACAGCTTGTCTGTACAAACAGCTTGTCTGTACAAACAGCTTGTCTGTACAAACAGCTTGTCTGTACAAACAGCTTGTCTGTACAAACAGCTTGTCTGTACAAACAGCTTGTCTGTACAAACAGCTTGTCTGTACATACAGCTTGTCTGCACTAACAGCTTGTCTGCACAAACAGCTTGTCTGCACAAACAGCTTGTCTGTACAAACAGCTTGTCTGTACAAACAGCTTGTCTGTACAAACAGCTTGTCTGTACAAACAGCTTGTCTGTACAAACAGCTTGTCTGTACAAACAGCTTGTCTGTACAAACAGCTTGTCTGTACAAACAGCTTGTCTGTACAAACAGCTTGTCTGCACAAACAGCTTGTCTGCACAAACAGCTTGTCTGCACAAACAGCTTGTCTGCACAAACAGCTTGTCTGCACAAACAGCTTGTCTGTACAAACAGCTTGTCTGTACAAACAGCTTGTCTGTACAAACAGCTTGTCTGTACAAACAGCTTGTCTGTACAAACAGCTTGTCTGCACAAACAGCTTGTCTGTACAAACAGCTTGTCTGCACAAACAGCTTGTCTGTACAAACAGCTTGTCTGTACAAACAGCTTGTCTGTACAAACAGCTTGTCTGTACAAACAGCTTGTCTGTACAAACAGCTTGTCTGTACAAACAGCTTGTCTGTACAAACAGCTGGTCTGTACAAACAGCTTGTCTGTACAAACAGCTTGTCTGTACAAACAGCTTGTCTGTACAAACAGCTTGTCTGTACAAACAGCTTGTCTGTACAAACAGCTTGTCTGTACAGACAGCTTGTCTGTACAAACAGCTTTTCTGTACAAACAGCTTGTCTGTACAAACAGCTTGTCTGTACAAACAGCTTGTCTGTACAAACAGCTTGTCTGTACAAACAGCTTGTCTGTACAAACAGCTTGTCTGTACAAACAGCTTGTCTGTACAAACAGCTTGTCTGTACAAACAGCTTGTCTGTACAAACAGCTTGTCTGTACAGACAGCTTGTCTGTACAAACAGCTTTTCTGTACAAACAGCTTGTCTGTACAAACAGCTTGTCTGTACAAACAGCTTGTCTGTACAAACAGCTTGTCTGTACAAACAGCTTGTCTGTACAAACAGCTTGTCTGTACAAACAGCTTGTCTGTACAAACAGCTTGTCTGTACAAACAGCTTGTCTGTACAAACAGCTTGTCTGTACAAACAGCTTGTCTGTACAAACAGCTTGTCTGTACAAACAGCTTGTCTGTACAAACAGCTTGTCTGTACAAACAGCTTGTCTGTACAAACAGCTTGTCTGTACAAACAGCTTGTCTCTACAAACAGCTTGTCTCTACAAACAGCTTGTCTCTACAAACAGCTTGTCTGTACAAACAGCTTGTCTGTACAAACAGCTTGTCTGTACAAACAGCTTGTCTCTACAAACAGCTTGTCTGTACAAACAGCTTGTCTGTACAAACAGCTTGTCTGTACAAACAGCTTGTCTGTACAAACAGCTTGTCTGTACAAACAGCTTGTCTCTACAAACAGCTTGTCTGTACAAACAGCTTGTCTGTACAAACAGCTTGTCTGTACAAACAGCTTGTCTGTACAAACAGCTTGTCTGTTCAAACAGCTTGTCGGTACAAACAGCTTGTCTGTACAAACAGCTTGTCTGTACAAACAGCTTGTCTGTACAAACAGCTTGTTTGTACAAACAGCTTGTCTGTACAAACAGCTTGTATGTACAAACAGCTTGTCTGCACAAACAGCTTGTCTGTACAAACAGCTTGTCTGTAACCTTCGAATAAACTTAAAGAAAATTCAGCAAAATTTATTTTGGTTAAAACACTCGAGAGAAAAATATATCTTTTCTTCTGAGCATTTTAACAGCGATCAAGTTTTGCCAATTTTAATCTGAAAACATCCTGACAATCATATCACCTAAAACTCCAAATTATTTAGAAGACAGATTATGGCATTTGAAAGGGTAAAAAGCTGTTGAGCCAGATGTGATGAGTTCAAATCCCATAAGCTGCAATGTTTTTTCACAACCTGCCACCGTGGTTGCAGGGAGACGGACACGGCTCTGTTCCTAGTAAAAAATATTACTATCTATATTAATATAGTACCCAGTATTATATTAACAAACCCCACTTTTTCATTAAGAGTGTGTCCGTTGGTCTGCACAAACACCATGCGTTTCCTTGTTTTCCACACTCAAAAGCACATAGATTATGATTATGAAGTTTGACTGATTTCAGCCAAACTTTGTATGTATATGCTCCATGCCTTCCTATATATTACAAGTATATTTAGTCTCATAACCCTGAGTCATTGTTAGTGAGCCAGTTATTAAGTGAGCATCTCAGACTTTATATTTTCTATTGTTTGCTTAAATACTTTTGGAAACACTTCACTACTTACC
Source organism: Watersipora subatra (assembly GCF_963576615.1). Taxonomy (NCBI): domain Eukaryota; kingdom Metazoa; phylum Bryozoa; class Gymnolaemata; order Cheilostomatida; family Watersiporidae; genus Watersipora; species Watersipora subatra. The sequence goes on from NC_088715.1 coordinate 1,030,203, forward strand.
TGACTGGTTATCTGAAGGAATGATATCATGCCTCTTTACCACATGTGTTGCATTTTCAGGGCTGCTATAGAGAACCTGTAGAAGGATGTCACCAAGATTGTCAACTATAGTACCAAAAGTCATCATCGGAGTATTTGGCTAAGCACCTGTGTCTGATATTTAGCTTCTTGGCAATAGATGCAGTTCATCTTTACCTTATCTATAAAAGTATTGGTTGTTGTCCGTCTGTCTGTTCACTTTTTCTCACAACCCAATCTTTATTCTTTGATTATTGTTTTGACTATTATTTATTCAACTCTCTCTTTTTCACCCCCTCCTCCCCCTCTCCTCTCCGCCTCTCTCTCTCGCTCTCTTTTCCTTCCACTCCCCCTCTCCCGCTCTCTCTCTCTCTCTTCGGCTCCCTCTCTCTCTCTCTCTCCATCTCCCGCGTACTCTCTCGCTTTCGCTCCCACTCGTTCTCTCTCCCTCTTTCCCTTCCTCTCCTTTCCACTCTCTGTTCCCCATTTCTCTCTACCTTTCCGTCCTTCTCTCATTTCCTCTCTCCCGTACACTCTCTCTCTCCCACACTCTCTCTCTCTCTCTCTTCATCTCTCTCCTACACTCTCTCTCTCTGCCCCACTTTCTCCCTCAACTGCTTATTTATAGAAACCCAAGCCCTATCATAGAAAAGACAATTACCAGATAGGAAAAGGCAAGACAACTGCAGCTGGAGCATAGAGTGTATAGTGTGACCGCAGTGTAAAAATACTACTGAATGAAAACTCTCATGAGGGTCGGCTAGCTCATTACAAAGTCTTGGAAATATTGTAAGACCTCCTAATAGTAGTTACAGCTATGAACCACTCTTTGCTATTGGCTAGCTTAACTGTGAAACCTCATACAATTGGTTCAAATTATTACAAGACCTCATACCATTAGTAAACTCTATCACTTGGATCAAGTTGTTCTTTAGCTTCAAGTGTTCATCTTTAGTCACAGCAGCTTGGAATACTGTTTCTACCTGCTGTAACTGTAACAGATCACAGGCTACAGCTGTACTTGTAACATAATAATAACTAATAATAATAATAAAATGAAAACATAGCCTTTGATTCACTTATCTCCAAAGTTTCTTTCCCAACAATTAGTGTTTTACTATAACCCGCTGTAGGACATTATATTTCTTGTAAAAGTATTTTGATGTAGGTAATTCAATTGTTTTGACATTTAGTGTCCTGTTTTGTCTTGTTTGTCTTATGAAAAAAAATAATAAAAATTTCAATGAATACAATATATTTATTTTTTTCTCCATCATTAAACCTTGTCAATTATCCCACAACCAAACACGAACGAAGCAAATGTTTGGGAGCTTAATGATAAATCCATATGCGCACACAACTCTCGAAAATTATTTGTCCACGGCCGTATTCAAACCCTTGTACAATAATCCCATCAAAAATATTAATCATTTTTGTGTAGAGTCGCTCAAGTATAATAATTAATAATGATACCAAATACGTATAAACATATTTAAATATGTTACTAAGTATTTGAAAAGTTTCTGCAATATCCTAAAACTGACCCATCTGATCGGATTATACATAAATAGACAGATTAGTTTGGCCTAAAATCGTGATAAAAATTTGACAAGCTTTTTTTAATCAAAATCAAGACCGGCCAACAAAACGCTGATTATACCGGACTCTGAAATTTTGGACACTTATAAACACTATGTTTCCATGATGCGCAGTGCTTCGGAGTTGCGCTATCTCCGAATCATGGAACGGCGTCTTCGCACTGAAATCACAGCGCACTGATCAGTGCGAAGCCAGTGCAAATTCGCAGCAAGGAAACAGCGACTGCGCAGTGGCTGCGCATAGCTCTCATGCCGTGGAGAGGGATTCTTCGAGGGCCGTAAACTAGTACAAAGGTTGTCCTGCTAATCTTGTTTTTTTACTATTCTTCCGATCTTCTTTCACCTAAATTTAATTATGGTCTGCATTCACGAGGATGATGAGGTGATTACTTTCCTGGACTTTGTTATCGATGCCAACACTTTTCGAAAAATAGGTGGCAAGTCCTAAATTAACGTTTAAATAATATATTACTTAAAAATACTTATTAAAAATATATTACTATGTAAAAAGTGTGTTAAGGTTGGTAAAACCTTGTAAATGTGTATTGTAAATAAAAGTATAATGACGACAGAATCATAAAAAGACCGTTTATGACGTTCGGTATCCGTGATCGATTCTATTTCTCCATCAGGCGATGCGATTTATACAATTTCTCTTCTCTGGCTAATTTGCGGTATTTGCTGAAAACCACTGCGCAGCATGGAAATGTACAATCCCCTTGACTTCGGAGGGGGCTGCTTAGCAGTACTGCGCACCATGGAAACATAGTGAATGAGTACTTCGGTATTCCAATTGATGTCCAAAGCAGTGAAAGTAAAGAAAATGACGATGATATTTTTTTAACGATTCTTATAAGATTATTACAATACCCTAGGACACTTATATTTCGCTAGTATTTAGTTTCGTGAGTAGCTCGCAGACTAAAATTTCGGAGCAACTTAATTTCGCAGCTCTGATGAGTGCGAAAATATAGTGATGTGAAAATAAATGCAGTGGAACAAACATAATTAGATTCCTCAGGTTCAGTTCACCGATAAAAAAAATTTCAATTTGCGACTAGGTTGTAATTGTGAACCGCAAGTAGAATGGTGTGGGCAAGGTTGATAATGCAATTTGATCGCTTGCTGCCATTTGTTTCTTGGACTATCAACAGGCCCGTTTTCACTCGGGCAGCTAGCTGGCCGGCTGAGCCGCCCCAACTTTTTGGGAATTTTTTACGGTAACTGCAGTCCAACTCAGATAACTCGCCCTCAGATAAAATGTAACATTTCATCTCAAACACAAGGTCAACTCAAACGGATTTGTTTGGTCAATTCCAACGCAATGATAAATTCCTTCAGATAACTCGACCTCAACATCATTTATTCGAAAAGATATTTGCCCAACGGCCATGGACGCGGTTTTTATCGCTGTGGAATATCACTTCATTCCAAGCCATAGAGACAAACCTCAACTTCTAGTAGTTTTTAGGCATCATTATTATCATCATCAGAGGCAAAATATTTTTGTTAACGACTTTCATAAAGGTTGGCAGAAGATTAAGTTTTATCAAACACCCGCTTGGCCATGTCCCATCGAAAGCGTAAAAGCCTCCGAATGAACTTAAAATAAAATCCGCAAAATTGATCTTTGTTAAAACGCTCAAAAGAAAAAGATGTCTTTTTCTGAGCATTTTAACTGCGGTCATGTTTTGCCTATTTAAATTTAAAAACGTCTCGTCAGTCACATCACTTAAAACAAAACAAATCTCAAAAATTACAAGTTATTGAAGAGGTGTCAGTGGTGAATCCAAACCTTTCCAGAGCCATGCTGCTTGTGTAGTACTGCGAGTGTCAGTGCATGTGTCTTTTCATTCAACACACGGTGCTCACTGCATTGATTGATGTCCCCAGCAAACGATAATCTACTAATTCGTGTGCATTGACATCAAATTCCTATCATTATAAATCATTCTTAATGGGAAAATAATCATAATTAATTGCAAAATAATAACGTAATAAATTTTGATAGTCAAATTATTTTGTTGGTTTATATTTCAACGGTGCTATAGTGGTCGTTAAAAACGTTAAAATAAATGTCGTTATAAAATTCCATTCTATAGTATCAATGAACAAAGCTATTTAGTTTCGCTTTTTCGCTCGTTTGTTATGATAGTTTAGTTTCGCACATGAAACTTTCGCGAGAGGATGACACCGCAAAAACGCAAAAGTTAGATGCCGCGAATACATAAGTGTCTTAGGGTATTTAATTATAAGAATAACTATTTGGTTTTATAGGATTATTATAAGATTTAATTGTAAGAACATCCTTTCGAATTTACAAGACCAAAGTAGGCCTATAGTGACCGATGGTGTGCAATATGTTACTGTTATTATTTTTCTAAATATTTTGTTGATGATACTGCGGCTGTGGCCAATATTGCGGCACTGCTAAGCCGTTTTTAATATCTGCAAAATTAAGTAATAGGCCTACATTTTCTTATAGATATATAGTTATTTCTGTGACAACCAGCTAAAATCTGTTTAGATTTTCGAATTCAGCATAATTCTATAGCTATAAATGCAGAAATCTAGATGAATATCACAACTTCTTGGTATTGGTTGCTATGACCAATGATATACAGTCTGTGTATATTACACAGCAGCTTGCCATTTTACTTCTAATATTGCATTTCTCCCTTTGCAGGGGAGAGATATAAACATATAACATTTTCCTTTCATCATTGTTGTTTGTTGTACATAATAACACTCAGTACATTACAGCTACCATTGCAGTTCTCCTATTGCACTGCAGCGCCATTCAACTGCTAATATTGCATTTCTCAACCTGCAGTACCCTTTCTCTTTCAATTATCACTTTGGTAGTGGGCTTTACGACAGGAGAGTTTCTAACATATAAATTAAATTTAAAAAAATAAGCATAGCAAAATATGAATACAAATTATTCTTGCCTTAACTAGAGCTGTTAAAATAATCGGTTAATTTAAATCCTTAGCCAATCCCCACGAACTATTGTATTAGGTTTACTCTATTCACTAGGTTGTGCAATCTGCTCTTTTTAGACTGTTCAAAAGTGGTATTCAAACAAAGTTATTCGAAACCTAGAGCATCCAACTAGGCTTACAATGATGAAGCAATGTTTCTTTTTTATGGTACTTAGGATTCTCCAATTCCAATCCAATTAGTGTGGGCTGTCATCGTACAATTAAACTTACTTACAGTTGAGCCTAAACTTGTGTATAGTTACATTTATACAAATTGATGCCAGTTAAAAAATATCAGTACATATTAACTATTTTTATACTACTGGCCCTCATAACTTGTCATAGTGTTCTTCATAGTTATTTCGGAATGGCAGACGCGTGGCGAATATTTAGTGGTTTCAATACGGCCGCCAGCGCATCTGTCATAAAAAAGCTCAAATGGAGTCGCTTATAATGGCTTATTTGTTGCTCTCATAGATATAGTAAACCCTAGATATGCGAATAATCAAAACAAGTGAGGCCTATAGTTAGCATGACGCAACGTCATGGTGATGTGCAAATCGAATCAGGTGATCTATTAACTTCTTTTAACTTAGCACTAAAACTGCTCAATTTTTCCATAATTTGTGCATCTTAGACTGCATATTTTATGGAAAATATGTAAATCTTATATACAGTAATACTTCAACTTACGATTGCCCTAACGTATAAGAATCTTGAGATACGAGTCAGCTTTCAAACAAGTTTTAGCACCAACATTTGAGCCATGTTTGAGATACATGCACATGAGTCAATTGCCAAGTATGTCGGAGGTGTTTTATGAGAACAGCATCTCTCTGTATTTTTCAACTGCTCAGATTATACTTTTGTACCATGTTTTTTCTGCGCGATTTTCAGTGCTGAATTATGTGAATTAAAAGTACCACGCGTAGACCGAAAGTTTGCCAGTAAAAGGATAGATAATGCAAAGAAAAAGTGAATGATAACAATTGATATTAAACGGAAAAATATTGAAAAATATGCAAAATATGTATGCGTGATTGAGCTAGCTCAGCAATATGACAGAAATACATCAACAATTATCAAACACAAGGATTATATTCAATGCATTTAGTTTGCAAAAGGACTAACCATAGTTTCTAAACGACGCAGCGATCTTCACGACCACTGATGGAGATATTGCTCAGGCTTTGAATAAAAGACAAACAATTGGCCGGTGACGGTGTAACTGAAATGATGCTACGTAAAAAGGCCGGTGCTATCTATCAAGACTATAAAAAATGGACATTCGGACAAGTTGGCTAGTGGTCATGCATTAATCCTTGGTGATGACACTTGTGTTCATCCTGATCGCAACATGTTGAAAGGGCAACAAAGGCAAACGTCCTTAGATACAGTAGGTTTCTCTTAAAACAGCCGGCTGGTCGTGAGAGCGAAACAAAATTAGCTAACCAGCGAGCAACTTAAAACTATGAACACCGAAGAAATTTTAATTACGTTAAGTTAAAGATTAAAGTTTGCTTTTAGGTTTGCTTTTAAGTTTGTCTTTCAAGACTTGGATAAAATCCAAATTTATCAAAGTCAGCTGTTGTAATGAAGGATAACTTATCTCTCCCTCCATGGCAAATGCTAGCGTTAGCTGCTATTGTATGTATTTAATTTTACATTTTAATTAATCACATTTCCTTGCGTTATTTTTTATTTGTTGCTTTTTGAAAGCATGTGGTATGTTAGGACAATAACCAACATGCTCTTTCTGTTACAATATATTGTTTTGAGTGTTTATTTGCATTTTTGAAGTATGGAAACCAATCAATATATATTTAATTGTTCTATATATAAATAAATTGCACCAACATGCGAGTAAATTGACATACAAGCTCATTCTCTGAACGCATTAGGCTCGTAAGTCAAAGTATGACTGTAATGACTTTGGATGAGAAAGGCAAGAATCTTACACACATGGTAATGAATAATACCAACGATTTAGAAGCTTCTATATCATTGATAATACAAAGAGTGACCATATAGAAATTAAACTAATAACAAACTAATGAGTCAAATGAGATTTAGAAGCAGTTACGCTGGACCACTGTATTAAATACCCATTAGACATGACTGAAAATAACTAGACGAGATAGTTTTTGTCTAAGGTTGGATGAACTACATGTAGATTCCTGCTTTGAAGCGGCATAGTGTATTCTGATTTTAGTATAGCGATTTACTATAGTTTTGAGTGGACTGTTGGCATGCACTGTACATGTAAAACCTTGATTGAGGTTATGTAATAAGACATATATGTTATTGTCTGTGATGTTACTTGTTTAAAAGCTCTCTGTGTGATACCATAGCTCCCCATGTGTGAACGTAAGCACTTTTTTGCAGCAATACATATTCGGCCTATCAATCTGGTCACCAATCCTCCTCTGTTTTTAACTGAGATTAGGGTTATGTCATCACTGTTTCATGTTCCCATTACTTCTACATCGGTCAAGAACTTGATACACTCACCACATTTGAGTTAAAAAACAATCCTCATCATTGAACTCCTCATCTTCACCTTCCTCAACTTTTGTCTCTTCTTTCTTTTTCTTTCTAGCCAGAGAACGTAGCAAGAGTTGGCCAGTTTTTTCAGCCCTGCTCACATCCAGATCAATACAGTTAACATTGGGATGTGGTGTGATGTCTGCTTTTATGAACAGTGCTTGAATTGCAGATCTAAAGCACTGCACATCCGGGTTATTGTTATAGCCACCCTTAGATCGTGTTGTGGAAAACAGAATCTCAATGTGATCCTGGTTGATCTTAAAGGTTAGGAAGTAGTTGATGTAAGGGTAGTTGCTGAAAAGATATTGAGCAATGCCATGTACAGATTTGGCTGCTGACTCAAAACCAATGACGAAATGATGATGATTTTCCTATTATTTTTCACTAGCAGTTTTCAGCCCGGTGTCTTTAATCGGCATAGAACTTCTTGTTTTGAGTTGAAGTTCTGTCTTTTTATGGGCAATTCAGGATATACCTGGGGTGTTGTGGTCTCTTCTGATGACATTTCACTAAGAATTTGGTGTTATTGTTACGTTTATGACTTAAAAACTAGCATGCCAAGCATGCTTCCACTACTAAACTTATTGCTCAGTTGAAGGCTTTGATGCTGTGATGCACATCACTATGACGTAACATCGTGAAAACAACAGCCAATTATAGGCCTCACTTTTGCTCCATTGCAGTGATAGCTATTCGCCAATCTAGGGTTTACTATATCCAGTGTCTGAAGTGGAGAGAGATTCTTGGGGGTACTCTCTGTCATGCCAGGAGGGTAGTGTCCAGGGCCAACGGCCCTGCTCGCCGCCCACAGGGTGAGTCTGAGAAGGGCGCTGCACATTCTCAGTAGAGTGGGGTCCGGGGGTACTCCCCCAGAAATTTTTTTAGCATGAATGCCCCTAAATTATGCTGCTTTCCATAACTTAAAACCCTGTGTTGTGTTCAGTAAGAAATTGAAAGTGGGCTTAGCTGCACAACCTGTGTGCTCTATGACTATGGAGACTCTAGGTTGTGATGTGGGTGAGTCAAAAAGCCCTATGGACAGTCCACACAGACCCCAGACACAAGACAGTCCCATCTACAAGCCACCATGAATATTATTATATGATAAGCTCAGTCACTCACTATTTTTTAAAAGACAGACTCTGAATTCATGATAGTCACTAATTCTTACTTACCTTTAAAAAAGTTAACTATTGGCCCATGCTGTTTTATTATGAATTGAAAGAAACAAAGAAACTAGTATAATAAGCAAGAATTTATTCAAAACTACCATCCAAAACACAAGAGAAGAAGCCAAGCAATGATTAATCTTAAGCTATTCGAGGGTTTCACAGGGCGGCCGACACAGGGTCCCGTCGATTGTGTCAGTTGATAGAAAACTGATCGGTTCTCAGGTTTTTAACAAAACAATCTAGTTGATCTGCTATAATAGCAGAAAACTGACTAAAGAAATTAAAGATCAGTAGCGTAATTTTTTCGTCCCGAAAACGCGCACTGTTTTTGGTGTAATGAACTCGAGCTAATTAAGTTCGGAACGAAAAGAAAAAAACGTTGCGTGAATATTTCACTTCATTCCGGTTTTACCGCATTTAATAAGATATGAGCAACCTTATATGAGGGGGTACGCGTCCTAGGGAGTACCCCCACTAATTTCTTTTAGAAGTATGCCGTACCCCTGGGTACCTCCTCATTTCGAACACTGACTATATCTATGTTGAGAACTCGTTCGAAAAATAATACAGGACGTACACATGTATTTGTTGATAAATGTAATAGATAATTTCCTTTGGGTGTTTTTCAGAACATAGAAGTAACTCTTACTAGAGAAATTTCCTGTACATGGTGTTGTATAATCGAGCTGATGGGCCGCGGGCTACGCTAATGCCCGAGGTCATGGTAGTTACAGGTAGTTACGAGAGGTCACGGGAAGTACGAGAGGTTACGGGAAGTACGAGAGGTTACGGGAAGTACGAGAGGTTACGGGAAGTACGAGAGGTTACGGGAAGTACGAGAAGTTACAGGAGTATAAAGGCGTGGGGAGATTGGGAGAGCTTTCTTCTTGGCATCAACCGCATGTGAGTACACCCGTTTATATAACACATGGTAGACGATGCAACTGGTAGAACAATGTGACGCAAAACCTATCAGAAATTTTAATACCAAACTACTTGGAATTTGTCATTCACGATTCATAAATGACGTCGGATGTAGCAATTAAACGCAGCTGCAGGCACTTATAACGGAAGTTCCAAAGTAGCAATTTTGATTTTGCGGTGATATGAGTGATATGACGCGACGCATGCCAGCCTAGGCTAATTAACCTATTGAACTAAGGTTACTTCACCGCGAGCGCATTATGTTTTGTTATTGCGTTTCACGCTCTGGCTACCGCAAGCCAGAGAATAATCTACACCTGTTGTCTGTGAGACTGTACATGTATGTGTTTAATCAATTATGTAACCAATTTTCAATGATTATGAATGTGCAACAATGTATTTTATCTGTTGTGTTATACTATTTTGGCGGTATGTTTTGCTATTGGGTCAACGTAAGTTGGTCAGATCTCTTATTATCGTCATCGTTATAATTGGATTTTGAACAACTTGGCCAGCGCGTAATAGTGGGAGAACATAAAATCTTGGTAATTAAAAATAGCTGTTTCTACTAAGAACTTGTTTTGATTTCTTCACTGTAGTTTTATTGCGTTTGGCGATTCGGTGGCCAAATTTATACTTGAAGAATTGCAGTTTCACTCGAAGTTTATTAGTGTTAACTTGCGCCATGAACGACCGCCGTTGTCGGTGTAAACTAGTGCTAATCTAGTTTAGTGGGTTCTTAACAAGTATCTACTTAGCAGGAGGCAAAACAAACACGTTAACACTCACCGAGCTTCTAGTCGTAAGAGAGCGAACCCCGGTTTTTCCTCGGCGGTCTCGCGACTTTCTCCTTTCCGGTCAAGCCGGAGTTCTCGCGAGCCGAGTGTATCACATCTCCTTTTGTTTGTTTGGTGCTGATCTTTTACCGGGGTGTTCAGTGGATTCTGGGAGATCCAGTGGGGCCAAACCCTCAGCAGCCTGTATAGCCTGTAGGCGACTACTTGCTGGTCTTCTGCACTCTCAAGTGCACATGGGTAAACCTGAGTTTCCCCCCCCCCAGAGTCTCTGTGAGTAGAGCCTGGTAATTCTACTTTGCTTCTAGGGCACTTTGGTACTCCGGGTATCCTTGGAACCGCGAGGTTTCGGAAAAAGGAGTCTGGGAACTCCTTTAAAGGGTTGAGAGTCTGGGATCTCTCCAAATGTCGCCGAGAGTCTGGAATCTCTCCGACGTGGCTTCCCCCTTGTGAAGCTCACACCGCGCTTTTGCCTAGACCGAGCAACAGGTCCTCGTTGGCGGTGTCCATGTTTTCTTTCTCCTCCGCACAGTCTCCTTCCATAGAAAGGTCTCTGGCTTCGTTGGTAGGTTCAGCGCAGTCTCCTGTGGACAGGTTTCCGGCTGAAGTCGCCTGCTCAGCACGGTCTCCTGCGAGCAGGTTTCCGGCCGCAGTCGCCTGTTCAGCACGGTCTAATGTCACGGGGTTTCCGGCTGTGGGGGAGGACGTGGAGCCGCCTCCTTCCAACGGAAGACTCTCTATTTTGAGGTGGTCTCTTCCATCGTCTCCACTAGATGCCTCGCTGCTGTCCTTGGCAGGGGACGGCGGTGGCATGGCGGTAGCCGCAGGGGTTTTCTGAGACGCGGGTGTCTGGGAAGCCATCCGGGGACTAGGGGAGCCAGCCGAGGCTAGAACTTCCCGAAGAGGGCGAACTCGCTCATGCTCCCGCCTCTTTGCGTGGAGCTCACTCTCCCGTCTCTCCAGCTCTTTCATTTCCCTGTCGTACCGTTTTTTTAGAACAGCACGTTCTTCTCTGAGGGTCCGCAGGTCTCCCTCGAAATCAGTCTGAGGACCGGAGTCCCCCCTGATCATGGCCTGGATGTCTTCCAACGTGAAGACATCGGATGCAGTTGCAGCCTGTCTGGCTACGGGTGGGTTGTACGGGGTACGGGATGTTGCGTGCCGCCAGGTTGAGTGTGGCAGGAGTTGCTGATATTAAGATCAACAGCAAGCGAAAGTCCACTAATTGCAAAGCACATGTGGACTAATTGCAAAGCTCACCCTTTCGCAAGGTATTCCAAACATTTTCTGGATGTTGTGTCTCGCCGAGTGGCGTCAAACAACTCAGTTCGTCTACACGGGTCTAGCATCTCTGCAACCTGTGTCTCGACGTACTGTTCCACTGCAGAACAGTGACCTATGTTTTCACTGCTAGCGGCGCTAGGCCGACTCAGTGTGTCTGCTAAGTACATTTGAGGTCCTGGGGTATGAAAAATTGAATACCCGTACCTCATCATCCTCATTTTAAACCGTTGTACCCGCACAGGTAGCTTAGACAGATCTTTGTCACCAAGGATGGAGACTAAAGGTTTGTGGTCTGTCTCTACCTCAAAATATCGACCTACCAGGTAATAATCAAATTTTTCGCAGGCCCATGTGACTGCCAGCGCTTCTTTTTCGACCATTGCATACCTAGTTTCGACCTCAGTCAATTTGCGTGACGCGTATTCGACTGGTTGCCAAGTATTCAGCTCGGTCTGCTGTAATAGCACAGCACCGAGAGCATACTGGCTTGAATCTGCTGACACGCGGTGCAGCTTATTCAAGTCGAATGCACATAGCACAGGGGCTCGTGACAGTTCCCGTTTGATCTGTTCGAAAGCCAACTGTTGACTACTGCTCCACAGCCACATGCTGCGCGCTCCCATCACTGCATAAATAGGTATAGCTAAACCCGACAAATTTTTGGAAAACTTGCCGAGATAGTTAACCATGCCGATGAAGCGCCTAGCAGCTTTTTTATCTTCTGGGGGATTTAACTGACAAATTGCTTTTACTTTGTCTGGGTCTGGCCTTACACCTTCAGCGCTGACAAGATGTCCTAGGAATTTGACCGAAGTACAGCCAAATTCACATTTGTCTTCGCGAAGTGTCACTCCAGCAGCATCGATCTTGGATAGAACCTTTCTCAACCGTTTCCAGTGAGTGGTCTCATCCTTACCGAAGATTAAGACATCATCCATTAGACAGATAACTCCGTCCATCTGGCCTAATATCTTTTCCATGCCCCTTTGATAATACTCAGGAGCTGACGATATGCCGAAGGGCATTCGTTTAAAGCAATACCTCCCCCATGGAGAGATGAACGTCGTCAGTAGCTTGCTCTTAGGGTCGAGCTTGACTTGCCAAAATCCGGAATTTGCATCGACCTTGGAGAAAATCCGACCCTCGGCCAGTCTTGACAACATGTCACTGACCCTTGGGAGTGGATATGTCTCCCTTTTCACCCCTTTATTGAGGTGGGTAAGGTCTACACACATCCTAATAGCGCCATTAGGTTTTGGAGCTATGGTCAGTCCCGAACACCAATCAGTTGGTTGTTCTACTGACTCAATAACTCCCAGCGCTAACATCTTTTCTATTTCAGCCTTTGCCTTGTCATAAAGACCGGCAGCTATAGGCCTCGGAGAGAAAAGATGATAAGGTTCAGTGTTTTCCTTTAGTTCAATGCTAAACAAGCCTGGCATCGTTCCTAGCCCTTGAAAGAGCCTAGAAAACTCCTTTACTGGATCAAATGCCTCAATGTTTATAGCATTGACAATTGCTAAAAGACCTAAGTCTATAATTTCTTGTGCTCCCAATAAATTTCTATTAGCACCTAGCACCACATGTGCTTTGCCATTAGTGGACTTTCGCTTGCTGTTGATCTTAATATCAGCAACTCCTGCCACACTCAACCTCTTTCCACCTGCGCCAACCAAAATTGTGGAACTAGGAGAGAGCGGCAAGTCCAAAGACTTTTGAGTTCCCTCTGTCAACACAGTGACATCCGCCCCAGTGTCTAGACAGAAAGGAACGTCTTGGCCATGGACCGAGAGCGCGAGTCTGAAATCACCAGCCAGTCAACTAGAGTCCCGGTTAGAAGCTAGCCTGACCTTTTTATCGCTATTGCGGCCTTTCCCTGATTTAAAGGGGCACTCGCTCTCCGCATGATATTTACCGTCGCATGTACGACACCTGTTTGGTCTGCCGCACGCACCTGCCATGTGCCCAAGTTTCTTGCAAACATTGCATCTAACTTGGGGGCAATCTCTAACAAAGTGATCAACTGCGCCACACTCATAACAACAGTCATCGCTTCTCCGGTAGGGAGAGTCACGGCGCCTCCGCCGGTAACTATTCCTGCCCACACGGTCCTTGGGGTCGTCTGAATCGCTGTTAACGCTATAACGGCGATAGCGATAACGTCCTTTGTGGCTACTTTTCCGGCTGTTAGAGCCGCCTTTGTAGCCACTACGACGCCCAAAGCGTTCCTGACTACCCTCACGGCTGCTAGAGCCGCGTCCGTAACCATCGTAACGCCCTTGACGTTCTCGACCCTTGTAGCCGTCTCTGCTACCATCCCTTCTCTTTCGCCAACTGTCCCGGTCTTCTCGCCTCCGTACCTCGCCAACCTCCTGTTTGACACGCTGCTGTGCCCCACCGCCTGTCGCCTCCGAAGAGACACGAGCCCCTGGGGTCGGCACCGCAGCATCCTGTGTCGCACTAAGTTGGGCGGCAGCAGGTCGAGTCGAACTAGACTCCGCCGCGATCATCTCTGAAGCCTCTTGCGCTACGTTTCTGGTTCGAAGAAGGTTCGTCAACCTCTCCCAATCCAGATCATTTTGGGCCATTAATTCCCTACTCAATTTTAGGCAAGCTAGCAAAAATATTTGCACCCACCCTTCTTCCAGCCATAATTCTATTTTAATTCGAAAAATTACAACAGAATCTACTGAACAGTATCAATGGTAGAACGGTCAACTGAGATCCGTTCGTGTATCTATGGTGTCACCACACCTCAATGCACCTCGCCGAGCGTCTACACACTCCACAATTGTCCAACACAATTCAATATACTCACCTCTACTTATCACTGTATTATCGTATTAATTTAGCACTACACTATCGTACAACCTAGCTCAATCACAAACGTATTACTCTTCTCCTGTAAGTAAACACTCGTGGTACCATGTAAACTAGTGCTAATCTAGTTTAGTGGGTTCTTAACAAGTATCTACTTAGCAGGAGGCAAAACAAACACGTTAACACTCACCGAGCTTCTAGTCATAAGAGAGCGAACCCCGGTTTTTCCTCGGCGGTCTCGCGACTTTCTCCTTTCCGGTCAAGCCGGAGTTCTCGCGAGCCGAGTATATCACAGTCGGATCGGGTTTTTCCCACTGAAAGCCTCACGCAGGAGGCAAAATACGTGGGAACTCTTTATTTTAAACAGTATACCAGCAAAAATTTTCCCTTCCCTTCCTCCTTTCTTTCCTCTCTCTTCCCCTTCTTCCCTTTTTTCAGTGTTTTTAATTTTGCTTTCGGCTTGTATTTGTATCTAAAGAGTATTTCAACAATATTCCTTCGATATTTCATATTTACATCATATAATATCTATTTCTAATACTGCTATGTGAATCAAAAAAAAAAAAAAAAGAAAATGAATTAATGAATCAAATGCCATATACAAAATATTTACAATGATATAAATACAACATTGATTACAATGTCCCCGGGCCAAAAGTTGCCAAAAAGGGTGTGCCGAAATTATCAAATTCCATCTCCGATTTCTCGAGTGGTTCTAGGCCAGAAAGAATTAAAATAAGCTTTGGTTTTTATTGATGGTACATACAACCCTCCCTCTTGACGAGTATTATAGATTTGTTCGGGCTCTTGCTTATCTTTAATCACCCCACTGGCTGTAGCTTTGCAAAACAAATTCACTCTTAATTCCTTTCGTCTATCTTTTAGCAATTGTATATTACTACTCTCCTTTATAGCAGTGTAGCTAACTTGCCCTCGTAAATCAAAGATGAATTTCACAGCCTTATTTTGTAACTTTTCTAGTTGTTTGATGTCTTTATCAAAATAAGGGTCCCATGCTACGCAACCATATTTTAAAATTGGTCTTATGAGAGTGTAATATGCCAACTGCCTGGTTCTTGTATCGGCCGGTTGTCATGGACTAAAACACATAGCACAATATAAGCAAGGAAGACAACACTTAGAGTAAAGCCAGCCTAGCTTCACTGCATAAGGTTTTGCATAAATGTCTACGTCTGAAATTGTTGAAGTAGTGCAAACGTTTTACTTGTTTGCACGAGTAGGCTACTTGGTGCTTCCAAGTTATTTATATAATGAAAATGTATATGGTAGTTTCACTAGTATCGGTCATTATTTCATGAGCATAGGTGGTACATGAGAGAACAGAAATTACAAACGGGCTCATATCGCCAGCAATACATGCATTGTGAATGGTGGTGGTGAGAAGCAACAGAGAAGTCTGCAGTTCAAACATCGCAACATCGCATTCACTCTTCAATTACATTCAACAGAATTAGACATCAAATAACCGAGAAACAGGAAGGTTTAGCATTCAAAACATTCAATAATACACAACTTTCAAAAGTCGGTGTCTGGCAGGAAAAGTCCATTGCAGATCTTCATATACCAAAAATTAATATATAGATGTAGCGGCTGCAGTGAAAGAATATTTTCACGATGAACATATTATTTTAACCTTTTAACCTTGCTGTTGTATGGGTGCAATTGTGTTTGGGCAAATGGAATCATTAAGGCATTGATGCTTCATGCGTTTGTAACCAGCCCAGTGGAGAGGTTAAAATTTTTTAACATAATGTTTTACAGTAGCTGCTATAAGTCAAATTCTGATATATTACAGGCTACAGTAGGCTTCAGATTAGGCCCGCTATAACTTTTCTAAAAAATGTTTACAGTTGGAAACGTCAATATAATGGTACGATGTTTTTGTAATATTCTCTTCTCTCTTTCTTCTCACCGCCTCCTGTTTTAAAAATACTGGGTATTTTCATAGCAGCTTCCTTGTGCTTTTTCTTCTACAATAAGATGTAAGCAAAGTGCATTAATTTAATAGCTAAATTGTAATTTTAATAGTTTAGAAGCAATAATAAATTATAAAAATATTATTATATATATATTGTTTTTGTGAACTAAACAAAAGGGTATGTCAATTAAAAAAACTGAATTAAAGGAAAAACCTGAATAGCTGATTGAAGCGTTAATGTTAAAGGCTTACTTGCAACAAAATTTACATTACAGTTATTTGGTATCAAAAGATTCAACACCTCTTACTCTGCTGTGTTGTAGATACAAAATATGTGAAAATGTGATTACAAGCTCTTAAAAGCCCAAGAGCGAACAGTTAATCGCCGCCATCATGAAACCGCCGTAGCTAAAATAATGGGTATTTTCATAAGTTTTTGTGCTTTCTCTTCAGCAATAATGTAGGAGCAAAGTTCCTTAATTCGATGGCCGAGTTCCAATTTTAATAGTCACACATGTTGTACCTATGAGCAGAAACGGACTAATTGTAACCAACAAACATTTAAATTGTAAAAAAATAAATGAAAGATTAGAAATATTCTACACTGTCATCACCTTTCATTTTTTCATTCCACTCTCATCATCGGTCATTGTAGCCTACTCCTGATATTTTTTTGTGAAAATGTGATCTATTCATATAGGCCATACTTTGGTCAGTTCTTAGTCTTTCTTAAAATGGCCAAAAGGAAAATCATGACGCTGAGACATTGCCTGACATGGGAGAACTGTTTTGGGGGTCTTAACTGCAGCCTTTGTGTAACATATTAAACTCATAAAATACTAAGTGGATGCACTTTACATTACCATTACCCTACATCACAATTGACATCACAATGCCTAGACTATATTACCTAATACATTACCTTCACACTATACTAGGGTTGCACGATAGCTCGATGGTCAATTTCAAAGTGCGATAGTTGTCTTTCTCGATATGAGTATGTTGCCTATTTTAGCCTATCGAAACATCCAAAACAAATATATCGTTATCGAATAATAGAATAATATAACTCGATAGTTATTGCCCTCGAATAGCTCGAACACATGGTTAACTCAGACGGATTTGTTTGGTCTGTTCCCACGCAATGATAAATTGCTTTAGATAACTCAACTTCAACTTGGTTAACTCGAACAGTTTTTTTGCCCAACGGCTACTACGACGGTTGATATCGCTTTAGAATATCGCTTTATTCCAAGCCATATAGACAAACCTCAATTTTAGTAGTTCTTAGACGTCGTTATTACTATCATTGGCAGAATATTTTCGGTAACGACTTTTGTAAAAGTTTGCAATAATCAAATTTTGCCAATCATCCGATTAGCGATGGCCCTCCAAAAGCAAAGAAAAGTGAGCTAACCTTCGGATAAACTTAAAGAAAAATTGGCAAACTTGATATTGGTTAAAATGATGATATACAGCAACCCTGTATATCATTCCTGGGGGCTGTATATCATTGGTTACAATGCTCAAAAAAGATGTCTTTTCTTCTTAGAATTTCAATGGCAATGAGGTTTGTCTAATTTTAATCTGATAACGTCCTGACAAACCCATCTCTTCAAACAACAAACCAATCTCAAGTGATAGAAAAGTCGCGATACTTTCTGATGAAATTTTTTTTTTAACTTTACACTGGAAGCCGGTTAATTTGCAACAAGCCATCTATGCATTTTATTTATATATAGTTTGTACATTTATCTACTAATAAATACAAATGTACATGGACTTGTGAGAGTGCTCTGATAACTTGAACGCTCTGATAACTCGAACACCTTTTCCTATTCCGTCCCACAATCCTTGATCTTTTCAGTCACGATAATTCGATAGTTTTACCAGCTGCCAAGTCACTCGATAACTATCGGTGAACTCTGTCTGCTCATTGATAATTCGATACTATCACTATCGGTGGGACCACTCCAACGATAGTCGGTAACACGTTTTCAAACAACAAATGCCATCCCTACACTATACTACCTACAACTGTTAATACCCTAGGACACTTAAATTTCGCTAGTATTCAGTTTCGTGAGTAGCATACAGAGTAAAATTTCATTGCACCTTAATTTCGCAGCTCTGATGAGTGCGAAAATAGAGTGATGTGAAAATAAATGCAGTGGAACAAACATAATTAGATTCCTCAGGTTCAGTTCACCGCATGCCTGTATTCACTGGTTGCAAGTTTGGGCGGCTAATGTTAGGTGACTAGTTATGAACATCTAGGGGTGTTGAGGGGGCGGTGTAAGCCCTCAACAGGTTTTTCTTATGTAGGTCCTCAACCGGGCCTCTCGTGTGAAGTTTTAAAAAAAATTATCGGAAATATCAACATTTTCTTATTTTATTTTTTGAGATTGGTTTTGTTTTAGGTGATGTGACTGATGAGACATTTTTTAAATTAAAATAGGCAAACCTTACCGCAATTAAAATGCTCAGAAAAAAGACATCTTTTTCTTTTGAGCGTTTGAAAAAAGATTAATTTTGCTGATTTTATTTTAAGTTAAGAGACATGGCCAAGCGGATGTTTGGTAAAACTTGTTATTTTGCAAACCTTTATAAAAGTTGTTAACAAGAATATTTTGCCACTGATGATGATAATAATGATGCCTAAGAACTACTAAAAGTTGATGTTTGTCTCGATGGCTTCGAATAAAGTGATATTCTACAGTGATAAAAACCGTCTCCATAGCCGTTGGGCAAATAACTTTTCGAATAAATGATGTTGAGTTATCTGAAGCAATTTATCATTGCGTGGGAACAGACCAAACTAATCCGTTCGAGTTAACTTTCTGTTTGAGATGAAGTGTTACATTTTATCCGAGGGCGAGTTATCAGAGTTTGACTGTACTTGGCCACGGAAAGTTCCTAAAAAGTTGGGACGGTTCGGCCAGATGCCCGCGGAAATACGGGGCTGGTTCACCTATAAGAAAAAATTTCAATTTGGGAATAGTTTGTAATTGTGAACCGCAGGTAGAATGGTGTGGGCGTGGTCGATAATGCAATTTGATCGCTTGTTGCGATTTGTTTCTTGGACTGTCAATGAACAAAGCTATTTAATTTCGCGTTTTCGCTCGTTCGTTATGATAGTTTAATTTCGCACATGAAATTTTTGCGAGAGAATGACTCTGCAAAAATGCGAAAGTTAGATGAGGCGAATACATAGTGTGCTAGGGTAAGCTGCTTTTGTTACTCCTGCCTGTGCCATGCATTCATCTGGTGAGGCTGAGAGCCCAGCGTGTGACACAATGTTGTTATGTATATTATAACCAACGTAATGAATATCTTCGCTATTATTGATTGCTGTACTCAGTTGAAAGCATAGTCTAAAGGGTAAACTCGTGGCCTTTAGAGCTAGAAGCGCCAAGATCCAATTATCTGTGAAGCGTATTTTTGTCCCTAAATTCTGATCTCTCTCACTGGACAGGCAGACTCCCACAATAATATATTTTAGGCAAATGCCCGGCAGAGTTGCACGAGTGATAAACGGCAACGCAATGAATTTGAGTAACATACTTGGTAATCCAGCGAAGGTAAACTTATATTTACTAAAACATTGACCGCGTCTTTCAGACGACTAAATAATAGTTACGTCTTGCGTAACTATAATCAACTGTTTAGTTAATGACTCCATGAACTTAAAGCTTGATTACTTTAACCGATGCAATAAAAATGCTAGCAGCCATTGAAAGTTTTTCTATCATAGTGTAGTGGATTACATTGCTGGCCTACCGACAAAGAGGTTCTGAGATCAAATCATCTGCGAGTCAGATTTTTGATTCCTAATTCTTAATCACAATAACTGGACTGACGACAAACTTTGAGAGTAAAGGTATAATCTTTTGCAGAACTATGATCAGGCACATTTCATCCAAGTCCTTCAGCTAGCTCTACCATCATAAGCTCATAAATATACTCCTGAATATATTATGAATGAGTCAGTTATGTTAGATTCCAACACATTCACAACACCCAAACACTAGTTTCCATTTCAGTAAGTGCTTTTGTTATTCCCTATTTATTGTAATGACGTCATTCCAATAAGCCAAAACTTCCCTCAAGCTATTTGCAGTGTACACGCAGTCACAACCAGCCAGGCTATGTTCATTAATTGTATGCAAGTTACAATTTTAAAACGATTCTGTGGAAATCTCAAGTTGAGCTGGAGGTTTTTGGAGATGTCTAAACACTTGTCAAACAGCATTTCTGTGATCTTTAGTAGTTGTGGTTTTGCTGTCTCATTCTTCACTCATCAGTTTTAATCTTGACTGTGAGTTTTCATGCTCTTAAAGTCTGATGAGATAAAAAGAGAAACATTTGAGTTTATTTTCTAGTCTCAGATTCCCATTGCCTTCTATTATTCAGTTGTCTTCTCTTTATCATTTACATGTATTTAGTCAGTTTACCCTATTCTATTTTAAACTATCACCACAATAGTCCATGATTGCGGTTTTAAGTCACATGACAGAAACAACGTGTCATCTTATTTGTGGTTCAAATCCTATTTTCAAATTTAAAGTTTTCAACTTTTCATTCATTTGAAGCATCTACATACATCTGCACTCGATGTTTACAATCTCAGTGCTGCTGCTTGAATCTGCCAGCCATATTTTAAAATCAGAGCAAACCATGAACTGATTACTAAGTTTACTCTGACTGCCACTGTAACTGTGTATTTCTATAAAATTCTCATAGTTCAAGTCTAATCTGTCCCTTTGGTTAATTACAGTCTCCAATATGACAGCTGGCTTCAAAAAGGTTTTGCTATTATACGGTTTTTACATTCAGGAGTTATCTGCTCTTCAATGTTCAAATAATCTGATTGTTCAGCCTCATTAACTAACATATGGAATAGAACAATCATGGTGCAACAATATATATCATAAATTAGGGATACTTGATCTACATGTATCACATAGAACTGCACATGTCTGTAAATTGGGAGTAACACTCTCCATATGCATCTCACTCTAATGATTAGAAAATGATCAATTAGCAACTCTAATAAGAGCATTTGTCACATTCATCAACCATGAATCTTCTACAACAAGCATTTCATTATCAGAGCATTTATGCCTTACCTATTTAGAGAGATTTCATGTCATTACTAATATTTATTTTTAAAGAGATATTCCCTTATTCACCACCCACAAGACTTGCTTATCTCAGCTCATCATGTGCCCTGATCATCACAACTACATGTAGCTGCCGTATTTCTTGTGTAGGCTTCCTGTTACATTGTGCTGTTCCCTTCCCAGTTACTCGCTTATTCTGGCAGTTATAGTGTCGTGCCAGGTAGGTTAGTGGTTGGTTCCAGTTTCAGCATCCCATTACTTCCGTTAGAGAAGGCTTGGTACATGTCATGTCCGACAGAAAACAAGAGTAAGAAAAGTTTAGACTCTTTTAGAACTTTTTCATTTCAAAGAATCTCCCTGGTTTTTATTTTAAATTTTCACCTTGTGTATTAAGATATATTACCGGAAAACCTCTAACTGAACGCTATGGCACTCTATTTTCTACCCTTTTTACAGTGGTGGTCAATTGGAGGTGGCATTCATATAGAGGCAGGCATTGTATCTTTTGAATTGCTCGTCAGAATTCTCGAAAGATAAATTTAGCTCTATTACGGGCGAAGCGAAACATAAATATTATCACTATTAAACATATTCGTATCGTTTACATTAATACCGATTTTTATTATGGTTAGCGATTAATTATCAATACAATTTGGTGGGCCCTTTTCTACTGATCACTTGATATTATGGGTTCATAAAGGTCAAAGTGACAGTCAAATAGAGGTAGTATTCAAATGTAGGTAGCAATCAGAGGTTTTACGGTATATCAGATTTGAATTGTTATAGGGAGAGTGTTATTGTAGGATATCAAAGTACTTTTATGTATTGCTAGTCAAAGCATCTAGAGATGTTAACAAAATGATATCTCACTACTTTTTGTCTCCCTTATAATATCTTCTTGTTCATCAATAGAAATAGAGCCATACCTCAACATACGAGCCTAATTAGTTCTGGAACATAGTTCCCATTTCAATTCTCATATCTCAAAACAATTTTTCTTATGTATTTAATAAATAGGAATTAATTGGTTCCTTCCAGTAGAATAAAGAAGCTAAAGTGGATATTACATTGGAAATGTGTTTTTTATTGGTTTAATTCACCACCTGCAGTCACAAAGTAACAAGCACCTATCTAATGGGTATGGTCTACAATAATTATTTAGATAATTAGATGAGTAACAAGTAACATATCTAATGATTATGATCTACAATAAAACAACATCTTTATATGCAGTACTGTATAGAGTTCTCACCTTCGAGACAGATGGTATAGAGGCTAGCGGTGGTTCAGGAAATACTTGACTACAACTCATTCTGAACACTACACTTTTGTTACGCTACGCAACAGTAAAGATACTTTACATTTAACTTAAATTAATTTAGCTGATTACGCATACAATTATAAATAAGTTTTTATTTTACCTTAAGCTTATTCAAATTTCGTTTTCCATTTTTGTACTTTTCGAATAAGATCATTTTGCTTCACTTTTATACTTTTTATCACTTTCACTCACAGCTAGCTTTCTTTATCATTTTTATCCGAGGAGAAAGAATGAGTGATGCTGTTCTCGTAAGCATTGAAACTGTCTCGTATGCTAGTATCTCTAATTGGTCTCATATCCCAAGCCATGTATTGGCTCAGAATTCATCTCGTGTCTCAAATTTCTTACCAGTTGGAACGTTCTTTTATCAACGCATACAGTGTTTCTATTGTTCGTTTCACAAAGGAAGAGAGTGGATGTTTACATAGGATTAATATAGCTATCTAAGAATATATTTGTACTATAATATATTAGTAAATATATTACCAAAAATTCTGTCACCACTCGCAGGTTTCATTGCTGATTTTTTAACCTAGTTTATCAAGCAGTTTTATATAACCTAAATTCTGTGGTGATTGTCACAAAAGGAAAAGATGAGAGTCAGCAATATAGTAGCCCGGTGAAGTTTTGTTTACAAGCTATACTATGTGACAGACAATCTGGTGAATGCCAGCTGGTCACATTGGTTGAGTGCTCTCTTCATTTCCATTCACTGATTTAAAATAGCTCAACTTTTAGCACTGGGTGGTCCCTCATTGTGTGGCAATAGCTAAAAACTGTCAGTTTGAGTTCAACAATAGAGGATAGTAGGTGGGCCTTGGGTGTGATGCAGAGGGCTCGAGGTCAACTCTATGGTGAAACTCTCTGTAAGACATAATAGTAACACGTAATAATAGTAATTATAATATTAATAATAGTAATGTTTGTAGTACTTTATAGCTATCAACTAAAACTAGTAATTTATTGATAATACTTTGTTTATAGCTCTGTTTCTCTTGTTTCCTAAACAGATAGAGAAGTGGTATCACATGTTTTAATTCCATCCTGTATCACACCTGTATTATTTATTAACGATTTTGTGTGTTTATATGGAATTCTTATATAAGGCGCATCATGGCGAGTAACAATCATGCTAATCCTTCCATGACAGTTTCATCTTATTTTACAATTTCAGGTCAACTTAATAAAAAGTTTGATATCATCAAGAATTTTATTACTCTTCGATAACTATCTGCGGATTAGATACGCCCAACCAAAGGTTGACAATGTACGCTCACTACGCATGGGGATTATTCTGTACTTTGCTCGTATGAAACTATGTCATATGCGGAGGAACTTTGGCTGAATGACAGATCAAGTTGACTTAGAGGGTATGTCAGAGGATATTCAGTTTATAATTTAGAATTGTTTACTGCTAAAATTACCATGAAACCTCAATATGAATGACATTGCATTCTATTTTTAACCTTTTCCCAATTTATAATAGCGGTCAAATAGATGGTAGTGTTGTATTTTGCAAATAGCTCGTCTGAATTTTAAAAGGTAAGTTTGACCCTTTGTCTGGCGAAGTCAATGTCTTAACCCTTAATCTCATCAACTCTTTTGAAAGCAATAAATCTGCTAACTTGTTGAGGATCTCTAAATAATAAATTTGGGAAGCCGAGTAATATCTCTACTAGTTGATATCTATTGCTTGCAATTAATCCGCGATGATTCGTATAGCAGGTGATTCTGTTGCCCTGCCTTGAAATTTGTTAGTGCTTCAAATTTTTTATTTTGTTATAAGTTTGGAGGTATAATATCATGCTATACTGTATTTAACACAGTTGCATACTAGCTCATTGCACTCATCGATATGTTTGCTGCAGTTTGCAGTCAAAACTGACAGGATAACCGTAATGATGCTATTAAATAATATATGCTATAAATCTGGAGCTTTACAAGCTTTATAGTAATAAGTTATCAGATGTCACAAATGTATACATTCACGAACAAGTGACAAACAAACCGTACTTACTACCTGCAGAAACAAAAATTAAGATCTTTGAAACTGAATATTTGCTCGTCAGCTTCGCCGATTGTGTTCCGATTGTTGCATTCGATAGAACAAACATCTTTTGGCTATTCAATACCTTCTATAGTGTTTTCTGATCTCAACTCTTCTTCTGCGCCGCTGAACTAAATGATATTAACGTTCAAACAACTTTTTGAGCAGAGCGAGACAACTACAGGTTGCGTTTCGTGCAAATGATAAACCTATAGCGGCATCGCTAAGCACAACTTTTAGACTAAAACTAGTCACTCACATAGCATCGTAAATATAAACCGTTTTTTACATACATCAAAGTATCAATAGCGTGTCAAACCAAAGATCTACTTTTAGCAGGGCAGTATCCACCTGTTTGAAAATGGTACTGCAGGAAAAGTCTAAGAGAGGTACCGAACGCCCTCTCAGTTGGGGGAGGGGGGTCTGGGGATCCTCCTCCGGAAAAATCTTTAGTATGTATAACTAGTCAAAATGGTGCAAATCTAGCACACTTGGCTTCTGATGGGCACATGTTTTAACAGCAATTTTTTATAAATAACTGTTTATTGAGATTGTCTTTAACAACGCTTATTAAAAATATAATGTGAATGAGAGCTGCAAAAGGGGTTGGCCACTGCTAGCATGAGGTAGAATTATCACCGGGTATAATGCTGAATGGTGTAGAAGACGAGTAGTCTCCTATGAAATAATTTATTTAAATAATATTGTAGAGTTGAATGGTAAAATTAATAGAGCACCATGTTAAAAATAATGCACTTATACCATAGTCTATAATACTGAGCAAGTAGTAGTAGATTTAAGTTTGAGCTATCAAATAATATTTGATCAAATAATATTTTATTTTACCGTTTGGAAAGTCAAGCCGATGTTGACTGGTATTTTCAGCTTTTATTATTTTCCAAGGAGGCGCGATTTCTTTAGCACAAAGCAACGCCTTTCGGGTAATCGTTTCATATCTTAATTTATCGACTAATATCTTGTTGATGATATTTAAAATTTACTAGCATTCATATCCTTTGTTTAACGTTCCGAGACGGCAGCTTAATAAACGTCTACCGAAAGCGACATAAATGCCGTTTCCCCACGCAACCGATAAACGACCTTTTGGCAATTTTGCCAGCCAAAGTGATAAAATCAAGCAAAAATGACATGAATTCCGGGATTTTTATCTTCACAAATAGGTACTACCATGGCAGTAGCTGCAGTATAGGATGATACGGCCCTGACGATTAGTCTAATACAGATATTATTCATTTTTACTGTGTTGCTTTGAAAGCTAATTATAATCGTTTGTTATTAATGGAACCGAGTCATTATTACTACAATTTGGAGAACAATTTTTTACTTGCTATTATGGGTTTGTAAAGTTAAAAAAATGTCGAAGTGATGTTCAAATGGAGGTAACATTCATTTATAGGTTTTACAGTAAGTTAAAAAAATTGAAAAGAATTTATCTACTGCTTTTTGATTGCAGATGCTAATACCAAACTTTGTCTTTATAAAAGTTGTAATAATACTTAAATAGTGTTCACTTACTGCTAGCTTGCCTTGGCACATGATAAACTGACCAAAGATAAAATATCTAATTTTATTGATTTAAGCTGGCGTACCTTATCACAATTATGGCCACATTTTGCAATGAGCAGACAAATCCTTATTTCAAACAAAACTTCATGTGTCTTTGAAAAGCGTAACAAGCTTTCAAGCATCCTTGACTTCAATGTGGTTTATTATCTGCCCTTAAACTATGTGTTTAGTATTTGGGAATGTATATGAGAAGCACTAGCCTTAATTTGTAGACCTTGACTAGTACCTGCCTCTAGCTATCTTACTATGTGTGACATTGGCTAGCAAGTGTCTATAAGTTATGCATTGTTGTTGCTAGCTGAATGTGAGTAGCTGATATGCTGGGATATTTAACATACATGTACTTACTTGAGTCTTTAAATATTTTCATTAACTATTTACTGTGTGTGATTGATTATTACTAAAATGTAATATAAAACATTGTATTAAGTACCTACATATTAATCAAAAATATTAATTAAATATTAAATATTTACTGTTTGTGATAGACTATTTCTAAAATGTAATATAAAACATTGTACTCAGTACTTACATGGTAATCAAAGACGGATATTTATCTTGAGTTCTATTCAATTGTAGCAACACGGATTGAATAAAGGTTTATTTTATAAAATTTCCTATTCGTCACATTACTGCCAGTGGTCACAATGTGAATATTTATAGTGTCCGAGGCCATGCTGTTACTAGTAAAAGTAACATAATGTTTGTTATTTTATTATATGAAATTAAGCAGATAAACTTCACTTTAAATACTAAACAGAAAGTGAAACTAACCAAGGCTGTGGAACCAGCCAATCATGAAGCTGCAGTAACAACTAGCTCCTGTTCCTTTATTCAATATCTGATAAATTCATCATGAATCACTGTTTGAGTTGATCTTATTCAGCTCAGCCAATCAGGAGACAGATAACATTATTATAGCCAGCTACAAGCTATAAAGAAGCCTGTAGTAGTCAGAGTGGGTGACAAACAGAATAGCAACAGGTAAGTATAACTTATATATTATATTAGCATCTGTTGATATTGTACTTAGGGGAAGGTGGGGGAGGTTGAGCCACATTTTCTATTTTTCAAGTTAATTTTTAAACTATTGAAACTATTCTCACAAAAATTTGAGATTAGTGTACCCCACAATGTTTAGCAGCAGTGCGTCAAAGAAAAAACCTGTAAAATAATGCTTTTGGTTTTTACAATGATTTTAGTAAAGGTCTTCCCCTGGCTCTACCTGCCCCACACTTGGGGCAGGTAGAGCCATTCAATAATTTGTTATGGGGCAGGTCGAGCCACTCACATAAATGTAACCAAACAGTTGCAAACTTTAAATGATCCTGGAGAAGAACCTTATGCTGTCAATACAACAAGGTTGCTTATTACGAACATATTATTTTGGTAAATATTTTAAAAATATTGATAAAAAACTATTGTTACAGGATTAAAATATAATTTGTGTTAGAACTAGACTAAAATATTGCTATGTAATCACTTAACAAATGTTTGTTTGGAACTTTGCAATCAGTCATTTATTGAACATTGAAGCAACTAATATCTACTGAAAACATAACCTTGCTCACTAGTCGACTGGTTCTACCAACTCTAATAGGATTACCCAGGTCCATAACAATATTCTCTTTTCCAATGTTCTCATCCATGTCCTGTTTCTCAGGGTAGATAAAAAAGGCCGCACTACCACTAGCTTTATGCATAAAGTTTATTTTGTACAGGTTGTTTTCTACACCGATAATAGCTCGACATAGTAGGTTTGAGTTTTTCTCCGGGTGGCATATTTCACTAGTACATGACTGTTTATAGTTAGTGTTTCCTTTGTCAGTTGAGTAGCTATATCATGAACTAGCTCGTCATCCATGCTGTCACTGTCTGTATCTAACATCTTTTTTGCTAGTTCTTCTGGTGTGGATTCATGCCTTTGTTCTGTGATCTCGCCTTCGATAGAATTTTGTTTCTTCCTAATTTTCTGTTTAACAGAACCCCTCCTCTAGTCTGATTTTTTTCTGGGGTGTCAGTCAGTATTGCAGACCTTGTCTTTTTTTCTTTTACATCTAGATCGATTTCCGAGTCCTGCGGTAGGCAGAGGCATAATTTGTTGGCGTATGACTTTTCTCTTAGAAGCTGAAGCCTGAATAGGAGTGTACTTTTGAGCGAAAGTAGTTTGTAGCATATCATTATTAGTAACAGTAGCAGAGTCTCATGAAGACACTCAGAAATATGAAAAAAGGTGGTATGTAATTTCCACCTGCACTTATTGCTCAGCACAAAGTAGAAAGTTCGCCACGCTCATGGGATGCAACGGCTCCAACCTGTTTTTTACCTTTAGAGCTAATCACTTCAGCAAGCACCTGGACAGTTGCAATACCCACTTCATCTAGATTATATATCTCCCAATTGGTTTGGGGGCAGGTTGAACCTGGCTCAACCTGCCCCCAAGCCAATTGGCTTAACCTGCCCCTTATGCTCATGTTGAATTCAAATGCCAAAATAAATAAATATCTTTGGAAGTCGTTGGTAATTTAAGAAGAAATTAACATAAACATGCTGCTTCTAAATATATGTTAATGAGAAGATTGTAAACAAAAATGGGAAAAAAATACAGTCGGTTGATTATGGTAGACGATAATTACTTTTTAGGGTGTTTTCCACTATTTTAGAAATATTTTATTTACCATGCATCTGATGCAATTGCCAATGGTTTTGAAATGGCTGACATTGAGCGTTGACCTTCTGGAAAAGAACACAACTTTTAATGTGTAATGGTTTTCAAAAAAATCACTATGGCTCAACCTGTCCTCCGGCTCAACCTACCCCACTCTCCCCTACTGGGAATAATAGAGTAGATGTGGAGAGACACTGAGTCAGTGTGATTATAATATAACTCTGACCTCCTGAGACTATCATTCTCTACTCTGAGGAGACTCATAGAGTCTGTCATGTAGTGAGGTTAAGTTAAGGTCAGGAGGCTCTGGTCTCATTCCTCAGTTATAATCAGACCAGCAAACACTTCCTACTGCAGATATTTCATGTTTCTCAGCTCTGTCAGAGTCTGACATCCCTGGCCTTATTTAATACTCTGTAAATATCCAGGGTTCACCTGCAGCCACTCTGTTATTGTTGGCAGCTTTCCAACTCTGCAGTTGAGTCACATTTTGTACTCATTTCTCTATCATATTTTACTGTATGCAGCAGCTAATAGAGTGCAGTACATATGTTACAGTTGAACATGGAAGGATTGTTGAAGGATTATGTGAGGGAGAGAAAGATAGAGATTAGGGCTTTGAGGGCAGCCTTAGAGTCAGTCCAACCAGCTGAGCTTCTGAGGCTACTGATTACTATCAAGCATGACTCATGGACAGCTGTTATGATGTCTGCAGTAGAAGACCACACAGAAATCTGTCGTCTGCTTCTCTCACCAATCAGAAGAACAGCAGACGAGTTGCTCTGGATGAAGGAGAAGCATGGATGGACAGCACTACACCTTGCTGCATGGAAGGGAGACAACAGTCAGTGTGTAGAGCTACTGATAGACACAGTGAGTGATGAGAGGAAGTACAAGTTTGTAGCTGAGAAGGATGAAGGAGGTAACACAGCTATAGCACTGGCTGCATGGTGTGGAAGTAGCAAGTGTATAGAGTCTCTCCTCTACAACTTCTCCTCACTACAGAGAGACTCCCTATTAAACATACAGAATAACATCCTCTACACTCCACTACACAGGGCAGCATACAAAGGAGAGACAACTGCTCTGAAGGTCATGTTAGGATCCGTGTCTCTAGTGACTGTCTCTTCACTCCTCAACATAAAGAATAAACACAAAAGGACTCCATTAGAGGCAGCTGAGTTTAGGGGAAATAAGGAGTCATCAGAGCTATTAAAGAGATGGGAGAAGCAGCCAGTAGTAGAAGGTAGGATTGTTATACAGTGTGATACCAGCTACTCACTTGAACTGTTCTACTGCTAAACTCTTCAGTCTCAGCAACTTTCTACTGAAAATCTAAACTAAATGCTAGTAATTCATTCATTGTATACATTTACTGTTGAACCCTGGGACATACCCTGGATAATTACATCTCTATTTTCTGTAAACTCACTGAGTCTTGCATAGACAGAGTGCTGTTTGTCTCCAGTCTCCAGCTGAACAGTTTATAGTCTGAGTATTTAAATTAATATTAATATTCAAAACTGGTAGGATTGAAGTGATGTTAGCAGCTCTTTAAATATCAACTCCTTGTGGCAGACTCAGTAGCTTGACTCTCGTGTTCCACACTATTCTGTCTGTTAATATTTCTGTATTTTGAAATGTCTGAGATGTGAATAGTAATGATACTATGATTATTGTATGTAGTGGTAGACTAGTGAGTCATTCCTTCAAGCTGAGGTTAGAGGTTAAACATTACACTCCTTTTTATGAATAGCTAATCATATATGCAGCAGTTTTTGATGGAAAGTAGAAAGTATTACAACCATATTTTACACTGCTGTAGATTATCCACAGCATTTTAATTGTTCCTAACATAACATGACTCTATCCTTTATCATGTTTAGTAGTGGACTGAATGATAGGCTAAAGTACATGTTGTAGCAGCTTCTTGCTTTAATATTCAGGCTTTTAATCTATAACAATACTAATCTTTGATATAAATATTAAAATTAGGTTAACTTTTTCTTATTTTACAAACTCTAAGATAATGTGTGCTTCCATTTTCTATGACAGATGCTAACAGGACCAGCTAGTGTGGTGCTGCGTTCTGTTAGAGTTTCATATTTACTGGTGCTGCTTAGAGAATTCCTTATCAAACAGCAAGATTAGTTTTACCAGAGGCTTGACACCTAAAGACTGGTAGACGTGAAATGAGCTTCATTTTCTTCTTAGATTTTATTCGATCTACACTTATCTTTAATATTTTATCTTAATAGTAGTAGCAGCTCGACCGCTACTACTATTGCAACTCTCATGTCTTAAAACAAGCGGCAAGCTTTAGCAACCTGCCTGCCAGCCTTATGCCTGCTTACCAGCCACATCTGCTGGCACCTGCTTTTTCTGTGTCTATCTTACCGTGTCCACCGCTTGCTTGACCGTGCTTGTCTGCCACCCAGTTTGCCTGCCCGATTAGCAGAATCAATCACGGTCATTTGTGCCGAGCTGACAACGATTTCTCGCTTTTGCCTCCTAGAAGACAATGGTTATATGTTCTGGTCATTAAATAGACGAATTGATTGCCCTGTCTGCAAGCAAGTCTGCTCACTCTCACTGAGTCAAAAAATGATCTCAAGCTGTGCTGCCAAATCCACAATGATCACATGTTTCGCCTCCAAGTCGACCACCATTGTGTGTTTTTGTGGCGAGAGTTTGATTTTATCGCACTAATATGGAGTCGGTCTGCCAACCGGCCGCCGGTGTCAGTCAGCCTGCATATATATCTGCCGGCCATATAGCCGGGCTGATCAAGACAATTCATTATGCTTGCAGCTTGAGTCTGAATTCTGTTGAGCATATCTGTCAGGCCAGTCTTCCTCTGCTCGCAGGCTCCTGCCTATGTGCCTGCCTGCCTCTGCACCCCTCTTTCTATACACCCCTTTGCTTCTACACCCCTCCGCCTTTACACTTCTAGAATCGCCTGTGTTTCTATGGCTCTATGTACTATCCACATGTTCTTTTTTATTATATTGTAGCATTGGAAGACACTAAGCAACAGATAAAAACACTGCAAGAGAGACATGACCAGAAACTTTCCGCTCTACAGAAAAAAAGCGACCAGAAAATTTCCGCTCTACAGAGAGATAGTGAGCAGAAAGTCTCTGCTCTACAGGAAAAAACTGAGCAGCAGGCAGGAGGTAACTTCCTATGTAAATGTCTTACTAGTCCATTGTTAGTATAGTACTGAGGAAGATAAGTCAGTGGTGATAGACTAGTGAGTCATTCCTTCAAGCTGGTGTTTAGATATGAAACATTACAGTTCTTTACTATGAGACAATATGTGTTATCTCTTCTGTGGAAGGTGTATTAGGAACAGCTAGGGTGATGTTGCATTTTGGAGGAATTTAATATTTGCTAGTTCTTGGAGGAATTCTTACAAAAAACATCAAAATTTATTTTTGTGTTGCTTGGCTGGCAATAACTACAAAGTTTTATAACTTTTAAAAGAATTAAATTTTTCCTAAGGAATCGTGGATGGCTTATGCGTGTAACACACTAAGTGCTACTTCAATGCATCTAGTGGCCAGTCGTTATTCAGCCAAGGAAATAAGTTTGCTCTGGAATTAGAGAAAGTGTATAGAACTTTTGTCAAGCAACCAGCCTGCCGGAATGCATAGATCCGCATGTTCAAGAAAGTTTCGCCTTGCAAAAAGCTTGAGGAAATTTGCAGCGTTCAGCTCGCTGAACACTCCGGCTATTATTAGTAGTACGCTGGCCTCGGCTCCTACGAAAAGCACCTAACAGCCTGTTCGCCCCACCTACTTGGCAGTCAGCCAGCCAACCTGTCACAAGCCTGCGTGAGTCAATGAAGCTCATGCGCTTTTGATTTAAAGTAAAGGCCGATTGCGCAATTTCACTGCTGAGTACACGACTCTAGCTCACTCCACATAATCTGCCCGCTTACTTGTGTGCAAGATCGCCAGCTTCTACTATATACTACTATACTACTATATGCTACTATATACAATGCACGTAGAGTATATTTACAGAACAGCTCAAGACTGAGTTCGGCCACCCGCATCTGCCAGACTAGCTTGTTTCTGTCTCTGGGAACTTGCCTTTGCCTCTAGGCACTTGCCTCTGTGACCCACTCACTGCCTCTGCGCTTCTACATAGTCCCTGCTTCTACACACTTCAGTCTCTGCGCTACCATTTACATTCCTGCTTTCATGCCCATTCATTCAGTTCCTTCTGTAATTAACAATGCATATAAAAGCCTTGTTAGCAGGTAAATGTGCTAAGGTACATCTACTCACCAATGTATTCAGCACACACTGTCATTGTCAAATGTGAGCAGTGGAAGTGTTGAATATCTATCAGCAAGTTTTTTTCACTCTGTTGCAGCTCTGGATGACGCTAGACAACGAATTACAACCCTGCAAATAGAAAGTGACCAGAATGTATCAGCTCTACAGAGACAAACTCAGCAGCAGGCAGAAGGTAACTTTCTATGTTATTATTTCACTAGTCTATTGTTAGTACATTACTGAGGAAGAGAAGTCAGTTTCTTTTGTAATTGGCTATGCATGTCAGCGTTGGCAGATCTATTCACGTCCAAGCACAAATATAAGCAGTAACAGTGTGGCACATGTAACAAATGGTTTTTCACGCTCACTTTTATAGCATTGGTTGAGGCTAGACAGCAAGTTACAACGCTGCGGGAGGACAGTGAGAGGATGTTGTCATTATTACGGGAAGAGGCTAGACAACGGAGAGCAGGTACTTTTATTTCTTATAAGCCCTATAAGACTATCTATTCTCCACCTCATATCTTGACTATCTAGCATCACTCAATGCTAGTAACCTATAAAATACCTACTAGTATATTTTATACTAGCTGTGGTATTGCTCTGACGGTCTGATTCTATAAGGCTGTGGTTGATCAATCATGGCTCACTCCTGGTAACTTTATGTAGATATGTTTATGCTGCTTGAGTTACATAGTATGTGAGAATTTACTGTGTAAGTTCATGGTGTTAAATCAAAATGGCGGCAGTTTACCTTTTACACTGCCTTTAGCATGTTGATAGAGATTTGTCATTGTTATCTCCCGGCTCTTCAGTAAAAGTAACCCTCGTTTATATATTACTTATAATGAGAAATATCTGTTTATTCAGATTTGGCTGCTACTCAGCAGAGGCTGGAACGATTCGCTGTGTACCTACAGACTCCAGGTGATACACATTTGTCAGGCAATCAATGTCACCACCCGGATAGTTAAAAGCGTGGCAGCTGAGACTGACAATCTACCCAGACAGACACTAAATATGCCGAGTGACCTACGTTTTAGCCCAACCAGCCAATGAGCTATGACAAGAGAAATGACCAGCCTGCCCTCAAACCAGAGGGAAGGCTTATAGTAAATAAGGACACGCGAGCCCCACTAGACCCACCGCATTGTCAAAGTGATCACATGATCTTGTTCTCTGCATTGTAATACATCCTGCTTGTATTTTATTATTCTTGGTTAAATATACTTATTCTTTCAACCTTCTTTCTTCATCCATATGCAATGAACCGTTAGACTTTCTTTAACAATCACAATATATAACTAAATCTCTTCTTTTAAAATTCATAACTTTGCTATATGAAGCAGCAATGGAGTCACATTGATAAACATGACTAATAGTTCCTAATTGATGAAAATAACTAGTCTCCTGGGTATTCAAATAGCCTTTAGTTTAATAAACCATAAGGAATTTGTTGATGACCTTAGGCTATATCAAAGAGTGCACCATTAATTATAAGTTACAATACATTGTCTCATACCCAGCAGTGTAATGTCTGGTTCTTTATCAATCTAAATAAAACTTATGGGTTATTTCATGAAAAAGTCCACCAGATTAAAATTTACTGTTTATATAATATACAAAGAGCTGACGGCTGTCTCGCCTCCATTAATTGAGTTGAAAGGTGCTCCTTCCTGTCGCCATGATCTGGTGGAATTATTGACACAAATGGCAGAGATAAAATATATTATTCTCAGGATCTCTTGGCAACACCCGACATTATGGGTGTTGTAATGCTCTGATAAGATAGTCATTGACGTGGATTGTATACATAAGGAGTCTAAATGTCGAGAGTTTTGTTTATTAAGTGATAAGATATCAGGGGGCGTTGTAGTTGTAGTTAGAATGTGATCTAGTTTATCAGAGCTTTGATGCAAGCCATAACTAGTCACCTGCCTGGTTCACACACTTCAGCTACCTGTTATGATTGTCACTTTGTATAATACCAGATGAGGAATAAACATTCCTATAACAAACTTCCTAAAAAGGGAAAATAATCCAACTAACATTTGAGCTCTTAGCTAAGCAATTCAAGATGATTGGTACAGAAAAATTGAATTCACAAACTGGAACTGGTTTGCTATGAATATTGTTCCAAACCATATTGTGCAACAGGTAAAACGCATTCGCTCAGCAGGATGTTTACGCCTGATGCACCTTAATAGACTAAATTACCTTCCCTAATAAATAGAATGATATTTGCTAGCACAGTGTCATATAGGTATTCTGTCAATAAACAGTCTTTAAACAATGTATAACACAGATCAAAGGTTAGCATAGATGATTGAGATATCTAGCAAATACATACAAGTTGTCTTCATGCTACAGACTTGTTCTACATTGGTTGGGAGTTACGACCTCGTGTTTTAGATGGAAAATTGTGAAGTGGTAGCATTATGACAGAAGACCTGTGGTAAATACAAATGGTAAATGAAAAGAGAAATATAATGAATTTACTCAAAGAATAAGTAAAAATACATCACATCTACCACAATGTACTCTTCAGTAGTCTAACATTTGTTTACATGCTTTCATACAAGCAAAGGTTGACTTGATAAAAAAAATTGATATATTATTTAAAATTCAGGGAACTGGTTAAAAGTTTACACATACTATTAAAAGCCAATAGAGAACAGAGAGAGACCAGGTGAAGTAGGGCATCACAATGTACATAATATATACATATACAACACAGTAACCTATTACCAAATACAATGTTTATCAACAAAGACTCCGAGGGAAGTTTATTTAACTATGGTAGCACTTCATGGCAGGATCTTCAGAGGGTAACACTGTTGCTAAGGGAAGACAACTTACGTGGCAAAATGAATCTGATATGAAAATACTAATAACAAAAGGGTTAATCATGAAAATAGACCGACAAGGAAAAATAATAAAAATGAAATAAAGCTAGAGGAGCCAAGTAAGGGCTCTGATAAAAAAGGTACGGTACATGCTCCTATAAGAGGAGTTCCAGACAACTTAAAGAATTTATGTGAAGTTTTTGTGTTGTACTACATAAAAAATTTTTATAATTCAAAGAGTCAAGCGGATGCGTTTTCAATTTCAACTTAAATGTTAACATATATTTTCGCATTCGCTAGAAAAAGGATGACATGGGTGAAGCGTTACATCTATTATATTTACAACTTCCAAGACATTCTAGTTCATCGTGATAGATCGTCAGATGTATCGACAAAAATGGTAAGAAGTACCTGCAGAATTGTTTATAAATACTGAATATCGATAGAATGGTGCAAATGTTTCAGTGTCGGTCAAACAATCTGAATGTCACAAGTTGAAATATCGTCAAAAGTTATCTGTTATCCCAACTTTGACCCTTGCATACAGATAGACGACAAACAGACAGTACATCTTATAATATTATAAATATTTTGCTGTTTCGGTTTATTGGACACATAAAATATTTGTTATTAGTTTTACTTTGCAGAATAGACTTTGTTGTTTAGAAAAAATAGGCAAATCATTGTTAATGGATATCAAAGATGTGCATTTCCCATGAACTTTTTATAAAATTACGGCAGCCTTGATTTATAAAACCAGTAAAATTTAGCGGTTAAAAAAAAAGTTGTCTATGCAAACTAATAATATAGCAGTTATGGTGCAGCTTACCAATTAGAAGAGTTAAGTATAGTTTTTCCTTTTTCTTTGGCCAAAAGGTGAGTTTGAAAGGCTATTGGAGTAGATTAGCCAATTTACCGGTATTTCACATCCTTATAAATCCCCACATTGTAAACTTTTCTGGAACATATTATTTAAGTCGTAGAAGCGCTTACTGTACTCTGAAGTATTACTACTGTGTTAAACAAAGAACTATTATTAGCCTGAGGCGATTAATCCAATCCATTACAATTCTCCATCACCAGAGACCCGGCCCTCTCATGAAGATCTGGTGAAGATGTTGAGAAGGCCAAAGGAAGCACACACAATTCAGTGAAATGAGCAGATGGCCATCTGACAAGGGCACCAAAAAGAGCCTCCCCTATTTGCACTGGAAGACTGAATCTCGCTTCTGAATAAAAGAAAAAAATGAGGGGACCATCCCAAATTTAAAGTAAAGTTTGTAGGGCCTTTCCCAGTAAAAAATTATTTGGTCAAACCATACTTGCGTAGTATAACGGCGGGGCCAGTCTTTGGTGCAGAATGAAAGCAGGCGAAAACCATTCCATGTTTGTCCGGAGAAGCTTTGACAGACACAAGCCACCATAGAGCCAAGAAAATGCCCCAACATGCAAGGGATGCAGGCTCGGAGCCTAAAGGAAAAAGCAGAGCTTGAGATGGAAAAGCAAAGATCAAAGGCTTACACTTCCCTTGCATTTAGTAAATAGCTGGAAGGCCAACTGCAAGAGATCCGAAGGAGCCAGGAACTGGAGAAATGACTGTAACAAGAAAAAATTCTAGGAGAGCCAGCTGAGCCCGTGAGTCCGGCACCATTCTAGCTTCCTGGTCGCTAGCAAAAAACACCTTGAGTGAGTAAGTACAACTCCCGGCCGCGAAATTTTTTTCCCAAACAGTTTCACTTATGACAGTAAAATCTTGGTTTTTGATTGGTTCCCATCTGGTTCAAATCGCATGAACTGCGCTCTGCTCATGCATTGAAGATATTGTAGGCATGATAATATGTAGATATGCAAGCATATTCACACACAGGAATACATTGAGTTTGTCTCCACATTGTAAGATTTGTTCATCGGTAAATTCTTGAAGATTGTTACATAAAATATGTTATGTATGACTACAGGTACCATGAATTGCCACTTTGTATATAATATATTAATGTCTATTTTGTGCCGTCGATCAAAGACAAAGTGTCGAATTACCATTCGAGCGTGGACGTGGTACACATGATGCCGATTAACGATCACTGCTACATCACTTACAACTTTATAAGTAAAGTATTGGTATTATTAACCTATTAGTAATACCTTCAGAGCTCATAACATGAATATTCATTATGCGTGTATTTGTAAACCACTAAGGAGCCAAGATTTTACTGCCATAGGTACACCTGTTTGAGAAAAAAAGTTGCTCCCCGGCAAGCTAGAAACGCTCGGCCACCTGAATGTTAAGGAAAGTTGGAGAGGTCAGCCATGGTGAGAGCCATTGAAAAACACAACAAGCACAGCGCTGCCGGAGCCCAAGTGAGGGGGAAGGCTGATGACACGGATGACATAACGCCTTTTGATTTTAAAAGATAAAACTGTATATTGTCTGGTCTGGGTAGCACACAGCGGCACTAAAACAGCAACAAACCTAATTAATGTCACAAAATGATGAGGATATTAATACTTTTGGCCATGATTACATTTGGTAGGATTACTGGTACAGAGAAACCTCGGTTCTGAACATAATCCGTTTCAGAAGGTTGTTCAAAAACTGAGTTGTTTGAGATCCGAAACAACTTTTCCCTTTAAAATAAATGCATGTAAATTTTAATCCGTTCCGAGTCGAGAAAACCACTTCGGTAAAGTATTTTTAACGTTTTACACCATAGAATGTACACTGCATACTATAGATAAAAACCAGCAGATATAGACCGTGTTTAATTTTAATAAAATATTTATTATCATGATGAAAAAAGAAAACAAAAAGCCAACAAACAGTACGTATGTTTTGCTCTTAAAACGTTGAAAACCTTAAAGGTTAAAATACAATAACAAACATTGCAGAAAGTGATAAGGAAACGGCAAAAAATGAAACCGATCAGTTACATCAAAAATTGCGTAAAAAAGAAACCATGAATAAACAGCAATGACCCAATTATTTTACATGTTTGAAAGAGAATGCAAAAACATTTTAGCGTAACTCGACTGTCTCTCTTGAGGAAATGTCTTCGGTAGAAGAAGCATCCTTCAAGGTGGCTCCTTTCATTCTGAAAATAATTTGTCAAACAAAACCGAGGCTATTGAGGCTATGTCAACGAGTGCATCATTAGTTATAAGTTACAAGATGTTGTCTCATACCCAGCAATTTAATGTAACAAGTTATTCTCATACCCAGTTATATAGAGTCTGGTTCTTTTTCAATCTAAATAAAACTTGAAGGTTTTCTCATGAGAAATTCCTTCAGATTAAAATTGACCATTTTTGTGAAATACATAGAGCTGACTGCTGTCAGCTATCCATTACTTAGGTTAACAGCTGCTCCTTCCTGTTGCCAAGATAAAGTAGAATTATTGACGCAAACGGTAGAGATAAAATATATTATTCTCAGGATCTCTTGGCAACAGCCGGCATTATGGATGTTGCAATGCTCTGATAAGACAGTTATTGACGTGGATTGTATACATTAGGAGTCTAAATGTCGAGAGTTTTATTTATTAAATGATAAGATATCAGGGGGCGTTGTAGTTGTAGTTAGCATGTGATCTAGTTTATCAGAGCTCTGATGCCAGCCATAACTAGTCACCTGCCTGGTTCACATACATCAGCTACCTGTTATGATTGTCACTTTGTATAGTACCAGATGAGGAATAAACATTCCTATAGCAAATATATTAAAACATAAATTATTTTTACCTTCAGTCATAGAAGGGAGAAAAAACAATCTGCCATTTTGGCTTTGTAATTTTGAAGCATTTGCTTCAAGCTGTTTGTTACAAAAAGAATGAATTCCCAAACTAGAATTGGTTTGTTATGGATATAATTCCAAACCATATTCTGCAACAGGTAGAGTGCACTCGCTCAACACGATGTTTACGCATGATGCACCTTAATAAACTCAATTACCTTCAGTCATAGAACGATATTTGCTAAAAATTATGTCATTTATCTGTTAATAAGCACTGCAAACAATGTATAAAACATCACAAAGGTTAGCATAAATGATTGACATATCTAGTCAGTAGATACAAGTTGTCCTCCCTTGATAGGCTTGTTTTACAATGGTTTGGAGTTACGACCTCGTGTTTAATATTATAAAAATTGAGAAGTGATAACATTTTGACAGAAGACCTATGGTAAATACAAATGGTAAATGAAAAGAGAAATACAATGAATGTATATAAATAATAAGTAAAAATTCATCACATCTACTACAATGGACTCTGCAGTAGTCTAACATTGGTTTACATGCTTTCACACTAGCAAAAGTTGACTTGAGAAAAAAAATTAATATTTTATTATTGAAAGGGCTGGAGGAAGCACCCACGGCCCGACAAGAGGAGCAGAAGGCCATCTGACAAAAGGACCAAAAGAAACCTCCCCCTATATGCACCGGGAGACCGAGTCTAACTTCTAAATAAAACAAGGAGAGAAGAAAACCCCAAATTGCAGGCAAAATAAAATCCTTACTGATTATTTTCTGTGTAGAAGAGCGTATTGTACTTTGAAATATCATGACAGTGTTAAACAAGGAACTACTATTAGTCTGAGACAGTAATTCTAACCCAGTACAATCCTCCACCACCAAAGACCCAGACCCCTCATGAAGATGTGGTTAAGATGTTGAGATTGCCTTACCAGGATCTCTCATCTTGGAGAACCCCTTTTGAAAGCAACAGGGGTGCCTAAAAAAGAACAGGACCTGGATAACACAAAAAGACTAGGGAGGACCCAGTTGTGTTCGATTTAGGGCAAGACCTGAGCGATAGGTTCTCAAAAGTGAAAGAGAAGCTTCCTGTTTTGAAAGCAAAAGGAAAACTATTGTAGGAAAAGGTCACCAGAAAAGTGCCTGTCCTAACTTGACTGGTCACACTAAGATAATCATACTGTTTTTTTACTAGAAGAGAACACGCCCGAAGCACAAAAACAGGTCAAAAAAGGGGCCCTAGCACAAAAAGCAGAACTAAAGCGGTATGTGTGCCTAAAAGCAAGTAACTACAGCAGACATGGGCAGAGTGAGCTAGCTGAAATAGCTACGTCCAAACACACTAAAAATATAGAGGCCAGGAGGAGGGTATCACACGTTGAGCTTGCCAGCACAACTAAGATGCTCGACTAGGATGCTCCTAAAACTCAGTTGGTTACGAACGACCCTATCACCCAAAAACAAGAGGGACAATCCGAGGACAAGGTGCACAAGAAACAGTTACTACCCGGCATATTTACTCACTTGGACAGCTGGCGCATTTCAGAGCCGAAGCAGGAATTCACTCCGGGAAAATTAATCTCTACCATGAGTCTCGAAACAGCTACGGACAAGAAGTTGTAATAGCCCCTATTCTATCTCACGAAAATTTTTTCCCATAGACAGGTCACGGAATGGGAGCTTCCAATTAAAACTACAACAGGATAAAAAGATGTTGGCAAGACCAAGGTCAACACGGCCTCTTATTAGTGTTATAAGGGTTTAGGCAAAGTTTACTGGGGTTTTACCCATAAATGAATGCATACATAAACAGCACAAACTGTTGTGTTGTGGCAGTTGTGTTTGTAGCCTTGTATAACTATTAGACATGTTTCTTTATTAAGATTGTCAAAGGTCTCGCGGACACCATTCGGTATCTGTTCCAAGGACACAAAGTTTATGTCAGCTTAGCAAGGTCTTTGCCAGTTTGACATAAGTCTGGTACTTAAAAGAATCAATAGTAAGAGGTGGTAATGAACCGGGAGCAACTTTGAAGGTAGTTGTACCAGATCATTACACGTACTCTAGTTGGATAGCTAATTTTTATCAGCATAATTGCCAGACAAGACAACACACTTA
This sequence comes from Watersipora subatra, assembly GCF_963576615.1. Lineage (NCBI taxonomy): Eukaryota > Metazoa > Bryozoa > Gymnolaemata > Cheilostomatida > Watersiporidae > Watersipora > Watersipora subatra. Next base: position 1,072,023 of record NC_088715.1, read on the forward strand.
TTGCCATGTTTGTACTAGTTTTTTATTCCTTCAACATAAAGTTTTGTAAATGACCTTTGTAATCATTTGCTCACAGAAGCTATGACCTCATTGTGCATTATCATTCTTTTGGTGGAAAATGAGGCCACAAATTGCAAGCCTCTTTTCTTGTTATTCATGTCTTTTCTCACATGGTAGAAACTGGCACAGCAAACTGTAGTGGATGCAGCGCGTAGAACCACACATTGAAACTGGTAAAACAAACTGAAACATGCACAGTGCACTGAAATAGCACATTAAAACAGCAAATTAAAACTGGGAAAACAAAATGAAACTAACAAGATAAACTGAAATTACAATATAAAAAGCTAGGAGATGTTTTATTCGATTAATATATTTGATGGCCTTTCATGGTTATTTAGGATGATGGAATGAAAATGGGATGACTCCAAAAGCATCCTGATCTCACATACTGGTGAACTTCTAGTTAAGTGGTGAGCCTGTGTTGATATTTTGGCGTCCACAAGGTAGCTATGTTTCTAGCTGTCTAGGAGTTACTAAAATTGTATGTTACTGTTGCAGCAACATCTACGGTATGTAATATAATCTGTCAATTCCTTATTGTTATGGTAGTCCACATTACCTGTTAGTTAGATGAGAAAAACATGCTACATGTATATTCAGACTGACAATGGTTGCAGGTACTCTATAGCTGCCTTAGTTTCAGCAAGAAACTTTCAATCCCTAACAATCCTGCAGAGGTGAATTTAGAGCTCAGCCAGAGACAAGAGAACATGCTTGGGTGGTCTTTACATTGACCTAGCTCTATCTATGTCAGAGAAACGACAGCGTTAATAAATTAGAGTGAAGTCACAAGTTAAGGAATTCCTTTCACTGTATACTAAACAAGCCTCAAACTATTACCTTTGGTCAGCTTAATGAATTGTGTAAAAACTACCTGACGGATTTTTAGCAATCGGGGACTAACTTTTAAAGGTTGACTTGCAACAAAATTCAAATTAGTGATTTAGTATCAAAAGATTGACCATGTCTTACTCTGCTGCGTTGAAAGTGGCAAATATGCTGAAATGTGATTACAAGCTCTTGAAAGCTACAAAATGAACAGTTATCGCAGCCATCACAAAAACGCTGTAGGTTGGAATCCATTTCAAATGGGGCGTAACTGAACATGATGGCTTCTGTTTACACTTTCATGCAAACTCGTTCGTTGAAATATTTTCACAAATATACTTCACGCATTTAAGAAAACCATGTTTGTTGTCCTTACCCGTCTTTTTCGCCATCATCATAATCGAAAAAATCTTAAAACCTACCGTAAAAAATCTAATTTTTCTACCTTAACTCGAAGGAGTGCATATCATTCTCTGATGAACATGAGAGGCCTGTTGGTCCCCTGCGATACTAAAAATTGCTGCAGAAACTGTTCGCGCGCTATTTGACAGAAAGTATAGGTCACATGATCAGATTACGACTAGATGATTAGACCAGACTGAAAAGATACTGTAAAGTAGCGAGCATTTATATTTGATACGGGCTTTTTGGTAGAACCTCAAGTACTTGTCATAAACTAGTGCTACGAGAGTTTTATATTGAGCCTTTTATTGGCCTTTAATTTCACGTGATAACATCACATGTCAAAACAATAACCAAAATGTAGGAGTATGACAGACAAATAAAGAGATTTCAAACTACGGCGTTTTCGTGATGGCTGCAATTAACTGTTCATTTTCAAGCTTTTAAGAGTTTGTGATCGCATTTCGACACATTTTGCATCTACAACACAGCAGAGTAAGACATTGTGAACCTTTTGATACCAAATAACTGTAATGTGAATTTGGTTGCAAATAAACCTCTGAGTGGTGTTTCATTATCTTACATTAAAAAGGATTACATAACAGCCATACATATACCTTAGAATAGAACTAGTCAAGCTGTATTATCAATATTCATTCTACATAATTGTTACACAGCAGGTAAAATGGAAAGCGAAAGGTCTGTTGCAGGAGCAGACAAATCCATAAGTTATCTAAAGAGGAAGCTGTTATCGCTGACATAGTAGGCCCCTTGAACATGTTTGACTGAGCTGAAGAATGCTGTGCCTGCTAGGTTGATGAATTGAACTTTCTTAGATTTTATTCTGTGTTCATAGTTGGCCAGGTACTCCCCGTTGACGTATATCTGTAACATGATTTAATGTAAATATTTGTGTTTCCAAGGCTATAACAGCGGATATAACCAATTATGCCTTTTTACATATATTTAAGACACTATCAACCCACCAATTCACATATTAAAACTTGATTCTACTCTCACCTCATAACCATCATCCCCCACATTGAACTGAACATAGAACTGTCTGCCAGGATAAAAGGCCTCTGGGAGAGGATAAATCTCCTCATCTCCCCAATCTCCATTCTTCAGAGTGTTGAGTACAATTTCACCTGCAGAGAGCTTTGCATTATTAGGACACGAACATGCAGCAAGCTGCGCCTCCTAAAGAAGGTGATAGAACCCTGTATGTCAGGCCACACCTAATGGTAATTAGACTCTGTATATCAGGAAACACCTCCTGATGGTGATAGAACCCTGTATATCAGGCCACACTTCCTGAAGGTGATAGGACCATCTAAATGTATGCAAGACGACACTTTTACCTTGGTCCCATCTTGGATTAAAGTGCAGAGGATATATCAGGACCACACCTCCAAATAGCGATTGAACCCTGTATATCAGGCTATTACTTTTTGCTATCACGAATCGTTGTTTCACACATTTTCATCGTTTCATCTAGCTATAACATTTGCTTAAAATTTTCTTTGGCATTTTTAACTAGTAAATTAGATTTATGATTAGAATTTATGTTCGTTTCTCACTTGTAGAAAGGGAGGAACATCGATTGATCAATGCTCATTTTCAACTCTCAGAAACAAAGCTTCAAATTGTTGGCTTTGCGTCTTTATTTTTTGTTAAACATTTATTCATTTTGAAAATTACACTCGCAATTTATCTAACTCTCAAATTGAAAGCTTTCAGTAGATATGCAATAGAACGACGTAGATATAAATGACATTTGTTTTATTGTTACAGGATGTTCATGTGGTTCGCCAGGGAGCAGTTGTGTCGGTCTGGAAACTGCCATACATGGGAAAGAGAGACACGAATGTGTGCTGCACGAAACATAATATGTTTTGTTTGAGTTTGCAGCAGTAGATTAATTTGTCCTATTATATGAGATGAAACTAGGTGAATGGCCACAACTTGGATGGATGGTTTAATAAAAACTTTATGCTGCAGCGAAAATTGCAGTTGGTTTCGCCATATATTCAAACGTAATTTTTTCAAAGATGGCGGCATGCTTATTTTGTTTAGTAGCTAGTCTCCAGTGTGAGTAGTAACTGAGAACTTAGCTGATACAAAGGCCATGATGAAATAAGTTAACTCAACGACCTAATTACCGTAGATCGGCAGAATCGAAGTCGGTACTCAGATGTTTACACAGCATTTAGAGAACGCTAATATGACAAGTTTCTAATTTCCCTTATTTGAGGCGTTTGAGACATTCATAATAATGTATCTGTAGCTAGATTTAAAATTTTATTCTAGCCAACATGAGCAAATGCAAAATAAAATTTAAGCCAATAGAGCCGCTAGTAGGAGCCAATAGTAGGACTAGACTTTTATCGCAATAGCCAATGTGAATATGAGAGATAGAGACAGGTTGTATCACTGGTTACATCATTTTGGGCAAGTCCGGGCATGTTTTTTTGGCCTGAGCGTTCTTAGTGTGATCAACCTTTTTCGATTTTAATCTTCAAATATCTTGACAATGACATCGCCTAACACAACAAACAACATATCAACTGATAGACAAAAAAATGCTTTCCTTTAAATGTCAACTCAAATTTGACGCAACCACATCTTTAAGTCACACCTTCTAATGGTGATTGCACCCTGTATATCAGGTCACACCTTTTAATGGTGATAGAATCAGGCATATCAGGCAACACCTCCTAATAGCGATTGAACCATGTATATCAGGCCACACCTCCTGAAGGTGATAAGACCATCTACATGTATGCAAGACGACACTTTTACCTTGGTCCCATCTTGGATTAAAGTGCAGAGGAATGTCTGTGTGTTTCTCTTCCTCATCAGAACTTGATGACGACTCGTCTGGAGTCTTACCTTGAAGGTTGATGCAAATTCTGAAAAAGGACAAACAGAGCTTTAACCAAATATCTAGTCTCAAAACACGTGTTTAGTCATCTGTTACCTCCTACAAGGTGTAGATGCTTGTAGGCACCTGTGAGCACATGTACAGTCCTGGCTAATGCTAGATGTCCATATGGCTAGACTCTTTTTGGCGCTTATAGGCGGTCCAAAATATGTTAAGGTGAAATTTGAATATTTACATAAAATGTCTTAAATTTCTTTGAAAAAGTTTTGGCATTTTGGGCCAAGAAGATCCTTCAGGCAAAGTCTTGGCAGATTCATGTCTACGACAGAATTGTGACATAGGCAAGTATCTAATAGCATCTTAAACAAATGTACTTTTAGTCTTCAAAACATGAACAGCCACACCCATAACACCTTCTACTGGTTCACTTCGGATTATTACAATTACTATTGAATATCACATACATACACTAAAACAGTTATCCAATTTGATTCATTTAGAGTTATCGTCTCATAAACTGTTAACCTGTTAACCGCTGTTTAACCTTTATGTTTACCTTTCTGGATCATCCTTGACGGACCCTATGACTGTAACAATGTCTCCCGACTTCAGACCTGGCACTTTGCGATAGGAGTTGTCTTCCTACAGCAGGTTATCACACTGCATCACTACTTCTGTGAACATGAGTCAAATTTCCAGATCCAAACAAAGAGAGAAAAGTCTACTGATGGTTTACGGATAGAAACGATATGATCAGCACTTACCAAAGAGCCAAGGAATCTAACCTCCAGTACAGACACATCTCCATTAACTGTTAGATGATGAGCATCCTGAGCATCACATCGATGATTGTATGTCACATAAGGCTCACCATTCACCTGCAACAGTTGTCAATATATCAAGCACAGGACTAGCTAGTCATGTATACCTGCAACAACTGTCAATAGACTGACATTTGAGTCATCATTAGCAAACACCAGCGACGGCTGTCAAGAAGCTAAACCTCTACAATAATTGTCATCAACATGCATGACAGACATCACTGGATGCTACCAGATGGAAAGCTCAAAACAGAAAAAGTGTGAGAATTTTAAACGCATGACTATAATATCTTGTACATGTATTCTGTCATGGCTAGATGCCGGCTTATGTAGCTTTACATATGTTTACACAATTCTAGATTAACTACAAATGGTATGCATGACAAGCATATCCCCATCTGCTGCAACACAGTAGCTGCTACAAATGTCAACAAAGCCCAGCTTACCGAGTAATAGTCATCTTGCACCTGAATGCCGATCTTGTAGACTTTTCCAGCCTCAAATGGGAAGCCACCTTCTCTCTCCTCATCTCCGTACTCACCACCTAGTCTTGAATTCCTAACCGTTTCTCCTTCATAGAAACGTGGGTTGAAATGGAGTTGTCTTTCCTCGTCAGAAGCGTCACACGCCAAGTTGACATCAAACCTTAAATATTAACAAACAATCTAAACAAACATTCAGACTGGAAGACCAAACACTTGCTTCTTATGGTCCAATCATTGATAGGATGTGTCGGTCTGTGAGCGGGGCTCATGTCCCAAGTCGGATATGTAAAATAGGTCAATAGAAGACAGAGACATGTTTATAGAGGAGGTACGACTGGCTACTAGATGCAAGGGGGATATGACCCACCTAGGCTACTCTGCATTGGATATTGAAATCACCCAGTGGCAACAGTTAAGAAGTGTGGTAAGTAATCGGTTAGTCTCACATATACTGTTTCTGTGCTTCGAATTTGTTTGGAGCTGCTTTCACTCTGATTCATAGAAGCGGTGAAATCCAAATGCATTTAATTTCGTTTCTTGTTCATAAAAACGTTCACTGCTGATGAATCCAAATCGATAACACTTGGTTAAGCTCTCCTTATTATAAGCGAAATTTTTTTAGATCAAGCATATGGATCACTGCTATGAAAACATTCTACTGCTTCTCTTCTCACTACTGTTTTTGCTTGAGTTTTTACCTTTACATAACATTTACATGTCAAGGATGGGTTGTTCGTACGAGGATGATGAAATAATTATATTTTCTAGCACAACTAGTTAATTACGCAAGAATTGGAAAGTAACATGAAGACCTGAAAGTGAGTCTACTTTAATAAGTTTCACTTTGAGGTATACATCACGGATCTTGGAATGATCCATAGTGCAACTTCGAATCATTGAAACAGTCGGGTGCAAGTTCGCCGGCAGTGGGCAACTCCAAACTTATTTGAAGCAAGGAAGCACAGTGATTATGTGGACTGCAGACTATTACGGGAATATAACTGCACCAACTTTCTCTCAGAATTCGTTGGTTTCATTCTCCTTTGGTTTTATTCATCTCCGTATTGTTTGAGATGTTAAAACCATGTTTACAATAAAAATAATCTCATTTCTGCCGTCACTGTGAAAATATGAACAATTATACTTATTTATATTTAAAAGCAAAAATACTAGATATTAGTTTAACTACTTGGAAATACTTAGGTTTCTGTAGTATTTCGAGTAGGCCTTGAAAGAAATGATTTTCATATCTTGCCTATAAAATGGCACCATACTTTTAATGCACTTTTTATACTTTAAAGATTACTCTGTTAACAGAAATACATGACAAGTCGTGAGTGGCGCATTCCATAGGGATTTTCTTTGTTTGCATTATTCCAACTACGGCTCACCTGTGAAGGTTGTCACAACTGTCAGTCGTATTTATCCAATTACACCGACACGCAAAAATTGTCATAAACTATTAGTGTCAAAAAGCAAAAAAACTACACCCGCATAGGGTGTCATGATTTTACAGTCATGTTGAAACTGTTGCAGCTCACCTGTGAGGGTTGTCATGAACAGCGACAGTCACATTAACCCAGCTGCCAGGAATCAGCTCCTGTGGGATGATGCTCTTGTAACGAGCTCCCTAGAAAGCGAACAGAAAACTCCCTGTAGTTCAGACATTCTATTCTCATCAAGTCAGTCACACAGTACTGATTGAGTATGATAGTGCAAGTAACTACATGTATTTACACCAGTAGTTAAAGCTTAAGGGAAATTGTAGCCTTAGTTCCTTCAATGCTCACAGACTGTCAATACTAATAGATACTTACAAAATATGCTGTGAATTCGACATTGGTAAATTTAGCATCACCATCTATGTAGATGTGAGAGACGGAACGGATGTCCACTCTATGGTCGTAATTGCAGAAGTGGGCTCCATTAACATAGACCTAAAGGGGACAGTAGATGGAAGTTTACGTGCAATATCCCTATGAGCTGATCATCACTGATTCAATGACACAGTTAATCAACAATATCCCTATGAGCTGATCATCACTGATTCAATGACGCAGTTAATCAACAATATCCCTATGAGCTGATCATCACTGATTTAACGACGCAGTTAATCAACAATTTTGAGTCATCGACAAGATAACAGCAGTAAAAATCCGCAAGTCAAGAGAGTTTTATTACGCAGAAATTTGAATCGAATCCATCATGCTTCCGAAAGATGAAAACAGAACTTGCGGATGATGCGTCAAAAAATGCTGTGCCAGCTATTCTATTTTAATTGTTTTCCAAATTTCAGTCATTCTTCTTTTGATTTGAGCAGTGCCTAAAACATCGCTATAGCGTAGAAATCCTTATATTTTTGGCAAATCATTCACATCCCTAATCTCGATTGAATCACTTATTGCATGGCAACTCAACGTGCGCACAACTCCAAATCAACACCATAGAGACAGTGATTTACTGGCTACTTTCCCGATACTGACGCCAATGGACAGAGCGACTATTATGTCACCACACAAACGTTTTTTATAAATTGATTTCTGGTTACCTTATTGCGTTTTTTCATTTAATTTTTTTACTAATAGTAAACTAAAATATATTGGTCTATGTTAGCAACCAAAAAATTAGCCATTTTGAAAAAAACGATCGTTTTTCGCAATACAAAACGAATGAAAAATCTGAAATAAAAACGTATTTGAATAAAATAGAGATTTTTGTTTGTAGCTTGTTTATGCTTCTGTTACTGCTTTCTGAATATTTTACCAGAGTGCAACAACTTTCTTTTACTGTCATGGCGTCCTCCAAAGGCTATAGGCAAGGCTATAAAGGAACAATAATAAGCACATGATGTCAAGATTGTGGTGTAGGCCTCTGCAAGGGCAAATGCTTCCAAAATAACTATAGCTAGAGAAACACTTATATAAGAATTTGAATTATAAATGTTTACTAGCTGCATTACCCGCCTACAGGAGCGGATTCACAAGCAGCATGAAGTTTATTGAGAGTTGTCTTCCATACTGCAAAACAACTCCAAATATGCAGTCTACTGAAATTGTTATCCTGATCAGAGTATGTATGCACATACACATGTCAATGTTGGGGAGAACAATGGAAATCTGCAATGTGCCTTACAACTAGATGCATGTAAAATCTAGTAAATATTCTAGATTCATGTGTCTAGATTCATGCTTCCGTTCATACCAGTCTATATTTGCAGTTGACGATCGCGCACTTCTGCCGCTGAGCCCCAGCCTCGGCTGAGCAATCTTTACCCGCTGAGCAGTTGACAATCGGGCTCTTGCACTTGCCTCGCATTCAATCGGTTCGCACTTGCAATCAATCGGCCCGCACCCGTCTCGCAATCAATCGCCTTGCACTCTCGTAGCAATCAATCATCTCGCACTCGCCTTGAAATCACCTCTCACTCGCCTTGCAATACCCTCTCACTCGCCTTGCAATCAATTACGTTGCACTTGCAATCAATCGCCTCGCAACCAATCGCCTCGCAATCAATCGCTTTGCAATCAATCGCCTCGCACTCGCCAACTCATTCATCCAGAAAGCCGCGCCTGGAGACTCTCGCTGTACTTGAGGCGAAAAGGGTCTCCCGTGCATCCTCGAGTGACGCCATGGCCCCAAGCCTAGCTGTGCTACCCGGGTAGTAAAAAAAGTCTTTGAAAATGTTAAAATACAAAATTGATTTGTATTTTAACATATAACAACATTTGCCATTCTAACTTTCAAACTACATATCATGAAGGAAGTGTTTTGTGTAGTTGAAATAAATTAATAGAGAAAATAAAACAACTGTAAAGGTTTTCAAACTTTTTCAAGTATTTTTCAAGAAACAAACTTTAAAAACTTATATTATAAATTCAAAAGTTATAAGAAGTTTATAAATTTAATAAAAGAATTTAAATTTATATATCTTCTATATATATATATATATTTCTCAAAGTATGTAAATTTATGTAAATATAAGAGAGTGGAGAATAACTGATACTTGCAATCTTACACGATAAATCTTACAGTTCTCTTACAAATGTTTGTTGTAAAATGTGAAATTAATTATGAAAAACTAATTGGTTAGGTTTAAAAGGAAATATGTGTAAGCTAATACATCTAGCTGTACAACCCAGCGTTGCCCGGGTAATAAAAAAAACTGAACAGAAAATTGATTTGTATTTAACATATAACAACATTTGCCATTCTACCTAAAACAACTGTAAAGGTTTTCAAACTTACTTTGTCAAACAAATTTTAAACTTCATATCATGAGAAAAATGTTTCGTGCAGGTCCAATAAATTTTAAAGATAAAACGACTAAAAAGGTTTAGATGTAACAGTGAAATAATTAGCAAGTAATAGCTAAATTGAGTCTGTTTTGCTACGACTACAATATGAGATGATTTGGTAATGATACAATTAATACGAACTTATAATTGTATATATATATACGAACTTGTAATAATTACAACATAAAGTTGTAATTATTACATCACTTTTGTGTGAAAACGGCAAACGATGAATAGGTTATGTATAATAGAGGCGTGTACTAACCGGATATTCTCGTTAATGCGCCCTAGATACCTAGTAGCGGCTAAGAGTCCGAAAAGTACGGTACTCTATAAGGCGGACACATACACAGACAGACAACGATTGCCGTTTATATAGTAGAGTTGTGTTTACCTGTATAATAAAAACACAATACGCATAATATGTCGCATATACAATATCATAAATAAAAGTGTATCAATGATTTGTTTTAAAATCAATTTGTGAAAAATTAATCTGCCCAGGGGGTCTCAAATTGGCCAAAAGAACTTACCTGCGAAAAGGTTAAAGCTATGCAAACACAATATGAGAACTCAATGTCAATGTCAATTGAATCACTTATTCCATGGCAACTCAATGTGCGCACAACTCCAAATCAACATCATAAAGACAGTGATTCACTGGCTACTAAATGACAACATGCAATAGTATGGTGGAAAGGATTAATAGGCATTCAATGCATCATGCTTTATCTACATGTCTATCTACAAGAGCAGGAAGTCTGGGGATGAGGTCTAAAGCTATGCAAACCCAACGAAAGCCTGTGTAGCTAGTGATTGCTCACCACATAGTTCCACACTGTACAGATTATTTGAATCTCAAAGCTAGCCTTAGAGGGAAATGGGAAGTCGGGCCCATCTTTCTATTCTTCTCCCCATTCACCGTCAACCAAGGAGTTCCTTACCACCTCATCCTGACACTGGCGAGGATTGTAGTGGAAAGCGATTGTGCTCACGCCATCTCCCTCCTCTGTCTGAAGGTTGAGGTAAAACCTAACATGATCATAAGACACCTGCCACAAATGATTTGAAACTTTAGAAAATCAACAAATGTACAACGGACATGTAGGTATATATAACCAGTTGATAATTCGCCAAATTTTTTATTCCACAGAGATTAATTATCGAGGGGCCGAATAAATTAGCCCTAACGAAAAAAAAATAAGCATGGCGTTGCAAGTATTTAGGTCCCAAAATAGTTCTGAACAGAAGAATCGTAGCTCATCGACGCTAAAGGCTAAAATAATTAGCACACGCATTGCGTATCCGTTATATTCATACATCTTCAACCACAATGGCGTTCTAGCTGAGTGGTAGAGCGTTCAAATTAGAAAGCTGTCATGAAATCGTTGTGAGTTCAAATCCGACATGGCCGATTTGAACCCCGAACTCACAACGAGTTTGGGGTAGTTTGATTTTAATATCAAGATTTTAGGATATATAGCCGAAATGCGTACCAACATACACACTTTGAGAAATATATATATATAAATGTACACTGCGCTATACATAGATATGATGTGAACTTGGGGAGCTAAAGACAAATATACAGAGGAGCTAGTCATAGATACACAGCTGAGCTAGAGGTAGATACACAGCTGAGCTAGAGATGGATATACAGCTGAGCTAGAGATGGATATACAGCTGAGCAAGTGATGGATATACAGCTGAGCTAGAGATGGATATACAGCCGAGCTAGAGGTAGATATACAGTTGAGCTAGAGAAGGATATACAGCTGAGCTAGAAATGGATATACAGCTGAGCTAGAGATGGATATACAGTAAACATAAACTTCTCACATAAGACAATGTTATACCTGGTATAAACCACTTAAGGCCAGCTATATTGAAACTGAATAAGCAACCGGCAGTCATATTGTATGTTGTCATAGCAACAGCGTGAATGAAAGCTATGTGAGCAGTATGCTCAAGTACAGTTATATAATTTTCACTCACTCTACGTTTTTCCTCAAAAGGATCTTTATAAGTAGCAATGAATTTACAAGCAAATATGTATTTCCTCACCCTCTATCATTTCATTGGTGTCATATGGTAGGTTCACTGTCTCCATAGTACATGTATCACACCAAACTTCTATCAACCATCTTGCAGCACACTATATTTCTGCTGACTCTTCAGCATTAAACCCCAGTTCTACACCTAAAATTGAAACAACATTCAACCTTAGCGATTTCTTGCATTTTCACAGTCTGCTAAATGCACAAAGCATTGAAGATACAATAGTTTATTTGACCAATGATATACAGCCCCAAAGGATAGCCGACGGCGCTCATATGGGCGTGGTTTAATGATGAAGCTCTGTTAGGATTAACCCGAACACGGCACCCGAACAAACAAATATGCTGAATAAAGCACCTTGTAAATTTACGAATATTATGAACTATAGTGGTTATTTTACTTATCTGTTGAATTCATTTTGTTGTCAAATAAATATAGTATCCCAATATTGTCACCGTTATGATCAGTCAGTTGCCATTCACAAGCATTCGTGATATTAATAGTCACAATCGTAAAATAGCTCAAAATCGGTTTTGCATTTAGATTTTGAGTATGAAAACTACACTGCACAGCTTTGCCCGCTGTCCCATCTTATTGGCAAGGTAAAACAATGTGAAACCGATGAAAGACTTTGTCATTTTATATTAGGGGTGGCAAAATATTAATCGAAAACTAGAAAAAAAATGCCGTTGTTCGGGTAATTATATTTAACTTTAGGCATATACTACGCCCTTTACTAATTTTAAAATTATTAAAAGTAGGTAATTTGAAATGTTTTATTTTGATTAGATCCATTATTCTGGTTAGGTATTACCCCTACATTGCAGAAATTCAATGTTTGCTATTGTGACCCGTGGGGTCTACTGGCTGAATAAGCTAATGAAACGATAACAGCGATTCGTGTTTTCTAAAATCTAACAAGGCCACGCGACCGCCCCGCGAGAGTTGTGTTTGCTTTAAAACACAGGCTAGCACAATCCTAATAGAGCTCCATCATTAAACCACGCCCATATGACAGCCGTCGGCTATCCTTTTGGGCTGTATATCATTGATTTGACTAACAATGCATCTGATATAATAAAAACAAATGCCTGTTGATACTCTTGTTTTATAAAATATGATACATTATACTTGAAACTTTTAGAAATAGATTTAGACTTATTTTTTATAATTGCTGTTTGTAATCCCCATAGACGTGTCAGTTCAGATCATTTTTGTCACGACGAGATGCTGGAAGTGCCGTTACATCTGTTGCTCATACATTCTTATCAAGACAGACAACACTCCAACAATATCCTTTGACTATCATTGCAGTTCCATGTCAATAAATTGTACTAACCATGTGAAAAAGTAACTGGACATAATGTATAGAACAACCATATCTTCCTCTTCCTCTGTAGATTCTGTTTCAAAGAATTCACACGCATCATGCCAACTGTCATCTTCTATCATTGAAGACATCGTAGTTAGCAAAGCAGGACAATTTATTCACAGATTTACACATCAATGTCGCAGTTAGCATAATAATAGCATTTAGTTGGATGTAAAGTGCAGGGCTCAGTACAGAACGTCATGAGAAAAAGCTAAGTAGTTGTGATAAAGTGAAGACAACCCTGAAGCTTTTGCATGAGCAAAACTACTTCATGTGAACCTGCTCACATTTATTATGAATAGTTGTAGGGCAGGCAGGAAATAGAAATGGAAAAAAGAAATACATGCCTAGGATGTTGGAGTAGCCATAAGTCTTACTCATTTTAAAATCAGAGGCTAAATACTACAACTAAACAATTTTAATATACCAGCAAACTAAGGTCAAGGTTCACTAGTGATTCTGGATTTGCATCTAGTCTGTCTATATTGAAAGTATGGTGAAGGTGTTACTGGAGGTGAGACCCGAAAAAGCATTTGGAGTTTTTAAAAATGGTTAAGGAACAAATAACTCTACCTGTATCTGAAGTATATGCATTTCAGACTCAGTAGTAGGAATATGCAGCATAACTTATTCTAACTTACAATGAACTCAAATTTAATTATATTTTGTATTTCTGTTATTTGATAGCTTTAACTTTCTTCCTCACTTTTACTTTACGAAGATGTTATAAATCAAAAAATGTTGCGCGTTGCATGTTATAAACTGCTTCATTTGTGGAGAACAATGTTTGCTTAAATCCTTCTGTTGTATGTCAAAAAATTAGTATCTAAATGACTGTATTAAGGATTTCACTGTATCTGTCCCGCTAACCGCACCCTCGACTTCAGGCTGATGCTGCAGAAGATGAATAGACAAATTGTTCATCCACAATGCACCAAACCTCAACCTACTCTACCCCAACACCGAGACCAGGCAGAAGAAGTCTGTTTAATGTTCACCTATTTCAGAAACTTGTCAGATCATCAGACATTCAAGGAATAGATAGCTAGATGTGTCACTGCTGATTGGAGCAGACACTGTACTAGGCATAGAACGAATGGTTGGAGAAAAGATTGGTAAGAATAGCTTGCAAAAGACCCTGTGACAAAAGACTGTTCGGAAAAGACCCTGAGACCAACTAAAAGGCCTGTTCTACACTAAAAGAAGTGATTAAGAATAAAAGTTAGGAAGTTAAAAACATAAGCGCAGCCATAGATTAAACATAAAAATTGATTTGGTATAAACAAGCATTAACATTTTTTACTTGCCAAACCAAACTTGAGTTAAAGATGTAGTTGCGTCAAAAATGAAATTAGGACGCATAAAAGGCTAAAACATCAGCTACAATTTGATGCCATTTTTGTCTTTGTAGACCAACCCTGTCCAGAGATATATGCGTTTGAATGAGGCCCTCTTTTAAAAAGCTCACGTTCCAGCGGGTGCCAATTTCGTGACGTAACGAGTTTGTTTTCTGAAACGAAACCACGAGCGATAAATATGAGGTCGCTTCGTTAGCCAATCACGAGCGCGAAATTTTTATATAGGCCGTAATAAATGTTATCACTCGTAAAACGGGTTGTCTGTGATCTCGAAGATTCTCATTCGATAGAGAATTCTCACCGTTACTGGTTCAGCGCTTTTCACCAATTACTACATACAAGTTATAGTTTTAAAATGGCTTCATGTTCGAGCTACTGCGACTCAGAGTTATCTGAGCAACCTTTAGTCAAAGATAGGAGCAGGCAGCCTATGGTGAAAGCTGACAGGCGTCAGCAGCGTTTTGCTGTAGAGAAAGACAGAATGGAGGTAAATTAACTTAGAGTCTTCTATACCTAAGTAAATGTAATTTTTATAGTCATAAATACATATACTAATTAATAAAATGATAATTCTTTGCTATCTCTAATCATCGTTTCATAGCTCATCTGCCGTTTTACCTAGCTTTAATTTTTTTTCGAATCTTTGGTAAATTAGAGTCATGATTACAAATTATTTTCACTCGTAGGAAGTGGGTAAAATCGATTGATCATTGCTCATCATTAACTACCAAAAACAAAGCTTCGAATTGCTGGTTTTGTATTTATATATTTTACATACCTATATTTTTGTTAAACGTTTACTCATATCGTGATTTTAGATTAGCAATCTAATTGACTCCCAAATTGAAACCTTACCGTAAATACACCTTAGAACGACATCAATGAATGCGTGTAATCATTACGTTTGTTTTATTGATTACAGGATGTTTACGTGGCACCACCAGTTCAGCAGTGGTGCAAGTGTGAGAATTGCCATGCGTGGAGTAAAAAAGAAATGAACATATGCTGCACAAATCACAACATGTGGCATTCCATTCAGCAAACTGGTATCAAATGCGTTACCGAAGCTGACGAAATAAAAGATCTAATAAAGCCAGGTCCATTGAGAGTGGCTTATTATAACTACTGCCACTACCATGGTAAGCTTATGAGGTTTGTAGCTGCTATTTTTACTGCTTACTTCAAGTAAGTTATCAAGATACTGTAAAAGTATGATATTTTGTTAGAGCCCAAGTATCCAGATGCGGAGAGCCTGGTACCATCTGAAAGACTGCGACATCTACAACATGGTGTGTAGGCAGAGGAGATTATGCGCGTATAGATCTCTGGTATTCTGGACATATCCAACAGGACTTAGGAGGGGAGAGCGACGACCACTACCAGCCTGCGTGTATAACATGGTGCGAGCTGCATACCCTGGCACTGAAGATGAGGATGAATACGCAGATATGGCGCATACAGAATTTGAATTTACTGCAGTGGAGTGATTTTTATATACTTTATTTTACAAATATACTATAAAGATATAATTTCTATTTAATATAAATTAATATATTTATACACTTAAACTTTGTAGGCAATGTATAATATATACAAAAATAAAAAAGTAAAAGACAATGAATGCAAACGGCGAACAGCAAAATAAATGTAGCAAATAGAGTTGAACTACGAACAGAGAAAATTCACAGGAATACAGTCAGACAATGGAAAAAATGTGGCTTGACAAACTTCTCGTCTCCTGTCTGGCTGCTTCCTCTACCTCATCAACGAACCTGCAGCTATAATCATCAACAAAAGATAAATGACAAAAAAAATTAAACACTTCATTGTCTTGCCACATCTGCCAAAGTATTGTCTGGCAGACTGGCTTATGAATTATAATCAGCAGTATGATTAGCTATTACTGAGAGATTCTCAGTAATAGCTAAATATTATATATATAAAATATTTATATTGTAAGATTGAAATATTGTAAATATTTAAAATTTAGAAATATTTAAAAAATCAATCATTTTTACAGTTAATAAATAGTAAAAAATTTAACAGCAGCTAGCAACTACAAAATATCTAGCAGAGTTCTACAGTTTGATTTGCGGCAATTAAGTGAAACACTCGAATGTAAAATAGCGTTGTTAGGCAGGCATGAGAAAGCAGCAAGCGTATGAAAAGGCAAGCCTATGTTTAGCTTCTTCAGGAAGCACACACATACTTACTGCAAGCAGGCTAAAATAAATATTGTTGTAAAGACAGTGAGTACATATAATCGATGAAATAATACGCATTATCAAATACGAACTAGCAGTTACTATATTTCTTACCCCTCAAAGCTTTCTTCTGAAACCTCGTCTTCCGTCTCACTGTTATCTGAATCTGGCACCCATTCTTCTTCATCCAAGGCTTTACCCTAAAAGAAGCATAGAAAATGAAGAAAAGTGCTATGGCATTTTAGGAAACTCATCTAAGTCTTTAACGTAAAAGAAGCATGAGAAAAGGAAAAATTGCTATGACATTTTATCAAAGTATTTGTAACTTACCAGATCTTCCTCTCGTTCCTGCATCTCATCACTAGTATCACTCTCCATAATTAGAGAATAACGTTGTAACTGCTTAGATGTAGAAGGAATGGAGCTTGCTTCATCGACTACTGGCATTTTTCTTTTAGATGGAGGTGAGGCTGGAAGATCAGGCCTGTGAATAAATGTTTATAGACTATCAATATATATTGTAAAAAAGAACCCCGTCCGACCATATGAAACAAGTTAACTGTACTCACTGTTTAGCATCGGTCTGGGTTGAAATCGACCGATACTTAGGACGGTGAAGACATTTCCGTAGCTGTACCCCTTTGTCAACCTTAGAGGACTTTCCAGGTCCAAAGGACTCGGCAGGCTGATGATTACGAACTGGTATTTTCGATCGTGAATGAGAAAAAAAGGTTGCTGTCCTAGGCACTGCAGGAACACTGTAATATATAGACAAGAATTTTTTTTCCGTAAAACACGAGTTGTTTTATATTTTCAAATTGGAAGCTCATAACATAACTTGTGAAATTCAAAGATTCCTAGTACTGTGCATTATCACATCTTACACCACTTACGCATCAGCAAGTAAGCCTCGCACCACTGCTCTGCGCTCTCTTGTAGGCAAAAGGGTAATTGGCTTCTGCTTCCTTGGGGTAGCAGCAGAATCAGCTTTAATGTGCAGGTTTCGTGTGGGAATTATATCCGAGTGCTTCTTTAACATGAGCCGGATATCTTCTCCTTGTTGGTACCTGTATTGGTGGTAGTTGCTGAAGCATTCCTCAGTAAAATGCCGGAAGCAAATTCTAGATATGGTTTTATATCGAAAATTTGCTACATGTTTCTTCACAAATGCTGTCCATTTGGCTCGCTGTACATCTGTTGATGTCCTTCCCCGAGGCCAAGCAAATAGATGTTTGGTCTCTTCGCAATTAGCTGCGGCACAGGAGAGAGCCCAATGTCGACTTGAAGACATTTCACTGCTACAACGAAACATTGAAGTGGTTATGCAGACTATTCTTAACAAATAGAAAAATATCACGATATTCAAGTGATTAACCTAATGTGACTTTGAAGAAAATTCTTAATATCCATAATATGGCCGAGATTTATGTTCGTACAAATACGTGGTGTGTCTACCTTATCTTAAAACTAAAAAGTTTAAAGATACGAAAAAGTGAAGTAAGTTGAATAACTACAGCTGTATAACCATGATTAATATTTCATACTTAAAGTATTTTCGTCAATTGAAATGGCAGATCGACTAGTAAACCAGTCGAATGAACTACAACAGCGTTCTGCAATTATGAACTAAAATAGTATGGCTAATGTTGTTTTAATTTATAGAGCAACAGATCAAAACAAATGAAAATACTAATTGACTTACTAACTAAATAATGATTTGCCTTTTCATTTTAGTTTTTGTCAAACACAACGAAAGTTGGAAATTGTGAGAAAAAGTTATTCATATAAATACGAAGGTGTGTCTATCTTATCTTAAAACGACAACGTTTAAAGATACGTAAAAGTGAACGAAGTTGAATAACTACAGTATAACCACGATTAAGATTTCATACTTAAAGTATTTTCGTCAATTGAAATGACAGATTGACTAGTAAACCAGTCGAGCTAACTACAACAGCGTTCTGCAACTATGAACTAAAATAGTATGGCTAATGTTGTTTTAATTTATAGAGCAACAAATCAAAACAAATGAAAATACTATTCACTTACTAAATAATGATTTGCCTTTTCACTTTAGTCTCTGTCAAACACAACGAAAGTTGGAATTTATGAGCAAAAGTTATTCGTATTTTCGCAATACCGGTATATCGGTAGTAGCTTGATCAGCTAGTAGTTTCACGTTCGAGTAGCAATTGAGAACTGCGCTGACACAGAGACCGTCATCAACTTAGTTCGCTTGACCTAATTACTGTAGACCGGTAGAATTGGTAGTCGGTACCCAAATGTTTACACAACATTTGGAGAAAGTGAGTAGAACAAATTTTCAATTTTCTTTATTTGAGGCCTTTTAAACATTCATAATAATGCATCTGTAGCAGGATTTAAAATTTTATTCTAGCCAACATGAGCAAATACAAAATAAGATATATGCCAATAGAGCCGCGTAAGGCTAGACTTTTATCGCAAATAGCCGATGTGAATACGAGAGATAGAGACAGGTTGCCAAACGCGTTACGTCATTTTTGGCGAGGCTGGGCACGTTTTTGTGGCCTGAGCGTTTTTACAGCGATCAGATTTTTTCGGTTTTAATCTTCAAATATCTTGGCAATGCGATCGCGTAACACAACAAACAACATATCAACTGATAGAGAAAAAAAAATGCTTTCTTTTAAGATCAACTTAAATTTTGACGCAACTACATCTTTAATGCGCAAAATACATTGAACATGATTCTACAAACCTGATTTAGGCACAGAACACTCAAACAGCAAACTGAAACTGACAAGAGAAACTGAAACAGCAAATTGAAACTGACAAGATAAACTGAAACAGCAAACTGAAACTGACAATATAAACTGAAACAGCAAATTGAAACAGACAAGATAAACTGAAACAGCGAACTGAAACTGACAAGATAAAGTGAAACAACAAACTGAAACTGACAAGATAACCTGAAACAGCAAACTGAAACTGACAAGATAAACTGAAACAGCAAACTGAAACTGACAAGATAAACTAAAACAGCAAATTGAAACTGATTAGATAAACTGAAACAGCAAACTGAAACTGACAAGATAAACTGAAACATCAAACTGAAACTGACAAGATAAACTGAAACGACAAACTGAAACTGACAAGATAAACTGAAACAGAAATTGAAACTGACAAGATAAACTGAAACAGCAAACTTAAACTGACAAGATAAACTAAAACTGTAAATTTAAACTGACAAGATAAACTGAAACAGCAAACTAAAACTGAGAAAATAAATTGAAACAGTAAATTGAAACTGACAAGATAAACTGAAACCGCAAACTGAAACTGACAAGATAAATTGAAACAGCAAACTGACAAGATATACTGAAACAGCAAACCGAAACTGACAAGATATACTGAAACAGCAAACTGAAACTGACAAGATAAATTGAAACAGTAAATTGAAACTGACAAGATAAACTGAAACAGCAAATTGAAACTGAGAAGATAAACTGAAACAGCTAACTGAAACTGACAAGATAAACTGAAACAGCCAAGTGGAACTGACAAGATATACTGAAACAGCAAATTGAAACAGAGAAGATAAACTGAAACAGCAAACTGAAACTGACAGGATAAACTGAACCAGCAAATTGAAAGTGACAAGATAAACTGAAACAACAAACTGTAACTGATACATCTCAAGAAGCAGCACATTTAAACCGGCAAGACAAGCTGAACCACGCACAGCGCACTCAAACAGTAAACTCAGAACAGAACGCTGAAACTGTAAACTGAAACAGCAAATTAAAACTGGGAAGACAAAATGAAACTGACAAGATGAACTGAAACTATGATACAAAAAGTGACGAGGGTTTTATTCAATCAATATTTTGGATAGCCTTCCACGGTTATTTAGGATAATGGATTAAAAGTGGGATGACTGCAAAAAACATTCTGATCTCACATACTGGTGAATTTCTAGTTAATGGGTGAGCCTGTGGTCATATTTTGGTATCCACAAGGTTGCTATGTTTTTAGCTGTCTTGGAATTACTAAAATTTAGATAACTGTTGCCAGCAACTTCTAAGTACTATATTCTGTCAATTCCTTATTGTTATGGTAGTCTATATCGACTGTTAGTTAGATGAGTTAAACATGTTATATTTAGACTAACAATGGTTGCAGGTACTCTATAGGTGCCTTAGTTTCAACAAAAAACTTTCAATTGCTGACAATGATGAAAAGGTAAATTTTGAGTTCTGCCAGAGACAAGAGAACATGATTGGGTGGTCTTTACATTGACCTAGACCTTCTACAACTAGATTTTTCTATGTCAGAGAAACGACAGCGTTAATAAATTAGAGTGAGGTCACCAGTACAAGAACTCATTTCACTGTATACTAAACAAGCTTCAAGCTATTACCCTCTGTCAGCTTTGTGGATTGTTTCAAAACTGTGTGAAAACTGTGTAACAACTAACGAATCTTTAGAAAGAAATGCCTAAATTTTGAGAGGTAGTTCATTATCTTACATTAAAAAGGATCACATAACATACATACATATACCTTAGAACAGAACTAGTCAAGCTGTGTTATCAATATTCAATCTACGTAATTGTTATACAGCAGGTAAAATGGAAAACGAAATGTCTGTTGCAAGAGCAGACAAATCCTTAAGTTACCTGAAGAAGAAGCTGTTATTGCTGACATAGTAGGCCCCTTGAACATGTTTGACTGAGCTGAAGAATGCTGTGCATGCTAGGTTGATGAATCAAACTTTCTTAGATTTTATTGTGTTCATAGTTGGCCAAGTACTCCCGTTGATGCATATCTGTAACATGATTTAAGGTAGATATTTATGTTTCTAAGGCTATGGCAGCGGGTATAACCAATTATGTCTTTATACATACATTTAGGACACTATCAAACCACCAATTCACATATTAAAACTTGAATCTACTCTCACCTCTTAACCATCATCCCCCACACTAAACTGAACGTATAACTGTCTGCCAGGGTAAAAAGCCTCTGGGAGGGGAAAAATCTCCTCGTCACCCAAATCTCCATTCTTCAGAGTGTTGAGTACAATTTCACATGCAGCAAACTTTGCTATAATATTATTAAGAAACCATCATGAAGCAGGCTGTGCCTCCTAAAGGTGGTAGAACCTTGTTTATCAGGCCACATCTCCTAAAGGTTACAGAATCCTGTATATCAGGCAATGCTTACTGATGGTGTTAGAACCCTGTATATCATGCCACAACTCCTGATGCCGATTGGCCCCTGCATATCAGGCCTCACCTCCTAATGGTGATAGAACTCTGTATATCTGGCCACACCACCTAATGGTGATTGGACCCTGTATCCCATGCCACGCCTCCTAATGGTGATAGAACCCTGTATATCATGCCACACCTCCTAATGGTGAGAGAACTCTGTGTATCAGGTCACCCATATACAAAGTGATAAAACCTTTCTATGTAAGACAGCACTTACCTTGGTCCAATCTTGGATAAAAGTGCAAAGGAATATCTGTGTGTTTCTCATCCTCATCAGAACTTGATGACGAACCGTCTGGAGTTTTACCTTGAAGGTTGATGCAAATTCTGCAAAAGTTACGAATGAAGCTTTAACCAAACAGCTGGTCTCAAACACCTGTTTAGTTATCTGCCACCCTCTACAAGGCTTAGATTCTTGTAGGCACCGGTAAGCACATGTAGAGACCTGCCTAATGCTAGATGTTCATATCGCTAGACACTTGTTGGCGCCTATAGGTGATCCAAAATATGTTTATGTAAATTTCACATAGTTACACAAGATCCTTTAAATGCCTTTGCAGAAAGTGCATTTTGTGGCATTTTGTGCCAAGAATATACTTTAAGCAAAGTCTTGGCAGATTCATGCCTATGACAGAATTGTGACATAGGCAAGTATTTGATAGCATCTTAAATAAAATGTACTTTTAGTCTTCCAAACATGAACAGCCACACTCATAGCACCTTCTACTGGTTCACTTATGATTATTACAATTGTTATTGAATATCATATATACATACACCATATACATATACATATATCATATACATACACCAAAACAGTGCTCAAGTTTGATTCATTATCTGATTCATTTAGAGTTATCGTCTCAGCAAAGTAATGACACAAAATGAGGCAACTTTAACACCACATTATTTAGAATCTTGTTGGTGCACATTCCCGTCTAAAAACAGTCCTTTTGCTGTAAACTCCAAATGACCAAAATGCAATAGTAAACACAATTTCCAGGATATTCCTCAATTGAAAACTTTACCTGGGATAGAGAGAATAATGAAGAATGATGATGAATGAGCTATAGGAACAATAAACACACCAATTCTGAAAATAAAACAAATCACTTGTTTTTCTCTTGTGCAGTACTTATATCCTAGATTACATACACCCGAGAAATACACAACAAACATTTCTGGTCTTTTAGTTGTGCCTTTAATAAATAATCAAACAGAAACTATTGATTATCATGCTGTTTCATTACTCACGGTACTTTGACAAGTTTTGTTAAAATTTTGCGCATGTTCAAACTTTTTTCATTACAAAGTCGGAAACCTGCCGCTGTTTAACATGTATGTTTATGTTTCTTGGTCATCATTGCTGGAGCTTATGACTGTAACAATGTCTCCCGGCTTAAGACCTGGCAGTTTGCGATAGGAGCTGTCTACCTACAGCAGGTTATTACACCGCATCCATACTTCAGTTAATATGAGTAAACTTCCAAATCAAAACAAAGACAAAAAGGGTTACTGATGGTTTTATGGATAGAGACGATATAGTCAGCACTGACCAAAGAGCCAAGAAATCTAACTTCCAATACAGTCACATCTCCATTGACTGTTAGATGATGAGCCTCCTGAGCATCACATCGATGATGGTATGTCACATATGGCTCACCATTCACGTACACCTGCAACAGTTGTCAATATATCAAACACGTGACTCACTAGTCATGTATACCTGCAACAACTGTCAATGACCTGACATTTGAGTCATCATTAGCAAACACCAGCGACAGCTGTCAAGAAGCTCGGTACTGTACAATACAAGTCATCTGCATGCATTACAGACGTCACTGAATGCTACCAGGTGGAAAGCTCAAAATAGAAAAAGTGTCAGAACTTTAAACGGATGACTATAATATACTGTACATGTATTCTGTCATGGCTAGATGCAAGCCTATGTAGCTATACATATGTTTATACAATTCTAGCTTAACTAGAAATGTTGTACATGACAAGCATGTCCCCTGTCTGCAGCAACACAGTAGCTGCTACAAATATCAATAAAGCCCAGCTTACCGAGTAATAGTCATCTTGCACCTGAATGCTGATCTTGTAAACTTTTCCAGCCTCAAATGGGAAGCCACCTTCTCTCTCCTCATTCCCGTACTCACCACCCAGTCTTGAATTCCTAACCGTCTCCCTTTCATAGAAATGTGGGTTGAGATGGAGTTGTCTTTCCTCATCAGAAGCGTCACACCAAGTTGATATCAAACCTTAAATATTAACAGACAATCTAAACAAACATTCATACTAGAAGACTCAATATTTGTTTCTTACAGCCTGATCATTGATAGGATGTCAGCCTGTGAGCTGGTCACATGTTACAAGTTTAATATGTTAAATGGGTCAATAGAAGACAGACTCAGGCTTATAGAGGACGTACGACTGACTACTATATGTGAGAGGGATATTACCCACCTTGGCTACTCTTCATTTGCATTGGGTATGGATATCACCTAGTTGCAACAAACATTCAAGGAATATGTTGAAATAATGGGCTAGTCACATATACTCTGGGTTTCCATGCTTCAAATTGGTTTGGAGTTGCTTCCACTTCGATTCATAGAAGCAGTAAAATCCAAATGCATTTAATTTCATTTTACCTTGCTCATAAAAATGCTCACCGATAATGAATCCAAATGGATAACACTTGGTTAAGCTCTCCTTATTATAGACGAAAAGTGTTTAGTTCAAGCATATGGATCACTGCTATAAAAACATTATACTGCTTCTCTTCTAACTACTGATTTTGCTTGCGTTTTTACCTTTACATAACATTTACATGTCAAGGATGGGTTGTTTGTACGAGGTTGATGAAATAATTATATTTTCTAGCACAACTAGTTAATTACGCAAGAATTGGAAAGTGACATGAAGACCTGAAAGTGAGTCTACTTTTACAAGTTTCACTTTGAGGTATACATCACGGATCTCGGAAAGATATTTAGTGAGACTCCAAAACATTGAAACAGTCGAGTGTGAGTTCGGCGGCAGCGGGCAACTACAAACACATTTGAAGCAAGGAAACACAGTGATTATGTGGACTGCAGACTATTAAGGGAATGAAACTGCACCAATTTTCTCTCAGAATTCGTTGGTGTCATCCCGTGTAATTTTCGCTATGAAGTTACTTTCAGTAACAACTAAAGTTATGTCTTTTCATTTATTTGACATAGTCGGTCACACCCTCGATGTTCATTTAACTACTTGGAAATACTTGGTAGGTTTCTGTAGTATTTTGAGTAGGCCTTGAAAGATGATTTTCACATCTTGCCTATAAAATGGCACCATACTTTTAATGCACTTCTTATGATTTAAAGGTTACTTTGTTTACTGAAATACATGACAAGTTGTAAGTATTGAACTCCATAGATATTTTTGTTGTTCGCATTAATTTAACTACGTTTCACCTGTGAAGGTTGTCACAACTGTCAGTCGTATTTATCCAACTACACTGACGCGTAAGAATTGTCATTAACTATTTGTCTCAAAAAGCAAAAAAGCTGCAAACGCATAGGTTGTCCTGAATTTATGGTCATGTTGAAACTGCTGCAGCTCAACTTTGAGGGTTGTCATAAACAGCAACAGTCACATTAACCCAGCTGCCAGGAATCAGCTCTTGTGGGATGATGCTGTTGTAACGAGCTCCCTAGAAAGCGAACAGAAAACTCCCTGTAGTTCAGACATTCTATTCTCATCAAGTCAGTCACACAGTACTGAATGAGTATGATAGTGCAAGTAACTGTTTACATCAGTAGTTGAAGCTTCAGGAAAATTGTAGCCTTAGTTCCTCCAAGGCTCACAGACTGTCAATACTAGTAGATACTTACAAAGTATGCTGTGAATTCGACATCGGTTAATTTAGCATCACAATCTATGTAGATGTGAAAGACGGAAGGGATGTCCACTCTATGGTCGTAATTGCAGAAGTGGGCTCCATTAACATAGACCTAAAAGGGACAGTAAATCGAAGTTTAAGTGAAATATCCCTATGAGCTGACCATCACTGATTCAACGATGCAATCAGTCAACAATTTTGAGTCATTCACAAGATAACAACAGTGAAAATCTGCAAGTCAAGATAGTTTTATTACGCAGAAATTTGAATCGAATCCATCATGCTTCCGAAAGATGAAAACAGAACTTGCGGATGATGCGTCAAAAAATGCTGTGCGAGCTATTCTATTTTAATTGTTTTCCAAATTTCAGTCATTCTTATTTTGATTTAAGCAGTTCCGATTGCACCGCTATTGCGTAGAAATCCTTATCTCTTTGGCAAATCATCCACATCCCTAATCTCCATTGAATCACTTATTGCATGGCAACTCAACGTGTGCACAACTCCAAATCAACATCATAAAGACAGTGATTCACTGGCTACTAAATGACAACATGCAATAGTATAGTGGAAAGGATTAATAGGCCTTCAATGCATTATGCTTTATCTACAAAAGCAGGAAGTCTGGGGATGAGGTTTAAAGCTATGCAAACCCAACTAAAGCATGTGTAGCTAGTGATTGCTCACCACATAGTTCCACGCTGTACAGATTATTCGAATCTCAAAGCTAGCCTTAGAGGGAAATGGGAAGTCGGGCCCATCTTTCTCTCCTCCCCATTCACTGTCAACCAAGGAGTTCCTTACCACCTCATCCTGACACTGGCGAGGATTGTAGTGGAAAGCGATTGCGCTCACGCCATCTCCCTCCTCCGTCTGGAGGTTGAGGTAAAACTTAACATGATCATAAGACACCTGCTACAAATGCTTTGAAATTTTAGAAAATCAGAAAAGACTTGGTGCTGGCATGCCACTACCCACCATGAACATAAACATAGAACTACTGGCCAACTGGTGACTTGAGCTTGACAGCTAAACTGACCTCACCAAGTTCAATTGATCACCAGTCCTTTTTACAAGCACTCAAGTAAGTGACCTAATTTTTGCTACTTGTATAGTCAATGAATCTATGAGTAATTTTAGGAGGCACCCTTGTTTGCCTACTGCCTACGCAGTCATTGGTCACATTGATATTGCAAAATACTCAGGCTTACATCAGGTACGATGGGTCAACTATAAACCCTCATTATCATACTTAACAGAACACATCAGGCCATGGGCTAAATGAGAGGATAAGATAAGGCCTATACTACCATCTAAAACACCTTTAGACTCGGCTAGCGTCATACAACTTTCCTACACAATCAAACTACTGATTTGGATAGATGACATGCAACAGCTAGTAGATATGCACTAGTCCATGGCTTGTCTAAATATATAAAATATCTTATTGGATGCTGGTCTGGCTCCACATTTAGTGAAGTAATCGCTTTTCAGGAAAAGTCAATGCTATTAGGAGCAACTAGGAATCAACAGTAATCACGTTTTACACCTTGGACATGTGTGCCAGTTAATCAACACAGCAGCCTGTAGTTAGAGACGCAAGTAGTACTGCTCGCAAATGAGCTTCAGACCCAAGCTATACGCAGCTAAAATGACAGTAGACACTGACAACTTGCATATATAGAGTGAGTCATGCGTTATACCTGTCTGCTGCGCCCTTCTTTACTTTACTCCACACTACTACTAGACACTAAGCTATAGATACATAGAGAGAACTATCCCTAGGTATGCTGGAGAGATAGTGATAACCATAGAAACCAGTGATCATTATATTATTGTCTCTAGAATTAGATGAACTGTTAAAATGAAGATCTATAAACACCTAAAACTAGAGATGGTATAAAATTGACCTGGAGATGTTAATCGGTGGTAAGTGTACAGTTACGATGGGGACATACATATATACAGTTCAGATTGAGATAGACAGTAGATTGAGCAATAATTATATCGTTAGAGGATATATAGATGTACGTCAGGACTGCATATATGTACATGTACATGAGCTGAAAGACTGGAACCGAGATACAGTAGACTTGATGACCAGCCCACAGTAGTGTGTTGATCTGCATTTATACAGAAAACTATTCTGTACCTTTTCATAGAGTGCAGCGTTACAAAATATGATGACCAACTACGGTTTTTGGTAAAATATATCAGAACAAGTACCTACAGCCTTATTTATTATAAACCACATCTGCAGGTAAGTCTGCAAATCTATACTTCCCAGAGACTATGTTTTAGGCCATCACCTTTTGCATCGATTTTTTTGTATTTTTATTAAGATTTTGACCTTGGATCGCTCAATTGTTTTGGTTTTATCAGTAACTAAAAGGTTCAGGGCTACAGGTAGGTTAGTTGGTTTGTTACTGAACACAATGAATATTAGAAACTATTTTCTATACTTGTACATCAGATCAATAGCTAGTAAGAAAGGTGACTAGGTACAGTCCTAGTGAATTTAGCTATAAACATAACCTAATGATACACTTATGATTGTAGCTAGTCACAGGTTTCATTATACTTTCTCGATACAGTCAAGTTTGGTTACAAACATTAACTTTACACTAACTTGTTGGACACAGTTATGCTTGATTACCTACAAGACAGTTACCTCAACCTCTCCGATTCAGCTAAATTTGATTACATATCTTACACTTACCTCAACTTATAGAACATGGTCAGGCCTGATTAGTTACGAGACACTTACGGCAACTCGTTGGCCTTTTATTGTGACCATTTGCAAACATTTTATCTGAAGGTATTGCGAATCTGTTAGACAGAGCATGACTCCTTCTTGCGGTCTTTCTATCACCTCTGACCATGTTTGAGTTGGGAGCTGCTGGTATTCGCTCGTTATCCAAGTTGGAAGGTGGCTCTTTTCTTTTCGTTGACTCCATATCTAGTAAAAACATGGACTGTTACTAAATGCGGAAAGCCATAGTTAGACAACTCCGATACAATGTCATAGTAGCAGCAGACAAACATGACCCTTACTAATTAAACAGAGGAGCACTTGATGCAGTTTTGAATGAGAAAATCATACAGCTGACTTAGGTATATGTTGACAGTAAAATCAGGAAAAAAACGGGGATGAGCTAGGGAAACATATGCTAAAGAACAATCATGGAGTAGATATACCGTACAACTAGTAATATATGTATAGTAGTACTAGTGATAGATATACAGTAGAACTAGTAACAGATATACAGTAGAACTAGTGATAGATATACAGTAGAACTAGTGATAGATATACAGTAGAACTAGTGATAGATGTACAGTAGAACTAGTGATAGATATACAGTAGTACTAGTGATAGATATACAGTAGAACTAGTGATAGATATACAGTAGAACTGGTGATAGATGTACAGTAGAACTAGTGATAGATATACAGTACAACTAGTGATGGATATACTGTAGAACTAGTGATATATATATACATTAGTACTAGTAATATATATACTGTAGAACTAGTGATGGATATACTGTAAAACTAGTGATGGATACATAGTTAAACTGGTGATAGATATACAGTAGTACTAGTGGTAGGTATACAGTAGTACTAGTGATCGATATACAGTAGAACTAGCGATAGATATACAGTAGAACTAGTGATAGACAGACCGTAGAACTCATGATAGATATACGATATGTGTCATACGGTAGGTTCTCTGTCTCCATAGCATATCATACTAAACATGTATGTACTCTCTTGCAGCATACCAGACTTCTGCTGAATATTGAGCATCAAACCCCAGTTCTACACCTACAATTATAACAACATTCAGCATTAGTGACTTCTTGCCTTTTCACATTGTGCTAAATACACAAACAAAGCATTGAAGATACAGTAATACTTCAACTTATGAGTGCTCTAACGTAGGAGAAACTTGAGATACGAGCCAGCTTTTAAGCAAGTTTTAGCACTAACATACGAGCAATGTTGTAGATACGAGCACGTGAGTCAGTTGCAAAGTATGCCAGAGGTGTTTTATGAGAACAGCATCACTCTGTATTTTTCAACTACTCAGGTTATACTTTTTTACCGTGTTTTCTGTGCGCAAGTTTCAGTGCAGAATTATGTGAATTAAAACTACGGTGCGTAGACCGAAAGTTTGCCAGTAAAATGAACGATAATGGAAAGAAAAAGCAAATGATAACAATTGATATTAAACGGAAAATTCTTGTAAAATATGCGAAATGTGTATGCGTGATTGGTCTAGCTCAGCAATATGACAGAAATACATCTACAATTATCAAACCGAAGGGCATTCAGGGCATTTAGTTTGCAAAAGGAACCATAGTTTCTAAACGAAGCAGCGATCTTCACGACCGTTGATGGAGAGACTGCTCAGGCACATGATAAAAGATAAACACTTGGCCGGTGACAGCGTAACTGAAACAATGTTTCAATAAAGGCGAAAAGGCCGGTGGTGAATAGGCGACAAGGCCTATGTGAAATGACCGGTGCTATCTATAAAAATTATGAAAATAGACTTTCGGACAAGTTGGCTAGTGGTCGCCCAACTAACAAAGACATTCTTGGGATGTTCCGTAACGTTACGCAGAAATAGCGTTCCAAACAAACATTGTCATAACGTTCTACAAACGTTATTGGATGATCATTGTAGAATTATGTTCCAACAATGTCGCAGGAACGTTGCATAGAATGTTGTGCAAAAATATTATCATAACGTTCAGCAGAATGTTACAGGAATATACTTTGCTAACGTTATCATAACGTCGTTAGCGAACATTATTAATGAATGTTTCAGGAATGTCCCAGGAACGTTACTCTGGAATGTTCGAGTGCAAACATTCATGCAACATTGGCTTGAAATGTAACTGGAATATTATGGAGTGACATCATATTTACATTCAAATAATTGTCCCAGCAATGTTTCAGGAATGTTACTTTTGAATGTTTGAGTGCTAAAATTCATATATTTAAGTTGCTTTGGAGATGTAATGTTGGTGGAATGTTGTATAGCTAAAGGAAAAAATATTGTCGACGGTTATGCTCGATACATTATAGTAAGGTTGTACGCAATTCATTAGAGGATCATTCTGTGAAACATCAAAATGTTAGAAATTGTCTACACAGTTACACCAAACTAATGTTCTGGACGAAAACATTCCTGGGATGTTAGCTAATATCGTTGAGGCAACATCACGGAAGGCAAGCTTGTGGAATATTCTGTAACATATTCTCCCCGTGTCGTGGGAATTTTGCACCAGATCATCTGCTCAATGTTACATAATGGTTAAACTCCATACTATTCCGAATATATTAGAAAACAATATTATGTGAATGTTTACACCCAAAAATTTCAAAGTAGCAATCCTGTAACATTGCTGGGACATTCAATAACAATGTTTTGTAACAACATTATAATAACGTTAGCAAACCTTTTCCACTAACTTTCTAGCTAAAATGGTACAAAAACGCATGATTTAATTTTTGGAAGTTGTCACCCTTTCATAACAAAAAATTATTTAAAATGATGCAAATTAAAGATTTTATAGATTTTTTATCACAGATATAGAAACAAACAAAATAATGAAAAACAATAATGATACCTTTTAATGATTTATGTAAATGAATTGAAAAGTCACTACAAATATCAATTTTCGCACTTCATTAGACGTATCGCGAAAATGACTAGGGTCCATTAAGCTTTCTGGGTGCAGTAAAGTGTCATACCATGTCGCGACAGTGTGAGTGCATCTCAACTGAACACTTTTTGGGTTGGTTTCAAGTGTTATGTGCTAGTCTATTTTACAGTAGATTAAAGCTACGTCTGACTAGCTAATGAGTATAAAATCATTACTTTTGTGGGTTCGAACCCAATGCCCAACCATGTGTCAACAACTTTTCTGCCTTTATATTTCGTTTCAGCACAACGAGATTACCGCGACAAGGAAAGCAATGTGCGGTAGCTAGGAATATTGTATAATAAAGATGAAAAATCCCTACGCATTAATGTCCCATCAATGTTCTAGGCGTAACCTTCCTGGGATGTTTGCTAATAGCCTTGAGCCAATATTATGGAAAAAATGTTCGTGGAATATTACGCAATGTTCTCCTAATATTGTGGGAATGTTATGCGAGATCATTTGCAAACATTCCAGCAATGTATTTCCCGCAACGTTGCTGGGATGGTGTGGGAAATACGTTCCAGCAATGCATTTCCCACAACATTGCTGGAACGTTGTGATAGTTATGTTCCAGCAATGTATTTCCCACAACGTTTCTGGAACGTTGAAAATGTGTCTACAAATAATCTTGTGACAATGTTACGATGAAACGTTTCTGGGACTTTTTTGAACATCCCTGGAACGTTCTGGGAACGTAAAATTGTTAGTTGGGCGTGCATTAACCCTTTGTGATGACACCAGTGTTCGTCCTAATCGCAACATGTTGAAAGGGCGACAAAGGCAAACGTCCTTAGATAGGTTTTTCTTAAAACGGCCGGCTAGTCGTGAAAGAAACAAAGGAAAAATTAGCGAACCAGCGAGAAACTTCCAACTATGAATGCCGAAGAAATTTTAATTACGAAAAACGAAAGTTTGCTTTTAGGTTTGCTTTTAAGTTTGTTTTTTAAGACTTTAATAAAACCCAAATTTATCAAATTCAACTGTTGTAATGAAGAATAACACTTATATCTCCCTCCCTGGCAAATGCTAGCGTTAGCAGCAACTGTATGTATTTAATTTTACATTTTAATTAATCTTATTTCCTTGCATTGTTTTTTTATTTGTTGCTTTTTGAAAGCATGTGGTAAGTTAGGACAATAAACAACATGTTTTTTTTCTGTTACATTATCTTGTTTAGAGTGTTTTATTTGCATTTTTAGAGTATAGAAACCAATTAATATATATTTAATTGTTTTATATATAAATAAATTGCACCAATATGCGAGTAAATTGACATACGAGCTCAGTCTCGGAACGCATTAAGCTCATAAGTCGAAGTATGACTGTATAAGAATGTATTTGACTAGATATTTATATGATATAATGAAAACATTTGCTTGTTAAAACTTCTGTTTCGCACAAAAATACTACATTAATATTTTATTGAAATTTTAAGCAATGGTCGATAACTTTTTATTAATGCTGTTTTTAAACCCCATAGACGTGTCATTTCAGATCATTTTTGTCACAAGGTGATACCGGAGGTACCTTTACATCTGTTGTTCATACAATCTTATCAAGACAGACAACAGTCCAATGATATCCTTTGACTATCATTGCAGTTCTATGTCAATAAGTTGTACAAACCCAGTGAAAAAGTAACTAGGCATAATGTATAGAACAACCATATCTTCCTCTATAGATTCTGTTTCAAAGAAATCACACGCATCATGCCAACTGTCATCTTCTATCATTGAAGACATCGTAGTTAGCAAAGCAGGGCAATTAATTCACAGATTTACACATCAATGTCGCAGTTAGCCTAAAAATAGCATTTAGTTGGATGTAAAGTGCAGGGCTCAGTACAGAACATCATGAGAACCTTGATGGGCGTGCTAAAGTGAAGACAACCCTTGAGTTTTTGCATGAGCAAAACTAATTGGTGTGAACCCGCTTACAATTTTTAAGAATAGTTTTATGGGCAGGCAAGAAGTAGATGCATAGGATGTTGGAGTAGCTATCAGCAGTACTCGTATTAATATCAGAGGCTAAACCTATAACTAACTTAGAGTAATATACTAGTTAATTAAGGTCAAGGTTATCTGCTGATTCTGCATTCACATGTAGTCTGCCTATTATGGAAATGTAACCGACTCCGGTGAAGATGTTGACAAAGGTGGT
Source organism: Watersipora subatra (assembly GCF_963576615.1). Classification (NCBI taxonomy): domain Eukaryota; kingdom Metazoa; phylum Bryozoa; class Gymnolaemata; order Cheilostomatida; family Watersiporidae; genus Watersipora; species Watersipora subatra. The sequence continues at coordinate 1,105,816 of NC_088715.1, forward strand.
ACACTATTAAAATGTTTGCAGTTTTTAAAAATGGTCAAGAAACAAATAACTCTACCTTTATCTGAAGTCTATGCATCTCAGACTCAGTAGTAAGAATATGAAGCATAACTTATTCTAACTTACAAAAATCCTAAATTTAATTACTTTTTGTTATTCTATCATCTAGAATTTTATACTTTTACATTTACTTTTACTTCACGAAGATGTATTGGTTAAAAAAAAACATCCGGCAGCGTATGTTAAACTAGTTCGTAAGTTTGTATGTCAAGAGAAAATATTTGCTTAAATCCTTTTGCTGTATGCCCGAAAATTTGTATGTAGATGTTTGACTGTATTAAGGATTTCACTACATCTGTCTAGCTAACAGTATCCTCAACTTCAGGCAGCTAACAATGCAGCAAACCTCAACCTACTCTACCCCAACACGGAGACCAGGCAGAATAAGTCTCTTCAATGTTTACCTTCTTGAGATAGCTGTAAGCCATCAGACATCCAAGGAATAAATAGCTACAGACGTCACTTCTGATTGGAGCAGACACTGTACTAGGCATTAAGGTAATGGTTGGAGAAAAGGCTAGTAAGAATAGCTTGGGAAACGCTTTGGGGCAGATTATCAGCTTGACTTGTCTACAAATATCATGAACCACGTCTGTTCAGATGAGTATGTTGACGATGAAAAGCGTAAACATCCGCTTACAAAAGTGTATGATACAAACTCTATGCAAAGTCATCAACAAACATGATCAGTATTATAGAGTCACCATAGCAACTGCTGAATCTTGGTCTTTGCAATGCTTACGTTTACTGGCTGTTTAGCTATTTCTAACACCTCTGTATCTCATCTTTCACAGCTTACAGTCCATATCTAAACATAGGAAAACAAAATCCATACCTATGAAAAGACAATTCACACATATGAACATCATATCCGCAAATATGAACAGCATATTTGTACATATGGACAGGATATATGTACATCTGGACAGGATATCTGTACATACGAGCAGCATACTATACATATAATGAACAACTTATCTGTACATATGAACAGCACACATATACATACTATTTGACTAAGCACCCGTGTCTGATATTTAGCTCTCTACCAATATATACAGTTCATATTTACCTTATCTATAAAAATACTGGCTGTTGTCCGTCTGTATGTTCAATTTTAGCCATAACCCAATCTTAATTCTTTGATTATTGTTTCGACTATTCTTTATTCATCTCTCTTTCCTTCCCCCTCCTCTCCGCCTCTTTCTCTCTCGCTCTCTTTTCCTTCCACTCCCCCTCTCCCGCTCCCTCTTTCTCTCCGGCTCTCTCTCTCTCTCCATCTCCTTCCCGCTCCCTCTATCCCGCGTACTCTCTCGCTTTCGCTCCCACTCGTTCTCTCTCCCTCTTTCCCTTCCTCTCCTTTCTACTCTCTGTTCCCCGTTTCTCTCTACCTTTCCGTCCTTCTCTCATTTCCTCTCTCCCGTACCCTCTCTCTCTCTCTTCATCTCTCTCCCAAACTCTCTCTCTCTCTTCATCTCTCTGTCTCTCCCACACTCTCTCTCTCTTTCTCTCTTCATCTCTCTGTCTCTCCCACACACTCTCTCTCTCTCTCCCACACTTTCTTCCTCGACTGTTTATTTATAGAAAACTTAGCCCTATCATAGGAAAGACAGTTAACAGATAGGAAAAGGCAAGACAACTGCAGCTAGAGTATAGAGTGTATAGTGTGACCACAGTGTAAAAATACTACTGAATGAAAACTCTCCTGAAGGTCGGCTACCTCATTACAAAGTCTTGGAAATATTTTAAGACCTCCTAATAGCAGTTACAGCTATGAACCACTCTTTGCTATTGGCTAGCTTCACTGTAAAGCCTCATACAACTGGTTCAAATTATTACAATGACCTCATATCATTAGTAAACTCTATCACTTGGATCCAGTTGTTCTTTAGCTTCAAGTGTTCATCTTTAGTCACAACAGCTTGGAATCCCGCTTTTACCTGATGTCATTGTAACAGACCACAGGCTAAAGCTGTACTTGTAACATAATAATAACTGATAATAATAATAAAATGATAACATAGCCTTTGATTCACTTATCCCCAAAGTTTCTTCCCAACAATTAGTGTTTTACTATAACCCGCTGTAGGACATATTTCTTGTAAAAGTATTTTGGTGTAGGTAATTCACTTGTTTTGACATTTAGTGTCCTGTTTTGTCTTGTTTGTCTTATGAAAAAAATAATAAAAATTTCAATGAATACAATATATTTATTTTTTTCTCCACCATTAAATTTTGTCAATTATCCCACAACCAAACACGAGCGAAGCGAATGTTTGGGAGCTCAATGGTAAATGCATATGCGCACACAACTCCCGAAAAATTATCCGTCCACGGCCGTTCTCAAACCCTTGTATCATAATAACATCAAAAATGTTAACCATTTTTGTGTAAGGTCGCTCAAGTATAATAATTAATAATGATACAAAACACGTGTAAACATATTTAAATATGTTACCAAGTCTTCGAACAGTTTCTGCAATATCCTAAAACTAACCCATCTGATCGGATTATACATAAATAGACAGATTAATTTGGCTTAAACTCGCGATAAAAAGTTGACGAGCGTTTTTTACTCAAAATTAAGACCAGCCAATGAAACGCTGATAAGGCCGTGCAACAAAGAGTAGAACCACGAAGTCGTGCGCATTTCAGAAAAAAAGGCGTGCAAATTTCACCAGTCTATGGCATTGTCCAATTGCCGAAGGTTTCTGTAATCAACGTAGAAGTACTGAAAAATAATCGTTTTTTTTGCCAATTCTACCGGACTATGACATTTTGGACACTTATAATGAGTACTTCGGTATTCCAATTGATGTCCAAAGCAGTGAAAGTAAAGAAAATGACGATGATATTGTTCTAACAATTCTTATAAGATTATTACAATATTTAATGAAAAGAATAATTATTCGGTTTTATCGGATTGTTATAAGATTTAATTATAAGAATATCCTTTCGAATTTACAAGATCAAAGTAGGCCTATGGCGACCGATGGTGTGCAATATGTTACTGTTATTATTTGTTGATGATACTGCGGCTGTGGTCAATATTGCGGTGCTGCTAAGCCGTTTTTAATATCTGCAAATTTAAGTAATAGGCCTACCTTTTCTTATAGATATACATCTATTTCTATAGTTAAAGAGAGATCAAGTTTGTAGAAATCAAATAGGCATGCAGCCACAGAGGACAAGTAGGCATGCAGCCATAGAGATCAAGTAAGCATGCAGCCATAGAGATCAAGTAGGCATGCAGCCATAGAGATCAAGTAGGCGTGCAGCCATAGAGATCAAGTATGCATGCAGCCATAGAGATCAAGTAGACATGCAGACATTGAGATCAAGTAGGCATGCAACCATCGAGATCAAGTAGGCATGCAGCCATAGAGATCAAGTAGGCATGCAGCCATAGAGATCAAGTAGGCGTGCAGCCATAGAGATGAAGTAGGCATGCAGCCATAGAGATCAAGTAGGCATGCAGCCATAGAGATCAAGCAGCTAAAATATGTTTAGATTTTTGAATTCAGCGTAATTTTATAGATATATAAATGAATATCACAACTTTTTGCTATTGCTTGCTATGAGCAATGATATACAGCCTCCCCCCAGCCTGTGTATATTGTTATATCTGGTTTCGGTAGTTTTTAATTACCTATTGAGACTTGGAGTTGTCATCTTACTTTGGATAACTCCCGACGCCCAGCGCCGGGTTGATTCTCATGGCTTGCGCTGTACTGCGGTAAAGGCGCATATCGCATTGCATCGCAATTGCCGTTTGAATTAGCCTAAGGGTGGCGCGATTTTTCCTTAGCCAATAGATTCGCACCAGCAGGTCTGGAGTCATGAACTATAGCCCAAGTTCTCTTTTAGTGAGACAATTTCGTGACAACCGCTCCTCCCTTGACTATAAACGGAAGTGATCCCGTCTACACTTGCCAGAGCTGAGAAGAATCTGATTCCACTATCTACGTGGCGTGCTCTCTTCTCTCTCCTGGATTCCTGGTGGATAGACGTGCGTGATCCTTCTACTGACTGACTGACCCAACAAACAAATCCACGCTCTGTCGTGGCTGGCTGTGGACATCCAAGAAGGAGTGCCCAGCTGGCCGTGCGCTTTCTCTTCAAAACAGGTATTACAGATATCTGTGTACTTTCGTTTTATTAAGTTGTTAATAAGAACTTTAAACATGTAATAATCATTTACTTACGTGTCTCTGTTAGTAAAACTAATATTAATAATGTTTTAGGAAATAAGATATTAAACGAATAAAACTCTTGCTCTAAGCGAGTGCAATTAATAATCATTGTTATACGGGATTGTGTGGCTAGTTCGCTTGGGTTGTTAATCCCCTCACTCCCTCTTGTTAACTCGAGTAATTGAGGACGCCCACTTTCCGTCATAACAATATTACACAGCGGCTTGCCATTTTACTTATAATATTGCATTTCTCCCATTGCAGGGGAGAGATATAAACATAACCTTTTCCTTTCATTATTGTTGTTTGTTGTACCTAATAACACCCAGTACATTACAGCTACCATTGCAGTTCTCCTATTGCACTGCAGTGCCATTCGACTGCTAATATTGCATTTCTCAACCGGCAGTACCCTTTCTTTTTCAATTATCACTTTGGTAGTGGGCTGCATGACGGGGAATCTCTAGTATATAAATTTTTTTTTAAATATAACAAAATATGAATACAAATTATTCTTGCCTTAACTAGAGCTGTTAAAATAATCGGTTAATTTAAATCCTTAGCCAAGCCCCACAAACTATTTTATTAGGTTTACTCTATTCACTAGGTTGTGCAATCTGCTCTTTTTTAGACTGTCCAAAAGTGGTATTCAGAACAAAATTATTCGAAACCTAGAGCAACTAATTAGGCTTACAATGATGAAGCAATGTTTCTTTTTTATGGTACTTGGGATTCTCCAATTCCAATCAATTTAGTTTGGACTGACATCGTACAATTAAACTTATGCTTACTTACAGTCGAGCCTAAACTTGTGTATAGTTATATTTATACAAATAGATGCCAGTTAAAAATATCCGTACATTTTAACTACCTGCCCTCATAACTTGTGATAGTGTTCTTCATAGTTGGTTCGGAATGGAAAACGCGTGGCGAATATTTAGAGGTTTCAACGCGCCCGCCAGCGCATTTATCATAAAAAGCTCAATTGGAGTCGCTTATAATAGTTTATTTGTTGAGAACTCGTTCGAAAAAATAATACAGGACGTACGCATGTATTGGCTGATCATTATAATAGACCATTTTCTTCGGGTACTTTTTCAGAACATAAACATAACTCTCACTAGAGAACTGTCACCTCCCTCCTACCGGTATACGGTAGACAATGCTACTGATAGAATAATGTGACTCAAAACCTATCGGAAATTTCATTACCTAACTGCTTGGAACTTGTCATTCACGATTCATAAATGACGGCTGATGTTATAATTAAACGCAGCTGCAAGCAATTATAACGGAAGTTTCTTCTAAAAGTTTCCAAAGTAGCAAATTTTATTTTGCGGTGGTATGACACGTCGCGTTAGGCTAACCTATCGAACTAAGGTTATATCACCGCGAGCGCATTATGTTTTATTATTGCGTTTCACGTTCTGGCTACGCGCTAGCCAAATATGTCTCAAGGAGAATCTACACGTGTTGTCTGTGAGACTGTACATGTATGTGTTTGATAAATTATGTAACCAATTATGAATGTTCAACAATGTATTTTACCTGCTGTTTTATACTATTTGCGGTATTTTTTGCTATTGGGTCAACGTAAGTTGGTCAGATCTCTTATTATCGTCATCATTATAATTGGATTTTCCACCACTTGGCCAGCGCGTAAGTGTGGGAGAACATAATATATTGGTAATTAAAAAGAGCTGTTTTTACTAAGAGCTTGTTTTGATATCTTCACTGTAGTTATATTGCGTTTGGCGATTCAGTGGCTTGGTCTTGGTCAATCGAACCCTAAGACCTCGATCCCCGAGGAAAAAAAGGGCCATCATGTACGTATCTAGATCTAGTTCAAATGTTTTCAATAAAAGTCAAGTAATATTCGAAGTAAGTAAAATCATGACTATAAAAAGTGCGTTAAAAATTTCCTCGTAGGTCGCGAGAAGTTCTCGGTAAAAAACTGTTATGATAAAATGTTTTGCTGGCTGGAACAGCCCTAGGTACGTCATTGGATACCGATCTGGTATAATGTGAGTGTGTGTCATTGTGTATATTGTTAAAATTATTGATTAAAGACTCATGCACACTGCTGGAGAGAATTTTTATAAGTAAAACCATTCGAGCCGACTTCCGTCTGTTCTTAAGCAATTCCAACCCTAATTTGTCTCTGGCCATAGTTACGCTCTCCACCGCTTTAAGATCCGCAATAAATGTATACTTGAAGAATTGCAGTTTCACTCAAAGTTTATTAGTGTTAACTCGCGCCAAGAATGACAGCCGATGTCTTGGACAAAAATATGTAGCACATTATCAGCAAGGAAGACAACATTTAGAGTAAAGCCAGCCTAGTTCCACTAAATAACTTACGTTTTGCATAAATATCTACGTCTGAAATATTTGCAGTAGTGCAGACGTTTTACCTGTTTGCACGAGTAGGCTACTTGGTGCTTCCAAGTTTTTATAATATGAAAATGTATATGGTAGTTTCACAAGTATTGGCTATCGTTTCATGAGCATAGGTGGTACATGAGAAAAAAGAAATTAAAAACAGGCTCATATCGCTAGCAATACATGCAATGTGTATGGTGGTGGTAAGAAGCAACAGAGAAGTCTGTAGTTCAAACATCACAACATCTCATTTACTCTTCGATTACACTCAACAGAAATTAGACATCACATAACCTAGAAACAGGAAGGTTTAGCACTCAAAACATCCAATAGTACACAACTTGTAAAAATCGATGTCTGGCAGAAAGGTAAGTCCATTGCAGATCTTCATACACCAAAATTTAATATATAGATGTAGCGGCTGCAGTGAAAAAATATGTTCACGATGAACATATTATTTTAACCATTTAACCTTGCTGTGATATGGGCGCAAATGTGTTTGGGCAACTGCAATCATTAAGGCATTGATGATTCATGCGTTTGTAACCAGCCCAGTGGAGAGGTTAAGATTTCTTAACATAATATTTTACAGTAGCTGCTATAAGTCAAATTTTGATATATTACAGGTTACAGTAGGCTTCAGTTTAGGCCCGCTATCACTTGTCAAAATATGTGTACAGTTGGAAACGTCAATATGATGGTGCGATGTTTTTGTAATATTCCTTTCTCTCTTTCTTCTCACTGCCTCCTGTTATAAAAATACTGGGTATTTTCATATCAGCTTCCTTGTGCTTTTTCGTCTGCAATGATATGTGAGCAAAGTGCCTTAATTTAATAGCTAAAATCTAGTTTTACTAGTTTAGAGGCAATAATAAGGTATAAGAAATTATTATATTGTTTTTTGTGAACTAAACAGAAGGGATGATGATTAATCAAACTGAATTAATGCAAAAACTTGAATAGCTGATTGAGGCGTTAGTGTTAAAGGCATACTTGCAACGAAATTTACATTACAGTTATTTGGTATCAAAAGATTCACCACTTCTTACTATGCTGTGTTGTAGGTACAAAATATGTCGAGATGTGATTACAAGCTCTTAAAAGCCCAAAAACCAACAGTTTATCGCCGCCATCATGAACCCACCGTAGCTACAAATATTGGGTATTTTAAAACAGTTTTTCGTGCTTTCTCTTCTGCAATAATGTTAGAGACATAATAGGAGCGAATAATGCAAAGTTCTTTAATTCGATGGCCGAGTTCCAATTTTAATAGTCACACATGTTGTACCTGTAAGCAGAAACAGACTAATTGTAACCAACAAACATTTAAGTTATAAAAAATAAATGAAAGATTACAAATATTCTAAACTGTCAAGACCTTTCACTTTTTCATTCCACTCTCACCATTGATCATTTTACTCCTGATATTTTTTGTGAAAGTGTGATCTAATCATATAGGCTATACTTTGGTCAGTTCTTAGTCTTCCTTAAAAATGGCCAAAAGGAAAATCATGACGCTGAAACATTGCCTGACATGTGAGAACTTTTTTGGGTGTCTAAACTGTAGCCTTTGTGTAACGTATTAAACTCAAATAATACTAAGTGAATGCCCTTTACATTACCCTTACATTACAATTGCAATGCCTACACTATATTACCTAACACATTACTTTTACACTATACTAGGGTTGCGCGATAGCTCGATAGTCGATGTCGATAGTCGTCTTTCTCGATATGAATTTGCTGCCTATTTTTAGCCTATCGAAAGATCCGAAACAAATATCTCGTTTTCGAATAATAAAAAATAATATAACTCGATAGTTATCGCCCTCGAATAGCTCGAACACGTGATTAACGCGAACGGATCTGTTTGGTCTGTTTCCACGCAATGATAAATTGCTTTAGATAACTCGACCTCAACTTGGTTAACTCAAACAGTTTTTGCCCAACGGCCACTACGACGGTTGTTATCGCTATAGAATATCACTTTATTTCAAGCCATAGAGTCAAACCTCAACTTTTAGTAGTTCTTAGACGCCGTTATTACCATCATCTGCAAAATATTTTCGATAACGACTTTTCTTAAGGTTTGCAAAAATCAAATTTTGCCAATCATCTGATTAGCAATGGCCCTCCAGAAGCTAAGAAAAGTGAGCTAACCTTTGAATAAACTTAAAGGAAAATCAGCAAATTTGATCTTGGTTAAAACAGTGATATACAGTCCCCTGTATATCATTCCTGGGGGCTGTATATCATTGGTTAAAACGGTCAAAAAAATATGTCTTTTTTTCTGAGCATTTCAACAGCGATCAAGTTTGGTTTTTTCATCTGAAAACGTCCTGGCAATCACAAGACGTCAAACAACAAACCAATCTCAAGTGATAGAAAAGTCTCGATACTTTCTGATGAAATTTTTTTTAAACTTCACACTAGAAGCTTTTTAATTTGCAACAAGCCATCTATGCGTTTGATTTATATATAGTTTGTACATTTATCGACTAATAAATACATGGACTTGTGACAGTGTTCTGATAAATTGAACGCTCTGATAACTCGATCACCTTTTCCTATTCCTTCCCGCAGTCCTCGATCTTTTCATGGACGATAATTCGATAGTTTTACCAGCTGCCAAATCATTGTTAACTATCGGTGAACTCTGTCTGCTCATTGATAATTCGATACTATCACTATCGGTGGGACAACTCCAATGATAGTCAATAACACCTTTTCAAACAACAAATGCCATCCCCACGCTATACTGCCTACAACTGTTTATAAGTTGCTTTTGTTACTCCTGCTACGCCGTGCATTCATCTGGTGAGGCTGAGAGCCCAGCATGAGATGTAATGTCGTAATGCATATTATAACTAACGTAATGAATATCTTCACTGTTATTGATTGCTGTACTCAGTTGAAGGCATAATCTAATGGGTAAGCTCGTGGCCTCTAGAACTGGAAGTGCCAAGATCCAATCCTCTGTGAAGTCTATTTTTGTCACTAAAATCTGGTCTCTATCATTGGACAGACCGACTCCCACTTTAATGTATTTTAGCCAAATGCCTGGCAGAGTTGTACGAGGGATAAACAACAACGTAATGAATTTGAGTAACATACTTGGTAAGCTAGCGAAAGTAAACTTATATTTACTAAAACAATGACCGCGTTTGCAGACGGCTAAATAATAGTTATGTCTTGCGTAACTATAATCAACTGTTTAGTTAATGACCTCATGAGCTTCAAGCTTGATTATTTTAACCGATGCAATAAAAATGCTAGCAGCCATTGAAAGTCTTGCTATCATAGTGTAGTCGATTAGATTGCTGGCCTGCCGACAGAGAGGTTCTGCGATCAAATCATCTGCGAGGCAGATTTTTTATTCCTAATTTTTAATCGCAATAACTGGACTGACGACAAACATTGAGATTTATATATACGGATATAGATATACACTCTTACAGAACTATGATCAGGTACATTTCATCCAAGTCCTTCAGCTAGCTCTACCATTATAAGCTCATTAATATACTCCTGAATATGTTATGAATAAGTAAGTGATGTTAGTTTCCAACACATTCACAACACCCAAACACTAGTTTCCATTTCAGTCAGTGCTTTTGTTATTCCCTGTTTATTGGAATGACGTCATTCCAATAAGCCAAATCTTTCCTCAAGCTATTTGCAGTGTACACGCAGTCACAACCAGCCAAGCTATGTTCATTAATTGTATGCAAACTTTAATATCAAAATGATTCTGTTGAAACCTCAAGTTGAGCTGGAGGTTTTGGTCGATGTCAAAACACTTGTCAAACAGTATTTCTATATTATTTAGTAGTTGTGGTTTTGTTGTCTCATTCTTCACTCATCATCAGTTTTTCATTCATTTGAAGCATCTACATACATCTACACCTGATGTTTACATTATCAGTGCTGCTGCTTGATGCTGCCAGCCATATTTTAAAATCAGAGTCAACCATGAACTGATGACTATATTTACTCTGACTGCCACTGTAACAGTGTATTTCTATAAAATATTTATTGTTCAAGTCTAATCCATCCTTTTGGTTGAGTACAACCTCCAATATGGCAGCTGGCATCAAAAAGGTTTTGCTATTATACGTTTTTTTTACATTCGGGAGTTATGTACTCTTCAATGTTCAAATAATCTGATTGTTTAGCCTCATTAACCAGCAGATGGAATAGAACAATGGTGTAACAATATATATTATATATTAGGAATATTTGATTATCTACCACATAGACCTGCACATGTCTGTAAATTGGGAGTTACACTCTCCATATACATATCGCCCTAATGATTGGTAAATGAACAATTAGCAACTCTAATAAGAGCATTTGTCACATTCATCAACCATGAATCTTTTACAACAAGCATTTCATTATCAGAGCATTTAAGCATTACCTATTTACAGAGATTTCATGTCATTGCTAATATTTATTTTTAAAGAGATGTTTACTTATTCACCATCCACAAGACTCACTTATCTCAGCTTATCAGGTACCCTGATCATCACAACTACATATAGCTACCGTATTTCTTGTGTAGCCTTCCTGTGACAATGTGTGCCGTTCCCTTCTCAGTTACTCGCTTATTCTGGCAGTTCTAGTGTCGTGCCAGATAGGTTAGTATTTGGCTCCAGTTTCAGCATCCCATTACTTACGTTAGAGAGGACTTAGTACATGTCTTGTCCAATAGAAAACAAGAGTAAAAAAGGTTTTGACTTTTTTAGAATTTTTCGCTCTGAAGAATCTTCCTGGTTTTAATTTTAAATTTTCACTTTGTGTATAAAAATATATTACCGTAAAACCTCTTACTGAACGCCATGGCGCTCTATTTTTCTACCCTTTTTTACAGTGGGGGTCAATTGGAGGCAGCATTCAAATACAGGCAGGGATGGTATTTTTTTAATGGTTCGTCAGAATTTGCGAATGATAATTTTAGCCCTATTACGGGCAAAGCGAAACCACTATTATGACTATTAAACATAATCGTATCGTTTACATTAATAACAATTTTTTTATTGTTGTTAGCGATTAATTATCAATAGAATTATGTTGGCCTTTTTTCTACTGATCACTTGATATTATGGGTTCATAAAGGTCAAAGAAAATCAAAGTGACAGTCAAATAGAGGTGGTATTCAAATGTAGGTAGCGTTCAGAGGTTTTACGGTATATCAGATTAGAATTGTTATAGGGAGAGTGTTATTTTAGGATATCAACATACTTTTATGTATTGCTAGTCAAAGCATCTAGATATGCTTTGACTAATGCTTAACATAATGATACCTCACTAATTTTTATCTCCTTTTTTAATATCTTCTGGTTCATCAATAGACATAGAGCCATACCTCAACATACCAGCTTCATGAGTTCTGGAACTTAGCTCCCATTTCAATTCTTATATCTCAAGACAATTTTCCTTATGTAATTAATAAATAGGAATTAATTTGTAGAAGTAGAAGGAACAAGTTTATCACTTTCACTCACAGCTAACTTTCTTTATCATTTTTATCCGAGGAGAAAGAATGAGTGATGCTGTTCTCGTAAGCATTGAAACTGTCTCGTATGCTAGTATCTCTAATTTGTCTCATATCTCAAGCCATGTATTGGCTCAGAATTCATCTCGTGTCTCAAATTTCTTACCAGTTGGAACGCTCTTTTGTCGAGGCATACAGTGTTTCTATTGTTCGTTTCACAAAGGAAGAGAGTGGATGTTCACACAAGATTAATATTGCTATCTAAGAATATATTTGTACTATAATATATTACTAAATAGATTACCAAAAATTCTGTCATCGCTCGCAGGTTTCACTGCTAATTTTTTAGCCTAGTTTATCAAGGAGTGTCAGATAACCTAATTTCTGTGGTGTTTGTCACAAAATGAAGAAGTGCAGGTCAGCAATATAGCAGCTCTATGAGATTTTTCTTACAAGCTATATTATGTGACAGACAATCTGGTGAATGCCAGCTGGTCACATTGGTTGAGTGCTCTCTTCATTTCCATTCACTGCTTTAAAATAGCTCAACTTGGGTGGTCTCTTCTTGTGTGGCAATAGCTAAAAACTGTCAGTTTGAGTTCAACAATAGAGGATAGTAGGTGGGCCTTGAGTGTGATACAGAGGGCTGGAGTTCAACTCTATGGTGAGACTCTCAGTAAGACAATAGTAACAAGTAATAATAGTACTTATCATAGTAATAATAGTATTTTATGTACTTTATAGCTATCAACTATAACTAGTAATTTATTGTTAATACTTTGTTTATAGCTCTGTTTCGCTTGTTTTCTAAACATATAAAAAAGTGCTATCACATGTTTTTGTTTCGTCCTGCATCAAACCTGTATTATTTATTAAAGAATTTATGTGTTTATATGGAATTTTTTATCTAAGGCGCATCATGGCGAGTAACAATCATGCTAAATCTTCCAGGACAGTTCCATCTTCTTTTACAATTTCAGGTCAACGGAATAAAAAGTTTGATATCATCAATTATTTTATTACTCTTCGATAACTATCTGAGGATTAGATACAACCAACTAAAGGTTGACAATGTACGCTCACTATACATGGGGATTATTCTGTACTTTGCTCGAATAAAACTATGTCATCTGTGGAGGAACTTTGGCTGAATTACAGATCAAGTTGACTTGGAGGGTATGTCAGAGGATATTTGGTTTATAATTTAGAATTGTTTACTACTAAAATTACTGTGAAACCTCAATTTGAATGGCATTGCATTCCATTTATTAACCCTTTTCCTATAGTGGCGGTCAAATAGATGGTGGTGTTGTATTTTACAAATAGCTCTGTGAATTTTTGAAGAAAAGTTTGACCCTTTTACAGGCAAAGCCAATGTTTTAACCTTTAATGTCATTAACCCTTTTGAAAGCAATAAATCTGCTAACTTGTCGAGGATCTTTAAACAACAAGCATGGGAAGCTGAGTAATATCTCTACCAGTTGATATCTATTGCTTGCAATTAACCCGCGATGATACGTATAGCATGTGATCCTGTTGTCTTGCAATTTGTTAGTGCTATATTTAACATTGGCTCATAAGGGTTCATTGCATTCATCGATATGTTTGCTACAGTTTGCAGTCAAAACTGATATTTACATGCAATAGAAGATGAGTTATGAGCGTTGATCCATTGCAAGCTGTGTTAGGATAATCGCAAGGATGCTATATTAAGTAATATGCTATAAATCTGGAACTTTACAATCTTTATAGTAATAATTTATCAGATGTTGCAAATGTATATATTCACAAACAAGTGACATAAACAAACCAACTTACTACCTGCAGAAACAAAAATTAAGATTTTTGAAACTGAATATTTGCTTGATAGCCTTGCCAATTGCGTTCTGATTGTTGCATTCGATAGATCAAACCTCTTCTGGCTATTCAATACTTCCATAATGTTTTCTGACCTCAACTCTTCTTCTGCGCTGCTGAACTAAATTATATTAGCTATCAAACAATTTTTTGAGCAGAGCAAAACACCTGCGTGTTGCATTTCCCACAAATTACAAACCTATAGCGGCATCGCTAAGCACAACTTTTAGACTAAAACTAGTTGCTCACATACCATCGTAAATATAAACCATTTTTACATACATCAAAGTATCAGACTGTGTCAAACAAAGGAATTACTATTAGTCTGATATTAGTTATTAATCATTTCTACGGTGTTGCTTTCAAAGTTAATTATAATTATTGTTCTTACTGGAACTGAGTCATTATTAGTACAATTTTGAGAATACTTTTCTACTGTTCACTTACTATTATGGGTTTGTAAAGTTAAAAGAATGTCAAAGTGATGTTCAAATGGAGGTAGCGTTCATTTAAAGATTTTACGGTAAGTTAAAATAAATTGAAAAGAATTTTTCTACTGCTTTTTGATTGCAGCTGCTAGTACCAAACTTTGTCTTTAGAAAAGTTGTCATAATGCTTGAATAGTGTTCACTTACTGCTAGCTTGCCTTGTCACATGATAAACTGACCAAAATTAAAATATATAATTTTATTCATTTAAGCCGGAGTACCTTATCACAGCTATGGCCACACTTCGCAATGGGCACACAAATCTTTATTTCAAGCAAAATTTGGTGCGTCTTTGAAAAGTGTAACAAATTTCCAAGCATCCTTGATCTCAATGCTGTTTATTATCTGCCCTTAAACTAAGTGTTTGGTATTTGGGAATTTATCTGAAAAGCACCTGCCTTAATTACTCTAGGACACTTATATTTTGCTAGTGTTTATTTCGTGAGTAGCATACAGATTAAAGTTTTGCTGCAACATAATTTCGCAGCTCTGATGAGTGCGAAAATATAATGATGTGAAAATAAATGCAGTGGAACAAACATAATTATATTCCTCAGGTTCGGTTTGCCAGTAAGAAAAAATTTTCATTTGGGGACTAGTTTGTAATTGTGAATCGCAGGTAGAATTGTATGGCCGAGATCAATAATGCAATGTGATCGCTTGCTGCCATTTGTTTCTTGGACTATTGTAGAATGGAATTTAATCATGCTGAAAATCTTAACGTTTTTGTCACAATTTAGCTTTGTTTTTATATTAACGTATTTTAATTTTAACGATTAGCGGTGTTATGTATAGATATTAACTTTAACGTTTCTTCAAACACTCAACTGCTGCTAATAACTGCGGAACATCTTTATTACAGTAATTACAAGTTGTGTATACAAATACATACATGGTACAGCTGCTAGTAATATTACAGCTACAGATACTAGCACAGTGTGTAGTTATTATGACTTCTTCTCTTCGTTTTTCATTAGTGTTACTTATCAGAGTTAACTCTTTCTCTATTGCCTCATCTTCTGAATCATTACAAGTTATTGAAGAGGTGTCAGTGGTAAATCCAAACCGTTCCAGAGCCATGCTGCTTGTGTAGCACTGTGAGTGTCAGTGTGTCTTATTTTCTTTCAACACGCGGTGCTCACTGCATTGATTGATGTCCCCCAACAAACGATAATGCTACTAATGCATGTGCATTGACATCAAATTCCTATCATGATAAATCATTCTTAATGAGAAAATAATTATAATTAATTGCAAGATAATAACGTAATAAATTTGGATAGTCAAATTATTTTGTTGGTTTATATTTTAACGATGCTATAGTGGTCGTTTTTAAATAAATGTCGTTTTAAAATTCCATTCTACAGTATCAATGAACAAAGCTATTTAGTTTCGCTTTTTCGCTCGTTTGTTATGATAGTTTAGTTTCGCATATGAAATTTTTGAGAGAGGATGACACCGTGAAAACGCGAAAGTTCGATGAGGTGAATACATAAGTTTCCTAGGGTAGTAGACCTTGACTAGCACCTGCCACTAGCTATATTAATATGTATGACATTGGCTAGCAAGTGTCTATAAGTTATGCATTGTTGTTGCTAGCTGAATGTGAGTGGCTGATATGCTGGGATATTTAACATACCTGTACTTATTTGAGTCTTTAAATATTTTCATTAACCATTTACTGTTTGTGATTGATTATTACTAAAATGTAATATAAAACATTGTACTTAGTACCTACATGTTAATCAAAGACGGATATTTATCTTGAATATATTTAATTGTAGCAACACAAATTGTATAAAGGTGTATTTTATGAAGAAAATTACTATTCATCACATTACTGCCAGTGGTCACAATGTGAGTATTTATGAATATCAATGAGGCTATTCTGTTACTAGTAAAAGTAACATAATATGGTATGTTTTTTATATGAAGTTAACCCTTTCAGCCCTAATTATTTTCCAGTTGAGTGCCCCCTGGCCTAATTAATTTTTCACACTCAATATTTAATAAAATGAGGTGTGTTAGATTGAGCATAAATAAAGCTGGGTTCAAGATAAATGAAAATAGTTTTTTGTAACTTGTTGGTAACATTCTTAGCTACATTTTGATACTAATATATACACATTAGGTTATTCTATATATGATGTTATTGATAAGATTCAAATCGATACATTTTTTGGAAATCGAAAAGTCTAAGTTTGGCTGCTA
This sequence comes from Watersipora subatra, assembly GCF_963576615.1. Lineage (NCBI taxonomy): Eukaryota > Metazoa > Bryozoa > Gymnolaemata > Cheilostomatida > Watersiporidae > Watersipora > Watersipora subatra. The sequence goes on from NC_088715.1 coordinate 1,122,501, forward strand.
CTAGCAGTCAGCTTTTTGGTTCAGTAACATATTAGGATGACAAGAAAAGGTGTTATCATCAAGTTGCAAAAAACAATTTGGAGTTCTAACCAATAGAACTGAAATTATGAGCCTATACGTAATATTACGGCATAATGTAGTTTCCGTTCAATCAATTGGTATATAAGGTCTATATATCATATTTACATTCTATAAAGACATTTATTGCAGTTATAATAATAAACACGAGATGCAAACAACTGGAGTACAAAACTAATATAATGTATTGTTTTTATCAACTAAACTTGTGAAAAGATTTGTCAAATAAATTTTTTTTCTTCGAAAAATTTAAAAGTTATAACAATTAAGTAATTTTGACGTTGTGCAATTGAAACCCACTTTGTGCTACTAATAAACGGTCATAGTGTTGTTGTAGATCACTGTTACTGCTAAATTCTTCACCTGAACTAATTATTACGTTAGATTGTAAGATTTAGCCGTTGTCTTTCGGCAAACGCATTCAATATGGCGACCTCCAGAGTTGAAGTTTGAAATCTATCACAGGATTTGCCTAGTAAAATGCTTTTATCCAACCACATTTCTGGTATCAAAACAATCCTCAGACTGTTATCTTTCGAAATAAAGCTATAAAAAAACGATAAACACAAAAGGAGTATCAATAAAGTTACTCAGAAAGTGTCCCGAAAGTGTTGGCTTCAGGCCCAAGTGTGAACAACTTCTCCCGAAATAGTTGGCATCAGGGGTGAGAGGGTTAAGCAGATAAACTTACTTTAAATACTAAACAGAAAGTGAAACCAGCCAATTACAAGGCTGTAGAACCAGCCAATCATGCAGCTGCAGTAACAATTAGCTCTTGTTCCTTTATTCAATACCTTATAAATTCATCATGAATCACTGTTTGAGTAACTCTTTTTCAGCTCAGTCAATCAGGAGACAGATAACATTATTATAACCAGCTACAAGCTATAAAGAAGCCTGTAGTAGTCAGAGCAGGTTACAAACAGAATAGCAACAGGTAAGTATAACTTATATATTATATTAGCATATGTTGATATTGTACTTACTGGGAATAATAGAGTAGATGAGGAGAGACACTGAGTCACTGTGATTATAATATAACTCTGACCTCCTGAGACTATCACTCTCTACCCTGAGGAGACTCATAGAGTCTGTCATGTAGTGAGGTTAAGTTAAGGTCAGGAGGCTCTGGTCTCATTCCTCAGTCATATTCAGACCAGCAAATACTTCCTACTGCAGATATTACATGTTTCTCAGCTCTGCCAGAGTCTGACATCCCTGGACTTACCTTTAATACTCTGTAAACAGTGTCGTATAGTTTCACAGAATCCCGCGACCAACAGAAGCATATACGGGAGCTCGCTCGATTCCAAACAGACAGGCCACGCCTACTATTTTTATATAAGTTATAATGGAGAGGACGCAACATTAATCAACAAAAACTACTCCCATTGGCAGTCGCTTTTAAATTGATTGTTGTATCATGAACCATTTGAAAGAAAACAAAATTTCCTACAAAAAGCTGCTAATAACGTTTTTGTAAAAACGTAAAGTAAATGCAAAAAAGTGTGGTATAGAGAGCGAGGTATGAATATTCCATTAGAGATCAGTATGTCGATCGGGTTTGTTTGGAATCAAGCGTTTTTTGTTTCTGGCTTTTGATCAGGGACTCTGTGAAACTATACGGCTCTGTCTGTAAATATCCAGGGTTCAGCTGCAGCCACTCTGTTATGGTTGGCAGCTTTCCAACTCTGCAGTTGAGTCACATTTTGTACTCATTTCTCTATCATATTTTACTGTATGCAGCAGCTAATAGAGTGCAGTACATATGTTACAGTTGAACATGGAAGGGCTGCTGAAGAAGTACGTTAGAGAGAGAAAGATAGAGATTAGTGCTTTGAGGGCAGCCTTAGAGAGAGTCCAACCAGCTAAGCTGCTGAGGTTACTGATTACTATCAAGCATGACACATATACAGCTGTTATGGTGTCTGCAGCAGCCCACACAGAAATCTGTCGGCTGCTTCTCTCACCAATCAGAAGAACAGCAGACGAGTTGCTCTGGATGAAGAAGGATGGACAGTACTACACCTTGCTGTAGAGAGTGGAGACAATAGTGAGTGTGTAGAGTTACTGATAGACACAGTGAGTGATGAGAGGAAGTACGAGTTTGTATCTGAGAAGAATGAATATGGTAACACAGCTATAGCACTGGCTGCATGGTGGGGAAGGAGCAAGTGTATAGAGTCTCTCCTCTACAACTTCTCCTCACTACAGAGAGACTCCCTATTAAACATACAGAATAACAACCTCTACACTCCACTACACCGTGCAGCATGCAGAGGAGAGACAACTGCTCTGAAGGTCATGTTAGGATCCGTGTCTCTAGTGACTGTCTCTTCGCTCCTCAACATAAAGAATAAATACAAAAGGACTCCATTGGAGGATGCTGAGTTTAGGGGAAAGAAGGAATCATCAGAGCTGTTAAAGAGATGGAAGAAGCAGCCAGTAGTAGAAGGTAGGATTATTATAAAGTGTGATACCAGCTACTCACTTGAACTGTTCTACTGCTAAACTCTTCAGTCTCAGCAACTTTCTACTGAAAATCTAAACTGCATGCTAGTAATTCATTCATTGTATACATTTACTGTTGAACCCTGGGACATGCCCTGGATAATTACATCTCTATTTTCTTGTAAACTCACTGAGTCTTGTATAGACAGAGTGCTGCTTGTCTCCAGCCTCCAGCTGAACAGTTTATATTCTGAGTATTTAAATTAATATTAATATTCAAAACTGGTGGGATTGAAGTGATGTTAGCAGATCTTTAAATATCAACTCCTTGTGGCAGACTCAGTAGCTTGACTCTCGTGTTCCACACTATTCTGTCTGTTAATATTTCTGTATTTTGAAATGTCTGAGATGTGAAGAATTTAACACAATAGTAATGATACTATGATTATTGTATGTAGTGGTAGACTAGTGAGTCATTCCTTCAAGCTGAGGTTAGAGGTTAAACATTACACTCCTTTTTATGAATAGCTAATCATCTATGCAGCAGTTTTTGATGGAAAGTAGAAAGTATTACAACCATATTTTACACTGCTGTAGATTATCCACAGTATTTTAATTGTTCCTAACATAACATGACTCTATCCTTTATCATGTTTAGTAGTAGACTGAATGACAGAATAAAGTAAATATTGTACCAGCCTCTTGCTTTAATATTCAGACTTTAAATCTATAACAATACTAATCTTTGATATAAAGATTAAAATTAGGTTAACTTTTTCTTATTTTACTAACTCTAAGACAATGTGTGCTTTCATTTTCTATGGCAGATGCTAACAGGACCAGCTACTATGGTGCTGCGTTCTGTTAGAGTTTCATATTTACTGGAGCTGCTTAGAGAATTCCTTATCAAACAGCAAGATTAATTTTACCAGAGGCTTGACACCTTAAGACTGGTAGACGTGAAATGAGCTTCATTTTCTTCTTAGATTTTATTCGATCTACACTTATCTTTAATATTTTATCTTAATATTAGTAGCAGCTCGACCGCTACTACTATTGCAACTCTCGTCTCTTAAAACAAGTGGCAAGCTTTAGCAACCTGCCTGCCAGCCTTCTGCCTGCTTACCAGCCACATCTGCTGGCACTTGCTTTTTCTGTGTCTATCTTACCGTGTCCACCGCTTGCTTGACCGTGCTTGTCTGCCACCCAGTTTGCCTGCCCGATTAGCAGAGTCAATCACATCATTTGAGTCGCTGCCGAGCTGACAACGATTTCTCGCTTTTGTCTCCTAGTAGACAATGGTTATATGTTCTGGTCATTAAATAGACGAATTGATTGCCTCACGTGTTTTTGTGGCGAGTGTTTGATTTTATCGCACTAATATGGAGTCTGTCTGCCAACCGCCGCCCGTGTCAGTCAGCCTGCATAAATATATGTCGGCCATATAGCCGGGCTCATCAAGACAATTCTTTATGCTTGCAGCTTGAGTCTGAATTCTGCTGAGCATATCTGTCAGGCCAGCCTTCCTCTGCTCGCAGGCTCCTGCCTCTGCGCCTGCCTGCCTGCCTCTGCACCCCTCTTTCTATACACCCCTTTGCTTCTACACCCCTCCGCTTTTACACTTCTAGAATCGCCTGTGTTTCTACGGCTCTATGTACTATCCACATGTTCTTTTTTATTATATTGTAGCATTGGAAGACGCTAAGCAACAGATAAAAACACTGCAAGAGAGATATGACCAGCAACTTTCCGCTCTACGGAGAGATAGCGAGCAAAAAGTCTCTGCTCTACAGGAAAAAACTGAGCGGCAGGCAGAAGGTAACTTCCTATGCTAGTATTTCACCAGTTTATTGTTAGTACAGTATTAAAGGAGAGAAGTCAGTTGGTTCTGTAATTAAAAATACAGATCAGAGTCAGAGTAGACAGATCTATTTACATCCAAGCACAAATATAAGCAGTAACAGTGTGGCACATGTAACAGAAGGTTTTTCATGCTCACTTTTGTAGCATTGGTTCAAGCTACACAGCAAGTAACCATACTACAGAAAGACAGTGTAACCTATACATTACCTACTAGTATATATTATACTAGCTGTTGTATCGCTCTGATGATCTGATTCTATAAGGCTGTTGTTGATCAATCGTGGCTCACTCCTGGTAACTTTATGTAGATATGTTGATGCTGCTTGAGTTATATACTGACTGAGTTTTTACACTGACTTTAGCATGTTCATAGAGATTCGTCATTGATATCTCCCAGCTCATCAGTAAAAGTAACCCTTGTTTATATATTAATTATAATGGGAAATATCTGTTTATTCAGAATCGTCTGCTACTCAGAGGAGGCTGGAACAATTTACTGCGTACCTACAAACTCCAGGTGATACAAAATTGACAGGCAATCAATGTCACCACCCAGATAGTTAATAGTGTGGCAGCCGAGACTGACAATCTACCCAGACAAACACTAAAGATGCCGAGTGACCTACGTTTTAGCCCAACCAGCCAATGAGCTATGACAAGAGAAATGACCAGCCAGCCCTCAAACCAAAGGGCAGGCTTATAGTAAATAAGGACACGCGCGCGCCCCACTAGACACGCATTGTCAAAGTGATCACATGATGTTGTTCTTTATATTGTAATACATCCTGCTTGCATTTTATTATTTTTGATTAAATATACTTATTCTTTCAACCTTGTCTCTTCATCCATATGCAATGCACCGTTAGAAATTCTTAAACAACCACAATATATAACTCAATCTCTTCTTTTAAAATTCATAACTTTGCTATATGAAGCAGCAATGGAGTCACTTTGATGAACATGACTAATAGTTCCTAATAGGGTAAAATTAGAGGTATTACAACAGCTGTTAGTTACTCCAGTTATATAAAGTCTGGCTCCTTATCAAACTAAAGAAAACTTGAAATAAATAAACGTTATTTCATTAAAAAACCTCCAGATTAAAATTGACCGTTTTTTGTAAATTACATATTCCTGACTGCTGTCACGCCTTTTAGGTTGGTTAAAGCTGCTCCTTCCTGCCGCTATGATAAGGTGGAATTATTGACACAAATGGCTCAGATTAAATGTATTATTCTCATGATCTCTTGGTAATACTCAGCATTCTGGTTGTTGCAATGCTACGATGAGACAATTATTGTTGTGAATTGTATAGGGGTAACCCTGGCACCGTTGGCCAAAATTCACTTATTCCACCATAGCTGGTGCGATTAGTAATTACAACTTTCTGAAATTTGGACATGCAACTAAGATATATTTTATGTATTAAAACATATATTTTGAAAAACCTAATGCTGCTTTTGTCTCTGTAAAAACGGATTACAATAATACCTGGCAAATGGCCAAAGCTGCCCCCCCCCCTCCCCCCCCCCCGCCCCTTTAATTTAGACTGGGTGGTACAGAAAGATATTAATTACATAAACAATGTACATATGCTCTGTTTACCGCTCCTGACAGCTGTACTCTTCGCATATACTAGGATGGTATTTGTATAACCAAAGACAATTATCAGCAAATAATATTAGATAATAAAAATCTCTATTGCCTTGGCTGATGGTTGATTTGCCAGCTAAGAGAAATTAACTGCCTAAAAATCATTTTACTCTTTTCATCACTATAAGTGTACAATATTATTGACACTTATAGTGATTTCATTTGCTAGATTTCTATTGATCTATTCTACAAGTATACATTAACAATGCAGCTGTTATAGCTGAATAGGCTGGCTAGGATAAGAGAAATCCAAAATAAGACTGACAACAAGTGGTCGCTGGGCGGAGTTGCTATTTATAGTCAAGAGAGACAGAGGCATTGTCCCTGACATACTGATCAATGACAGATGCAGTCCTCAACTTCCTTGTATGAATAAATCAGTTGCTCAGGTCAACACTTAACTACTCATGTTTTGCGTATCACTTATGGAGAGCTCCAACACCCTCCACACATCACCGAGGCAGTACTTTGATCAATAGATATACAACTGTCATTATTTTAACTCTGTTAATCCCCAGAGTAGTGTTATGATTGTATTTCTATATGACTTGTACTCATGGTGTAGCAAATCGTGTAATCTAAAATGTCAATACATGTTTATCATAAAAGCCCACTGCCACCTCAAACACAGCTATTCACGAACTCTATTATACAGCCACATAGGGTAAACTACTATAAATAAAAATGACCCACAATTCAATTTCATTTGTTAAATAATGACTATCATTAATCTTGCTTGGCCTTTTAAGAAGTCAATTACCTAAAGTATTTGCTGTTTTAAGCCAGAACTTTACCACTAATATTTTATTCTATAAAATATTTTTAATCACATAAGCTTATAGCTGATTGGTCAACAATGATGAAGTAGATGCCCAATTAATCATTTTTTCTATGTTCGTTAATTTAAGCTTATTTCACTATGATTTATGTTGATCTAGTTTACAAGTATACAGTTTACAAGTAGCCTATCTAGTTTAGCTTTAAACCATAACTGCCACGAACAACTTTTATCGTATTTACTGGGTAAATCAGACATGCTGATTCCGATTTTGTAATCAAAATAAAGATTAGGCCACTAACTTTCAGAGTAAAAAAGGATTTTTTATAGCGTTTTAATATCGGTCTCGAAAACAACACGAGCGGCATAACAAGCTTCGCCCATAAATACTTGACGTAACCTAGCTTTTTAGGAACAGAAGTTACGTAGAGATGTTTAGACCGATTTAGAATAATAGAGACGGGTGTTTTAAAATCTATTAATATCTAAATCCATTTTTAAAAATAATATCAGTCTTTTCTGAAAGGTAGATAAGCTATTTAGCATTGCATATTTAAAAAGCGCGATAACAACGCTAGCTCATGATAAAACCGCGCTTTTTGAGCTCATTTTTCTCGGCGTCCAGCCCATTTAAACGTCATGTAACAAGCTGCGAGCAGTTTTAAATAGTTCATATCCCTTTCATAAAAAAACTGAAATTATTTTACAAGCTGGATTTAGATAATAATGGGTTTTAAGACACCCATCTCTAATATTCTAAATCGGACTAAACTTTCCTAACTTCCGTTTCTGAAAAAGCTAGGTTTCTTCACATATTTATGGGCGGAGCTTGTAATGCCGATTGTGTTGTTTTCGAAACGGATATTGAAACGCTTTAAAAAAGCCTAAATGACTTTGAAGGTTAGTGGACTAATCTTTATTTGGAGTACAAAATCGGAATCAGCATGTCTGATTTACCTAGTAAATACAATAAAAGTTGTTCGTGACAGTTATGGTTTAATAGCTGGATGGGCTGGCTAGAATAACAGAAAACATAGACGACTGACAACAAGTGGTCGCTGGGTGGAGGTGCTATTTATAGCCAAGGGAGCCGGTGGCATTGTCTCTGACATACTGATTGATGACAGATGCAGCCATCAACTCCCTTGTATAAATAAATCAGTCACTCAGGTCAACACTAAACTGACACTGTTGCTACATGGGAAGAAGAGGATAGTAGCTCCAGAAGTAAGGGCTAGGTAACCAAAATAAACCGCTTTCTAGGAAATGTGTGAAGGTTTTTAGAGACCTATATAAGTATTACTTAATTAAAACACTAGTCTGATGTTATATTTATAAACTGGACAAGAGCTGTGATGGATGGCACAAACATGTCTTCTACATCTCCTTAATAGAAGACTAAACAGTGATCGTACAAAGCACTCATGTTATACAGAATCAGTTGTTCCAGCTTTGTAAAACAACCTCAGTGAAAGTAGTCTGTTTTTTTCTGATTATTAGAATTTGATAACAACTTATAAGGACCCTCACATTTTATCAAAATCAGTTTTTGACAGCAGAATACATTTCTAAGGGCTCTTAGTATAATATAAATGTACAAAGTTCCAGTTTACTCACATGATAAACAAAGATTAGCCTGTCTTCACAAACTGTTGTTTTTGCACCTGATACATCAGCTGCACTGAAATGGAGCCGCTCTCTTCCGTCTATGCGGCTTGGTTGCGATACTATGTCGGTCGCTCCATTGGTAATCATATCGGATTTAGCCCAAAAATTTATGTAAAAAAAATAAGATAAAAACGCTTAACCGCAGACCAGTGTCTGTAGTAGAACTTTAATAGAACTTAAGAACTTGGGCAACAACAGCATTTAAACATGTTATTTGTGTACTCAGTCAGTTTTATTTGTATTTTTATATCAGTCAGTTTTATTTGTTCTAAAGTGAATTCAGTTTCATTGCTGGCTCATTCATTCTTTTCAGTTAATTATATTATAAATAGATAATTTATATGGATGCTGAAATTCAGTTACCATAGCCTCTGCTACAGAAGTTCAACATTAGCCAGATCAGGCAATCACATTATGACTTTTTGTAACTTCAGTTGCAGTTTAAAGTTATATTAATGCTAACGTTCTTATCTTTTTTCTACATAAACTTTTTGGCTAAATCAGATATGATTTCCAATGGAGCGACCGTCATAACATCGCAACCAAACCGCATAGACGAAAGAGAACAACTCCCTTTCAGTGCAGTTGATACATCAGGTGCAGTGCGTATTGTGACAAGCTGTTGTTTTGCTCGCTCCGCTCAACGGGGACAGCTCTGCAGAAACAACAGTTTGTCAAGCCAGGCTAAACAAAGATTAACACAAATGGTTTTTGTTTGTGTATCTGTGGGTAACTTTGCTTAACAGAATTTAAAAGCTTTAGCTCAAAGTGCTATTCTCACACACAAAATATTTAAGATTCTTGCAATCACTAAGGTTTAATTGCTTAGCTCAGCTTAAGGCTTTTTAGAGCCACTTCAATGTGTATGTTTATCTTTGATCACACTCAAAGTCATAATATTTAAGTAGTACTTACTTTAGATGAACAAATACTGAGCAGGCCACATGCAGCCTGTGGTCTGAGTGTTTGAGTATTTGTACTATAGCCATTATTATACTAGCTAGCAAACAGGGCAACACACAGTCTAACCTCATCAGAATATAGGGTTTAATTTTAGAAAACAAATTGAATAAACGGATGCAGCGGAGGCTGGAACAATTTGCTGCGAACCCACAGACTCCAGGTTATACGGATTTAACACAAAATCAATTTCACGACCCAGACAGTTGATAGTGTTGCAGCTGCAACTGACAATATACCCAGACAAATCTTAAAGTTGTCGGGTGACCTACGATAGAGCCCAACCAACCCGATAAAGCAATTCAGTCTGAACCGGCAAAAATCTAGCTGGAAGAGAAATGACCAGCCAGCCCTCGAGCCGGAAAAGCAGGCCTAATAGTATTCCAGGACACCCAGGAGCCCCCAGGCATACATTATAAAATAGATCACATGATGTTCTTCCTTGTACTGAAATACACCTTGTTACCTGTACTGTATGACATCCTGCTTGTATTTTATTATTTTTGATTAAATATACTTATTCTTTCATCCTTTTCTCGTCATCCATATGCAATGCACAGTTAGACTTTCTTTAACAACCGCAATATACACTTAAATACAATCTTTTTAAATTTGCAACTTGAGTATATGAAGCAGCAGTGATGTTGAATTGATGAACATGACTAACAGTTCCTAATAAGGTAAAAATCGAGCTAATAAAATAGCCTTTAGTTTAATAAACCATACGGAATCTGTTGATGACCTGAGGCTATATCAAGCATTGCACCATTTGTTGTTAGTTACAAGATATTGGCTCATACCTAGCAATGGAATGTCTGATTCCTTATCAATCTAAATAAAACTTGAAGGTTATTTCATGAGAAAATCTGTAAAGAATTTATGAAACATAACTGAGGCTATTGTGGCTATGTCAAGGAGTGCAACATTAGTTATAAGTTACAAGATAATGTATCATACCCAGTTATATAGAGTCTGGTTTCCTATCAATCTAAATAAAACTTAAAGGTTATTTCATGAAAAATTCCTCCAGATTAAAGTTGCCCGTTTATGTAAAATACAAAGAGCTGACTGCTGTTACCCCTTCATTAAGTGGGTTAAAAGGTGCTTCTTCCTGCTGCCACAATAGGGTGGAATTATTGACACAAATAACAGAGAAATTTCATGATCTTTTGGCAACAGCCGGCATTATGGGTGTTGTAATGCTCTGATAAGATAGTCATTGACGTGGATTGTATACATTAGGAGTCTAAATGTCGAGAGTTTTATTTATTAAGTGATAAGATATCAGGGGGCGTTGTAGTTGTAGTTAGCATGTGATACATTTTATCAGGGCTTTGATGCAAGCCGTGACAAGTCACCTGCCTGGTTCACATACTTCAGTCACTTGCTATGGCTGCTACTAAACATAATACCAGATGAGGAACAAACAATTCCTACAACAAAGCTCATAAAAAGAGAGAAGAAACCAACTGCCATTTGGGTCTTACTTTAACAATTCAAGCAGACTGGTACAGAAAGATTAAATTCACAAACTGGAATCGGTTTGTTATGAATATTATTCCAAGACAAATCATGAAACAGGTCAAGTGCACTCGCTCAACTCGATGTTTATTCCTGACACCATGATAGTCTAAATTACCTTCAGCCATAGAACGATATTTGATAAAATCAACTCATTTATTCTCAATGATCGCTGCAAACAAAGTACATGTATAACACAATATAATGGTTGGCATATATGAATAAGATATCTGGCAAGTACATACAAGTCCTCTTCCTTGAAAAGCTTGTTTTACAATAGTAAGGAGTTATGATCCCGTATTTCTGATCCAAAATTGTGAAGTGGTGACATTGTGACAGAAGACCTATGGTACATGTAAATACAAATGGTAAATGGAAAGAGAAATACAATGAATGTATATAAAGAATAAATAAAAATACCTCACATCTACCACAATGTACTCTGCAGTAGTCCAACATTTGTTTACATGTTTTTACTCCAGCAAAAGGTGAATAGAAGAACAAACTTGAAATGTTAATTAAAATTTAACTCATTTGTTAAAAGTTACTATTAAAAAGCAATAGAAAGTGGAAAAAGAGAAAAGGTGAGAAAGTGCATCACAGTGTACATAACCTATACATATGCAATAGAGTAGTCTACTACCAGGAACAATGTTTTCAAAAGAGACCCACATGAGAGTTTATTTAACTATAGTAGCTCATCATTACTGGATTTTCAGAGGGTAACCCTGTTGCTAAGGGAAGACAACTTCTATGGCAAAATAAATCTAATATGAAAATATTACAGTCATACTTCAACTTACGAGCTTAATGCGTTCCGAGACTGAGCTCGTATGTCAATTTACTCGCATGTTGGTGCAATTTATTTATATATAGAACAATTAAATATATATTTATTTGTTTCCATACTCTGTAAAATGCAAATAAAACACTCAAAACAAGATATTGTAACAGAAAGAACATGTTGGTTATTGTCCTAATTTACCACTTGCTTTCAAAAAGCAACAAATAATGCAAGGAAATGTGTTAAATAAAATGTAAAATTAAATACATGCAGTAGCAGCTAACGCTAGCATTTGCCAGAGAGAGATATATAAGTTATCCTTCATTACAACAGTTGAATTTGATAAATTTGGATTTTATCAAAGTCTTAAAAGACAAACTTAGAAGCAAATCTAAAAGCAAACTTTCATTTTTAACTTAACGTAATTAAAATTTCTTCGGCGTTCATAGTTTGAAGTTTCTTGCTAGTTAGCTAATTTTTCCTTTGTTTCGCTTTCACGACTAGCCGGCCGTTTTAAGATGAACCTATGAAGGACGTTTGTCTTTGTCGCCCTTTCAACGTGTCGCTATTAGGACGAACACAGGTGTCGTCACGAAGGTTTAATGCACGACCACTAGCCAACTTGTCCGAATGTCTATTTTTATAGTTTTGATAGATAGCGCCGGCCTTTTCACATAGCATCATTGCAGTTACGCTGTCACCGGCAAATTGTTTATCTTATATCCAATGCCTGAGCGGTCTCTCCATCAGCGGTGGTGAAGATCGCCGCGCCGTTTAGAAACTATGGGTTAGTACTTTTGCGAGCTAAATGCCCTGAATATACTTCTTCTGTTTAATAATGGTGGATGTATTTCTGTCATATTGCTGAGCTAGCTCAATCATGCATACACATTTCGCATATTTTTCAATAATTTTCTGTTTAATATCAATTGTTATCAATTGCTTTTTATTTGCATTATTTTCATTGTACTGGCAAACTTTCGGTCTACGCGCAGTACTTTTAATTCACATACAGTGTAATTCTGCACTGAAAAGCGTGCACGAAAACACGGTACAAAAGTATAACTTGTGCAGTTGAAAAATACGGATTGATGCCGCTGTCATAAAACACCTCAGGCATACTTGGCAACTGACTCACGTGCTCGTATCTCAAATATGGCTCGTATGTTAGTGCTAATACTTGCTTAAAAGCTGGCTCGTATCTCAAGTTTCTCGTATGTTGGAGCACTCGTAAGTTAAAGTATTACTGTAATAACAAAAATGTTAATCAAGAAAGTAAACCAACAAGGAGAAATAATAAAAAAGAAACATAAAATCCCTACAATGTGAACCTTTCTGGAACGTATTATTTTTGTTGTAGGAGCGCGTACTGTACTTTGAAGTATCACGACCCGCATTAGTCAAGGAACTACTACTTGCCTGAGACAGTTAATACAATACAATCCTCCATCACCAAAGGCCCAGACCTCCCATGAAGATGTAGTGAAGACGTTGATAAGGCTCGAGGAAACAAATACGGCCTTCCGAGATGAGCAGATTGCCATCCGACGAGAGGATCAAAAGGAGTGTCTCCTTTGTTCACATGAAGACTAAGCCTGGCTTCTAAATAAAATAAGAAGGAGAGAGGACAACCCCATATTTCAGGCAAAATTTGTAAGGTCTACTATCCAAGTAAAAAAGGGTCGGCCAAACCATACGTGCCTAGGAGAAGGACTGTGCCAGTCCTCGGTGCAGGTTGAAATGCAGGTTGAAACCATTCCATGTCTGCCCAGACGACCTGGGCAGACACCAGCCCCCATAGAGCCAAGAAAAGGGCCCAACATGAAAGGAACAAGGGTTAGGAGCCAGGAGAAGGAAGCCGAGCTAGAGATGGCAAAGTGAAAGACAGAGGCTTACACCTCCCCCGCATTCAGTAAAGAGCTGGAAGGCCGGCTGGAGCAGCTTCGAAGCAGCCAGCCAGGAACTGGACAAACGACTGGAACAAAAAAAATAAATTCCATGAGATCCAGCTTAGCCCACAAGCCCAGCACCGGTCCAGCTTTCTGGCACAAAGAGAAAAACACTTGGGGTCATTAGGTACAACCTCAGTCCGCAAAAAAAACTCTCAACAGGTTTACCTTTGGCAGAAAAAATTTAGCTGCTGATTGGTTTTAGTAATAGAGTTTTAGCAACCAAAACCTACATCATTACATTAGAAATGTATAGTTATAATTAAAAAGGAACACAAAATTCCGAAAGACGTAGTAAAAATTATGTTATCATTCGAAAAGTGCTGCTACAACGTTAAAGGACGCTCACTTAAAACTCATTGATTTAAACCATTTTAGTAAAATTTTAGAATTTTGTGTTCCTTTCTGAATATAACTATTAGTTTTTAATGGAAAGATGTAGGTTTTAGTTACTAAAACTCAATTGCTAAAACCAATCCGGAGCAAAGATTTTACTGCCATAAGTAAACCTGTTTGAGAACAAGAATTTGCTCCCCAGCCAGCCGGAAACACTCGGCTACTTGAATGTTAGTGAGAGCGGAGTGCTTAGCCGTGGTGAAAGCCAGTGAGGGGCACAACAAGGACAGCGCTGTCAGAGCCCAAGTGAACAGGAGTGCTGATGACATGGACAACATAACGGCTGAGTTTCTGCACTAACACAGGAGCAGGTCAAGTGCCGCTTTCTTCTTGCAAAAAACTGCTGAAAGATTTGGTGAGTTCAACATGGCAAGCTCAGAGAATAGTTTCAACTCGAAATGTTGAAGACACAGTACTCTAAGAGAGAGAAAGAGCGGCTGGAGGGTCTGCTAGACTCATAAGATGAGAATGCGTCTGTCTGTCCGGGCACGAGCCTGGTTACCACTGCCAGTACAGCAGTGCTCTCTAGGAGCCCAGAGTATTGCTCTGACCAGACTTTCTCCTCAGGCTAATATTTTATCAACAGATTAAGGATATTAAATGACTGATTTGAATATTTTTGAAGAATCGGTTTTGAGTTAAAATATTTGAAAGAGCAAAAAAGATTTCCTTTTAAGTAATATATAGTCATGGCCAAAGGTATTCACCCCTCAGCCTTTGTTACTGGTCTGTTTGGAATAAGTTAAACTAACTTTGAATATAATTTGCTTGCTGCATGTTCTATTTAAAGATGTAGTTGCGTCAAAAAAGTCAATTAAATGAAATTAGGACCCATAAAAGGCTAAAACATCAGCTAAAATTTGATGCTATTTTTGTCTTTGTAGACCAACCCTGTCTAGAGATATTTGCGTTTGAATGAAGCCCTCTCTTTAAAAGCTCACGTTCCAGCGGGTGCCTATTTCGTAACGTCACAAGCAAGGTATCTGAAACGAAACCACGAGCAATAAATATGAGGTTGATTTGTTAGCCAATCATGCGTGCGAAATTTTTATATAGGCCGTAATAATTGTTATCACTCGTAAAACACGTTGTCTGTGATCTCGAAGATTCTCCTAATTAGAGAATTTATTCTCGTTACTGATTCAACGCGTTTCAACAATTACTAAGTTATACATAAATTTAAAATGGCTTCAAGTTCGAGCGACCGCTACTCAGAGTTATCTGAGCCACTTTTAGTAAAAGATTAGAGTAGACAGCCTATGGCCAAAGCTGACAGGCGTCAGCAGCGTTTTGTTGCAGAAGAAGACAGAATGGAGGTAAATTACCTTGGAGTCTTCTATACTTGAGTAAATGTAATATTTTTTATAGTCATAAATACATATACTAATTGATAAAATGATAATTCTTTGCTATTTCCAATCATCGTTTCATAGCTTATCTGCCGTTTTACCTAGCTATAATATTTTTTCGAATTTTCTTTGGTAAATTAGAGTCATGATTACAAATTATTTTCACTCGTAAGAAGTGGGTAAAATCGATTGATCATTGCAAATCTTTAATTTCCAGAACCAAAGCTTCGAATCGTTGGCTTGGCGTACTTGTGCCTTTATTAAATGTTTATTCGTTTTTAAAATTACACTCGCAATCTATTTAACTCCCAATTTGGAAGCTGTCAATATATACGCTTTAGAATGACATATCTATGAATGACATATTTATTGCATCTACTTTGTTTACACTTACTTGTTTTACTGATTACAGAATGTTTATGTCGTCCCACCAGCCGAAGAAGCTTTGTCAGTGTGGAAACTGCCATAAAGGAGAAAGCGAGACTTGATTGCGTGCTGGATAAGCCATGATGTTTTGTTTGAGTTTGTTGCAGTAGATGAATTTGTCTTATTGTATCAGCTAATACTATATGTGAGTGGCCACGACTTGATGAATATCTTTAATAAAAGCTTTATGCCGAGATGAAAATATTTTTGCTTGTAAAAATTATATAATAAAATAATATTGTTGAAGATAATGCAAAACATGATTTGCAGAATATTGTAGTGAATCGGATATGGTATATGGGTGTCCACAGAACTGGAGAATGTGAGTTCAAATCCAGTTTGCAGCAGACGTCTCATCCTTAAAACTCTATCCCTGTCTATATTCTTTTCAAAGAGGTGGCTTGCTTATTTCACTTATTTAGTATTCGGTAAGAATACTACTAGTAAGAAACTAGTACGTAGGCAATAGGCGACATAATGTGGGCGGGGCTTTTGGGAGGCTGTACATCGTTTGTATGGGTAGCTGCAGAACTGCTGATACAAAGACCGGTTCTACATAAGTGACTTGACAGAATTACCGTAGACCAGTAGAATTGGTAGTCGGTACCCAAATGTTTACACAACATTTGGAGAAAGTGAGTAGAACAAATTTTCAATTTTCGTTATTTGAGGCCTTTGAAACATTCATAATAATGCATCTGTAGCAGGAATTAAAATTTTATTCTAGCCAACATGAGCAAATACAAAATAAGATATATGCCAATAGAGCCGCGTAAGACTAGACTTTTATCGCAAATACTCGATGTTTCGAGTTAAAATATTTAAAGAGCAAGAAGGAACTAAAGATTCCATTTTAAATAATATATAGTCATGGCCAAAAGTATTAACCTCTCAGCCTTTGTTACCGGTCTGTTTAGCGTAAATTAGATTAATTTTAAATATAATTTACTTGATGCTTTACTTTACTGTTCTATTCAAGTCATGCATATTGCACTTCATTGAAAAGCTGAGAATTGAATATTTTTAAAGATATTACAACTTGTAACCACAAAACCATTTTCAGAGAGGAATTAGCCTCAGAGGTTCACCCTGACTGCTAAGATAGCTTCTATTGTAGATAAATGTTTTAAAAGTGGAAAATCTTCTGAGGAATTATTTGCTATGTATATTGTTTGGTCTGATTAGCAGAGTAACACTAAAAGAAAAACAAACCTAATTAATGTTACATAATGATGAGGATATTAATACTTTTGGCGGTGACTACATTTGGTAGAATTACTGGTACTTGTGAAGATACTGATAACTCTTTGCTAGTTGTGTTTGATGTGGTAAGGTATAGACATCAATTAGTGGAATAACATGGAGTATCATGTACCTCAGTGAAAGTGATTGATGCTCTGCCAATATGTAGGCAGGTCTTTGTGTTAGTGTTTTGTGAAAAATTAGCTGTATTGAGTGATATACAGACACCAGCATACCTGTTCAGGTAGCTGTAAATCAGTAAACATCTCAGAAAGTATTCTTATGTCTGCTTGTAACAAATATAACAGCAGGTAAATGTTGTAAGAGTTGGTCAGCTAGAGAGTTCAAAGGTCATCATCATTTTATATGACGTTTATATTTAATCATTTCAAATTCTTGATGCAGCCATGACTAGTCACCTGCCTGGTTCACACACTACAGCCACCTGTTATTATTGTCACTGTGTATAACATCAGATGAGGATCAAACACTTCTAAAGCAATGTTCTTGGAAAGGGAGAAAGAACCAACCATCATTTGAACTATTAGTCGGATCATTAATTCAAGCTGAGGGATGCAGAAATATAATAATTTAACAAATTGTGATTGGTTTGTTTACTATAAATGACAGCCATACACTGATATCAGTGAGTCATTGAGGTTTACCAGAACTTCGTATATAAATAATCACTTACCTAAATACATAAATAACTTACCTTGTGCGCATACCTCAACATCCTGTTGGACTTCTTTGTTTATAATTAATACCAAGTGTACACTGAACAGATGCCAAGATGGTATTTAATGTTTGACAACCAACTGACAGTAAATAAACAATAGAGATTCCAAAGTTTGCTCAGTGTGGAAGGTTGGTGAGTAGAGAGCTGATGATGACTGGCTGTTTTATTGCATAGCTCCAACTTACATGGCTGACATTATGGTGTCACTAGAGAGAAGACTATTATATGTTAGAAGAGTAGCTCTATGAAATGCTCTATGTTTATATAAATATTAACAATTATGAGCAATATCGTTAGTAATTAGCACGTTTAAGAAGGTAGAGAGATGTAATTTTCTCTAGAAGATCCTTATATAACAGCTGGTTAATAGTAAAACTTTAGATGTCCTTTAGAGCAACTACTGAAGAGAAAGTGAAACTAAAAACAAGCTTATGTTAGCCAATTACATGTAGTTGTTAAACATTTATTCAGCCTTTGAGGGAAACAAGGAGGAGCTGATGAAACAATTCTATTCCTGTGTTTCTATACCCTACAGGATGAAAATATTTGATAGTTATAAAAATTCGTGATTTCGCGAACTATTCCGCGAATTATTGACTTCCGCAAAAAGTTATTTCTCTTTTTAATCACAACAGAGAATAACTACTACTTCAAAATTTAAAACTAGCCACTAGGCATAAATACTAAGCGTAGTTGACTTCCAAAACCTTTATGAAATCATTGCAGGGGCTTTGAGTTAAGCCCATTGCTAATGCATCACATTTCCCTACAAAATTATTCGAGGTTGTCACAAGATATGCAGAATGGCGTCATCGCAAAAATAACCGCTATGCAAAAGTACTAAAAGTAGCCGTGTTCCAAAACTAATTTTAAATCATTGCCAGGGCTTCGAGTTTTATTGCCATTGCATCGAACTTCTTTACAAAATTATTCAAGGCTTTCACAAATTATTTGGTATGGCTTCGTCTTCGCAAAAATCTCTTCTATAGTATTTTGACATTGAAACCAACTCCATCAATCTCTAATACCAATAATGATTCTGATCTGGACATTATGGTATGTATTTGATTTGCAATGCAGATATGTTTTTCCATAATTAACTGCATTAGGTAACTCTTTTGTTTAAAAACTGATCGCTTTCATCCAATACATCAGCTAATGTTTTTGTACTTTCTTAATACTTATTAATATTTTTTCGTTTTTGTGTCTACTGCAGATTGACAATGAAATATAACCTATTCCGATTACGAAAACTAGAGACAATTAGGAATATTCATCAAGGCAGGAATATTGGCAGAGAAGCAACCAGTCAGCCTAGACCCCTTCGTCAACAACAACAACTCCTTGATATCGCTGCAGCAGACATGATTATATTACATATTTTATTTCATGTATACACTGTATATATTATAATTTATTACAAACTTGAGTGTACAAACAAAATGTTTCAAATACAAATAATATTTTACAATTGATGTATAGAGCGAATATAAACAGTTTAGTCCATATGGCGGTTGCCTAGAGCAATAAAATTAAACTGGTACTCTTGATAGGTGAATACTAGCTAGCGTGTAATAGTGCTTTCTGACTAGTTATTTTGGTAATAGCAGCTCTATATCGCTGTCACTGTCTGGGGTAGATGTTTAAAGCGGTTCTCTCGCTACTACATGGCCGGTAAAGAAGTTATCATCAGAACTCTCTTCGTGGCTTTATACTATTGCAAAGTTCTGCCTGTTGGCCAAAGATTTGTGCTCGTAAAAGCGTTTTTGTTCTTCCTTTTAAAACAGATAGATTCTCCTCGGTAGCAGCTGCAGTAACTTCTACCTTTATAATTTCCAGACCTCCCTTAATGATTCGTGATCTTCCAAGAGTGACATCTATCACCCTTGCAGTCATGGTGCCTCCGTGTATGATGAAAAATCTCTTTCTCACAATATAACAAATAACGAAGCGGTAGGGATGGAAAAAATATATATTGTGCTTTACCGAAAAACTAAAGTAAAATTCAACTAATTTAGTAAATCGTTTTGAAAAAACTCGTTACTTACCACATGTTGTTGGTTCATCAAAGGCCTCCAAGTCTATGAATATTCGTGAAAACCACTGAATGTAGCAAAAATATTATAGCTTGGCAAGAACTACACATAGTTGTAAGCTAAATAGAAACCGAAACACGCAATGTGCGCATGCGTAGGGTTAACTCTATTGCTAGACGCAATAGAGTTATCTCTTTGTAGAGATTGATAGTGTTCAGCTGCGAAAAAATTAATCCGCGAATATCCATGAAATGGCAATTTTCGCGAAATTTAACTCCGCAAATAAATTCATCCTGCAGGTCGTAGCGTATATTATAAAACTAATTATAACTATTTTATTAGTCGCACATTGACAGACAGAATTATCTTCAGGCAAAGAACGACATTTGCTTGAATCGTTTCATCTATTCTGACAATAAACACTCTGTAAACAGTGTAACAGAGCACAGAGTAATGTAGAGCAGATGTAATCTAATCTCCAATTTACATTTACAGTAATCTACTGATATAATGTAGATGATTGTGATATTTAGCAAGTACCAATTGTCCTCCCTTGACCGACATTTTTCTCAATAGTTTGGAGTTACGACCTCGTATTTTATATTGTAAAAAACTGTGAAGTGATAACATTGTGACAGAAGACCTATGGTAAATACAAATGCTAAATGAAAAGAGAAATACAATTAATGTATATAAAGAATAAGTAAAAATACATCACATCTACCACGATGTACTCTGCAGTTGTCCAACATTTGTTTACATGTTTTTACACCAGCAAAAGGTGAATAGAAGAACAAACTTGAAATGTTATTTGAAATTTAATTTATTTCTTAAAAGTTCACCCTTACCAATAAAAGCCATTGGAGATTAGAGAGAGAAAATGTGAGGAAGTCTATCACAGAGCAGTAAATAACCTATACATATACAGTAGCCTACTAACATGTACAATGTTTATCAACAAAGATTCAAAGGAGAGTTTATTTAACTATGGTAGCACTTCATGACGGGATCTTCAGAAGGTATCACTGTTGCTAAGGGAAGACAACTTCTGTGGAAAAATAAATCTTATATGAAAATTCTAATAACAAAAAGGTTTATCAAGAGAATAGACCAACAACAAAAATAATAAAAATGAAAGATAAAATCCACGCAAGATATTCTTTCCTGGAACAAATTATTTACATTTTAGGAATGCGTTCTGTACTTTGAAGTATCACGACCTGCATGAAACAAGGAACTACTCCTAGCCTGAGACAGTTAATCCAATACAATCCTCCATCACTAGAGGTCCAGACCTCCCATGAAGATGTAGTGAAAACGTTGAAAGGCTGGGGGAAACAAACACGGCCTTCGGAGAGGAACGGATTGCCATCCGACAAGAGGACCAAGAGGAGTGTCCCCTCTATGCACCGGAAGACTGAGTCTGGCTTCTGAATAAAATAAGGAGAGGGACAACCCCAAATTGCAGGCAACACTACAAATACCAAATACAATGTTTATCATTAGAAACTCAAAAAAGAGTTTATTCAGCATTGGTAGTGCTTAATGACAGTATCTTTAGAACGTAACACCAATGATATACAGCCTCCGAAGGATAGCCGACGGCTATAATGTGGGCGGGGCTTAATGATCAAGCTCTGTTGGGATGAACCCGAACACGGCACAAAACAAACAAATATGCTGAATAAAGCCTCTTGTAAATTTACAAATACTATGAACTATAGTGGTTATTTTACTGATCTGTTGAATTCATTTTGTTGCCACATATATATAGTATCCCAATATTGTCGCCGTTATAATCAGCTAGTTGCCATTCACAAGCATTTGTGATATTAATAGTCACAATCGTAAAATAGCCCAAATTTGGTTTGGTTTTTAGATTTTGAGTATTAAAACTACACTGCACAGCTTTGCCTGCTGTCTCATCTTTTTGGCCAGGTAAAACAATGCGACAACGGTGATAGATTTTGTCATTTTATATTAGGGGTGGCAAAGTATTAATCAAAAACTAGGAAAAAAAGGCCATTGTTCGGGCGATTTTGGGTAAATTATATTCAACTTTAAGTATATATTACGGACTTACCCAAATTCAAAATTAGTAAAAGCATGTAATTTGAAACAACTTATTTTGCATAGATCCATTATTTTGGTTAGGTGTCACCCCTACATTGTAGAAATTCAAGGTTTGTTATTGTGAACCGCGGTGTACTGACTGAATGAGCTAATGCAACGATAACAGCGAGTCGTGTTTTCCAAAACCTAACAAGGCAACGCGACTGTCCCGCGAGAATTTTGTGTTAGCTCCGAAACACAGGCTATCACAAGCCCAACAGAGCTCGATCATTAAACCCCGCCCATATGACACCCGTCGGCTATCCTTGGGGGAGGGGGCTGTATACCATTGTAACACTGATTTAAAGAGAAGACAAATTCTGTAGCAAAATATATCTGATTTGAAAATACTAATAACGAAAGGGTTTATCATGAACACAAACCAACAAGAAATATAATAAAAATGAAATAAAGCTGGTCTAGTAAGGGCTCCGGTAATGAAGGTACAGTAGATGCTCCTATAATATGAGTTACAGATAACATAAAGAAGTTATCTGACGTTTTACTATCATACTACCAAAAAAAGTCATGTAATGTAAAGTATCAGGTCAGTGTGTTTTTTATTCAAATGTTTTCAAATGAAAAAATAAGCAAATCTATTTGAATGAATGTCGACCAGCTTCTTAACCAGTCCATGTACATTTCTTATCAACTTCTATAAATGCCTATTCTATTAAAAAGAATTTAATTCAAACCAATAATACAGAAATTATGGGGCAGCCCACAAATACAAAAAGTTTAGTCAAATTTTTCTATTTTGTATGGCTAAAAGGGTGAGTTTAAAAAAATCTTTGAACAGATGAGCTCATTTACATATATTTTACTGTTGTTATAACATAAAATTCTGATAACATAAACCTTGCGAGAGCAGATTATTTATGTTGTAGGAGCGAGTATTGTATTTTGAAGTATCAAAATCAGGTTGAACAAGGAACTTCTATTAGCCTGACACAGTTAACCCAATCCAATACAATTCTCAACCACCATAAGCCCAGCCCTCTCATGAAGATATGGTGAGGACATTGAGATTGCTGGGAAAAGACACATGACCGTTTTAGTGGAGCAGATTGCCATCCGACAAAAAGACCAAGAGATGCCGCCACTATATGCACCGGGAGACCGAGCCTGGCTTCTAAAGAAACAAAAGAAGAAGGCGAGGATACAACCCCAAATTGTAGGCTTAATTTGTAGGGGCCTTTCAAACAAAAAATGTTTAGCTTAACCATACGTGTTTAGTAGAACGACAGGGCCAGTTCTGAAACTGGCCCTGTCGTTCTACTATGAAAACGGTCTGCTATTGTCAAGGGAGAAATTTTAAATAATTTAATCCCACGAGCAAACGAGCGGAGCGAAGTGTGGGAGTTTTTATTATAAATGCATGTGCACACAACTTACGAAAACTATTCATCAACAATGAGACGAACCCTTGGCTAGAAATTTCATCAAGAAATTTAAGCATCGGAATGTAAAGTTGTTAAAGTATCATAACGATACAGAACACATTTAAACCTATTTAAATATGTTACCAAGTCTTTGTAAACCGTCGGTATTATCTTTAAACTTACCCATCTGATCGGATTATACACAAATAGACAGATTAATTTGAATGAAAATTGCCACAAAAAGCTTGAAAAGCTCGGTTTAATAAAAATTAGGACCGAAAATTGAAACGTCAATAAAGCCGTTCGACAGATAGTAGAACTATTTAGCAGTGCGCATTTCACGAGAAAACCTCGCTAATTTCATCAGTCTATGGCCTTGTTTACTTGTAATCGAATTTATTCGAAGGTTTCTGTAATAAACGTAGACCGTTTGAGGCGTAGATTGATTTACAGGTACGAAATTGTGGTACACAGTTTATCAGCCTGTGTTTTTTGTCCAATCACCGAAGGTTTCATTATTTGAAACGTTAGCCGAAATTCTTTACAACTTTTGTACGAGCTAGTGCCGAACTACAACGCCCCTTCATGACGAAAACATTTTTTATTTTGCTACAGTTTTATACGCGTGAATGCTCCTACTGCTTTCTGTTAAAGATCGCTTATCAAAACCATTCTACATTCAACGCAACAAACTTTCAAACTGTGTATAGCTTGCCATTTTACTTCTAATTTTGCATTTCAGAGTTATAATAAACATGTTTCTTTATTGTTGTTGAATTACATACGTTACAGTAAATTAGGCCTACAGCTTTATAACACTTTTATAACAGCTTTTATTTTGCTGCAGTTTGCAGAAATCTTCGAAATGCGTGAACGCTCATAGGTTTTCTATTATTGCTGTAATACTATATTAACAATATTGGTTATTTTAATAATATCTGTGCATTCTACTTATAATATTGGCCAACATTGCATTTCTCCTATTGCAAAGGAGAGACATAAACGTGTAATATTTTCCTTTCATTGTTGTTGTTTGTCATGACCAAACACTTTTTAAATAAATTTTCCAAAAACCCATATAAATACCACAACTTCTCGATATTGCTACCTATGACGTTTTGAAATGTGAACAAAGTTGTGTATTGGTTTTCTATTATTACTATATTGATAAAATTGATTATTCTAAGAATATCAGTGCATCTTACTTCTAATATTGGCCAATATTGCATTTCTCCTATTGCAGGGGAAAAATATAAACATCTTTTCCATTCATTATTGCTTATTGTTGTATATAATAACACCTACACCCAGTACATTACAGCTACCATTGCAGTTATCCTATTGCACTGTAGAGCTATTTGATTTCTAATATTGCAATTTTTAACCATCAGTACCCTTTATTTTTTTGCCAATATCTCTGGCCATCTCTTTGGTCGTGGGCTGTATGACAGTGGAAATTCTAGTAATATAATATATCAATTAATAATCAACAGAAAATAACACTTTGTTGCAATAATCAATTCATCAGATCTAACTACCCGGCATGCATTATTCTATTTGAGGATTGGTAACAATAGGAAGAAGAAATAGAATGGAATGGAATCTTGCTTACTCTTGAGTGGAGTTCCCTACACAGCTTTGTTGTGATCCTTTGTGTAATCTTATAATTATGTTCAATAAAAGTGATCACAGGGACCCCCTACACATAACCACAGCATTCTAACACAATTCTAACCTGTTGTCCAATCAGGTTGATTTATGCAACTTGCTCACCTGCTTAGTCCATACAAACCATCATAAAGTTTTCGAAGCCTTAGGATGTCCACTGATGTGGTCCAGAACAGTTTTGTAAATCACTGCTTTTTTGGTAAGGCAGTGATGGCTAAAAGTGTCATGGCTGTCTCACTGGTGCGGACACCTGCAGGTATGAATAGACAACTCCAGAGTAGATAGATAATATTTATCTATTTATAATGAATTTCTACAATTCTTGTCCCACATGTCTAAAAACTTGGTATTTATACTGCTGAGTCATGTTAATACTGAATATTATTTCAGTGTTGCTACATTTGCCTTAGTTCTCATGTAAAAAGTAAATGAAATTCAGGATTTATCTCCCCCTTGTGTTGCCTGTCATAGTTTAATATTTTAATAATTCAACTCAGTACATACAGTAGGCTTATTGAAATGCATTTTAGTCATTTTTACTTGTATCTTGAAAAATTGAAATGGTTAAAATTAGGTGCCCGACTTGCTTCTCCATACAAATCACAATATTTGTAGAAACCTATTACTTTATTTACTCATGTCGCCCTGAATAGTTTTGTGAGAATGAATTTTTACTATTTTTAGGCCACATGTATAAAAACTTGGTATTTATACTGCTGAACTATGTTAATACTGAATATTACTTCAATATTGCTACATTTGCCTTAGTTCTTATGTAAACAGTAAATATATATTCAGGATTTATCTCCACCTTGTGTTGCCAGTCATAATTGAATATTTTATATAATGGATACAGGAGGCTCATTGCAATGCATTTTCTGTCATTTTCACCTATATCCAAAGGTATCAAAATAGTTAAAACTATGTGCCCGGCAGGCTTGTTATGACATTCTCACCTATATTCTCACCATATATTGTCGAATGGCCTAGACTCACCTGAGAGGGGTTGTCCATTTTATTCTGGCTGATAACATATGTGACCCAGGCAGTCAGAATGTACAATTGTGCTAAAACCACATTTTTGAGTTATTTAAAGATTTAAAATCAGCAAATTCTGAGGATTTTAATGCATTTTAAATTTTTTTAAATTGAATTATTTATACCCAGGTTAGGCAAGATTTAGTAGAGAAGGTCTCATGATAAACTAAAACTGTTGTTTTGAGTTTAATCAGAATAAAGTTGGTGATTCATGAACTGTAAATCATGGTATTTTCTTACAAATCAAAATGCCATAGCACCCAACCACTTAATCACAACCTATATTGATAAAACCCGGCATTCTTTACAATAAAACCTTGAAACAGATGATCGTTGCATTTTTATTCCAATTCGATTGACGGTTGACCTCCTAAAGGTCATGGTAAGGTTAACAATATATGTGGCTAAAAGCTCACCGTCCTGGATGTATTCATTAAAAGGGTATGCTTCAAACTAGGCAATTCTCATCAAGCTATATTGCTATGACTGCACATAATGACAGTCCAACAACTTAACGAAGAGCTAGATGTGTATTCGGAATTGTCCACCTATACAGAAGGTCGTGGTAAGGTCAACGATGCGGAAAATATGAGATGCGAAAATATCAACCCAACTCATCAAGTGACTATTCAATCTAGAGCTCTTTTTATGTAGTTTAACACTCACACAGTGTAGCACGAGTACGCTGCAGAGATTTATTGTAGCGCGTTGGAAAGGTTTGTTTGTTATGCTAGAGGCAATTTGTCCCAACGCAACCATATCCAATGTTTCCTTCGGCAATCCTTGATATGCAGTTCTAATGAGGCTTAATTGTTCAGATGACATAAAACTAGCGGATAATTCCCTACATTTGCACCCACTTATTAGTTTGATGTCAACAGCTAGAATGGGAATGTTATCAGCAGTGATAGGCTGATCGTTATTCTCTGTAATTTGATTTAATTAATTCGCATTATCGTTAGCAGCCACATACTGCGTAAGCAGCTGTATTTCTAAGGTTGCCCTATTATCACAATTCTCATCATCGCTTTCACTATGATCTGAGGCAGCTGACTCAGATTCTAAGTAGAAATACTCATCTAGCATCAACAAGCCGTAATTTTGCGATTGTTTATTTTGTTCTGGCCTGAAGCATTAAAAGAGGAAATGGCCACATACATGCGCGCACTCACAGTTAGAGCCTACAGTTATGATCTTTGGTTATGAAAAATTCCATAGCAACCACCAATATGGGTATAGTCAAAGCCGTATACGTAGTTTCACAGAGTCCCGTGACCAAAAGCCGGTAACAAAAACGCTTGATTCCAAACAAACCCGATCGACATGCTGATCTCTAATGGAATATTCTTACCTCGCTCTCAACATCTCAATCTTTTGCCTTTACTTTATTACAAAAAATAATTTGTAGTTTCTTGTAGGAAATTTTGTCTTTTTTCAAGTGGTGTATAATACAACTATCAATTTCAAAGCGACGGCTAATGGGAGTAGTTTTTGTTGATTAATGTTGCGGCTTCTACGTTATAACTTATATAAAAGTAGTAGGCGTGGCCTGTTTGTTTGGAATCGAGCTCCCTCCCGTATACGCTTCTGTTGGTCGCCGGACTCTGTAAAACCATACGACACTGGGTATAGCTAAATGGCAATTCTGGATTTATGATTGGTCAGACACAAAAATAAACAAGACCATGTGAAAGAGCAGGGTTGAATGCACTGTAAACCACTGTTTACTAAAATAGTGACGGTGAGTCATATAATAGCGTGAAGCACGCTTAGCGCGCTATTGTGAACAATGGAATTATCGCACGATTGTACATTCTGACGGCCGGGGTCACATATACTAAAGGTTATACAAAAGACATTTCGTTTATTATTGAGACATAAATTAATATACTTTATTACAATATTGTTTTGTGAAGATCAGCATAAAAAGTAATACAGAAAGTAGATCAGCATACATGTAAATCATGGCATTTCAATCCCCATAAAAACTTCCATCAGAGTCATCGTCATCCTCGTCATCATCAGATACATGTAAGTCCTGGCATAGTGATACGGCTAGCTGCATATCCTAACAATAGAACAATTCAATGAATGAAATAGACAGGTTGAGTTTTCTCGATCCAGCCAGGTAAATCATTGGTCATGGCATCAAATAATACTGGATGTTTTTAAATCTGTCATTTTCTGCTTTATGAAATGTTGTTGCTGACTGGCAAACAGTGATTGGCAAGAGCTTGATCACTATTGTGATACTGTTCTTCCCCAATTTAATAGTACGTACCTCAACTTCCTCAGAGAAGAAAACAGAGGATTTTTCGACCATGTTTTTAAGAAATATGGCCTCTTCTCCATTGCATGTATCAAGTTGCTGGACTGATAATGAAGAGGACCAAATTAGCCAGAAATCTGAACTCAGAATTCAACTAAATCCTTAAAAAAGTAGCTTATGTTTCAATGTGATGTTGTAGACAATTTGTTATAGAATGGACCTGCTAAAAACAACTGAGACATCACTATTGATACTATATCATGTATATTAAGCATCTACAAACACGGATAAGAAACTCACCTATTGTTCTTATCATTGTATGACTTTCCTGTTCTAGAATAGGGATTTCTTCTACAGTTCTCTGCCACAATTGATAGCTCTCCACTGGCTTAAGAACATCCTGTGAGAAGGTTATATCTGAAACATCAAAAAGTGACATCAGCATGGCTTGCTAATATAGGGTTTTCATGTGTAAAAGTTGAACAAGGAATGTCTAGATTTGTTGCGGGGAATTGATATTTCATGAAAAAACTTACCTCCACGGACAACTGTCCATGGGAATAACCCTGACTTCAAACAGCTTTGCAGCTCTTCTGTTGTTGTTTCTGGATGGAGGTTGCTGTACTCTAAAGCATTTTTCTTATAGCTGCAATGGTTTGCACGCAGACGCGATCTCAACTTCTGTGCAATTTTTCCACTCTCTGTTAATATAAACAGCAATTACATTCTCGATAACACAATGCATAGAAAAATTTTAACTTTGATTTTTTTTCAGAGAGGTCACCTGACAAACCTACCTGATTTCTTAAGAACATCTTCTTGCCGCAGGATATTGACTCTGAGGTCTTCTAAGACAGCTTGTATGTTATCTGGTTCTGAAAGATAATACAGTATATCAATCACAACATTTTAATCATACATCTATGTGTATACTTCTCAAAGTATGTATGTGTGTATTCCGGCTATAGCTACAATTAAAATTGCTATTATTAAAATAGCTACAGCTGGACAATGCTGACGCAACATCATGGCGTATGTCATTAGAAGCCTAACGCTTATTAGCAAGCTTAATGGAATTTTCCAGTGGCAGTGTGCCAGGCTAATAGCAAAGTGGCAGGTAACCTGTCTTGACAAAATGTTGTTTTTTGTAGGGTTGTCCCCCGTCGAGCGGGCGAGCAACAAAACAGCTTGTCAAAAGACGTACTGCACCTGATGCATCAGCTGCACTTATAGGAAGTTGTTCTCTTCCGTCTATGCGGCTTGGTGGCAATGCTATGCAAAAATTATGTAGAAAGAAATAAGTTTACAACGTTTAACCAAAGACTGTTGGTTGTTTACAACTCTGTTGTAAACAACCAACAGTTGTTTACAACTGTTTACAACAGAGTTTACAACTCTGTTGTAAACTTTAGTAGAATTTAAGAATAAAATAAATTGAAAATAAATTCCATAAGAACAAATAAAACTGACTGATACAAAAATAGAAATTAAACTGACTGAGCGCACAAATAATGACATGTTTAGTCGCTATTGTTGCCTAAGTTCTCAAGTTCTACTAAAGTTTATCGCAGAGACTGGTCGCTGGTTAAGCGTTATAATCGTATTTCTTTCTACATAAATTTTTGCGCGAAATCAGTTATGATTACCAATGGAGCGACCGACATAACATCGCCACCAAGCCGCATAGACGGAAGAGAACAACTCCCTATAAGTGCAGCTGATGCATCAGGTGCAGTACGTCTTGTGACAAGCTGTTGTGTTGCTCGCACGCTCGATGGGGACAACTACGCAAAAACAACAGGTTGTCAAGACAGGCTAAGTGGCAGGCAACTCTCATCACTCCTCATTGTTTATAAGCTGATTTTTAATACCCGGGCAACGCCGGAGGCACAGCTAGTTGTTACTATAAACTACAATTAGTATCTTTCACCATGAAACGTGAAACGTCATCTTTGCATCAGGGCCTCATTATACTCATATTATTATGAGCATTATCATGAAATACAAATCATCCACTGCTAATTGACCCAGAAAAACAATCATTTATTCTCTAAGCGTGCGGAAATAGTATAAGTAAAAAACTCACTTGGCGGCGGCTTGGAAACAAGGATTGCTCTGGCTTCAAGTTCAGCTAAAGTTAACTCAAATGAGTGGCAGTGCGTTTCCACTTGTGCCTCTAGAATGGGTAGTTGTTTCTTGGCCTAAAACGAGACGTACTCGGCACTATTATTCTTCACTTGTTGTATAACTGCAATAAAGCCAATTATTTATTGAGAAAGCTTGGCTTTTTGTCAATAGTTTAAACAAATTGAACCTGGGTAACAGTACGATTTCATTCTATGATTGCTGTTTCTACATACTTTGGAAAGAGATGTAAATATCTGTTTGGGCAGATTGACAGACCTTCGGAGATTCTAAAAAGCTGCCCCTTGCTCTAAGCGTCTCCGTCTACCTTGAAACAAGAGAATAAATTGGGAAGTCATACCATTGACAAGTTGGCACTTAGGCACAATAGGCGCCAAAGTCACCAATGTGTATTGTCATTAACCAAGTTATAAAACATATCACAGTGGAACAATACACTTAACATTGTCAAATGCAAAGCTAATAACTTACCCGATAGGTTGTAACTATCGGGTAAGTTATCAGCTTACCCGATAGTTAAGGCCTAAAAAATGCCTCGCTTGACAATATATAAAATTGTGCTCACTGAATAAACTCACCATCTGATGTCATGTGTCTTGTTACTTTTCCCAATCGGGACATGTAGCTATAAACAAGTTCTGTAGTCTCCCCAGTACTTAATCCTGTTCCTACAGTTACTCTTCCACTCCATTTCATCTGAAAAAAGCAAAAAAAGAAAATTTTGGTAATACGAAACGTAAAACTAAGTATATGAACGATTACTATATTCATTAGAGAGATTGCTGACAACTCCAACGGTGATTTTTATTGATTAGACAGATACCTGACAACTCCAACGGTGAGCTTTGGCGTGCATGATACTAAGGAACGGGCGTTGCTGCTGCGGTAGCTTCTCCAGCCGCTCTAGCCAAGGCCAGTATCTGCACATTGTATCAAGGGCAATGAATTTTGCACCTTGAGATTACCTCTAAAAACATAATACATTAGCTTTATGGAGGGAGCATCATAGCAAAAACTATTTAAGATTTCTGCAATAGAAAGAATATTGTAATAAGTAGACAGACATTCCTGTTGCCAGAAAAGAATTTGTAGGTTTTAGAGAGGTTTGTGAATTTTTTCTGTGACAATAAAAAAGGTTGACTGGACCGATGATGAGGTATTATGGACAACCAACAATACCTGCATAGTGTATGGATATGCGTATATTTCCCCCCTAGTCATATCCAATCCCTTCAACAGGAAACAGTGGCGGCATGTGACTAGCAAACAACCAGTCACATTCTTCTTGGAGAATGCTTTTCCTTTGGCAGACGCAGCCTTCCACACCGTTTCACCACATCTATTGGAGACCTGTAATAACGATCTAGGTAATTGAGGTATATAAAGACAACCACAATTGGCCAGGTTCATTGGCTATAGACCAGGACTACCCAGAAGTTATCTTTTCAAGATATTCCATATAGTTTTTAAAATATTCTAAATTTGACCCATCAAACTTACTAAGATTTTTTTAACTTGGTTGGATGGCAGCACTATCAATTCAGTGCACTGATTGGTTATTCAATGGTACAGCCACCTTGCTGTATGGGGTTTATTAGGCCTGCAACCAAACAATTCACTTGATTCTGCTATACCTATGAGTACCTATTCTGGGTCTTCATAAGGTATGAGATTGCAGAAATGCAATACACTGAATTGTGATTGGATGGTTTTTAATCAACAGGGTTTAAAAACTTGGCTGTGATTCAGACTTATGAGGTTGCTAGATAGTTTTGACGACCTTAAACTCACCGAATTGTGTTTGCTGTTCTTTATACGCGTGACCTGCTCTTCAACGTCACTAGTAGAAACAAAAAACTCTCTTGGCTCCTCAATTCCTGATGAAACTCTAAGATCAATGACAAGAATCAAATTAAAAAATGAATAAACAAAGGCTTCCTCTTTGAATTACTACACAATAGCCCCACTTGGGAAATCTAGTAATAAAATGTGAATAATATAGTTGCACATCAAAACTTTAAACACAACATCATATTAAAAGCGTTGGGGCGTCCAAACATTTTATATGCTGAAAGGAGCTAGTGTTTAGTAATTTGAAGATTTGATTATAGGCAGAACCCACTGTCCCAAAATGAAATTAACCCATATTAAATTGTTACTATCTGTAAACACAGAAAATGCAAAAATCTGATATATGGTTTTTTCATTAGACATCATACCTGCCGGCAGCTCTATAGTGAAATAGTTTTGCATTCCCGTCAATGTGAATCGCATGGGGCTCGTCCAAACATGCAGGGCAACTGAACAAACTACCACCGGTAGCTTTAGATAAATAGTCTGTTTCTTGAATCCTCCATTCCGACATTGAATAGTTAAAAACATCTTGTTTGAGCATGAAACTCTAAATAACAACACAACACCTTTCAAATCTAATGGAAAAGTCAAAGAAATGTCACAAAAGACTCTGTGTCTAGTTTTTCTGCTAATTGCATCCTTGCTTGATGACAAATGCGGCATTGCACAAGTTGGCTGACTATACAGCTCGACACTCTACACATTATATAATGATGATATCACTAACATCCACTGTGAACATAACGATCAGATGTAATACCTCGCCATCCAAGGATGAGATAAAGCTGACGGAATCTAACAGACTTTTAAGGCTTAGAGATGGCGAGCAGTGCTGCAGGATTGAAGCACTCAGAAGAAAACTAAAGTTGAAGTAGGCTCTTCCCTCAATGTCAACAGGCCAAAGTCCATACTGGACCAGCTGTTGAGGCTCCCGCCAAGAAGACCACGAACAGGCTTCACAGACCATAACGTCTATTTTTTGGCTGACCATCCCTGAAAGATTAGTTCAGTTTTTACAAACACAAAAAAACATTAGCCTATTCTAGTACAGCTAACTAGGGTAGCCTATGTTAGTACAAGTAACCCAGGGTAGCCTATACTAGTACATCTAACCTAGAGTAGCCTATTCTAGTACAGGTAACCTAGGGTAGCCTATACTAATATAGGTGACCTAGTGTAGCCCATGTTAGTACAGGTAACCTAGAGTAGCCTATGTTAGTACAAGTAACACAGGGTAGCCTATACTAGTACATCTAACCTAGAGTAGCCTATGTTAGTACAGGTAACCTAGGTTAGCCTATACTAATACAGCTAACCTAGTGCTTGTAAAGCTAACCTTTGCTAGTATAACTAATCAATTCAGTTGAAAACATACCTTCAAAATAAATAATTCTAACCATCTCATATCTACCAGGTGGACAGAACACGGTTCCATTGCAGTCTGGGCAAACCTGATGAATGGCAGAGTGACGATCATCTGTAAAATTATATGAAAAATGAAAAACATAATCGCCTTTTATTATCTTCTGAGTTTGTGATATATATATTCGACATATTCTTGATCATCTCAGATAACGGAATAACACGGGGATGCTCACCAACTCTCATTTTTCGCACTCTCATTCCATCTGCAAACAATCTCCCAATCTCCTCTCGATGAAGATCCCAATTCCCTTTCTGGGTCTGGATGTAAATCTTCTCACGGTGTCTTAATGACTTCAGTCTGGTCAAAATAGTTTCATCTACAATAACACATTAGATAGTACAACCAGTGTGATAGTTAAACATGAATATTATTAAATTATAAGATGTATGAGGAAACAAATATTCATTTTACAACCTCCCAGACATGGAAAAGGACCAATCAGATTGCAGCAGACTCATTATAGCGGTAGATTCAGGCTTGTTCAGTCAAATGACCTTAGGTCTAAGATTTTTGGCAATACAAACAGCCAGCCATGCACAAATGCCACAAAACCTAGCCAGCTTCATTGGCTATAGACCAAAACTGTCCATACCCAGTCTTTTCTAGAGACCACATGTAGGTTTCAAGATATTCTATTTGAGCAGTAGGCAGCACTTGATTTGATTGACCTTGACCAGTCCTATCATTATGTGAGTGCAATGATTCATTGGCACAGCCACCTTGTATAAGTTTTGCTAAATGGGTCTAAGGGTATGGTTAATTAAGCCTGCAACCAATCGATTCACTTGATTCTGATAATCCCTGTGGTAGGTGTGCTGGGTCTTTATTACCTATGCAGCCTGTGTTTGTTATGACATCACCTCCACTGCCATCACCAATTTCCATATCACAAGCTGACGTATCTATAATATGAAAATCAATATTGGTAATTAAAAAATACAAACAAGAATAGAAAGCACACACAGCACATTGATTTAATAATAGTATTTACTTTGCTCCGGCTCTCACCTGTAAAAATGGTTGCTGCTATTCTACTGTTGTCAATTGCATTCTTCAATTTATGGAGACACTCCTGGGCTTTTTTTTTGCTCTTACTCTGCCTCTTCTCTTGAAACATACAATGCATGTTAACAACTAGGCAAGAATCATGATACCCATAATTACGCTACACATGGCATATTAATAAAACTGCATCACTGTCAAACTTTTTGACAGTGAGGTAGTTCATGATAAATGCTCAAAAAATGTAAAGCCAGCACTGGGCCTTGCTGAACCGACGTGTAGTGTCTCATTACTTACTTTCCAATTGATCCTAAACGCCAGTTCAAGGCATGTAGGGTATATTAACCTGTATCACCGAGTATTAACTGAGCTCTGAGTAAAGTGAATCAAAGTATAGTTGTTGGCATAAAATGAGGGTTATAAAGTAGTAAAAACTATATATACGAGTATTTATGTATCATCAGTCCGATTGTCTAAGGCCAAAGGTGATATAAATGATATATATGAGTATTTGTGCATATCAGTGAGTATTACTAGTCTGATTGTCTGTGGGCGGAAAATATATTTTAACTTGGTTTTTAATGCGATTGTAAAAGCTAAATCGCCACACATTTGTTCGGTGTTGGTGGCTTAATATCTTACTTC
Source organism: Watersipora subatra (assembly GCF_963576615.1). NCBI lineage: Eukaryota > Metazoa > Bryozoa > Gymnolaemata > Cheilostomatida > Watersiporidae > Watersipora > Watersipora subatra. The sequence continues at coordinate 1,157,935 of NC_088715.1, forward strand.
TAGTGTCATGTGTAACAAGTGCAAATTTAATGAATTCATTTAATTGTATGTTATAGAGACCCGCTTCAATTTTTCTCAGAAATAGGGTATCCAGACCATAGAGTTATCTCCCCCTAGAGTGATAACTACACGAGCGTTTCCGGTGCCAATAAGGAGCGTTTAGGCCATGCCTCTTTTTTGTGCTAGTCAGTTGTAGTGATTGACTAGATCAATAACATCAGCCATGAGAAGGGTTAAACAAGGATCATGAATTCCAGTTGAGATAGTAATTAATGCTCATATTAAAGAAATGATGATTATAGTTTATTACTCTAATATATGCTTATTATTTAAAGCAATTCAATACCTACCAGGGATTGCTAAACATATTATGGAAATGTTTACTTTTTCATTTCCATAAAAATAAATATTTCCATAGTTTTAGGGAAATGGATATGGAAATTTTATTTTACAAGTATGGAAATGGTATGAAAATGGAAATAATAATGGAAATGAATTATGGAAATGCTATGGAAATGGAAATTAATTATAGAAATGGAATTAATATGGAAATGAATTATGGAACTTTTATGGAAATGGAAATAATATGGAAATGAATTATGGAAATGGAATTAATATGGGAATGAATTATGGAAATGGAAACAACATGGAAATGGAAATAATATGGAAATGAATTATGGAAATGGAATAAATATGGAAATGAATTATGGAACCTTTATGGAAATGGAAATAATATGGAAATAAATTTTGGAAATGGAAATAATATGGAAATGGAAATACTATGGAAATGAAGTAGGGAAATGGAATTAATATGGAAATAAATTATGGAAATAGAAATAATATGGAAAAGAGTTATGGAAATGGAATTAATATGGAAATGAATTATGGAAATGGAAATAATATGGAAATGGAAATGAATTATGGAAATGCTATGGGAATGGAAATGAATTATGGAAATGGAATTAATATGGAAATGAATTATGGAACTTTTATGGAAATGGAAATAATATGGAAATGAATTATGGAAATGGAAATAATATGGAAATGAATTATGGAAATGGAAATAATATGGAAATGGAAATGAATTATGGAAATGCTATGGGAATGGAAATGAATTATAGAAATGGAATTAATATGGAAATGAATTATGGAACTTTTATGGAAATGGAAATAATATGGAAATGAATTATGGAAATGGAAATAATATGGAAATGAATTATGGAAATGGAATTAATATGGAAATGAATTATGGAAATGGAAATAACATGGAAATGGAAATAATATGGAAATTAATTATGGAAATGGAATAAATATGGAAATGAATTATGGAACCTTTATGGAAATGGAAACAATATGGAAATAAATTTTGGAAATGGAAATAATATGGAAATGGAAATACTATGGAAATGAAGTAGGGAAATGGAATTAATATGGAAATAAATTATGGAAATAGAAATAATATGGAAAAGAGTTATGGAAATGGAATTAATATGGAAATGAATTATGGAAATGGAAATAATATGGAAATGGAAATGAATTATGGAAATGCTATGGGAATGGAAATGAATTATGGAAATGGAATTAATATGGAAATGAATTATGGAACTTTTATGGAAATGGAAATAATATGGAAATGAATTATGGAAATTGAAATAATATGGAAATGAATTATGGAAATGGAATTAATATGGAAATGAATTATGGAAATGGAAATAACATGGAAATGGAAATAATATGGAAATTAATTATGGAAATGGAATTAATATGGAAATGAATTATGGAACTTTTATGGAAATGGAAATAATATGGAAATGAATTATGGGAATGGAAATAATATGGAAATGGAAATACTGTGGAAATGAAGTAGGGAAATGGAATTAATATGGAAATGAATTATGGAACTTTTATGGAAATAGAAATAATATGGAAATGAATTATGAAAATGGAAATTGTGACATACACGTAATCCCTGATACCTACATGACTTGCCAAGGCACTGAATAGATAGTGAGTGAAAGTGAAGGTAATGCAAGCAGTTACTCATAGATAACATACATAGTCATACTGGGGTTGTATTACATTGGTGTGATGGGAAGCAAATCAACTGCTATCAACTATGACCTGTACTACCCGGTGTTGCCCGAGTAATAAAAAAGTATTTGGACAGAAAATTTATTTTTATATAACATTTACTATTCTAACTTTTAAACTTCATATCATGAGAAAATATTTTTAACCAGTTTAAATGAATTAAAAGGAAAAAGAAAACAACTCTTAAGGTTTGCAAGCTTTTTCAAACAACTACAACTTTTAAATTTCATATCATGAAAGAAGTGTTTTGTTGAAATAAATTAGGAAAAAAAATAAAATTGTAAATGTGTTTAAATGTAAAACAATTAGCAAGTAGTGGCTAAATATAATCTGTTTAGCTATGATTACAATGAAAAATTATTTAATAAATAAGGTAATAAAAAAGTCTATTTTATTTTTAAATAATTATAATTTAGTATAATTAAGTATAATTTATTTTTATCTAACATATAACAACATTTGCCACTCTAACTTTCAAACTTTTTGCTTGCTTACATCAAGCAAAGATGTCCACTAACTAGTGGACATCTTTGCTTCAAGCTAGTCTATGTATTTGATTGATATGTATTGAAATCTAAGATTACATGCAAGGGCTGTTTGTGAACTGAGGTGACAATGAATCACTCTATCACCATACAATGTCAATACTTTCAGTTGATGGCAGTTGATTAGCTTCCCATCACACCAATGTAATACAACCCCAGTATGACTATCTATCTTATCTATGAATAACCAATGATATACAGCCCCTCATGTGTGGGGGCTGTATATCATTGTAGTAACTGATTGCAATAACTCATTTACTTAACACCATCTATTCAGTGCCTTTGCAATGCATGTGGGTATTGAATTGCTTTAAATAATAAGAATATATTAGAGTAATAAACTATAATCATCATTTCTTTAATATGAGCAATAATTACTATCTTAACTGGAAATTCATGATCATTCTCATGGCTGACGTTATTGTTCTGTCGATCACTACGATTGACTAGCACAAAAAAGGGGCGTGGCCTAAACGCTCCTTGTTGGCACCGGAAACGCTCGTGTTGTTGAATGCACAGTTATCACTCTAGGGGGAGATAACTCTATGATCCAGACTGTCTCGCCTGTCACTCAGAGAAAGAATTTCATTTTCGTCGCGGCATTTTGTTATACTAGCTCTTTTACGGAGCCAGAAAATCATTCACCAAAGGTTACCAAATACAACCCCATCCATTATCATAAGTCAAGATTGAATAAACCAACTTTTACTACATAAATAATTATTTATGATATTGAATATATTAATTTTAGTAAATAATAACAAAAAAATAATGGTTTATAGTCAAATATAACAAATGGTAAAGTACAGACCTTTTCTCATTCTGTTTCTCCTGACACGACCAGACTTCACAAGTTCTTTGAGCGTTTCCAAGAGCAAAAATCTATGGGACTTAGTAGTTTAGTAGTGTTGCGAAGCGTTGTGTTCAAGTTATTAGTGCTGAAGAATTGTCAAGCAAAATAATAAATATTTATCCCTTCGCAAGCGGTGCTGTCCGAATACAACAGCGCACCTAACAAAAAAATCTACGGCTCAGCATAGATATAGAGATAAAACGCAACTTTTCATTGGGTGCAGAATCGTTAGGGACACTTCGACCGTATGCGTCGTAGAACGCCCATCGACGAGATCAGGCGACCATGAAGCACGACCGATTTCGTGGATGAGCTACACGCGTCTATCGACCGTTTTGATCGTATGAACTGCGGTATGGGCTGAATTTTATTGATGTAAGCAGGTGTACCTTATCACAACAATGGCCACATTTTGCAATGGGCACACAAATCCTTATTTCAAGCAAAATTTGGTGCGTCTTTGAAAAGTGTAACAAGTTTCCAAGCATCCTTGATCTCAATGCTGTTTATTATCTGCCCTTAAACTAAGTGTTTGGTATTTTGGAATTTATCTGAAAAGCACTTGCCTTAATTACTCTAGGACACTTATATTTCGCTAGTGTTTATTTCGTGAGTAGCATACAGATTAAAGTTTTGCTGCAACTTATTTTCGCAGCTCTGATGATTGCGAAAATATAATGATGTGAAAATAAATGCAGTGGAACAAACATAATTATATTCCTCAGGTTCGGTTTGCCGGTAAGAAAATATTTTCATTTTGGGACTAGTTTGTAATTGTGAATCGCAGGTAGAATTGTATGGCCGAGATCGATAATGCAATGTGATCGCTTGCTGCCATTTGTTTCTTGGACTATTGTAGAATGGAATTTAATCACGCTGAAAATCTTAACGTTTTTGTCACAATTTAGCTTTGTTTTTACATTAACGTATTTTAATTTTAACGATCAGCGGTGTTATGTATAGGTATTAATTTTAACAGTATCCCAAACACTCAACTGCTGCTAATAATTGCTGAACATCTTTTTTCCAGTAATTATACAAATACATACATGATACAGCTGCTAGTAATACTACAGCTACTGCACAGTGTGTAGTTATTATGACTTCCTTTCTTCATTTTTCATTAGTGATATTTATCAGAGCTAACTCTTTCTCTATTGCCTCATCTTCTGAATCATTACAAGTTATTAAAGAGGTGTCAGTGGTAAATCCAAACCTTTCCAGAGCCATGCTGCTTGTGTAGTAGGTACTGCGAGTGTCAGTGTGTCTTATTTTCTTTCATCACACGGTGCTCACTGCATTGATTGATGTCCCCAACAAACGATAATGCTACTAATGCGTGTGCATTGACATCAAATTCCTATCATGATAAATCATTCTTAATGGGAAAATAATTATAATTAATTGCAAGATAATAACGTAATAAATTTGGACAGTCGAATTATTTTGTTGGTTTATAATTTAATGTTGCTATATTGGTCGTTAAAAACGGTTAAATCAATGTTGTTATATAATTCCATTCTACAGTATCAATGAATGAAGCTATTTAATCCCGGCGTTTTTGCTCGTTTGTTATGATAGTTTAGTTTCGCTCATGCAATTTTTGCGAGAGGATGACACCGCGAAAACGCGAAAGTTAGATGAGGCGAATACAGATGTTTCCTAGGGTAGTAGACCTTGACTAGTACCTGCCACTAGCTATATTACTATGTGTGGCATTGGCTAGCAAGTGTCTATAAGTTATGCACTGTTGTTGCTAGCTCAGTGTGAGTGGCTGATATGCTGGAATATTTAACATACATGTACTTACTTGAGTCTTTAAATGTTTTCATTAAATATTTACTGTTTGTGATTGATTATTACTAAAATGTAATATAAAACATTGTACTCAGTACCTACATGTTAATCAACAATGGATATTTATCTTGAGTTCTATTCAATTGTAGCAACACGGATTGTATAAAGGTTTATTGTATACAAAATTGCTATTAGTCACATTACTGACAGCGGTCACAATGTGAATATTTATAGTGACCGTGGCCATTCTGTTACTAGTAAAAGTAACATAATGTTTGTTATTTTATTATATGAAATTAAGCAGATAAACTTCACTTTAAATACTAAACAGAAAGTGAAACAATTCAAGGCTGTATAACCAGCCAATCGTGAAGCTGCAGTAACAACTAGCTCCTGTTCCTTTATTCAATATCTGATAAATTCATCATGAATCACTGTTTGACTAACTCTTTATCAGCTCAGCCAATCAGGAGACAGATAACATTATTATAACCAGCCACAAGCTATAAAGAAGCCTGTAGTAGTCAGAGCAGGTGACAAACAGAATAGCAACTGGTAAGTATAACTTATATATTATATTAGCATCTGTTGCTATTGTACTTAGTGGGAATAATAGAGTAGATGAGGAGAGACACTGAGTCAGTGTGATTATAATACAACTCTGACCTCCTGAGACTATCACTCTATACCCTGAGGAGACTCATAGAGTCTGTCATGTAGTGAGGTTAAGTTAAGGTCAGGAGGCTCTGGTCTCATTCCTCAGTCATAATCAGACTAGCAATCACTTCCTGCTACAGATATTTCATGTTTCTCAGCTCTGACAGAGTCTGACATCCCTGGGCCTACCTTTAATACTCTGTAAACAGTGTCGTATAGTTTCACAGAATCCCGCGACCAACAGAAGCATATATGGGAGGGAGCTCGATTCCAAACAAACAGGCCACGCCCACTATTTTTATATAAGTTATAATGGAGAAGCCGCAACATTAATCAACAAAAACTACTTCCATTATTAGTCGCTTTTAAATTGATTGTTGTACTATGAACCATTTGAAAGAAAACAAAATTTCCTACAAAAAGGTGCTAATAACGTTTTTGTAAAAACGTAAATGCACAAAAGAGCGGTATTGAGAGCGAGGTATGAATATTCCATTAGAGACCAGTATGTCGATCGGGTTTGTTTGGAATCAAGCGTTTTTTGTTTCTGGCTTTTGGTCACAGGACTCTGTGAAACTATATGGCTCTGATGTTTCTCAGCTCTGCCAAAGTTGACATCCCTGGGCCTACCTTTAATGGTGCGTTTACACTGGCCGATTTTGTCACCGATTTTGTCGTGCACAGACAAATTTGATGAGTCGGTGTCGGTAGGTGTGAACAGAAAGATCGGTGTCGGCACCGACCTGAAAGTCGGTGTCGGAGATACCCAGCAGTGCCCGGTTGCACCGACAGATCGGACACTCATCAGCCAATCAGAAGCTAGGAGCCTCTGATTAAATGAGCCTAGGCTTTAATGACAGTGCTAAGTTTCTGAAACGAAAGGGCTAGGTTTAATGAGAGGCTAGAAGACTGTCATTAAACTTTCCCTCGTTCTTTTTTTAATAGTGAACTAGCATGGCTAGCAACGATGTGAATGCGAGAGTACCAAAAAATCAAGTTTTTTCTTTAATTTAAATTAATTAAAAGTGAATAGCCAGTTGTACGACTACTACTAGTTCTACTACTAGTTCTACTACTAGTACTACTGTAAAGGAATTTGCCGGCCCTTACTTGGCACGATTTAGATTATGTCATACAGAAATAAATTGCGTGTGATTTCATTCAATGTTTTATTAGCGAAGGAAATTCACCAGCCGAGGAGCGTACGGCCATTTGCTCTGTCTACTAAGTGAGCGTTGCTCCCTTATATACAATAAAATTGCCCATTTCGGCTAACGGGACCGGGCGAGAACACCGGCTAGCAATGTTTAAATGGCCAATAATTAGGCCCGCTAGTGCGTTGATATAACAACATAAACGACGACAATTGATAGCATAACGAGTAACAAGGCCAACAATAAAAAGGCAATAAAAAGAGAATAAAAAGGTCAACTCATATAATAAAATATATACAAACAAATAATTACAAGAAGTGTAAAGTGTTGGCCCGGCGTCCATCACACTACTACTACCACAAATATACATTCACCATTCAATCTTCTTCATTATTCATTTTATTTATTGTAATTACTCTGTACGTACAGTTCTTTGCTCGGATTTTCATTGCCTCATCATTCATTCATTGCTTGGCATTCAGTAGTTGCTTCTAGCGGTAGTAGTAGGAACAGTAGTAGTAGTGTAGTACTAGTATATAATTTTCCATATCAAGCGCGTTGATTTTTATGTGTACTCGTCTTCGCGTGGTCGGGTGAAGGTCAGAACGGCGAAACGCTGTGATTGGCTGTTGGTACCGACAAAAATCGTTTGATCGTTGCAATGTAAAGTGGGAGTCGGTGTCGGCACCCATACGTGAAATGTCAGAGGTACCTGTCTGAGTCGGGGTATTGGCATCTAATCGGAGTCGGTGTCGGCCAGTGTAAACGCACCATAATATTTTGTAAATATCCAGGGTTCACCTGCAGCCATTATGTTATGGTTGGCAGCTTTCCAACTATGTAGTTGAGTCACATTTTGTACCCATTTCTCTATCATATTTTACTGTATGCAGCAGCTAATAGAGTGCAGTACATATGTTACAGTTAAACATGGAAGGATTGTTGAAGAAGTATGTGAGAGAGAGAAAGATAGAGATTAGTGCTTTGAGGGCAGCCTTAGAGTCAGTCCAACCAGCTGAGCTGCTGAGGTTACTGATTACTATCAAGCATGACTCATACACAGCTATTATGGTGTCTGCAGAAGGAGCCCACACAGAAATCTGTCGGCTGCTTCTCTCACCAATCAGAAGAACAGCAGATGAGTTGCTCTGGATGAAGGAGGAGCATGGATATACAGCACTACTCCTTGCTGTAGAGAGGGGAGACAGTGAGTGTGTAGAGTTACTGATGGACACAGTGAGTGATGAGAGGAAGTACAAGTTTGTATCTGAGAAGACTGACAAGGGTACCACAGCTATAGCACTGGCTGCAGGGTGTGGAAGTAGCAAGTGTTTAGAGTGTCTCCTCTACAGCTTCTCCTCACTACAGAGAGACTCCCTATTAAACATACAGAATAACATCCTCAACACTCCACTACACCATGCAGCATACTGGGGAGAGACAACTGCTCTGAAGGTCATGTTAGGATCCGTGTCTCTAGTGACTGTCTCTTCACTCCTCAACATAAAGAATAGGGACAAAAGGACTCCATTGGAGGAAGCTGAGTATTGGGGAAAGAAGGAATCATCAGAGCTGTTAAGGAGATGGCAGCTGAAGTCAGTATTAGAAGGTAGGACTGTTATACAGTGTGATACCAGCTACTCACTTGAACTGTTCTACTGCTAAACTCTTCAGTCTCAGCAACTTTCTACTGAAAATCTAAACTAAATGCTAGTAATTTATTCATTGTATACATTTACTGTTGAACTCTGGGACATACCCTGGATAATTGCATCTCTATTTTCCTGTAAACTCACCGAGTTTTGCATAGACAGAGTGCTGCTTGTCTCCAGCCTTCAGCTGAACAGTTTATAGTCTGAGTATTTAAATTAATATTATTATTCAAAACTGGTAGGATTGAAGTGATGTTAGCAGCTCTTTAAATATCAACTCCTTGTGGCAGATTCAGTAGCTTGACTTTCGTGTTCCACACTATTTTGTCTGTTAATATTTCTGTATTTTGAAATGTCTGAGATGTGAAGAATTTAACACAATAGTAATAATACTATGATTATTGTATGCAGTGGCAGACTAGTGAGTCATTCCTTCAAGCTGAGGTTAGATGTTGAACATTACCCTTCTTTTTTATGAATAGCTAATCATCTATGCAGCAGTTTTTGATAGAAAGTAGAAAGTTTTGTAACCATATTTTACCCTGCTGTAGATTATCCACAGCATTTTAATTGTTCCTAACATAACATGACTCTATCCTTTGTCATATTTAGTAGTAAACTGGATGACAGACTAAAGTAAATATTGTAGCAGCCCCTTGCTTTAATATTCAGACTTTAATTATATAACAATACTAATCTTTGATATAAAGATTAAAATTAGATTAACTATTTCTTATTTTACAAACTCTAAGACAATGTCTGGTTCCATTTTCTAAGGCAGATGCTAACAGGAACAGCTTCTATGGTGCTGAGTTATGTTAGAATTTCATTATTGGGGCTGCTTAGAGAATTCCTTACCAAACAACATCAAAGTTAATTTTACTCGATGCATGTAACCTTAATTCCGATAAGACTGGTAGATGTGAAATGAGCTTTTTTATCTTATAAGCTTTTATTCAAGCCACATTTATACACATCAGATACTGGCTCTTGTTTGGCTTGGTAGGCAACAACTAAACACTTTTACAGCTATTTTTTGGTATACCAAACTCTTGTTGATCAAATGATTGTTTAGCGGCCCGCCTGCAGGAAGGCAAGTGCATGTATGCAGTAAGTTTCACTTCTCCAGAAGCTGGAGCAAATAGGTAGCCTTTGGTTTGCTGAGCGGCTCCAACCCTGCTAATATAGCAACTCTCATCTCTTAAAACAGGTGGGAAGCTTAGCAGCCTGCCTGCCAGTCTCTCTGCTTGCCAGTGTGCTTGCTTACCAGCCACACCTGCTGGCACCTGCTATTTCTGTGTCTACATTGCTGTGTCCACCGCTTGCTTGATCGTGCTTGCCTGCCAGTCAGCTCGTCTGCCGGTTTAGCTGAGTCAGTTGAGTTGACAATGATTGATCGCTTTTGCCTCCTAGGAGACAATGGTTATATGTTCAGGTCACTAAATAGACAAATTGATTGCCCTGTCTGCAAGCAAGCCTGCTCACTTTCACCGAGTCGACAAATGATCACACGCTATGCTGCCTAATCCACAAAGATCACACGTTTCGCCTCCAAGTCGACCACCATTGCGTGTTATTGTGGCGAGTGTTTGACTTGATTGCACTAATATGGAGTTTGTCTGCCAACCGGCCCGCCCTTGTCAGCCAGCCTGCATAAATATATGTCGGCCATATAGCCGGGCTGATCAAGACAATTTTTTATGCTTGCAGCTCGAGTCTGAATTTTGCTGAGCATATCTACCAGGCCGGCCTGCTTCTGCTAGTAGGCTACTGCTTCTGTGCCTGCCTTCCTCAACACCCATTTGCCTCTACAACCCTCTGCTTCTACACCCCTCTGTCTCTACACCCTTCATGTGTCTCTATGTACTATTCACATGTTCTTTTTTTATTTTATTGAAGCATTGGATGACGCTAGACTACAGATTAAAACACTGCAAGAAAAAAATGACCAGAAACTTACCGCTCTACAGAGAGAAAGTGACCAGAAACTTTCCACTCTACAGAGAGAAAGTGACCAGAAACTTTCCACTCTACAGAGACAAACTGATCAGCAGGCAGGAGGTAACTTCCTATGTTAATGTCTTACTAGTCCATTGTTAGCATAGTACTGAAGAAGAAAGGTCAGTGGGGATAGACTAGTGAGTCATTCATTCAAGCTGGTGTTTAGCTTGGCTGGCAATAACTACAAAGTTTTATGACTCTTTAAAAAGTTTCATTTTTCTTGAGCACGAATGGCTTCTGCGCTTGACACACTCAGTACTACTACAATGCATATACTACAAAAAACACCTAACTGCCTGTTTGCCCCACCTACTTGGAAGTCAGCCAGTCGACCTGTCGCAAGCTTGCATGAGTCCATGAAGCTCATGTGCTTTTGATTTCAAGTAAATGCCGATTGCGCAATTTCACTGCTGAGTACATGACTCTATCACACTCCACATAATCAGCTTGCCTACTTGGGTCAGATCTAAAAAGGATAACGATTCGTGAGTTTCTAGCCTGCAGTTCCTAACTCGGTTTGAAAACTGTGTAGCTGTGTTGGCGATTATATGTTATCAGTAGTACCATGGACGTAATGGATTTATTTAATAGAACTATAACTGTTTTGTAGCTAGACTAATATTTGCTAAAAAGTCAGGTTCAAATTTGTATTGTAATTAGAAGAAAAAGTACAACTGTTTTGTGGGCAAGCCAAAACCTGCTGTAGTCATATAAAATAACCGTTTTGCAATGTAGTACATACGTAATAGTTTGTAATAATACTATCAATGTACAAGCTCTATTCAAAAATATACTACAAACCATTTACAACAACAGCCTACTACAACTACTCAGTGCAACTAGCATTAGCAGTTTTGTAGTTGCGTAGAAACGGTCTTATTAACGCGCAGTTATATTGTAGGCGCCGAAATTAATTCACGTGTACATTCCGCAACTGATTTAGGAATTGCGGCTAGAAACTCACAAATCGTTATCTTTTTTAGATCTGACCGCCTACTTGTGTGCAAGATCGCCAGCCTCTACGCTATTAAATACAACGCACATAGAGTATATTTATAGAACGGCTCAAGACTGAGCTCGTCCACCCACACCTGCCAGGCCAGCTTGTTTCTGTCTCTGGGAACTTGCCTTTGCCTCTAGGCACTTGCCTCTGTGACCCACTCACTGCCTCTGCGCTTTTACATACGTCCCTGCTTCTACACCCCTCAGTATCTGCGCTACCATTTACATTCTTGCCTTTATGCCCAGTCATTCAGTTCCTTCTGTAATTGACAATGCATATGAAAGCCTCGTTAGCATGTAAATGTGCTAAGGTACATCTACTCACCAATGTATTCAGCATCTTCTGTCATTGTCAAACGTGAGCTATGAGAGTGTTGAATATCTATCAACAAGTTTTTTTTCACTCTGCTTCAGCTTTGGATGACGCTAGACAACGAATTACAACATTGCAAATAGAAAGTGACCAGAAATTATCCGCTCTACAGAGAGAAAGTGACCAGAAATTTTCCGCTCTACAAATAGAAAGCAACCAGTCAGTCTCAGCTCTACAGAGAGATACTCAGCAGCAGGCAGAAGGTAACTTCCTATGTTATTGTTTCACTAGTCCATTGTTAGTATAGTACTGAGGAGAAGTCATTTGCTTCCGCAATTGACAATGCATATCAAAGCTTTGTTAGCAGGTAAATGTGCTAAGGTACATCTAAGCACCAAAGTGTGCAGCACCTGCTGTCATTGTCAAATGTGAGCAGTGAAAGTGTTGAATATCTATCAGCAATTTTTTTTCACTCTGTCATAGCTTTGGATGACGCTAGACAACGAATAACAACATTGCAAATAGAAAGTGACCAGAAATTATCCGCTCTACAGAGAGAAAGTGACCAGAAATTTTCCGCTCTACAAATAGAAAGCAACCAGTCAGTCTCAGCTCTACAGAGAGATACTCAGCAGCAGGCAGAAGGTAACTTCCTATGTTATTGTTCACTAGCCCGTTGTTAGTATAGTACTGAGGGAGAGAAGTTTGTTACTTTTGTAATTGGCTATGCATGTCATAGTCAGAGTAGGCGGATCTATTTACACGAATATATGCAGTAAAATATAATGCAGCACAAATATATGTGTATTGCAGCATATGTAGCAATATATAGGTAGCATAGCAGCATGTATATATTGCAGCATAGCAGCAATATATGTGTATGCAGCACAAATATATAAGTATAATATATGCAGCACAAATATATGCAGTAACAGGGTGGCACATGTAACAGAAGGTTTTTCACCTAGGGTCTAGAAGACTATTTACTCTCCACCTCATATCTTGAATATCTAGTATCACCCAATGCTAGTAACCTATAAATTACCTACTAGTATATATTATAGTAGCTGTGGTATTGCTCTGATGGTCTGATTCTATAAGGTTGTGGTTGATCAATCGTGGCTCACTCCTGGTAACTTCATGCGGATAGGTTGATGCTGCTTGAGTTATATAGTATGTGAGAATTTACTGCATAAGTTCATGGTGTTAAATTCTAAATAGGGGCAGTTTGACTTTTAGAATGTTTTAGCAGATTGATAAAGGTTTTTCATTGATATATCCCTGCTCATCAGTAAAAGTAACCCTTGTTTATATCTCAATTATGATGACGAATGTTTTTTTATTCAGATTTGGCTGCTACTCAGAAGAGGATGGAACAATTCGCTGCGCACCTACAAACTCCAGGTGATACAAATTTAACAGGCAATCAATGTCACCGCCCGGATAGTTAATAGTGTGGCAGCCGAGACTGACAATCTACCCGGACAGACACTAAAGATGACGAGTGAGCTACGTTTTAGCCCAACCAGCTAATGAACAATGACAAGAAAAATGACCAGCCAGCCCTCAAACCAGAGGGCAGGCTTATAGTAAATAAGGACACGCGCGGGCCCCACTAGACACGCATTGTCAAAGTGATCACATCATCTTGTTCTCTGTATTGTAATACATCCTGTTTGTATTTTATTCTTCTTGATTAAATATACTTATTCTTTCAACCTTCTCTCTTCATCCATATGCAATGCACCGTTAGACTTTCTTTAACAACCGCAATATATAACTAAATCTCTTCTTTTAAAATTCATAACTTTGCTATACGAAGCAGCAATGATGTCGAATTGATGAACATGACTAATAGTTCACAATAGGGTAAAATTAGAGGTATTACAACAGCTTTTAGTTACTCCAGTTATATACATGTAAAGTCTGGCTCCTTATCAAACTAAAGTGAAACTTGAAATAAATAAACAGCAATTCATTAAAAATCTTCCAGAATAAAATTGATCGTTTTTCGTAAATTACTTAGTCCTGACTGCTGTCACGCTTTTTTTAGATGGGTCAAAGCTGCTCCTTCCTGCTGCAATGATAAGGTGGAATTATTGACACAAATGGCTCACATTAAATGTATTATTCTCATGATCTCTTGGTAATACGCAGCATTCTGGTTGTTGCAATGCTACGATGAGACAATTATTGTCGTGGATTGTATAGGGGTAACCCGGGAACCGTTGGCCAAAATTCACTTATTCCACCATAGCTGGTGCGATTAGTGATTACATCTTTCTAAAATTTGGACATGCAACTCAGATATATTTTATGTACTAAAACATATATGTGACCTCTCATGTGAAAATCAACCAAAATGAGGGATTTTCGGATTTTGAGTTAGTAACACAGCCAGATGCAGAATTTTGTGGAGAACTTAAAGCATTTCGAATTTTTGAGTTAGCTTAGGTAGTTCATGAGATATTCCGCATTTTCGGAAGGCACGTCAGCAAAAACTGTCAAAATCTCAAACGGAGAAAATCGCAAATAAAGACGCGACACACAGAAATAGGTTGTTTACGTTAGGTTATCCTTGGATACGGCCATTTGTATTTCACTGACTGAGGTAAAACTTGGTCTTTAGGGTAGGTAAGCATCCTGAAACAGTTGGTGTACACCATTTTAAGGTAAGCACAACAAAAGATTGGTAAACCCTGCTCTAAAATTGAAAAAAAAATGAACTTTTTTACGCATCCGTACTTTACACTAACCGCACATTAGGAATAAAATGAGAAGCTCCTAGGTATATCACCACTAACTGATAGGCTTCAAGATTTAACATCACATCTGAAATCCATACTGAGGTTTATTTTGCCAAAATGTGAGTTTAAAAAAAACAAGGGGTATCAGACCCAAAACCACGATTACATTCCTACTCACATCTGACTCAGAGAAAGGCTAAAATTCATATTATGGTCACGTTTTACGTCTTTTACCATGAAGTCGGGCAAACTAAATCCTCAGTGCCAAGACGGCAAAATTCTCAAATGTTAGTATGCAAGTATTCTTGGCGGTCATAGTCTAAACCTTCAGGTATTATCACATTCGGCAGTCCATTGATACCTTTGAGTCTTACATCATACATCATGGCAGGGGAGTCTAGATACGTCTGAACTTTTACTTTTCCTAAACCAAACAAAAACATGGCTGTGCATCAAAGTGACTCTGGTAGCATGGTTAGCAAACAGTACACACAACAATCTATGAGAATAACCTGTCATTGTACCGAGGTAAGCTTGGCTGAATGAAAACTTGTGAAAGCTTTTAATTCCTTTAATTTAGAATTATATCCTTGAATTCCTTTAAATTAAATTCCTTTAATTTAAAATTTTCTTTAATTTCTAATTAATTTAGAAAAAATCTAAAAAATAAGCTAATGAGGTGATTGGCAACGGATTCTGACTCTGAGACACTTTTACAAGTAATAGACTTGGTGGCTTAGTGATCATGTGACCAAGGGATTGATTGCTCATGCCATAGGGTTAATGACAGCAGGCAAAAAATAAACACACAAGCATTGATACATTGAATAAGTCATGTGGCAACTGGCAATCAATTATGAGTGAAAACACACCTAACTCAAGCCTGTGAGTACGACTGATCACTGAGTGATGTGTTGTAGGATGTAATTTTATGTGACTTGGGGAGGCATACACTGAACCAGCAACTAGTAAGCTACTACACCCATACTATTACTACCAAAAACAAACAGGATAGATCAGAAAAAAATTCAATAAGACTCACCATGATATTTAAAGTTGCATACTGACCTTTTTCTGATCTTCTCCTTATGCTCGAAAGGTTTTGTGGTGTTCCCATCATCCACTCGAGTAGAAATTTGGCCCATGATAACCAAATCTAACTCTGTCTTTGAAATACTTTTATTGTAAGTCAGCTGACTGAAAGTCAGAGTTCTATCAAATTTGTTAATGCAGTCACACTTGCAACTGAAGCTAATAGGTTCATCAGACACCATAGGATGAGCTGGTAAGCTGGCAGCAGGTGATTCGGAGTCATTAACCGGAGTACTATACGAGTGAATAACAGTTAATCCTTCGGTAAGTTCAACATCGTCTTCTTGTCATCAATAAATTCGGGCATCCGAGCTTGCAGGTCATCAGTAACATGAAAATCTAGATCTCTAGACATTGTTTCTCCATATTCAGCATCAATGTCATCGAGCAATGTGCCAAGTTCCTCAGAAAAAAAGGTGTTTCGAAGGTTTAATATCTTCACGAGTCGCCATTTTGATGACGTCACGATCGCATAGCAACGACTACGATCGCAAATTTTCGGTATAATGAGCCAATAAAATCACTTTTTGACTTCAGAAATGAATTCCTCACACTCTGATTGGTCTAGGGGGAAATAATAAACAAAATAGCCATGTGCTCCCCAATAAACCTAAGGCAAACTTTGAAGCTTCATTACTAACAATAGTGAATGCTGACTTTTGGTCGATTTTCACGCGAGAGGTCACATATTTTGAAAAACCTAATGCTGATTTTGTCTCTGTAGAAAAACGGATTACAATAGAACCTGGCAAATGGCCAAAGCAGCCCCCCTTTTAATTTAGACTGGGTGGTACAGAAAGATATTAATTGCATAAACTATGTACATATGCTCTGTTTACCACTCCTGACAGCTGTACTCTCTGCATATACCCAGATGGTAATTGTATAACCAAAGACAATTATCAGCAAATGATACTAGATAATAAAAATCTCTATCGCCTTGGCTGATGGTTGATTTGCCAGCTAAGAGAAATTAACTGCCTAAGTAATCATTTTCCTCTGTTCATCAATATAAGTGTACAATATTATTGACACTTATAGTGATTTCATTTACTAGATTTCTATTGATCTAATCTACAAGTACAGAGTAACAATGCAGCTGTTATAGCTGAATAGGCTGGCTAGGATAAGAGAAATAAAAAACAGACTGACAACAAGTGGTGGCTGGGTCGAGTTTCTATTTATAGTCAAGGGAGACGGAGGCATTGTCTCTGACATACTGATCGATGACAGACGCAATCCTCAACTTCCTTGCATAAATAAATCAGTTGCTCAGGTCAACACTTAACTAACACTGTTGCTCCATGGGCAGAAGAGGATGGTAGCACTGGATGGAGGGGCTTACAAGGCTAATTATGAACCTATATCATCAGCAGTCTTATAAATAATATTAATTTAACACAATAGATCAATTATATTACTGTGTTACTGGGCATGTGAGTATGAAATATTCATTACGCCTCAAGTGCATAAAACTTGATAAAACCTGACATAAAACAAACTGCATAGAGCGATAACTGCTTGCAAAATGCCTAAATAACATATTCTAATGGCCAGGAAACAAATCGGTACTATTTTCCTGATGTTTGTTTACAGAGCAGGAACACTTGATTATGAATGACATGATTGCTATTTAGGTAGGTACAGCACTGTTGTGGTCCAATGAAGAACTTGAAGACGCTTGTGGGTGTTTTATTCTCAATGACTGTTAATTTTGCTAGTTTACATATAAAACATCTATTCAGTTTTTTGTGTATCACTTATGGAGAGCTCCGACAATCTTCACACATCACTGAGGCAGTACTTTGATCAATAGATAAACAACGTTTTTTATTGTAACTCTGTTAATCCTCCGAGAAGTGTTTTGGTTGTATTTCTATCTGACTTGTAATTATGGTCTAGCGAATTGTGTAATCTATAATGTCAATATATGTTTATCATAAAAGCCCACGGCCACCATTCTACATGTACTTATTACGGATTACATTCAAACACAGCAATTCACATACCCTATCACGCAGCCACATAGGGTCAACAAGTACCCATAAAATTACCCACAATTATCTTTCATTTGTTAAATAATTACTATCATTAATCTTGCTTGGCCTTTTAAAAAGTCAATTACTATTATTGTATTTGCTGTTTTAAACCAGAACTTTACCACCAGTATTTTATTCTATGAAATATTTTTAATCCCATTAGCTTATGGCTGATTGGTCAACTAGGAAAAAGTAGCTGTCCAATTAATCATTTTTCTATGTTCGATAATTTAAGCGTATGTCACTATGATTTATCTTGATCTAGTTTACGAGTACAGTGCACCCTCGAGATACGATGTTAGTTCGTTCCAGGGTTGGCATCGTATGGTGAAAAAAGCGTATATTGTGGTATAGAGACCATTGTAATTATACAACGCAAACACCCCCTGGTAAAAATTGTCAATTTTTTTTATAAAAATGTGTACATATTGACAATTAGCAACATTATGGTATGTTAACTTTAGTAATTATAGTTACCTACAGTAACTGTATTGTATTTAGTGTATTTTAAAGATGTAGTTGCGTCAAATTTAAGTTGATCTTAAAAGAAAGCATTTCTTTTTTCTCTATCAGTTGATATGTTGTTTGTTGTGTTACGCGATCGCATTGCCAAGATATTTGAAGATTAAAACCGAAAAAATCTGATCGCCGTAAAAACGCTCAGGCCACCAAAACGTGCCCAGACTTGCCCAAAATGATGTCACGCGTTTGGCAACCTGTCTCTATCTCTCGTATTCACATCGGGTATTTGCGATAAAAGTCTAGTCTTACGCGGCTCTATTGGCATATATCTTATTTTGTATTTGCTCATGTTGGCTAGAATAAAATTTTAAATCCTGCTACAGATGCATTATTATAAATGTTTCAAAGGCCTCAAATAACGAAAATTGAAAATTTGTTCTACTCACTTTCTCCAAATGTTGTGTAAACATTTGGGTACCGACTACCAATTCTACCGGTCTACGGTAATTCTGTCAAGTCACTTATTTAGAACGCGGTCTTTGTATCAGCAGTTCTGCAGCTACCCATACAAACGATATACAGCCTCCCATAAGCCCCGCCCACATTATGTCGCCTATTACCTATTGCCTACGTACTAGTTTCTTACTAGTAGCAGTGATATACAGCTGTATACATTGCTGTATATCATTGCTAGTAGTATTCTTACCGAATACTTAATAAGTGAAATAAGCAAGCCCCTCTTTAAAAAGAATATAGACAGGGATAGAGTTTTAAGGATGAGAAGTCTGCTGCAAACTGGATTTGAACTCACATTCTCCAGTTCTGCGGACACCCATATACCATATCCGATTCACTACAATATTCTGCAAATCATATTTTGCATTATCTTCAACAATATTATTTTATTATATAATTTTTACAAGCAAAAATATTTTCATCTCGGCATAAAGCTTTTATTAAAAATATTCATCAAGTCGTGGCCACTCACATAGTATTAGCTGATACAATAAGACAAATTCATCTACTGCAACAAACTCAAACAAAACATCATCCAGCACGCATTCAAGTCTTGCTTTCTCTTTTATGGCAGTATCCACACTTACAAAGCTTCTTCGGCTGGTTGGACGACATAAACATTCTGTAATCAGTAAAACAAGTAAATGTAAACAAAGTAGATGCAATAAATATGTCATTCATAGATATGTCATTCTAAAGCGTATCTATTGACAGCTTCCAAATTGGGAGTTAAATAGATTGCGAGTGTAATTTTAAAAACGAATAAACATTTAATAAAGGCACAAGTACGCCAAGCCAACGATTCGAAGCTTTGGTTCTGGAAATTAAAGATTTGCAATGATCAATCGATTTTACCCACTTTCTACGAGAGAAAATAATTTGTAATCATGACTCTAATTTACCAAAGAAAATTCGAAAAAAATATTATAGCTAGGTAAAACGGCAGATAAGCTATGAAACGATGATTGGAGATAGCAAAGAATTATCATTTTATTAATTAGTATATGTATTTATGACTATAAAAAATATTACATTTACTCAAGTATAGAAGACTCTAAGGTAATTTACCTCAATTCTGTCTTCTTCTGCAACAAAACGCTGCTGACGCCTGTCAGCTTTGGCCATAGGCTGTCTGCTCTAATCTTTTACTAAAAGTTGCTCAGATAACTCTGAGTAGCGGTCGCTCGAACTTGAAGCCATTTTAAAACTATGTATAACTTAGTAATTGTTGAAACGCGTTGAATCAGTAATGATGAGAATGAATTCTCTAACGATGAGAATCTTCGAGATCACAGACAACGCGTTTTACGAGTGATAACATTTATTACGGCCTATATAAAAATTTCGCACGCATGATTGGCTAACGAATCGACCTCATATTTATTGCTCGTGGTTTCGTTTCAGATACCTTGCTTGTGACGTCACGAAATAGGCACCCGCTGGAACGTGAGCTTTTTAAAAGAGGGCCGCATTCAAACGCATATATCTCTGGACAGGGTTGGTCTACAAAGACAAAAATGGCATCAAATTGTAGCTGATCTTTTAGCCTTTTATGGGTCCTAATTGACTTTTTTGACGCAACTACATCTTTAATGGTTATCATCTGCAATAAAACGCAAAATTATAATGTGTGTACCAAATGTAGTTCGTACGGTATGGAGTTCTTGCCTTCTTGAAAACTTCTTGAGAACTTTACCAGTAGTATTTATTCTATGAAATATTATAATCACGTTAGCTTATGACTGATTGGTCAACTAAGAGAAAGTAGCGGTCCAATTAATCAATTTTCTATGTTCGTTATTTTAATTAAACTAATTGTAGGCATATAATAAAAGACAATTACCAGCAAAGAACATTAAATAATAAAAAGAATCGATTGCTTTAGCTTATGGGCGATTGGCCCGCTAGAAGAAATTAGCTGCCTAAACAATTACTTTTCTCTTTTCATCACTTTAAGCAAACAATATTATAAATTTTGTGATTTGGACCTTTGTGATTAGGATCCTTTGTGATGAGAACACTTACCAATGAAAGCCCTTTGTGATTAAAAACATTTGTAAGTAGAACCCCTTGTGATGAGCGACCTTTGTGATGGGGATCCTTAGCAATGAATACCCTTTTGTAATTAGGACACTTTTGTGATTAAAACCCTTTGCAAGTACATATAGAACCCCTTGTGATGGGGAACTTTTGTGATGAGGACCTTATGTGATGAGGCCCCTGTGTGAAAAGTATCATTTGTAGTAGAGACACTTTGTGATAAGGACTGTTTAAAATGAGAACTCTTTGTGTTGAGGACCCTTTGTGATGAGGAAAAGGTGGGAGAGTGCAAAGATAAAATTTTGAGCGTTTCATGACAAATCAATTCTCAAGAAAGATTACATTTTCTTGGATGAATAATTTACTAACGTTGGGACAAGCATTTTATTATAAGACTTAGCAAAAATGTTCATGCTCAAAACACTGGGTAGATATCCTATTTATAAACTAGTAAGATAAACAGCCCTGATGGTTGACATAAAACATGCCCTAAAGTTCCTCGTTAGACCACAACAGTGATGTATGGTGATAAAACTCGTGCCACTCGGAATCAACTGTTCCAGCTATGTAAACTAGCCTTAGCAAAATTAGTACACATTTTTTTCTTTGTCACTAGCATTGGTTATTCAGTGTAATGAATATGCTATATGTAATCATATGCTGACAATACAACTGGTAGTAATATAGCTTGACCGTGAAACCTGTCAAAAGGTTACGCAAACATACTGATATGTGAACAGATAATACTCACTAATGAAGCATGACAAACAAACATAACATAGGATGGCAATACATGTAGGAAATATTAATTGAGAGTGAATGCATTGACACATTGCATAGCATGACTGAACACATGATAATAAAATTACAAAAACTGGAAATGATATAAAACCACAATACAGTAGCATATTACATACAGCAGAATTAACAACAAGAAAACATTACAATTACATCGAAATTTACCTTGTGACTCCAGAAACAACAGTCATTAGGTTTTGGAGTTGACACTCCCTGAATGATGACAAATACTGTGCTGACTGATAGCTTGACTATATGATGGATAGCACAAGCTATTTAAAATTCTGCTAAGAAAAGCTTTGATATGTAGTGAGATGCCTGACTGCAAGAACACATTCTGGTGCTGCTGTATTGGCATCCAAAGGCAAACTGAGTCATTTTAAAGTGATAGTTGGGTACAAGATTGAATATAACTGTTATTTTCATATTTTAATGACAAAAACTGACAAGAAAAAAGGTGTTGCTAACCGGATCCTCAATCACAAAGGTAGGCAGACTGCCTCCACTGGTGCAGCCAGCCACAGCCCGACCACAACACATAGCCGAGCTGACACTGGGTCGCATAGCAAATAAAAACTCAACATTCAGGATTTTAACACAGAGTTAGCACTGTATACAAACTCATGGCAAAGTAATAGGTTGGCTAAAATAACATAAATCATAGACGACTGACAGAAAGTGGTTGCTTGACTGAAGGTCTATTTATAATCAAGGGAGACAGAAGCGTAGTCACTGACATACTGATTGATGACAGATGCAGCCACTAAAATCTCTGTATGAATAGAGAAATCACTCTGGTCAACACTAGAATAACACTGTTGCTACATGGGAAAAAGAGAATGTTAGCACCAGAAGGAAGGGCTAGCGAAACCAAATTGAACCACTCCTAGGAAATTTGTGAAGGTTTATTAATAGACCTCTCTATAAGTATTACTTAAAACACTAGTTAGATGTTCTATTTATAAACTGGATAAAGAGCTGCGATAAACGAATGACACAAATATGTTCTCTTAATCCCATCATTAGAACACAACAGTGATCATATAACATGTCTTATAACGACTTGTGTCTTATCATTGCTCTCACATTTTTTGAAAAACTCTCTTTTGAAAGCAGAATACATTTATAATGGCTCTTATTATAGCATAAATGTTTAAAGTTCCACTTTACTCCCATCCTAAGCCAAGCTAAACACAAACGGTTTTTGTTTTTAGCTATTTAGAACAACTGCAATGTGTATGTTCATCTTTGATTGCACACAGAGCCCTCATGTTTAAGTGTTCATTTTCTTTAGAAGCACAAATACAGGGCAGTCACATGCAGTGGGCAAACTGAGTGTTTGAGTATTTCTACTATAACTATATTTTTACTAGCTGGTAAGCAGGCAGAACACACAGTATAACCTCATCGGAATATTGGGTTTTCAGATTATTTATGTGCAAATAAGAGATGAATTTGTGTGATGTAAGTATGAGATGTAGATGAGATATGTATCTATAGAGATATATCTATGATATGCCATTCAAATGTACATAAGACTAGTAAGTCAGAGATGTACATATGATGTGCAAGTCAGAGATGTACATATGATATGTAAGTCAGAGACGAATGCATTAGATAAAAGTCAGCGATGTACGTATGAGATGAAGTCTGAGATGTACATGTGAAATGTTAGTAAATTATGTAGGTATGATATGTATGTATGATATTTAAGTCAGAGGTGCATGTATGTAAAGTAAGTCAGATATGAACAAGTGTGATACAAATTAATAAGGTACTAAATTAAAACTCTAAACAATTCAAAGAACCATGAACTTTTAAAATCTAAACTAACAAAATACATATTAACTAAAAGAGAGTACAGCATCTAATCTATACATTCACGAACAGGCTAATTACAATGTTATCCAACCTGTGCATAGACAAACAGACCGAATGTAATGAGACAGCTATGCATGTTAGTTACTTGCATTTACCCATAATACAATTGCATTCTAAAGCTATAGTGCATTCACCTATCTACCATAGCTATGGAAAAAAGGGGCTCTTACACACGCCCGTGTTAAACTAAGAGGCATTCATATGAAATTAGACTATAAAGATGTATGTGTCTGAAGACGAACCTAGCGTACAAAATTATCTTTCTTCAACAATAATGCCTTTGAACAAAAACACCAGATGATCCAGTTGTATTTTTAGCAGATAGGTGCATAAACAGACCAAAATGCTCCAAGACTGGATACTGGAGACACTTGTGAGTTGGTTACTCACAGCAACACATGTCATTGGACTTGGTGCAGAGAAACTGTGTGAATCTTTGATTACCTAAATGATCAGAAAATGTAGCCAATTTAAAGGTTGACTTGCAACAAAATTCACATTACAGTTATTTGGTATCAAAAGATTCACCATGTCTTACTCTGTTGTGTTGTAGGTGTCTAATACGTGGAAATGTGATTACCAGTTCTTAAAAGCTCAAAAACGAAAAGCCGCCGGAGAATGGAATCTGTTTATTTATCTGACGTATTCATTACAGTTTGGTTATCTTCTTGTCACGTGATGTTCTCACGTGAATTGAAAGGCCAATAAAAAGCTCAAAGTAAAACTTATCGTAGCACTAGCTAATGACAAACACTTCGGGTTATACCAAAGACCCAGTATCAAATATAGATGCTCGCTACTTTACAGTTTTGTCTCGGCATTATTCAATCGTCAAGTCGTAATCTGATCACGTTGCCCAACACTTTGCAAATAATTTTTCCAGTACTTTCCGATTATCACAGGTAACCGACAGGCTCGTCATGATTATCAGAAAAGGATATGTACTCCTTCGAGGTAAGGTTAAAAAATTTAACGTTTTTTTGTGGTAAGTTGTAAGATACCAGTGCTAAAAGTGACAGCATTACAATGATGATAAAACATATGCGTAAGAACAATAAACATAGTTTTATTGAATGCGTGAAGTATATTTGTGAAAATATTTTGACATTTGAGGTTGCATGAAAGTGTAAACAGAAACCATCTTGCAACAACTACGTGCCGATTAAGCGATTTTGGAAAGCGAATCCAAACTACGGTGGTCTCTTGTGGCTGCGATTAACTGTTCGTTTTTGAGCTTTTAAGGGCTTGTAATCACATTTCCAGATATTTTGCACTTATAAAACAACAGAGTAAGACATGGGGATTCTTATGATACCAAATAACTGTAATGTGAATTTTGTTGCATGTCAACCTTTTATGGTTTATAGCTAATATAAGCCAGTTTATATTTGGTGTTTTTTTAATAGTTCAGTGCATGTATAAACAGACAGTTATAATTATGGTACTGCTTACTATATTAATCTTTAGAGAGGGAGCATATTGACAAGTAAAAACAGGTCACTTTATTAAATGGAGGTAATATCTAAACCAACTCGAAGCTATGTCCATGTAATGAAAACCTTCCTGACATAGTGTGAGTCATATAACGTAATCATGTGTTGGGGCAAAATTGACGAACCATAACCACTAGTCAAGTGACAGGACATAATTGATGAGCCATAATAACCAGTCAAATGTCGGAATAACAAATTTGCTTGCAAAAAATATATCAAAAAGTTTCTTCGCAACAACTTGTTTATTTTACAATATAAAAACAAAGTGTAAGCAATTAAAGCTGTCCTCAATTTGGCTAAATTTTTCATCAGATATATTAGACATATTTAAACAGCAAAATAATAGAAATTTATGTTTTATATATATGTGTGACTAGGAATAGAATATAAATCTATCAGCTAGGCCATGTTATACCGTTACCTATAGCGAGAGTCTCAGACAATAACTATGACGATTAGAGCCTAATTTAATCTATATACCACTGAAAGAAATCTTCTCATAAGAATCTTTGTATTACGCACCAGTGATAAACATGAACAAGACATTGTTAAAATGATTTAACTTCAGCAACAGAGCAGCTGCCGATGTTTGGTGACAACGGGTTATATTTCGGATGACAAACTGACCAACTAGACAGCAACATTTTCTTTGCAAATAGTCAGCGACCTTGACCTGAACAAATAACTTGGTGTGTTCATAAGGCTAATCTATAAAATAGTTAATATTATGCATGGTAGAATATGTATAATATATATCTTCTTTCATATACAGTTTTCCCAGATCCGACTATCATGTGATTGCTAGGTATCAACTTCTCTAGTGTAAATAATAAAGGATGAAGTACACTGGAGACAAAGTGGAAGGCATCACTAAGCATGAGAGCTACTGTCAGAGACAGTGAAGATCTATCAAGTGCTCTCACAGTGAAACACACCTACTTGTTGTTAGTATTCTCTTTATTCATTTACAACTTTGAAACTTTCAATAAAACTGAATATCATAATATTGTAATGACATGAATTAGATTTTAATACAAGATTAACAACCAATAATCCAATTATTAAAAACAGCAACTTGAGCATTCATTATACTTGATTACTTTGAGCTCGCTGTCATTTACTGCTCTATTATACTGGTGAGTCAGAGCTTTTTGAATTGGCATGCAACTGCGAGTCATAAATCTAAATATTGTATGTTAGCTCCTTGGTGTACTGGATCATTTCTACACAAGTCCACAAGCTCTTTTTAAAGTTAATGAAACATAATTATACAGATGACTAGTAGACTATGCCTACCGTAAAAGTCTCAAATTAAAGCTGGGTGACAATGTTACACCAGCAAACAGTATATTTCTATCTGGACATAAAACATCACTTGCCTCTAGAAGTCCCTACTTTTATGAACAAATCATCTGGAAGGCTAATTGATGATTTGCTATCATTTCACTTATAATAAAACTTGCTCTTACTGGATCTTCATTGACACAGTTTATATGAATACAAACCCTCTGTTGTTTGTGAATTTGGAGTCTCTAATATTGCTAGTATACTGTAAGTACTGTATTCTTCTTTGTGCTGTTTTCATAGTGCTGATGAGTGTTATAATCCTCTTTAACAGCTACCATTAGTTGATAACTGAGACAAGGAAGGCTATCTACAAACTCAGTGACATGATATAACAACTCTCATTATTTCGGAATTACTCTCTTTTCATCTTCCATTTATATTTTGTAAAAGAAGAGGCTGTTGCTAAAGGCTAATATTATAGCAAAAATGTATGAAGTTCCGCTTTACTAACCTCCTAAACCAAGCTATGATAAATGATTTGTTTATCAGTATGTAGCCATCCTTAACCGAACTTGAAAGCTGCAGTACAGAGTTATGCGTGCACATTTTAAATATTTAAAATGCAAGCAATCACTCATGTCAGCCCATGTTTATTTATGAGCTTGAGTCAGTCACGTGCTATAGAAATAGCACAATGCGCTTGTGTATATTCAATTCCACACAAAGTAGTCATATGAAGAGTTAATTTTAGTTAGACAAGAAATTACTGTGGCCCATTAAATTGCCATGAGGGTTGCCCATCCTGTAGACTGAGTGTTTGAGATTCCTAGTCTATACTGATAACTGATATTATACTAGCGGGGTAGATGTGGCAACACAAAGTATAACATTGTATGAATATAGTGCTTTTATATTCTTTGTGTGTAAGTAAAACATGTACGCATGAGATGTTAGCCCTCGCTCATTTTCCTAATGAACTCAAACAGATTCACATTAAATCAAACTTTATTGGTGTCAAAGGACCAACCTGATGTATGAAAATATTTTTACTTGAAAATAATACCTCTCAATAGAACTATCTACTGATTCTTTTGTAGTTGAAGTAAATACTCACACGACCGGGCCAAGATGCTCCAAGACTGCGTGTTGGTGACACCTGTAAAGTTTTTTCCTCACAGCTCGACATGTCCGTGAACTTGGTGCAGTGAGACTGCGTCAAATTTTGGTTACGTAAACAATCTAAAAGTGGAGCCAACTTAAGGTTTACAGCAAGAGTGGGCAAATTTATATATATATATATATGTTTTATAACCATTTATTTCATGTATAAACAGACGATCATATGGTACTGCTTGTTATTATAATCTCGAGAGAGTAAGCTTCCTGACACGCACAAACAAGTCACTTAATTCAAAGGAGCAAAGAGTGCAACCAACTCAGGGACAGTTGATTGAAGAGGTGTGAGTCGTAGCAAGAAGTCATATACCAGGAAAAGAATGACAATGGAAGAGTAACTAGTGATAAGATAGGAAATGAGTGACAAACCATAACAACAAGCCATGGGGCAGGAAAGAAGCGATACACCATAGCAACTAGTCATGTGACAGAAAAGGAGTGATACACCATAGCAACTAGTCATGTGACAGGAAATGAGTGATACAGCCTAGCAACTAGTCATGTGACAGGAAAGAAGTGATACATCATAGCAACTAGTCCTATGATAGAAAAGAAGTGATACACCACGGCAACTAGCCGTGTGGCAGAAAAGGAGTGATATGCCATTACAACTAGTGATGTAACAGGAAAGGAGTGATAAACCATAGCAACTAGTCATGTGAGAGGAAAAGAGTGATACACCATAGTGGCTAATAATATAGCATGAAAGACAATTTGATTGCATAGAAAAAATAGAAGAGTTTTTAGCATCAACTTGTTTATTTTACAACACGAAACAAAGAGGACAATTGCCAATGACCGGCCCTTTATTTAGAAATGTTTTTTCTTCATATATATAAAATATCCATAACCAATGAAATATTAAAAATATATGTTTTATTTGTTGATGATACTAAAAGTGGGGGAACATAAGTTTGGCTGCTATAACCGTGTTACACCATATCATATAACCAGCTTCACAGACTGTAAACATAATTGTAGTGTAATTTAATCTATGCACCATGGAATGAAATATTATTATAAGAGACTTACATCTACAAGCACCGGTGATAAATCTAAGCAAGACAAGGCTAGCAAGCCAGTAGTGAAAAAATAGCAACTTCCAATGTTTGGTGACGACAGGTTTAAGTTTTTTGTGCAAGTCACACAAGGTCTTATTATTCAAATCATCATGGATTAGCTTTTTATTCCGGTGCTTGACTCCACGCGCTTCCCTTCTTTTCAGGTTAGCCCTCCAATCATTGATTTATAGATAAAATCCGTCTCAACCATGCCCAGTTCCTCTTGTGCTACACTTATACTAAAAATGAAGAGAATTGGCAATAAAAATACCACTACAGGTAAACAACCAAAGAAATGGCAATTAAAACTGGAAGGGAGCCAACCATGGAGTAAAACAACTAAAATAGAGAATGAGAAACAGTAACATATTAAAATAATAAGAAAAGTGCACTAAAAGGTACAAAGCAGGAAGAACAGGCTAAAATGCTAGTACCTGTCTTCAGGTTGTTATCTGACTCGTTGTTGAGACCCTGTGAAGATATCTTTGCTGTATAGCCTACTCTGTTTTACCCCCTCGCTCCCATTGCTTCCTGTACTCTTTCAAGTCAACTGGAAACTGGGTAGTGGGAGTTACGATACCATAGCTTCCTACCATAGCTACCACACCACATGCTTCCTGTACCCGATCATGTACCTGTAGACAGAAGACAGAGTGTAGAAAAGAGCAGATTTGTATGTAAGTACACATCTATACATTCTAATGGCGTATACATACATGTAAATGGCATATAAATAAGAATAATGTGTCTGTACATAATAATGGCATATCTACACACAAGAGTGGCATAAATAAACATACAAACAGGATATATGTTTATATGTACATTTATGTATATGAACATCTATAAATTCAAACAACATATCTGTACCTATGAACAGCATACAAAAATGTATTACCAGCATATAATTATGTAGAGGTTAATGACATATATGTACACATGTACAGCATTGCTGTACAAATGAATATTTTTTTGTATGTATGAACAACACACATGTATGTTTATGATGAGCATATATGTACAAATGGACATACGACGGGTACGTATAAACAGCATATACAGATGTATAAACATCATATTTGTACATATTAACAGCATATAGCCTATATGTAGATGAATCAAATCTCCATATACCTAGGACTGCCTACCAGGCCACGATATGGAGAAGAGCCAAGCAAATCATCATCAATGCCCCATCCCCCCAGCAACATGGATGGTTTATGGAAGGTGGAAAGCTTAAAGCTATATGGATGACAGAACAACAAGCACCTCCTGATGTGCACATGGACACGTTTTGTCGATGCAAAACTGGATGCCAGTCTCGTCGCTGTCAGTGCAAAAACACAGATCTCAAGTTTACAAACATGTGCAGATGCAGCTGTTGTAGCAATATAAATAAATATGGAGATAAAAGTAGTAATGCAGAAGACTCAGATGACTGCGAATTAGAAGGTTATTATTTGAGTGGTATTGTAACCAAAGGTGTGCTTTATGTTTAATAAGAATACACGTGTCATACATTACACAAGACTGACTAATTGTGATTTCACTTGCATAATAAAGTTCACGGTTCAACATAATAAGCATTAATGATGAATATATGTACACTAAATTATTATATATACATAGTCTTAGTCTTTAAAAATACTTTTCATTTTGTTTTGTAAATCTGCATGTAATGATATGGGAGTTGTGGAATAACAAGGACAAACTGTAACACTGCTACAATATCAACCAAACTGGGAATACATAATATTATATAATACACTTGTAATATTATTCTAATATTTGAATAATAAATATTTTAGTGTTATTGGAATTGATTTCAACTTAGGTTATTGCTAATTATTTAGTATTTATATGCCATTTTCATTATCACATTGTGGGCAGAAGCACAAAAAACATTACAGACATTTGTTTAAATAAAATAATATATTAATTATATTGCTCAAGTAGGAACAATCTGAGAAGTGTAGAAACCAGATATTTGAAATCAGCTCGAAATTCTGATCTAGGTACCACTCTTATCACATAGCCCACCTTCAAAAGGAATAAATCACTTTTTGACAGCATTTTGATGCCCTCCTGCTCTACTATTCCTGACATAGTGTGAGTCATATAACGCAATCATGTGATGGGGCAAAATTGACGAACCATAACAACTAGTCAAGTGACAGGACATAATTGGCGAACCATAACAACTAGTCAAATGACAGGATATAACTGATGAACCATAATAACCAATCAAATGTTGGAATAACAAGTTTGCTTGCAAAAAAATATATTAAGAAGTTTCTCCGCATCAACTTGTTTATTTTACAATATAAAAACAGAGCGTAAACAATTAAAACTGTCCTCAATTTGGCTAAATTCTTCATCAGATATATTAGACATGTTTAAACAGCAAAATAATAGAAATTTATGTTTTATATATATGTGCGACTAGGGATAGAATATAAATCTATCAGCTAGGCCATGTTATGCTTTTACCTATAACGAGAGTCTCAGACAATAACTATGATGATTAGAGCCTAATTTAATCTATATATATATCGCTCAAAGAAATCTTCTCATAAGAATCTTTGTATTACGCACCAGTGATAAACATGAACAAGACATTGTTAAAATGATTTAACTTCAGCAACAGAGCAGCTGCTGATGTTTGGTGACAACGGGTTCAATTTCGGATGACAAACTGACCAATTAGACAGCAACATTTTCTTTGCAAATAGTCAGCGACCTTGACCTGAACAAATAACTTGGTGTGTTTATAAGGCTAATCTATAAAATAGTTAATATTATGCATGGTATAATATGTATAATATGTATATTCTTTCATATACAGTTTTCCCAGATCCGACTATCATGTGATTGCTTGGTATCAACTTATCTAGTGTATATAATAAAGGAAGAAGTGCACTGAAGACAAAGTGGAAGGCATCACTAAGCATGAGAGCTACTGTCAGAGACAGTGAAGATCTATCAAGTGTTCTCACAGTGAAACACACCTACTTGTTGTTAGTATTCTCTTTATTCATTTACAACTTTGGAACCTTCAATAAAACTGAATATCATAATATTGTAATGACATGAATTAGATTTAATACAAGATTACCAACGAAAAATGCAATTATTGAAAACAGCAACTTGAGCATTCATTACACTTGATTACTTTGAACTCGCTGTCGTTTACTGCTCTATTATACTGGTGAGTCAGAGCTTTTTGAATTGGCTTGCAACTGCGTGTCATAAATCTAAATACTGTATGTTAGTTCCATGGTGTAAACTGGATCATTTCTATACAACTCCACAAGCTCTTTTTAAGTAGATTGATAAAGGTTTGTTATTGATATTTTCCAGCTCATCAGTAAAACAAGTTCTTTTTTGTATATAATCTAATCACCTGGAGACAAACTAATAAACCAGCACAAGCATTCCAAGCTCGTATCTAATTGCATTAGCTCTCAACGCTCGTCAAAAGTCTCCAGCTCTTTGTAGTTATCAGTCATTCACACCCTTTAACTATTTTAAAATATTTCGATAAATTTACTTATGAGAGAAAGGGCCTGAGGCTACAAAAATGCATAGGCTTAAAAGGGATGCAAAACGTTTTTCAGTTTTAAACAATTATGTGCATAATTGCTCAAGGAATTATCTACTCTTGCTATATACAACCAGAAAGATAGCTGGATCAAAATATCTTCAGTGATAGACTTTTTTATATGGTTGGTTAATACTATGCAGATTACAATGTGCTTCTTAGTCTAGACCAGTGATTCTTAATTATTTCTTGTCATGTTTCCCCATGACTATAAGTAGTACTACTTGTCTATAAGATTGTTATAAGTACACCTCTGCATGAAACTGTATCCTTATTAATCTTTATGGAAAGATACGAATATGCACCAGGTTACAACGAGAATAACTTTATTAACTGCCACAGAAATGATTAAACACATCATACCGCTGCTCTGTGCACAGTGTGCGTGCTCAGAGCAAACAAAACCTTCATACTGCAGGGCAAGTGTTCTCTGCACAAAAACAGAGAGTCATTGTTCCTTACTGTTAGTGCAATAGCACTTTATCCATGTACACTAAGAAAACAAAAATGACAAACATGCGAGTCCTTGCTAGCTACTTATACAGTAATAAAATATTAAAACACAAATAAAATATATATAATATAAGATAGAGAGGAGAAGGTGAGAGTGTTAACTGTTTGTATTGTGATAATGATTATCAGTAGAATTCATATCATCAGGAGTCTGTAGGTATATGATAATTGATTTAGCTTTATTCGCATGGCTGCCACATCTAAATGTATAAATGTTAGATATGAAAAAAAGAATGCTTCCCATGGGATTCGAACTCACTACTTTTATTTCAGCCGCACAACACACCAATACCAACACTAATTAATCACCTTTTCACATTTAGTAATAATCATGCAGTTAGTTATTCCCCCTTACAATTTCTCACAACACAGCAGACTACCAGGGTGTTAGTTATTAGTATAATTAGTTGTGATGAGTCCATATGACAGCCTTTAGTCACATTGGTATGACAGTTTACTGTTTAAGTACTAACTGGCCTGATGGTGAAAGTTGGCTTGTCAAAGAAGTTGCCTTCTGCTGCAGTTTTATAGTTTATATGCATAAATGTGCGTAATGGCAGAAGTCATGATAGACAGTCAACCCTTGGGCATTTGTTAATGTGGCAATTTCGTTTTTATTGCCTTGAAACATTCAATAAAGGCAAGAAAAGTTTGCATATAATAACAATGCCAATAAATATTGTACTTTTTTAAAGTTTTAAATAACAGCTAATAGCAGATTGCGAAAAAAACACTGTGAAAATATATTGCTCATAGTTCAGAATAAAAAAAAATGTCCTTTGAAGATGATTTGCAAAAACAGAATGAAGGAGAGCCTCAACTTAAACTCCCAAATAAATATAAATATCTACTAGTACCCTGACAATCTAGAGTGTAGTGAGAGATCATCAAGTGGTATGATAAATCACAGACTGGGCAAGTTGATTGGTGCAAGTATTACAGTGTCTATCTACTAAGCTAAACATAATGAGTTCAAGTCCTGTGCAAGGCAATTTTTTTATCCTAATCTCAGATCCTGGCTTCAGACATATACTGAGCTTTTTATAGTAAAGATTTCTTGCTTAACTCTTTTGTCAACAAATTAATTTTTTCAACAAGACATAATTGAATAGGTAAAGCCTAATGTCTGACAAGGGTACATATAAGCTGTCATAACCTTTGAACCACTCCTTCTATAAAAAGGATTTTGATACAACATTTAAATTTTGAATTTATGCAGTATGAGTACTCTGAGAGGGTGACAGGCTAGTGTGCTGTTAGAGATCAGTCACTTGATGAAGTTTAATCGACAGATTTATGTACAATTATTCTGTAAAGTTCATGAACGATCGATTAGTGCAGTTGTTAAGGTGTTGTCAACCAGGCAGCATGTTGTGAGTTCAAATCATCGACAGGGCAATATTTTACTCCGACTTCCAAACTGTGATTATAAATACATTACTATGTAGCCTATCCTTGTTCAACATTGCATAAACTAGTCTAACCAAATTACAGTAATTAACAAGACATTTAATGTAAGCAAGTTATACTATAAGGCAGAATTGAGAAAAGGCTTCTAAATCATAAACAGATATGATGCAATGATCACAGACTAGTAACTGGCAGTCTCACCTATGAGAGACCATCATGTGTAATAAGTATGTGTACAGTAATTCTAAAAAGCAACAAGGTGGTCAAGAGGCACAGGTGGTATACTGCTTAGTTAGGAAGTCGAGTACCCAGGTTCGATTCCCGTGTCGGGAATATTTATGCATAATGTTCTCAGCATGATTTCAAAATAATGGACAGACATGGCTCTAGTTATATAACAAATTGATTTGTTGATTAAAGATTTGTTGATAACTTACTTTACTCACTGAAGTCTAGTCTCCTCTACCATGATCCCAAGTTGGCCCTAAATGGTCCTGTCGCCATTGGCAACTGACAAGTATTAACAGGTACTTATGCTGCAATAATCACTGCAGGTGGGCAAGCTTCTTCACATTGAGCTTTAGTTCTACAATACAACGGAACAATTGAAAGTTCCTGGTTTTTATTCAATAGAAGTTGTATGCCCATGACTTAGTTTAAACAAAATGGATGACAACTCCAACAGTGCTCAGAGTGGTTCAAAATCACCAACATCACTCTAATGAACAAATTAAATCTCACTTTTCATTGGTGCAAACCACTATTGGAGTTTTACGAGGACTACAAACAACTCTAGACAACAATTATATACAAAAACTAAAACACAGAGTATATTATTAAATATTCAGAGATGTCTGAAGGCAGATGCTTGGTGCAGGTGTTAGTGTTTTGATCTACAAAGATGAATGTTCAGGGTTCCAGTCATATCCATAGCAATCTTTCATCCTCAGCTCCAACCCTGGATTTAGACAGACACGACTTTCATTACAGTAAATATTGTAGTTGCAACACAGTCAGTCACACTGGACTCTCTTACTTTCTATACAAAGAGGCCACTCATTCTAGCTGGTAATAGATACCTGCATGTATGTGTATTGTGATGTCCGTAATACACAATACACAATGTATTCAACAATATTTACTATAATAAAAGCCATGCCAGTTCACCCATCTAATTGAAGCCTCATGTAAATGTTACAAAAAAATTGCTTCACACGAGATTCGAACTCACAACTTTTAGTTTAGTTGCACAACACACTCCTACCTGCACTAATCGACCAACTCAATCAATTAGTGATAACCATGCAGTAAGTTATTACACATGACAATCTCTCATGACACTCCAGGATGTCAGGATGTTAGTTATTAATATAGTTAGTCATGATGAGCCCATATGACAGCAATCAGTCATGTTGATATGACAGTTTACTGTTCTAGTACTAACAGTCCTGATAGTAAAAGTTGACTAGTAAAATAAGTTGTCTTCTGCTGCAGGATGCTAATTCACATGCATATAGATGTGCAAAGTGTAGAAGTCATAGAGAACAGTCAAGCATTGGGCAGTTTGTTATTGTACCAGTTGCCTTTTCATGATTTTAAAACTTTTAATGAATTTAAAAAGTTTATGTATAATAGCAAGGCCAAATTAACTTAGTATTTTATAGGCCTAAATTTGAAAAAGCTGGAAGTCAAAATAAACAGCTCACTTTTAGGCAGTTTATTAACATAAAAAAGTTTCCTTTTCATTGCGTTTGAACTTTTAATAATTTAAAGACATTCATAAAAAATAAAATGGTCAAATAACAGATTTTTAATAATAAAACTCTGATTGCATTTAAAGATTACTCCAAATTAAAACTACTGAAAAAGAAAAACCAAAACACGCCCAGTTTAAAGTTTACTCAAATATATTTATTGAAGATGATTTGAAATAACAAAGTGAATGAAAGTCTCAGCTAAAACTCAGGAACCCAAATAAATATAAATATATACTAGTTCTGAAAACAAAGGAACACTTGAAATTTCCTAGTTTTGAGTCAGTAGAAGTTGCATGCTAATAACATAGCTTTAATAAATATGGAAGACAATTCCACAAGTGTTCAAAGTTAATTCTAGATCATCAACACTGCACACTAATGAAGTACCCTGACAATCTAGAGTGTAGTGAGTGATCATCAAGTGTTATGATAAATCACAGACTGGGCAAATAGATTGGTGCAGGTATTACAGTGTCTGCCTACTAAGGTAAACATCATGGGTTCAAGTCCTGCGCAAGGCAGTTTTTTATCCTTATCTCTGATCCTGGCTTCAGACATACACTAAACTTGTGATAGTAAAAATTTCATGCTCAACTCCTTTGCTACCAAATTAATTTTCTTAAAGAGAGAAAATTGCAGAGGTAAAACCTAATACAGTCAAACATGGATAACTCGAACTTCACAAGACCGAGCGAAAGTGTTCGAATTATCAGAGCGTCCAAGTTATCAGAGCACTGTCACAAGTCCATTTATTTACTTATTTATTAGTAGATACGTGTACATATACAAACTATAATAAAAATCAAAAGCACAAATAGCTTGTTTCAAATTAAATGCTTCTAATGTAAAGTTTAAAACGTTTTTATCAAAAAGTATAGAGATTTTTCTATCACTTGAGATTGGTTCGTTGTTTGAGGTGATGTTATTGCCAGGACGTTTTTTAGATTGACATTGGCAAAACTTGATCGATGTTGAAATGCTCAAAAGAAAAGACATCTTTTTCTTTTGAGCGTTTTACCCACGATCAATTTTGCCGATTTTTCTTGAAGTTTATGCAGATTACCTTACTTTACCTCGCTTCTGAAGGGCGATCGCTAAGCGGATGTTTGGTAAAAACCAAATTTCACCAAACCTTTGGAAAGGTCGTTGACAAATATATTTTGCCGATGGTGGTAATAATGGCGCTTATGAATTATGAAAAATTGAGGTTTATCTCTATGGCTTGGAATAAAGTGATTTTCTAAAGCGATAACAATCGTTTCGGTAGCCGTTGGGCAAACAACAGTTCGAGTTAACAAAGTTGAGTTCGAGTTATCTATAGCAATTTATCATTACGTGGGAACGGACAAAAAAAAACGTTCGAATTAACCATGTGTTCGAGCTATCCGTGGGTGAGTTATCCATGTTTGACTGTATTTGACAAAAGGTATAAAAACTGTTATAAATTTTGTACATCGCCGTCTATAAAAAAAAATTTCGACATCAAATTACTCAGCATAACTTTTCATACCAGATGATGCCATTGCAAAATCACAAATGTGTTGCAGAATTGTCTTAGATACCTTGCAATCATTTCTCCTGCTACTGTGATCACGTCAGAGTTGGATGAGTTAGCAATATTATTTCATCATTATTATCACAGCTAACAATAAAATAATCATTGGCAGAAGTGTTATTGGTCAATAAAAATAACTTAAAGTTCATTGATCTACATTGAGTGAAAACTCCATAACAGTAGTTTATCTGACAGAGCTGGTTATTGCTAAGAAGAAATTGCAATAAAAAACAAAGTTTTCGCAAAGTGAAACTACTCTGAGGTACAGAACTACTCTTTAAGTACAGATATGATTGGCTAATAAATCAACTACTCACAAATCAAACACTCTGTACAAACCCTATTAAAGCTGTACCATGTGACTCTTGGCCATATGCCAACACTGTGGCAAGTCACAGACTCGGCTCATGGTATTCATAGTGATGCTCATGGTTAAAATAGTTACTCACTTAATACACTGAGAATTAATTATAATCTGTAGACAATGTAGACAGTCTCCTAACCATCTCATGATGCTATAGCTGTAGTATTTAACAAAAACCATTATTTAGACAATGATGTAGACTTTGGGTCGGTGTTGATGCACAGACAGGATATAACAACTCAACTTATGTGAATCTGTTCTCATTATTCCACACAATCCATAAGTTAGCTTGACCAAACTCTTCCCTCATTGATGGAAAGGAAGCTGACAGGTGTAATAAATACAATCTATAACTTTTGTAGTTTTTATAATTATCTCCTGTATCCTTTTTCTCATGTGCATCTTTGTATATGGTTATGAAATATTATTTTTCTAACTTATCGTTATTTAAAGCAGAGCAATCAGCAAGAGGCTAACATCTGGTTTGGATTTTCCGCTATTCATGTCTTGCAAAAGCCATTGAACATTTTCACCACAAGAAGCTCTAAAATTATCTACAGGTTATACTCGATGACCCGAGATCTCACGTTTCCATCTTTCAGACTTTGGCCATTTTATCAATTTATAATTAATACAAATGCTATATTAAAGCCCGGTGGAATTGACTTGGAGCGATTTTGAACACTTTTATGCTTATAATGATTGCTGCCTACAAATTCTTTATCACAAAATTTGGTATGGAACAAATCAATTGATTATTTACGTGCTTTGTTGCCATTTATTTTGATCCAGTTAATGAAGATTATGAAATTAAGCAAAATGACACACACATTACTACCCTGGCAGTCTAGTTTGTTGAGCGTAATCACAAAGGAAGGAGTAACCACACATGAAGTAATGTGGCATCCAACTGTATTTAGTAATTTTTCATCTAATACTCTTCAGAAACAAAACTTAACTAATTGTCTCATTATTGACTAATATAAAACTGGTTTAAAAGAAATCTAAATGTATATTTGTTCTCAGCTCGCTAATGCCTGTCAGGATGTCTTGCGCTAGCGTTCAGACATAGACATACACACTTTCTACATTTGTTGGCCTCATTCAGTGCCTTTGCCTTGTTACACTCCAGACATGGTGATTCTTCTTTCAAGATCATTTCCTGAATTTGAAAGTAATATATATATATATATTACAAATACCAAACGATGTGAGCCAGTGTTGAATGATATTTAAAAGCTGTTAATTTGGAGAAATCAAAGTTGAAGATCTTCTGACTAATTTTTTCATAGTTCAATTACATTTCAGTATCAGTTTTTGAGTAAATGGAATCCTCAATTTAAGTTTCATAACAAAATATCTCATTTATTGAGAACAAATTGATAATGACTACTTTATAAAATGTTTAGTAAGTACCTGACTATATCATTGCAGATGATAGAATGAAAGCCCATGTGCCTAGTTGCCTGTTGCCCATTTACATTGGGCGTTTTACATTTTACATTGTCTGTTTATTTTTAAAAATTTAAAAATCAATTCACTCAAATCATTATCAATATATACGAAGATACTTTTGTAAATCTGTTATAAATTTTTTAATCTCCTTGTAAGCTCTTCAAATCGCTACGGATGTCCTAGGAATATATTTTAAAATGAATATGCAGAGTTTGTGGTTGCAGCTAGAGGACAAAGAGGTACAATTACCAAGTAATTTACATGCTTAGTTTTATGTTTTTTGCCAAGTTGATTTTTTGTTTTCCATAAAATAGTGCAGAAGAAGAAACACATGTGAGCAATTCTGTGATTGGGAGCCGTCCATAGCACAGTTAAGTACTCAAAACTGAGATATTTCCAGTAAATCTTTTTATCAAGCGTTTTTAAAGTACCTAAAGTAGCACATAGCAATCAAGCTGTAAGGTTCAGCATACGCAGCTTGAGACTATAACCAGTTTTAATAAGAATAATTACATCATTAAAATAAAGCCATGAATCTTGCAATACTTACCCAACCTCCTTGTTGCTCAATCCAGCCATCAACTGTTACAGGGGTGAGAGAATTGGTATTGCTGGGTACCGCATCAGCAAAGTAATGATTTACCCATTGCACAATTGGCAAAGTTAGATTGGTATCCTGTCTTATTTGACCGATGCGACAGATCATGTTGCAGATTGTGGTGAGAACCTAAATGTAAACAACGGGAGTACAATTAATGTAATAACAGCAAACAGAGCTATCAATAAAAGGTCATGAGTACATTCATGTCATGTTATGCCTTCCATCATGTTCACTTTCTCTACTTTTACTTTCTCTCATGTTCCCTTTTTTCTTGTTTGTTTTTCCTTGTGTTTACATACTTTCCTTCATGTGTTTTACACTTTTAAATTGTATCATGTGATATTTTTGATACAAACTACGGTGTCTCTACATGAATAGGTCCAGTCATCTAGTCATTCTTCTTCGTCATGCCACTTTTTAACACTCCTCTTCTTGCTGTTGTTGCCTTCTTGTACTTGATTTTATTCGTTAAAACTGACAATCAAAACCTCATGTTATACTTTGGTTGACTATTAACAAGGCTGAGAAAAATCCAATAGAATTGCCCTCCATTTTTAACTTTCTACTATATTCACTTCACTGCCATGTTTTCTCCACCATTATGGTAACTTCATTAACTTTGGTCGTTCCCTTTTCCACATGTTTACTTTCTTTGTGTTTACTTTTTTTTCATTCTTATTCTCCTTCTCCCACAAGGCTTACTTTCCCTCACATTTAGTTTTTCAAATGTTTTTACATTTAATTTCAAAGTACATTAGAAAAGAAAATAGATCCATTCTCTTGGGATGACTGAATATTTTTGAAGAAGTCAAGTATAGCATCCATTATGACAGTAATTCGAAACCCCTACCAAACATTTCTCCTATCCTCAATGTTTATCAATCATTCTTCTTTATTCATCTCATTTGTTGTAACTTTATCTGTTGTCTGTCGCCTTGCTGCACTTTATCTGTCGTCTGTTGCCTTGCTGCACATTATCTGTTGTCTGTTGCCTTGCTGCACTTTATCTGTTGTCTGTTGCCTTGCTGCACTTTATCTCTTGTCTGTTGTTTTGCTGCACTTTATTTGTTGTCTGTCGCCTTGCTGCACTTTATCTGTCGTCTGTTGCCTTGCTGCACATTATCTGTTGTCTGTTGCCTTGCTGCACTTTATCTGTTGTCTGTTGCCTTGCTGCACTTTATCTCTTGTCTGTTGTTTTGCTGCACTTTATTTGTTGTCTGTCGCCTTGCTGCACTTTATCTGTCGTCTGTTGCCTTGCTGCACATTATCTGTTGTCTGTTGCCTTGCTGCACTTTATCTGTTGTATGTTGCCTTGCTGCACTTTATCTCTTGTCTGTTGCCTTGCTGCACTTTATCTCTTGTCTGTTGCCTTGCTGCACTTTATCTCTTGTCTGTTGCCTTGCTGCACTTTATCTCTTGTCTGTTGCCTTGCTGCACTTTATCTGTTGTCTGTTGCCTTGCTGCACATTATCTGTTGTCTGTTGCCTTGCTGCACTTTATCTCTTGTCTGTTGCCTTGCTGCACTTTGTCTGTTGTCTGTTGCCTGGCTGCCCATTATCTTTTGTCTGTTGCCTTGCTGCACTTTATCTCTTGTCTGTGGTTTTGCTGCACTTTATCTCTTGTCTGTTGCCTTGCTGCACTTTATTTGTTGTCTGTTGCCTTGCTGCACTTTCTCTCTTGTCTGTTGTTTTGCTGCACTTTATCTGTTGTCCGTTGCCTTGCTGCCCTTTATCTGTTGTCTGTTGCCTTGCTGCACTTTATCTGTTGTCTGTTGCCTTGCTGCACATGATCCGTTGTCTGTTGCCTTGCTGCACTTTATCTCTTGTCTGTTGTTTTGCTGCACTTTATCTATTGTCTGTTGCCTTGCTGCCCTTTATCTCTTGTATGTTGCCTTGCTGCACTTTATCTGTTGTTTGTCGCCTTGCTGCACTTTATCTGTTGTCTGTTGCCTTGCTGCACTTTATCTGTTGTCTGTTGCCTTGCTGCACATTATCCGTTGTCTGTTGCCTTGCTGCACTTTATCTCTTGTCTGTTGTTTTGCTGCACTTTATCTATTGTCTGTTGCCTTGCTGCACTTTATCTCTTGTCTGTTGTTTTGCTGCACTGTATCTGTTGTCTGTTGCCTTGCTGCACTTTATCTGTTGTCTGTTGCCTTGCTGCACTTTATCTGTTGTCTGTTGCCTTGCTGCACATTATCCGTTGTCTGTCGCCTTACTGCACTTTATCTCTTGTATGTTGCCTTGCTGCACTTTATCTCTTGTCTGTTGCCTTGCTGCACTTTATCTGTTGTCTGTTGCCTTGCTGCACTTTTTTCATCTATTGCTTATGTTTTTGCTTGTATCTATCCTCTTTTTTGAGTTTTATGAAATTTTCTATTTTGTTAAATTTGATTTACTTCGGTCTGTCTAGCTTTTTTACAACAATGTTTAAATTCAACTTTTTGTTTATTAATTTTGGGGTCGACTTTTCATTTTTAACATTTGTTCTCTGTTTCTACTACATTTTGCTTGCATTTATCTACTTTGAGCTGTTTTTTGAACTACTGTTTATTATCAACTCTGAACTCTACTCTACTCTCAGGCTGCTTTTTTGTAGCCCCTGTTTATCCATATTTAGAAAGAATGATTAAGGACATATATTAACAACTAGAAATTCCCCTGTCATACAGCCTACGACCAAAGTGATATTGAAAAAAAATAAAGGGTACTGATGGTTGAGAAATGCAATATTAGCAATCAAATGGCTCTGCAGTGCAATAGGATAACTGTAATGGTAGCTGTAATGTACTGGGCATGGGTGTTATTATATACAACAATAAGCAATAATGAAAGGAAAAGGTTATATGTTCATATCTCTCCCCTGCAATAGGAAAAGTTCAATATTGGCCAATATTAGAAGTACAATGAACTGATATTATTAGAACAACCATATTAATAATATAGTAATAATAGAAAACCAATGCACAATTTTATTTACATTTCAAAACGTCATAGCTAACAATATCAATAAGTGGTGATATTTACATAGATTTTTAGAAAATCTATTTAACAAGTCTACTTAGAAAAAAAAATAGCAGTAACATATTGCCCATCATCGATGTTGTTAGTGTGACTAAAATACTTCAATAGTCATCCAAACTTGTAAGTAAAAATTGTAATAATCTCATAAGACTCATTAGAAAAAAATACCATCGTCATTTCCTTTACTTTCGCTGTTTTGGACATCAGTTAGAATACCAGAGTACTCAAAAGTTTCCAAAATGTCAGTTAATTTGAAATCGGCAAAAAAAAGAAACGATTTTAGTACTCTTACGTTAATTACAAAAATCTTCGACATTTTGCCGATGCTATTGACTGGTGAAATGTGCACGTCATTCTTTTGTGAAATGCGCACGACTTTATGGTTCTATTCTCTGTCGCTCCGCGTTTCAATTGCCGGTCTTAATTTTGATAAAAGTAAGGCTTAGCAAGTTTTAATACTGATTTTTGGCCAAATTAATCTGTGTATTTGGGTATAATCCGTTCAGTTGGGTAAGTTTTAAGAATATGTCGACACTTTTCAAAGACTTGGGAATATATTTAAATAGGTTTATGTGTGTTTTGTATTGTTATTATACTTAATCGACTCCACAGAAAAATGGTTAAATTTGTTGAGATTCCGATACAAGGGTTTGCGACG
This sequence comes from Watersipora subatra, assembly GCF_963576615.1. Classification (NCBI taxonomy): domain Eukaryota; kingdom Metazoa; phylum Bryozoa; class Gymnolaemata; order Cheilostomatida; family Watersiporidae; genus Watersipora; species Watersipora subatra. The sequence continues at coordinate 1,201,526 of NC_088715.1, forward strand.
TTGTTGATGAATAATTTTTGTGAGTTGTGTGCACATGCAATTATCTTGAAAACTTTTAAACATTCGCTCCTCTTGTTTGGTCGTGGGATAATGTGTTTAATTTATCTCCTAAAATCTTTCAAGAAATCCGCTAGCAATCCGCCTAGCAGTATTGATTATATCAACAAAAATGTTTTAAGAAATCAGCCAAACTGTTGTTTGTACTGGTTCAGTTTACAAATGGCTGATCCTCTGTAACAACCAATCAGATCAGATGGATTGAAGTTCTATTATCTCACACAGAACTAGATAGCATGTGCTAATAACCAATAAAAATAACGACCGTATTTGTGTACGTAACAACAATTGGTAGGGTAGATTGTTCCACATGCTACTTTACAAAGCTTTCACAAATAACTCAAATGTTATCCTATGTTATCCTTTACAAAGGTTGTGAAAAAAACTCAAACAGTGGAGGCTGAACAAGAAAGTCTGCCACAATTATATCAAACTGGCACCCAGGCAGCTAGTCTAGTGTGCTGTGAAAAATTATCAGGTGTGATGATAGAGCACAAACAATAACTATCTGTGTAATTATTCAGATATTTCAAAGGGTAGTAGATTGGTCCAAGTATTAGAGAGTCAGTCTACTAAGCTGAATATCGTGAGTTCTAATCTTGTATGATGTAATCTTTTTCCAATATTAACCTGTGGCTACGGATGGATGGACAAGATTACCAATACATAGATCTTGACTCACCTCAAGTCTATGTATGAATGATCCATAGAAGTAATAGTAGAAATCAAGGTGAATACAGCCAAATGTAGAGCAGAGGTGAGACATTTCTACTGTAACAAATACCCTCATGTATATATAAATAATAAACATAGGAAATCACTGCACCGTCATAGCTCTGAGAAATTCAACATAATAATTTACGGGACAACATTGATAAATTTTTATTAACACGCAAGGAATTCAACACACAGAATCAGCTATGTAAGGGAGCAAGGGAGTTTGACTATAGAAAACCTGCAGTGCATCTTCGTGATTATGGTACAATCAATTTTTCTATAGAAACATTGGAGGCCTTCTCAATCACTAGTGTTACATACCATCATTTTTTGACGGATTTTTTACAATCGTACCGCATGAATGGTTTGAAAAGTGGCATATTTAATTCTTCAAAGCGACTCAAACCTCCGATTCAAGGAGGGGTATTTTTAAAAACATTGTATCAAATTGACGTACTGCGTATGGTGTAGACATCGATATTCGTATTATTGCACAAATCTTTGCGACCGGAGGTTGGAGTTTCATCATCTTCATCGATGACGTCCTCACAGCATTTCTATGCAGCTCTGTTTTAAAAAAAACAGTGCTCTAAAAACATTTTAAAACATGTTTATTTTAAAATGTTAAAACACAAACATTTTATAAATATTTCAAAATGCCAAAAGTTGTGGGAAGTTTTTCTTTCAAATTCAGAGTTATTTTCCAAAATGGTGAACTCTCTGTTCTCAGACGAGTTAGTCATCGCAGAACTCAAAAATGGTTGTATTAAACTTTTCGTTAACGATAAATAGTCATTGTGAATTGAAAGGGGAAGATTTACATTTGACCTTGAATGCATTTTAATAGTGTCAGTTGTAAGTAGTCATTGTGAATTAACTGTGTTTTACATCTCAGCTGAATAGATAGTGTCAGCTGCGATGTAAAACATGCGCCCCTCTGTAGCTAAAAGCGCAACAGGCTTATATAGAAAACTCGGACAATTTAGTTGTAGCGTGTGAACTCGTTAGCTACAAACAATTGGGAGTTGTGTGACCACTACTGAGAATCATGTAAACTCGTCCTCCTCATTCTACGATCAAAACCATCATTTTGAAGCTCAATAATGCAGCATGTAATGTTAGTGATTGTGTCTGGCGACTTCTCAATGTGTCAGACACAATCTAGCCTTCTCAAACCAGTTACAGCGCCTGTCACGGCGGTATCTATCTCTATTGGCTACTGGCTAATTAAGTCATTTGGCATGTCGCAATTGACCTCAATTAGTCAATTGGCATTCTTCAAAAGGATTCCTAGTTTATTCAACTCTAAATGCGTCTCCAAAGGTTGGCTACAGAAAAGACATATATATGTAGCAATGCCTTTAAGCACACAGGATATATTGAATCTTATTAGATATGAATTAGGTAACATACATCCACTCATTTCCTAGCCTTAGTATACAAACATCCTATACACTAAATACCAATCAATATGAGCTAATAAAATAGCCAATAGTTACTATCCACATGGCAGAGGGGAGTTACTAGCACAAGTAGTACCAGTGCTACTAGCCTCCTAGCTACAGCCTCAAGTATTTTACTATCTGGTAACGAGTATACTTGTCTTCTCTAGGTTCATGGTACACAGGCTAAATTAGAAAAGTTGGTTAAAAATTAACAGTTGGTGATCGATTAATAAAAGTTATACATTCTAAGAGAGTAGTTAGTAGTAGGTAGATTATTATGTTGACTATTATAAATACAGTCATATCTCAGCATACGAGTGTCCACAATATAAGCAATATATATATATATATATATATATATATATATATATATATATATATATATATATATATATATATATATATATATATATATATATATATATATATATATATATATATATATATATATATATATATATATATATATATACACGATATACGGATATAAGCCACAAGCATGTGAAAGGGTGGTCGAAGCGACCACAAGGTGCCCTAGAATATGAGAGGCAGCTAAAGAGAACGGCATCACTCTGTCTATTTTTTCCGATGAGTTTAAAAAAGTTTTTTGAACAAACTGGCTAAAAGTGATGCAAAAAGTGCCAAACTGGACAAATGTCATACGAGCAGCACATCTATACATGTGAACAGCACATCTAAACATGTGAACATTACATCTATGTATATGATTAGTACATCTGTACAAATGAGCAAGAAAGTTTTAGATACAGAATATCTGTACATATGTACTGCTAGACAGTACATATGTACAGCAAAAGTATACATATGAACAGCAAAAGTATACATATGAACAGCAAAAGTATACATATGAACAGCAAAAGTATACATATGAACAGCAAAAGTATACATATGAACAGCAAAAGTATACATAATAACAACATATATGTACTTATGAACAGCATGTCTATACATATGACCAGCATGTCTATACATATGAACAGCATGTATATACATATGAACAGCATGTATATACATATGACCAGCAGGTCTATACATATGACCAGCATGTATATACATATGGACAGCATGTCTATACATATGACCAGCAGGTCTATACATATGACCAGCATGTCTATACATATGAACAACATGTCTATACATATGACCAGCATGTCTATACATATGAACAGCATGTATATACATATGAACAGCATGTATATACATATGACCAGCAGGTCTATACATATGACCAGCGTGTATATACATATGGACAGCATGTCTATACATATGACCAGCAGGTCTATACATATGACCAGCATGTCTATACATATGAACAACATGTCTATACATATGACCAGCATGTCTATACATATGAACAGCATGTATATACATATGAACAGCATGTATATACATATGACCAGCATGTATATACATATGAACAGCATGTCTATACATATGACCAGCAGGTTTATACATATGAACAGCATGTCTATACATATTAACAACATACCTACATGTTTGAACAGTATATCTTTAAATAAAAACGGTAGCACGGCAAATATGAACAGCTTGTCTGTACAAACAGCTTGTCTGTAACCTTCGAATAAACTTAAAGAAAAATCAGCAAAATTTGTTTTGGTTAAAACACTCGAGAGAAAAATATATCTTTTCTTCTGAGCATTTTAACAGCGATCAAGTTTTGCCAATTTTAATCTGAAAACATCCTGACAATCACATCACCTAAAACTCCAAATTTTTTAGAAGACAGATTATGGCAATTGAATGGGTAAAAAGCTGTTGAGCCAGATGAGAGGAGTTCAAATCCCATAAGCTGCAATGTTTTTTCACAACCTGCAACCGTGGTTGCAGGGAGACAGACACGGCTCTTATCCTAGTAAAAAATATTAATATCTGTATTAATATAGTGTCTAGTAATATATTAAAGAAACCCCACTTTTTCATTAAGTGTGTGTCCGTTGGTCTGCACAAACACCATGCGTTTCCTTGTTTTCCACACTCGAAGGCACATAGATTATGATTATGAAGTTTGACTGATTTCAGCCAAACTTTGTATGTATATGCTCCATGCCTTCCGATATATTACAAGTATATTTAGTCTCATACCTCTGAGTCATTGCTAGTGATCCAGTCATTAGGTGACCATCTCAGACTTTATTTTTTCTCTTGTTTGCTTAAATACTTTTGGAAACAGTTCACTACTTACCTGACTGGTTATCTGAAGGAATGATATCATGCCTCTTTACCGCCTGTGTTGCATTTTCAGGGCTGCTATAGAGAACCTGTAGAATGATGTCACCAAGATTGTCAACTATAGTACCAAAAGTCATTATCAGAGTCTTTGGCTAAGCACCTGTGTCTGATATTTAGCTTTCCGGCAATAGATGCAGTTCATCTTGACCTTATCTATAAAAGTATTGGTTGCTGTCCGTCTGTCTGTATGTTCACTTTTAGTCTCAACCCAATCTTTATTCTTTGATTATTGTTTTGACTATTATTTATTCAACTCTCTCTTTTTCACTCCCTCCACTCCGCCTCTCTCTGACTCTCTCCTGCTCTTCCGCTCCCCCTCTCTCCCGCTCCCACTCTCTCTTCGGCTCCCTCTCCCTCAGTCCCCTTCCTGCTCCTTCTCTCCCGCTTACTCTTTCGGTCTCCCTCCCACTCATTCTCTTTCCCTCTTTCCCTTCATCTCCGTTCCACTCTCTGTTCCCCGTTTCTTTCTACTTTTCCATCTTTCTCTCATTTCCTCTATCCCGCACACTCTCTCTCCCGCACACTCTCTCTCCTGCACACTCTCGCTCCTGCACACTCTCTCTCTCTCTTCATCTCTCTCACTCTCTCTCTCTCTCTCTGCCACACTTTCCCCCTCGATTGGTTATAGAAAACTAAGCCCTATCATAGGAAAGACAATTACCATATAGGAAAAGGCAAGACAACTGCAGCTGGAGCATAGAGTGTATAGTGTGACCACAGTGTAAAAATACTACAACTGAATGAAAACTCTCCTGACGGTCGGCTACCTCATTACAAAGTCTTGGAAATAATGTAAGACCTCCTAATAGTAGTTACAGCTATGAACCACTCTTTGCTATTGGCTAGCTTTACTGTAAAACCTCATACAATTGGTTCAAATTATTACAAGACCTCATACCATTAGTAAACTCTATCACTTGGATCAAGTTGTTCTTTAGCTTCAAGTGTTCATCTTTAGTCACAGCAGCTTGGAATGCTGCTTCTACCTGCTGTAACTGTAACAGAACACAGGCTACAGCTGTACTTGTAACATAATAATAACTGATAATAATAATAAAATGAAAACATAGCCTTTGATTCACTTATCCCAAAAGTTTCTTTCCTAACAATTAGTGTTTTACTATATCCCGCTGTAGGACATTATATTTCTTGTAAAGGTATTTTGGCGTAGGTAATTCACTTGTTCTGACGTCTAGTGTCCTGTTCTGTCTTGTTTGTCTTATGAAAAAAATAATAAAAATTTCAATGAATACAATATATTTATTTTTTTTCTCCATCATTAAACCGTGTCAATTATCCCACAACCAAACACGAGCGAAGCAAATGTTTGGGAGCTTAATGATAAATGCATATGCTCGCACAACTCCCGAAGAATTATCCGTCCACGGCCGTTATCAAACCCTTGTACAATAATCCCATCAAACATATTAACCATTTTTGTGTAGAGTCGTTCAAGTATAATAACTAATAATGATACAAAACACGTATAAACATATTTAAACATGTTACCAAGTCTTTGAAAAGTTTCTGCAATATCCTAAAACTGACCCATCTGATCAGATTATACATAAATAGACAGATTAGTTTGGCCTAAAATCGCGATAAAAACTTGACAAGCATTTTTAATCAAAATCAAGACCGGCCAATGAAACGCTGATAAGGCCGTGCAACAAAGAGTAGGACCATGAAGTTGTGCGCATTTTACAAGAAAGACGTGCACATTTCACCAGTCTATGGCATTGTCCAATTGTCAAAGGTTTCTGTAATCAACATAGAAGTACTGAAAAGTAATTGTTTCTTTTTTGCCAATTATACCGGACTCTGAAAATTTGGACACTTATAATGAGTATTTCGGTATTCCAATTGATGTCCAAAGCAGTGAAAGTAAAGAAAATGATGATGATGATATTTTTCTAACGATTCTTATAAGATTATTACAATATTTAATTATAAGAATAATTATTCGGTTTTATAGGATTATTATAAGATTTAATTGTAAGAATATCATTTCGAATTTACAAGATCAAAGTAGGCCTATTATTAGTGACCGATGGTGTGCAATATGTTACTGTTATTATTTTTCTAAAGGTTTTGTTGATGATACTGCGGCTGTGGCCAATATTGCGGCACTGCTAAGCCGTTTTTAATATCTGCAAAATTAAGTAATCGGCCTACATTTTCTTATAGATAAACATCTATTTCTGTGACAACCAGCGAAAATCTGTTTAGATTTTTGAATTCAGCATAATTTTATAGTTATAAATGCAGAAATCTAGATGAATATCACAACTTCTTGGTATTGGTTGCTATGACCAATGATATACAGCTCCCCCCCCCCCCAGCCTGTGTATACCGTACAGGATGAAAATATTCGTTGGTTATAAAAATTCGCGATTTCGCGAACAGACAACTCCGCGAATTATAAAATTCCGTGAATAATTAGTTCTATTTCTAATCACAAGGGAGAATAACTACTGCATCAAATTAAAAACTAGCCGCTAGGTTGGTTTTTAATATAAATACTAAACGTAGTTGAGTTTCAAAACATTCTTAAAATCATTGCCTGGGCTTTGAGCTAACACCATTGCCAATGCATCACACTTCTTTACAAAATTATTCAAGGTTGTCACAAGATATGCAGAATGGCGTCATTGCAAAAATAGCCACTAGGCAGAAGTACTAAACGTAGCCGAGTTCCAAAACTTCTTTAAAATCATCGCTGGGCTTCGAGTTTCATTGTCATTGCATCAAACTTTACAAAATTATTCAAGGTTTTCACAAGTTATTCGGCATGGCTTCGTCATCGCAAAAAATCTCTCCCAGTCTTTAGACATTGAAATCGACTCCATCAATCTCTATTACCGAAGTTGAGGACGATTATGATCTGGACATTATGGTATGTATTGGTTTTGCAGTGCAAATACGTTTTTCTATAATCAACTGCATTAGTTAATTCGTTTGGTTAAAAACCGATCGCTTTCATTAAATACTTCAGGTATGGTTTTTGTACTTTCTTAACACTTATTAATATTTTTTTCTTTTTTGTGTTTGCTGCAGATTGAGAATGAAACAACCTACTCCGATTACGAAAACTAGAGACAAGTAGTGATATTCACCGTGGCAGAAATATTGGCAGAGAAGCAGCCAGTCAACCTAGAAGCAAAGCAACCAGGCAGAAAAGCAACCAGTCAACCCCTTTATCGACAACAACTCCTTGATATCGCTGCAGCAAACATGATCAAATTATATATTTTATTTCATGTATAGATATATTATAAGCTATTACAAACTTGAGTGTACAAATACAATGTTTCAAAAACAAATACAATTTTACAAACGATGAATGGAGTAAATATAAACAGTTTAGTCTATATGGCGGTTGCCTAGAGCAATAAAATTAAACTGATACTCTTGATAAGTGAATATTAGTGTGTAATGGTGCTCTCCGATTAGTTATTGTGGCAATAGCAGCTCTATATTGCTGTCACTTTCTTGGGTAGATGTTAAAGGCGATTCTCTCGCTACTACATAGCTGGTAAGGAAGTTATCATCACAACTCTCCTCGTGGCTTACTATTGCAAAGTTCGGCCGGTTGGCCAAAGATTTGTGCTCGTAAAGGCGTTTCTGTTCCTTTTTTTAAACGGATATATTCTCTTCGTAAGTAGCAGCAGTCACTTCTACCTCAATTTCCAGACCTCCCTGAGTAATTGGTGATCTTTTAAGAATGACATATACCACCCTTGCAGTCATTGTGCTCGCGTGCATGATGAAAAATCTCTCTCTCACACTAAAACAAATAATGAAGCGGTAAGGATGGAAAAAATAAATATTGCGTTATACCGAAGAACCAAAGTAAAATTCAACTAAATGGTTTTGAGAAAAAAACTCATTACTTACCACAAATTGTTGGTTCATCAAAGGCCTCCAAATCTATGAATATTCGTGAAAACCTCTGAACGCAACAAAGAATTTATAGCTTAGCACGATCCACTCATGGTTGTAAGTTAAATAGAAAACAAAACGCGCATTGCGCGTAGCCGCGTATCCGTAAGGTTAACTCTATTGCTAGACGTAATAGAGTTAACTTTTCCTAGAGAGTGGCAGTTTTCAGCCGCGAATAAATTCATCCGCGAATATGCATAAAAAGACAATTTTCGCGAAATATCACTCCGCGAATAAATTCATCCTGTACGGTATTACACAACAGCTTGCCATTTTACTTCTAATATTGCATTTCTCCCATTGCAGGGGAGAGATATAAACATAACATTTTCCTTTCATTATTGCTGTTTGTTGTACATAATAACACCCAAAACATTACAGCTACCATTACAGTTCTCCTATTGCACTGCAGTGTCATTCGACTGCTAGTATTGCATTTCTCAACCGGCAGTACCCTTTCTTTTTCAATTATCACTTTAGTAGTGGGCTGTATGACAGGGGAATTTCTAGTATATAAATATAATTTTAAAAAACAAATATAACAAAATATGAATACAAATTATTCTTGCCTCAACTAGAGCTGTTAAAATAATCGGTTAATTTAAATCCTTAGCCAATCCCCACGAACTATTTTATTAGGTTTACTCTATTCACTAGGTTGTGCAATCTGCTCTTTCTAGACTGTTCAAAAGTGGTATTCAAACAAAATTATACAAAACCTAAAGCAACCAACTAGGCTTACAATGATGAAGCAATGTTTCTTTTTTTAGTGGTACTGTCAGGGTTTGAAGCAATAGATGACCAAAAGTCAAAAGAAATGATAAATTGTGGGATCACCTAATACTACAACTGCTGCAAAACATTGCAACAAACACTGTGATGCATCAATAAGCAGAAATGAAATATATGGCAATTGTTATGCTGCTAGAAATATCAATCATGGGAGTTGTCCAACCATCACAGCTGATGCAATGTGAATATATGGGACATCAGTTCGATTGGGAGTTGTCCAACCATCACAGCTGATGCAATGTGAATATATGGGACATCAGTTCGATTGGGAGTTGTCTGATCATTATAATGAAAAGCTTAATGAATGAAAAACAGCATAAAATTGTTACTAAATCACGATTATTATTGATCAACACCACTTAATATGAAAGAGACTAACTGGTTACAACAATTATTAATGGATATTCAGCGAAGCAAACAACTCTACAGAGTATCAGGCAAAAATGGAGGTATATCGCCAATATTACAGGAGCCAGCCAAATTTATGACTTGTTGGAGCGAAGAAGCAGCCAGCGTGCACCAGATCAGCAACCAGCCATCAGTGAAATAATCATTTACAACACTTTATTTAATATATTTAGTTATAGCTTATAACATCATTATAGTCTAGAAAATGTTGTATTGTAGAGCAGTAGAAAAATATAGCATAATTATTCATTAACTCAGATATTGTATTTTATGAGAAAATATTGACGAAATGGTTGTAAAAAGAATGGCATAATATGATAATAGTTTCTCTTGCTTCATATAAATTAGCTAGCTAGTAGCGTCTTAGAACGAGGATTACTGTAAAATTAATTTTATAATGCTGCCATTGTTAGTTTTTGAGTTATGGCCAGTTTTGTACAATTTGTTACCGGACTTAAAATATTTTTCACTTCTCGTTCGCTTGTCGTCATGTAATCCCAACCACAGTAAGGAATTTTAGCTCACCGCAAAGAATCTGAAATATAAATTACACAAAAGCTTACGCAAAGACCGCAAGTAAAACACAACCAACCAATGACATTCGACAAGGCTCAAGGTCAAGTATAAAAGAGGAGCAAAATCAAGGGAAGAGCAGGAGAAGCTGGCAGCGAGCCAGACGGCAAAGGGGCGCTGCAAAGAAAAGCCAAGATAGGAGGATTAACATAAGCCCAAGATAGCCAAGGAGCCAGTAGGAACCAGCTCGCCGAGGATAGACTCAACAAACACGATTCACCCAAAAAGAGGTGGCAAGCCAGGAAGCCATAAAGCCCTGAGAGAAGAGAGCTAACTCAGCCGCCCCTGTTTACAGTAAGAGCTACTGCTACACGCCTAACAGATACGTACTCATTTAACCTAGTAAGGCTATAACAAATAGGGCTAAGTATATAAGCATATTGTTATTTTTGCTTGAGCTAGTAAGCCTTGACAGAATAATTGTTATTTTGACCTTTGGAGAAAAATAGAGTTCACAGACGCTTAGAAACAAACCATTGGCGTGTTATTGTCATTTATAAGATAATTACCTGCAGAGAGTTGCCCACAAGAGATAGTAGGCCTCATAATCTCAATAATACTTGATACTTGGGCTCATCGATACAGCAACGCCTTACTGTCAAAACAAATTGCAAGGATAACTATAATAGTAGTGCCCATCTCCATTGATTGAGTTGCTATTTCAATTTTGCTTTATAGCAACGGTCTGATTTTTGTGGGGCAGAAGTGCCACTTTGTCTGCGGTCAAAATTTGTCTTGGGAGAAATTGAACTCAAGGTCCAGAGGCTAACCATTACACATAGAACCATAAAACCATTGTAGTATTTCACTCAAAGGAAATGCACAAAAAACAATACATTTCATATTATAATTTTAATATCAAATTATTATTATTAGCCTACTTTTTATATTCATTACTATAATAAATTTTAAATAAATATAATAAATTAAATTATTTAAAATTTCTCCCTTGACACAATACAAACGATTCTCCAATTCCAATCAATTTAGTTTGAGCTGTCATCGTACTGGTAAACTTATACTTACTTACAGTTGAGCCTAAACTTGTGTATAGTTATATTTATACAAATAGATGCCAGTAAAAAATATCAGTACATATTAACTACTGGCCCTCATAACTTGTGATAGTGTTCTTCATAGTTGGTTCAGAATGGCAGACACGTGGCGAATATTTAGTGGTTTCAACACGGCCGCCAGCGTATCTGTCATAAAAAGCTCAAATGGAGTCGCTTATAATGGCTTGTCGAGAACTCGTTCGAAAAATAATACATGACGTACACATGTATTTGTAGCCTGTCTTGACAAGCTGTTGTTTTTGCGTAGTTGTCCCCCGTCGAGCGGCGAGCAACAACAGCTTGTCACAAGACGTACTGCACCCGATGCATCAGCTGCACTTATAGGGAGTTATTCTCTTCCGTCTACGCGACTTGGTTGCGATGTTATGTCGGTCGCTCCATTGGTAATCATAACGATTTTTGCGCAAAAGTTTATGTAGAAAAAAAAGATTATAACGTTTAACCAGCGACCAGTCTCTGCGGTAAACTTTAGTAGAACTTGAGAACTTAGGTAACAACAGCGACTAAACATGTCGTTATTTGTGCGCTCAGTCAGTTTTATTTCTATTTTTGTATCAGTCAGTTTTATTTGTTCTAATGGATTTTATTTTAAGTTTATTTTATTCTTAAGTTCTACTAAAGTGTATCACAAAAACTGGTTTTTTGCTAAACGCTGTAATCTTGTTTTTTTCTATCTAAATTTTTGCGTGAAATCCGTTATGATTACCAATGGAGCGACCGACATAACATCGCAACCAAGCCGCGTAGACGGAAGAGAACAACTCCCTATAAGTGCAGCTGATGCATCAGGTGCAGTACGTCTTGTGACAAGCTGTTGTTGCTCGCCGCTCGACGGGGGGGGGGGACAACTACGCAAACGCAACAGCTTGTCAAGACAGGCTAATGTATTTGCTGATCATTATAATAGATAATTTCCTTTGGTTTTTTTTCAGAACATAGACGTAACTCTTACTAGAGAAATTTCCCGTACATGGTAGACGATGCAACTGATAGAACAATGTGACGCAAAACCTATCAGGAATTTTAATCCCTAACCACCAGACCTGCCAACCCAAGAGTGGGGCAATGCGTGAGATTTGGTTTTGGGGCAATTGGTGTATCAATGATAGTATATATAAAATTGTGGAAAATGGGGCAAAAATCTCCCGCGTTTCTCACGGTTTTTCATTTTTTCTTTGGGGTGATTGCGTGAGTCTCACGCCCAATGCGTGAGAGTTGGCAGGTATGGTAACCACTTGGAATTTGTCATTCACGATTCATAAATGACGTCGGATGTAGTAATTAAACGCAGCCGCAAGCACTTATAACGGAGGTTCCAAAGTAGCAATTCTGATTTTGCGGTGATATGAGTGATATGACACGACCCGTACACCAACCTAGGCTAACCTAATGAACTAAGGTTACTTCACCGCGAGCGCATTATGTTTTATTATTGCGTTTCACGCTCTGGCTACGCACAGGGGACAGCCCTATGTTCCGCAGGCCCTATGTTCCGCAGGCCCTATGTTCCGCAAGGCCCTATGTTCCGCAAGGCCCTATGTTCCGCAAATCGCTACGGCTCAATCAGTAAATTTATTGCTGTCTAGACGTCGCGGACGTAAAAGTGACTGATGATTCGTCAAAGCACATTAGCTCTGCCGAAGTTTCTCACGCAAGAATACAATAAACAAGTTTATGTAGGAATGCGTACTGTATAAGTTGTCCAAGCGATTGTATTATAATTAAATAAAAAAACTAAAGCCTGTTTTTTGATTATTTGATTTTGTAAATATATTCAAAAAACGTATATTACTCGCTGATTGTTAATGAAATCATCAAAGCATATCTTCCTCACTGAATAATAACATCTATAAAATCATGGAGGCCTATGCTCCTCATTCAATATTGCGCAGTATACTCGCAAGGGCTGATGTTCATCACATAATATTTTGCAATGCACTCAGTAAGGTATATGTTTCTCACTCAAAAATATTACAAATATAATTCTATATTTGTAATTATTTTATTTAATATAATGTGATTGAATTTATAATTACAATATATTCTGTATTGTCTTGTATATAAACACTGCATATAAGTCTTGCCGTGAAGCAATTTCTGTTTGCTGCCAGTATGATTTTATTTTGCTACTTGTAATTACCCTCTCTACATAACCGTTTCGTTATTTACATCTGACAATCTCACCTACAGATGGGGAGTTTCCTTCTCATGAAAAATAATTGAAGATATTTATTTTTGCCTGCAAATAGAGGCGCAAATAATATTATATTTTATATTAATATTATTTCAATGAAGATTAACTAACTAACTACAAATATAATCATGAGGACCTATATTTCTCACTCGATAATAATATAAATATAATGATTGAAGCCTAAGTTTCTCACACAGTAATAGTATAAAAATCATCATGAGGACCATGTTTCTCACTCAATTATTTTATAAAAGTAACCATGATGGCCTATATTTCCATTTCATATGGCGCAATATAGTCAAAGGGCCTCACTCGATATTGTACAATACACTCGCTTGGGCCTATGTTCCTCACTTCGTATTGCGCAATATAATCAAGGGGCCTATGTTCCTCACTTCATAATGAGCATATTATACTCCCTTGGGTCTATGTTCCTCACTCGAGATTGCGCAATATAATCAAAGGGCCTATGTTCCTCACTTCATAATGAGCATATTTTACTTGCTTGGGTCTATGTTCTTCACTTGAGATTGCGCAATAAACTCAAAGGGCCTATGCTCCTCACATCATAATGAGCATATTTTATTTGCTTGTGTCTATGTTCCTCACTTGAGATTGCGCAATATACTCAAAGGGCCTATGTTTCTCACATCATAATGAGCATATTTTACCCACTTGGGTCTATGTTCCTCACTTGAGATTGCGCAATATATTCAAAGGGCCTATATTCCTCACATCATAATAAGCATATTTTACTTGCTTCGGTCTATGTTCCTCACTTGAGATTGCGCAATATACACAAAGGGCCTATGTTTCTCACATCATAATGAGCATATTTTACTTGCTTCGGTCTATGTTCCTCACTCAAGATTGCGCAATATACACAAAGGGCCTATGTTCCTCACTTCATAACGAGCATATTTTACTTGCTTGGATTTATGTTCTTCACTTGAGATTGCGCAATATACTCAAAGGGCCTATGTTCCTCACATCATAATGAGCATATTTTAGTTGCTTGTGTCTATGTTCCTCACTCGAGATTGCGCAATATATTCAAAGGGCCTATATTCCTCACATCATAACGAGCATATTTTACTTGCTTGGGTCTATGTTCCTCACTTGAGATTGCGCAATATACTAAAGGGCCTATATTCCTCACATCATAACGAGCATATTTTACTTGCTTGGGTCTATGTTCCTCACTTGAGATTGCGCAATATACACAAAGGGCCTATGTTTCTCACATCAAAATGAGCATATTTTACTTGCTAAGGTCTATGTTCCTCACTTGAGATTGCGCAATATACACAAAGGGCCTATGTTCCTCACTTCATAACGAGCATATTTTACTTGCTTGGGTCTATGTTCCTCACTTGAGATTGCGCAATATATTCAAAGGGCCTATATTCCTCACATCATAATAAGCATATTTTACTTGCTTCGGTCTATGTTCCTCACTTGAGATTGCGCAATATACACAAAGGGCCTATGTTTCTCACATCATAATGAGCATATTTTACTTGCTAAGGTCTATGTTCCTCACTTGAGATTACGCAATATACACAAAGGGCCTATGTTCCTCACTTCATAACGAGCATATTTTACTTGCTTGGGTTTATGTTCCTCACTTGAGATTGCGCAATATACACAAAGGGCCTATATTCCTCACATCATAACGAGCATATTTTACTTGCTTGGGTCTATGTTCCTCACTTGAGATTGCGCAATATACACAAAGGGCCTATATTCCTCACATCATAACAAGCATATTTTACTTGCTTCGGTCTATGTTCCTCACTTGAGATTGCGCAATATATTCAAAGGGCCTATATTCCTCACATCATAATGAGCATATTTTACTTGCTTGGGCCTATGTTCCTCACTTGAGATTGCGCAATATACACAAAGGGCCTATATTCCTCACATCATAACGAGCATATTTTACTTGATTGGGTCTATGTTCCTCACTTGAGATTGCGCAATATACACAAAGGGCCTATATTCCTCACATCATAACGAGCATATTTTACTTGCTTCGGTCTATGTTCCTCACTTGAGATTGCGCAATATATTCAAAGGGCCTATATTCCTCACATCATAAAGAGCATATTTTACTTGCTTGGGTCTATGTTCCTCACTCGAGATTGCGCAATATATTCAAAGGGCCTATATTCCTCACATCATAATGAGCATATTTTACTTGCTTGGGCCTATGTTCCTCACTTGAGATTGCGCAATATACACAAAGGGCCTATATTCCTCACATCATAACGAGCATATTTTACTTGCTTGGGTCTATGTTCCTCACTTGAGATTGCGCAATATACACAAAGGGCCTATATTCCTCACATCATAACGAGCATATTTTACTTGCTTGGGTCTATGTTCCTCACTTGAGATTGCGCAATATATTCAAAGGGCCTATATTCCTCACATCATAAAGAGCATATTTTACTTGCTTGGGTCTATGTTCCTCACTTGAGATTGCGCAATATACACAAAGGGCTTATATTCCTCACATCATAATAAGCATATTTTACTTGCTTGGGTCTATGTTCCTCACTTGAGATTGCGCAATATACACAAAGGGCCTATATTCCTCACATCATAACGAGCATATTTTACTTGATTGGGCCTATGTTCCTCACTTGAGATTGCGCAATAAATTCAAAGGGCCTATATTCCTCACATCATAATGAGCATATTTTACTTGCTTGGGCCTATGTTCCTCACTTGAGATTGCGCAATATACACAAAGGGCCTATATTCCTCACATCATAATGAGCATATTTTACTTGCTTTGGTCTATGTTCCTCACTCAAGATTGCGCAATGTACTCAAAGGGCCTATGCTCCTCACAACATAATGAGCATATTATACTCCCTTGGGTCTATGTTCCTCACTTAATAGGTATTTCAAAAGAGCTGCACTAGAATCAAGTACATGTAGTTACATCTGGCAATTAAGGGATAATACTGCCGAGTAATTTATTTAGTGGAAACTGGCAAAATATCCTTATGTAACATTAGTGCCTTAAGATGCAACAAGCGCTTATTAAAAAAGTTTCCATATCTCCTTTTTCTACTTTACATGTTCTACTCTTCACATACCCAATTTAAATAAAAGAAATGAGCTAATCGGTGTAATAATAATATACTATGTAACTATAATAATAAAATGTAATATAAACATATATCATAAACAAAGCAGCCAAGTAACCATTGGATTATACATGTATATAGCCGATATATTTAGGATTTGATCTCATTCTAGCAATTTCATGGGAGAGTCCCAATAGGGATGAACTATTTCTTAATAAATAATTTTACATATAAAAGTGTTCTCTATCAATCAACTGAGATGATAAATACAATATACAATAGATTTTTATAAAGTAAATGGGGGTAATTTTAAATTATTCAATTCACAGCACATTTTATTGCCCGCCAGTAGCTATTTATTGTTCGTTTTCCCTGCTCCAGCTGTCTCTTGAGCTTTTGAATCTGTTCCTCTAACTTCTGTTATTTTTTCCGCCTGCGAACTATCAGTTTCTCTGAAATGAAAGTTATTGCATATAAATAAAAATGCATTTGAAAAGCATTTTGGGGTTTGTTACCAGTTCCGCTATTCATATATATGAATAGTGGAATATATGAACACCTTTGTAAATTTGCCTAATTAAATGAGATTATCCCCCCTTATCAAGCTTTAACTTGGCTGATTATTATCCTATTGAATTCAAACTTGCTGTGTGCTTGTGGTTTGTGATAGTAATGAGTTTTAAAATATTTTCTTAACTTACATTCCTCAATGTTATCCATTGTTGTAGCTTGGTAAATTCTATGCCTATAAGAAATTCTATTTGACGCATACATACATATATACATGTATATATATATATATATATATATATATATATTTCTTATAGGCATAAAATTTACCAAGCTACAACAATGGATAACATTGAGGAATGTAAGTTAAGAACATATTTTAAAACTCATTACTATCACAAACCACAAGCACACAGCAAGTTTGAATTCAATAGGATAATAATCAGCCAAGTTAAAGCTTGATAAGGGGGGATAATCTCATTTAATTAGGCAAATTTACAAAGGCGTCTGGAGGGCATTGCATTTGGAACTCAATTTTAAGCATTTTACAATCTGAAACACAAACTTTTGATGGTTTTAATAAAATTTGCATATGTTAATTGGTATGAAACATGAGAAGAATGTGTGACTTTGTTGAAACCACAGGTTGACCTTGACTTCTACTTTTGCAGTATTTCTACAAAGAGGTTAATCTTGTATGGCTTCTAGATGCTGACCCGATGAATCGACAGAGAAGATGAGACTAGTTTTGGATAGCTGAGGCCTGGAGAATTTCAGAAATATTAACAGAAACAATGGCAAATTATATGTTAATAGTGATAATTGTTTTTGAATAGTGGCTAAACTAGCATTTTCGGTCATTTTTGTTCGGAGTTATCTCCCACATTATTCATCCGAAAAATTTCAACCTATTTGTTTGTGTAAATATTAAAATTGTGTGTAGACAAATAAAAATCTAGACCTCTAACTTGTATATTCTTGAATTTATATGGGTCTAAAGTAAGCTAGGGCAAGTCACTAGTGTCTAGTCACTTACCAAGTCACTATATACTTATTCTTACAAACTGTCTGCGTTTGATGCCTGCCTGGTTGGCTGAATGGGGATCCTTCTGCCAGAACTGATCTGGCTTCAAGCACGAACTGCTTTGGGGAGACACCTAAAGAAGGCTAGGGGTTGGCTGCGTTACGATCGGACCTGATCAGAAATGCGATAGCATTGGAGATCAGGCCCTCCAGTAAGCTAGCCGGGACCTAAATTAGCCAAGATAGGGTCTCAGAAAGCAGGCCGTGCTAGCCTTCCAAGTGAGCCTGAACTGAGGACAGCCCGCCGCGGCCTGATCCGACTACTAGGTGTGTCAGGCAGGCCGACGAGGGGAAGGCCCAGTGTTCAGACTGCACTGCCTTGCTAGGGAAGTAAAGCTGGCTCAGCTACCGGGGCCAGACCTTTACAATATAAAAGCAAAGTAGCAATAGATTTACAGTCAAGGTGTTGAGACAAATACAGGCAAACTAGCAATAGATATACAGTCAATGGGTTGATACATATACAGGCAAAATAGCAATAGGTTTACAGTCAAGGGGTTGATACATATACAGGCAAAATAGCAATAGGTTTACAGTCAAGGGGTTGATACATATACAGGCAAACTAGCAATAGATATACAGTCAATGGGTTGATACATATACAGGCAAAATAGCAATAGGTTTACAGTCAAGGGGTTGATACATATACAGGCAATCTAGCAATAGATTTATAGTCAAGGGGTTGGGGCATATACAGGCAAAATAGCAATAGGTTTACAGTCAAGGGGTTGATACATATACAGGCAAAATAGCAATAGATTTACAGTCAAGCGGTTGATACATATACAGGCAAAATAGCAATAGGTTTACAGTCAAGGGGTTGATACATATACAGGCAAACTAGCAATAGATTTATAGTCGCGGGGTTGAGACATATACAGGCAAACTAGCAATAGATTTACAGTCAAGGCATGGATACATATACAGGCAAACTAGCAAGAGACTTACAGTCAAGGGGTTGATACATATACAGGCAAAATAGCAATAGGTTTACAGTCAAGGGGTTGATACATATACAGGCAAACTAGCAATAGGTTTACAGTCAAGGGGTTGATACATATACAGGCAAACTAGCAATAGATTTATAGTCGCGGGGTTGAGACATATACAGGCAAAATAGCAATAGGTTTACAGTCAAGGGGTTGATACATATACAGGCAAGATAGCAATAGATTTACAGTCAAGCGGTTGATACATATACAGGCAAAATAGCAATAGGTTTACAGTCAAGGGGTTGATACATATACAAGCAAACTAGCAATAGATTTATAGTCACGGGGTTGAGACATATACAGGCAAACTAGCAATAGATTTACAGTCAAGGTATGGATACATATACTGGCAAACTAGCAGTATATTTATAGTCAAGGTGTTGATACATATACAAGCAAACTAGCAATAGATTTACAGTCAAGGGGTTGATACATATAAAGGCAAAGTAGCAAAAGATTTGAGGTCAAGGGGTTGATACATATACAGGCAAACTAGCAATAGATATACAGTCAATGGGTTGATACATATACAGGCAAAATAGCAATAGGTTTACAGTCAAGGGGTTGATACATATTCAGGCAAACTAGCAATAGATTTACAGTCAAGGTGTTGATACATATACAGGCAAACTAGCAATAGATATACAGTCAAAGGGTTGATACATATACAAGCAAACTAGCAACAGATTTACAGTCAAGGTGTTAATACATATACAGGCAAACTAGCAATATATATACAGTCAAAGGGTTGATACATATACAAGCAAACTAGCAATAGATTCACAGTCAAGGGGTTGATACATATACAGGCAAACTAAACATAGATTCACAGTCAAGGGGTTGATACATATACAGGCAAACTAGCAATGGATTTACAGCCAAGGGGTTGATACATATACAGGCAAACTAGCAGTATATTTATAGTCAAGGTGTTGATACATATACAAGCAAACTAGCAATAGATTTACAGTCAAGGTGTTGGTACATATACAGGCAAACTAGCAAGAGACTTACAGTCAAGGGGTTGATACATATACAGGCAACCTAGCAGTAGATTTATAGTCAAGGTGTTAATACATATACAGGCAAACTAGCAATAGATATACAGTCAAGGTGTTGATATATATACAGGCAAACTAGCCATAGACTTAAAGTCAAGGGGTTGATACATATACAGGCAAACTAGCAATAGATATACAGTAAAAGGGTTGATACATATACAGGCAAACTAGCAATAGATTTACAGCCAAGGGGTTGATACATATACAGGCAAACTAGCAGTATATTTATAGTCAAGGTGTTGATACATATACAAGCAAACTAGCAATAGATTTGCAGTCAAGGTGTTGGTACATATACAGGCAAACTAGCAAGAGACTTACAGTCAAGGGGTTGATACACATACAGGCAACCTAGCAGTAGATTTATAGTCAAGGTGTTAATACATATACAGGCAAACTAGCAATAGATATACAGTCAAGGTGTTGATATATATACAGGCAAACTAGCAATAGACTTAAAGTCAAGGGGTTGATACATATACAGGCAAACTAGCAAAATATATACAGTCAAGGGGTTGATACATACACAGGCAAACTAGAAATAGATATACAGTCAAGGTGTTGATATATATACAGGCAAACTAGCAATAGACTTAAAGTCAAAGGGTTGATACATATACAGGCAAACTAGCAAAATATATACAGTCAAGGGGTTGATACATATACAGGCAAACTAGCAATAGATATACAGTCAAGGTGTTGATGCATATACAAGCAAGCTAACAATAGATTTACAGTCAAGGTGTTGATACATATACAGGCAAACTAGCAATAGATTTATAGTCAAGGTGTTGATACATATACAAGCCAACTAGCAATAGATTTACAGTCAAGGGGTTGATACATATACAAGCAAACTAACAATAGATATACAGTCAAGGTGTTACTAGTGATAGAATGCAGAACTAGTGATAGATCTACAGCAAAAATAGCGATAGATATACAGTAGAACTAGAGATAGATATACAGTAGAACTAGTGATAGACAGGCAGTAGAACTCGTGATAGATATATGATAGGTGTCATACGATAGGTTCTCTGTCTTCATAGCATCGTACCAAACTTCTATCAAACCTCTTGCAGCAACCAGACTTCTGCTGACTCTTGAGCATCAAACCCCAGTTCTACACCTACAATTATAACAACATTCAACCTTAGCGACTTCTTGCATTTTCACATTGTGCTAAAAGCACAAACAAAGCATTGAAGATAAAAGAATGTATTTGACTAAAAATTTCTATGATATAATAAAAACAAATGCTTGTTAATTCTTCTGTTTTGCACAAAATAATACATTATTTTATTGAAACTTTAAGCAATGGTCGATAACTTTTTATTAATGCTCTTTTTAAACCCCATAGACGTGTCATTTCAGATCATTTTTGTCACGAGGTGATACCTGAGGTACCTTTACATCTGTTGTTCATACATCCTTATCAAGACAGACAACAATCCATTGATATCTTTTGACTATCATTGCAGTTCTATGTCAATAAATTGTACTAACCCTGTGAAAAAGTGACTAGGCATAATGTATAGAACAACCATATCTTCCTTCTCCTCTATAGATTCTTTTTGAAAGAATTCACAAGCATCATGCCAATTGTCATCTTCTATCATCGAAGACCTCGTAGTTAGCAAAGCAGGGCAATTAATTCACAGATTCACACATCAATGTCACATCTAGCATAAGAATAGCATTTAGCATTGTTGGATGTAAAGTGCAGGGCTCAGTACAGAACGTCATGAGAAGCTTGATAGGTGTGCTAAAGTGAAGACAACGCCTGAGTTTTTGCATGAGCAAAACTAATTTATGTGAGCCGCCTACAAGTATTATGAATAGTTTTATGGGCAGGCAAGAAATAGATGCATAGCATGTTAGAGTAGCTATAAGCCTTACTCGTATTAATATCAGAGGCTAGACCTACAACTGAATTAGAGTAATATACTAGTAAATTAAGGTCAAGGTTATCTGCTGATTCTGCATTCACATGTAGTCTTCATATTATGAAAATGTAACCAACTCTGTTGCATATGTTGACGAAGGTGGTACACTATTAAAGTCTTTGTTGTTTTTAACAATGGTTAAGAAACAAACAATTCTACTTGTATCTGAAGTCTATGCATTTCAGACTCAGTAGTAGGAATACGCAGCATAACTTATTCTAACTTACAAAAATCCTAAATTTAATTAATTTTTGTTTTTCTATTATTTAAACTTTTAAATTTACTTTCACTTGTCGAAGATGTAATGGTTCAAAGAAAATTTACCCGCAGCGTATGTTAAACTAGTTCGTAAGTTTGTATGTCAAGAGAAAATATTTGCTTAAATCATTTCGCTGTATGCCAAAAAATTTGTATGTAGATGTTTGACTGTATTAAGGATTTCACTGTATCTGTTTAGCTAACAGTATCCTCAACTTCAGGCAGCTAACAATGCAGCAAACCTCAACCCACTCTACCCCAACACGGAGACCAGGCAGAATAATTCTCTTCAATGTTTACCTTCTTGAGATAGCTGTAAGCCATCAGACATCCAAGGAATAAAAAGCTACAGACGTCACTTCTGATTGGAGCAGACACTGTACTAGACATTAAGGTAATGGTTGGAGAAAAGGCTAGTAAGAATAGCTTGGGAAACGCTTTGGGGCAGATTATCAGCTTGACTTGTCTACAAATACCATGTACCATGTCTGTTCAAATGAGTATGTTCACGCTGCAAAACATACAAAAGTGTATGATACAAACTCTATGCATTGTCATCAACAAACATGATCAGTATTATAGAGTCACCATAGCAACTGCTGAATCTTGGTCTTTGCAATGCTTACGTTTACCGGCTGTTTCAGCTATTTCTAACACCTCTGTATCTCATCTTCCACAGCTTACTGTCCATATCTATACATAGGAAAACAAAATCCGTACATATGAAAAGACAATTCATACATATGAACATTCTGTCTGCAAATATGAACATCCTATCTGCAAATATGAACAGCATATCTGTACATCTGGACAGGATATCTGTACATACGAGCAGCATACTATACATATGAACAACTTATCTGTACATATGAACAGCACACATATACATATGAACAAAAGAACAACATATATGTGCATAAAAAATCATCCCGGTACACAAGAATAGCCTATGTAACCATTAGAACAATGTATCTGAACATACTAACAGCATGTCTGTATATTCGGACAGGATATATCTACTATATAAACGGCAATCGTTGTCTGTCTATCTGTCTATCAGTCTGTCCGCTTTATAGAGTACCGTACTTTTCGGACTATTAGCCGCTACTAGGTACATGTATCTAGGGCGCGTTAACGGGATTCTCCGGTTAGTACACTCCTACTTAATACATATCCTATTCATCGTTTTTAGACAGAACACGTCATATCTGGTTAGCGCGCCTCTTTACGGCGCCCAACGACATTGGTGCGTTTGAAACAGCAAAGTTGCTGCCGTGTTAAAAAGCACCGTCCATGAGTTCGGCGGCCTATACAGCTATACAAATGTACTGATCATTAAATAAAATAAATTAATGAATAGTAATTTACATGCGATTAATATTTACTGCCAACGTGTACCGAAAAGGTCACGCGAACGTTGGTTTCTTGCGGTCACTAGAAAACGCAGTTTTCGCCTACCACATTTCTACATACAAAAGGTAAGTATTTCTTAATCAATGTTGTATTGTCTATGAATTGCCACACTTCCACTACATAACCCTTTCAATTGCGTCCGTGTACAAATTTAGCTATCAGCCTACTGCCAGCCATTTTGCCGATATTGCTTAATATGTATACAATATTTTTCCAATTTCAAACTCCATCTATAATGTTTGTTTTGGTTGTATATTTCATTTTGCCAACATGTTAAAGAATAGAGAAAGCATAATATTATTATGCTCTATTAGTTATCTTGAGGTGTTGACTGATGTTCTAAAAAAAAAATCAAGGAGATTGACCCACTAGAAGCTGAGATATAGCCAGCCAAACACAGGTCTACCTAATAAAGAATCAGAGGAAAACCCTTCGAAAATCCCGAAAACTGTGACGTATAAAATCGACTTAATGATCATGTGCCGGAGTTGCGCACCCTTACCGCCGTTATGTATGATTGTTTCGGCTACGAGATGTGAAACGCATCTCGCGATAGTTAATAATTTACAGACTAGCTCTGGTTTCTCAGAAAAATCAACCAAACATTGTGTGGTAAAGGCATTTGCCCACAACTCCTCGCCATGATTTTTCAAAGCAGAAGAGCAGACTTTGACTATTGTGCTTCAAATTTTAACTCGATCTCCACGGAATAGCTCCGAAAATCATCTGTTCAACGAACGGTGCGTGTATAGTCTATATTATGCGATATCCGCGATTTGCAGTTTGTTTAGAATAAGAAATAGGAATGTGAATTTTTGTTCATTCATCATCTTTCTACTGTGTATCTACTGCAGCATTCAGTTGATTTTCATGATTATCGTCACTATTAACAGACTGGAAGTTCACTACAGCCATAATCTTAAAAAGACTAACTTGACTGCGCTGCTCTTGCTATAAGAAAAGAAAACGATAACTTTTGCTTTGATTTTTCTATTGATCTATTATCTTATCTATGATTATTTTTTATGATTTATATAATATTCATAATGCATATTATACAAAATAATAATATAACTGCGTATAGAATGAATGATGTAACTAATATAATTTGTAGAAAATTCCAAATGATAACCGAGATTGATGATTGATTTAATTGATTCCATTTATTAGCTGTAGTTAAAAAAATCTGAACAACGCTAAAGATGAGTCTGAATAGGGAAGCTAAGTAGGAGAACAACAAAACTGAGCTGAACTAGCAAGATAGCGAAATGTTGTGAAATAATAGATGCGTGTAATTATTTTATCCTAAAACTAATCTACACGTCAGAGGGACTGGTTCGGAATTCTAGGAGTGATGATTGTTAGGCCCAATTTGATTGTTCTATACTTCCAGGGATTAAACCAATTAAAACGCCGTGATTGTTATAGGAGAGCGCATTAGTTGGCTTAATTGACCAATGGCACACAAGTCGATTTCATACGTCATATATTGATGATTACCAAAACACTTATGTTTTTTGGTAGACCTGTGTTTGGCTGGCTATATCTCAGCTTCTGGTTGGTCAATCTCCTTGATTCTTTTTTTAGAACATCAGTCAACACCTCAAGATGAATAATAAAGCATAATAATAATATGCTTTCTCTATTCTTTAACAAGCACTGCTGTACAAAAAACTTGTTGTATCTATACTTTGTGCATTTTAATTATCTGTGTAATCACAAAAGTCTGAAATGGCTATAGTGTCGTCAACATAAGTAGTTATTTGTTTTTTTTAATTCGGACGCATTTAATTAACTCGCACAAAAAATCTTCGCTTACAAGTTGGAAATTCTCAAACATGGATTTAAAATTAAATTTTGGGCTAATTTTATAGAGAAATCTTAGGACAACACTGTCACTACCATGAAAGTCCTAAATATCGTTGGTTATGTGATCAACGAATAATAAAATTCAGTTACTAGCAATTGCTGGGAAAGTCGCAAATATGCGTCTACGGCAGTCGACCATAGAAAACGCATGAGTCTACTTCAGTGAAAAGGTTAACAACGTTGGATTTGCCACTGTTTGTAATAGTAAAAATGTTCATTTCCTAGAATAATATTTTCTAGAATTTCCTAAAATATGTAAAACTTTACAATACTGCCAGTTTGAAGAATGTCAGTTTGCCTAGCAATGTCAATTTCATTATCAGTTATGTGTACAAAATTAGGACAATTCCGATTTGAGTAGTTCGAGACTGATGCATTGTAGACTAGCTGTAAAACACATCGCATATTTCCATTGGTGTCTCCAACATTATTGACATGTACAACTGCATATGTGTATGCAGTCAGTTCAGCACAAAAAATTCAGTAGATTGCATATTTGGAGTTGTTTTACAGTATGAAAGACAACTCTCAATAAAACTATTGCTTTACGTAAATCTGTTCCCGAACACGGGTAATGCAGCTAGTGTACATAGAAACAACATATCTTCACTATAACTTCACTGTAAAACCTCATACAATTGGTTCAAATTATTACAAGGCCTCATACCATTAGTCAACTAAACAGCTTAGAATGCTGCTTCTACTTAATGTAACTGTAACAGACCACAGGCTACAGCTGTACTTGTAACATATTAATAACTGATAATAAAAAAATAATATCTTAGCCTTTGATTCACTTATCCTTGCGGTTGCTTACCCAACATTTAGTGATTCTACTATAACCCGCTTTAGAACATGATATTTATGTTGAAAGTATTTTGGTGTATGTTATTCACTTGTTTTGGAGTTCAGGGTGCTACTAAAATTGTCTTAGGACTAAAATAATAATAACCTCAAATAATAAAATATATTAAATTTTGTTTATTTAATTTATACTTAATTGACAGATATTAATTAGTAAGGAAAAATATAACAAAATATAAATGCAAATTCTTTTTGCCGTAACTAAAGGTGTTGATAGATTTGGATAAATTAAATACTTTGTCATTCACCACCTCGTACTTTATTAGCATTATGCGAGGGAAACGCATCGCGACCAGAGCCGGTGCCAGCGTGACGGCCAAGTGACAGGCCGGGCCAGGCCTCCCTCTCTTGCCCGGAGGCTGGGCCGACGATAAAGCAGGAGTAACGCGGGTCACGTAGCCACCAAACATACGGCGGAAAGCGAAACCGCAAGTGGGCGGAGCCAACAAGAACGGAGCAGATAAAAGAACAGACGCGATGAGGAGGCAGGCAGAGCAGGCAGCTCCCTGCATACAAGAGACACTATCCTTATACTGTGTAATATTTTTGTATGCATGACGTTGTTATATTAATACAACTATATTTATTATGTAAATATACATTGTATGCTCAGATAACAACTCGGTCTTCGCGATTACTCGGCTTGTGGGAAACTGTGAAAGTGGCACGGTAAAATCCACCACACTGGTGGTAGCGGTGGGATGTGTTTAATTTAACAACTCCAGCAGTTGATGATTAAAACATCGAAAATAACTGCTAAGGAAGGAGGTGTTTGAGAGAAACTGCTACACTAGTGTCTAACAAAGGTGGATGTAAATGCTTGTGTTTTCACTTGTTAAACTGAGGCGTTCCCATTTTAAACATGAAATTCCGTCTTATTACCTACACTAGTGCCCGGGTAGTCCAGGGTGCTGTGAGAGACTGTCAGGTGTTGCAATAAAGTGCAGAGAACAAGTGTGTGCACATTTATACCAATTTTTTAGAAGACAGATTATGGCTTTGAAAGCGTGAAGAGCTGTTGAGCCACATGTGAGGAGTTCAAATCCTGTAGGGTGCAATGTTTTTTTCACAACCTGTCACCGTGGTTGCAGGGAGACGGACACGGCTCTTATCTTTGTAAAAAAGATTACTATCTATATTAATATAGTATCTAGTATTATATTAACAAACTCCACTTCATTGATTGTGTGTCCGTTTGTCTGCCCAAACACCATGCGTTTCTCGTTTTCCACACTCGAAAGCACGTAGCATACGATTATGAAGTTTGCCTGATTTCAGCCAAACTTTGTATGTATATACTCCGTGCCATCCGATATATTACAAGCCTATTTAGTCTCATACCTCCGAGTCATTGCTAGTGATCCAGTCATTAAGTGCCTATCTCAGACTTTATTTTTCCCTTGTTCACTTAAATACTTTTGGAAACAGTTCACTACTCAACTGACTGGTTATCTGAAGGAATGATATCATGCCTCTTTACCGCCTTTGTCGTATTTTCAGGGCTGCTATAGAGAACCTGTAGAAAGATGTCACGATGAGTGTCAACCATAGTAACATAAGTCATCATCGGAGTATTTGGCTAAGCACCTGTGTCTGATATTTAGCTTCCTGGCAATATATACAGTTCATCTTTACCTTATCTATAAAAGTATTGTCTGTTGTCTGTCTGTTCACTTTTTCTCACAACCCAATCTTTATTCTTTGATTATTGTTTTGACTATTATTTAATCAACTCTCTTTTTCATCACCTCCTCTCCGCCTCTCTCCCACTCCCCCTCTCTCTCTCTCTTCAGCTCCCTCTTTCTCCATCCCCTTCCTGCTCCTTCTCTCCCGCTTACTGTCTCGGTCTCCCACCCACTCGTTCTCTCTCCCTCTTTCCCTTCCTCTCCTTTCCACTCTCTGTCTCCAGTTTCTCTCTACCTTTCCGTCCTTCTCTCATTTCCTCTTTTCCACACACTCTCTCTCTCTCCCACACTCTCTCTCTGCCACACTTTCTCCCTCAACTGTTTATTTTTAGAAAACTAAGCCCTATCATAGGAAAGACAGTTACCAGATAGGAAAAGGTAAGACAACTGCAGCTAGAGTATAGAGTGTGTAGTGTGACCACAGTGTAAAAAGACTAATACTGAATGAAAACTCTCCTGAAGGTCGGCTACTTCATTACAAAGTCTTGGAAATATTGTAAGACATTCTAACAGTAGTTACAGCTATGAAACAGTCTTCGCTATTGGTTAGCTTTACTGTAAAACCTCATACAATTGGTTCAAATTATTACAAGACTTCATACCATTAGTAAACTCTATCACTTGGATCAAGTTGTTCTTTAGCTTCAAGTGTTCATCTTTAGTCACAGCAGCTTGGAATGCTGCTTCTACCTGATGTCATTGTAACAGACCACAGGCTAAAGCTGAACTTGTAACATAATAATAACTGATAATAATAATAAAATGATAACATAGCCTTTGATTCACTTATCCCCAAAGTTTCTTTCCCAACAATTAGTGTTTTACTATAACCCGCTGTAGGACATTATATTTCTTGTAAAAGTATTTTGGTGTAGGTAATTCACTTGTTTTGACATTTATTGTCCTATTTTGTCTTGTTTGTCTTATGAAAAAATAAAGATCAAGTAAGCATGCAGCCATAGAGATCAAGTAGGCATGCAGCCATAGATATCAAATAGGCATGCAGCCATAGAGATCAAGTATGCATGCAGCCATAGAGATCAAGTAGGCATGCAGCCATAGAGATCAAGTAGGCATGCAGACATAGAGATCAAGTAGGCATGCAGCCATCGATATCAAGTAGGCATGCAGACATAGAGATCAAGTAGGCATGCAGCCATCGATATCAAGTAGGCATGCAGCTATAGAGATCAAGTAGGCATGCAGCCACAGAGATGAATTAGGCATGCAGCCATAGAGATCAAGTAGGCATGCAGCCATAGAGATGAAGTAGGCATGCAGCCACAGAGATCAAGTAGGCATGCAGCCATAGAGATCAAGTAGGCATGCAGCCATAGAGATCAAGTAGGCATGCAGCCATAGAGATCAAGTAGGCATGCAGCCATAGAGATCAAGTAGGCATGCAGCCATAGAGATCAAGCAGGTAAAATCTGTTTAGATTTTTGAATTCAGCGTAATTTTATAGATATATAGATGAATATCACAACTTCTTGATATTGCTTGCTATGAGCAATGATATACAGCCTCCCCCCCAGCCTGTGTATATTACACAGCGGCTTGCCATTTTACTTCTAATATTGCATTTCTTCCATTGCAGAGGAGAGATATAAACATATAACCTTTTCCTTTCATTATTGCTGTTTGTTGTACATAATAACACCCAGTACATTACAGCTACCATTGCAGTTCTCCTATTGCACTGCAGTGCCATTCGACTGCTAATATTGCATTTCTCAACCGGCAGTACCCTTTCTTTTTCAATTATCACTTTGGTAGTGGGCTGCATGACGGGGAATCTCTAGTATATAAATTAAATTCTTTAAAAATATAACAAAATATGAATACAAATTATTTGTGCCTTAACTAGAGCTGTTAAAATAATCGGTTAATTTAAATCCTTAGCCAATCCCCACAAACTATTTTATTAGGTTTACTCTATTCACTAGGTTGTGCAATCTGCTCTTTTTTAGACTGTTCAAAAGTGGTATTCAAACTGCATTCCGTGCTGGGGCCCTCTCTTTTTCTAGTTTACATTAATGACATTTGTAGCATTATAAAGACATCGACAATAAGACTTTTTGCGGACGATGCCCTTCTTTATTGCCCGGTTAACAGCTTAGATAGTTCCCAGAAATTCCAGGAAGATTTGTTTTTGTTGGAAAGGTGGGCTGAGCATTGGGGTATGGTGTTTAACACTGATAAGTGTCAAATAGTCAGGTTTGGTAAGAACGGTCTTGATAGTTCTGTGGATTACTTTTTAGGAGGAATAGCGTTAGAGAATGTATCAGCTTTTAAATATCTTGGAGTTGAAATTACTAGTGATTTTAGTTGGGACTTGCAGATTGATTCGGTGACGGCAAAGGCTTCTCAGAGGTTGGGTATGATGAGGCATGTGCTTTTTAAGGCCCCCAGAAAGGTGAAGAGGGTTGCATACCTCACCTTGTGTAGACCTATAATGGAATATGCAGGTGAGGTATGGGACCCTCATTTAGTTAGGCAGATAACATCGTTGGAGAATGTGCAGCGAAGGGCTGTGCGTTTTATTTCAGATTTGAGGGGAAAACAGAGTGTTACGGAAGCAAGGCAGTTTTTGGATCTAGAGCTGTTGGAGGCAAGGCGTAAGAGTGCTCGCATGACATTGATGCTAGAAATTTTAACAGATAGCAAGCACAGTTCTTTTGTTGATAGTTTTAAGCATTTACAAGATACAATTCATGATCATAATACAAGGTCAACAACTAACGGGGAACCCCCCGCCATTGAGTCAAATTCGAGTTTTTATCAATATAGTTTTATGCCCAGGACTTCCCGCAACCTGCGAGGAAAGCCATGAAATTTTATCGAATTTTTGACAGACATTTTGAAGGCCTTCTTTTACCCGCGAGCGGGGTCTAAAGCATAGATATAGTAAACCCTAGATATGCGAATAATCAAAACAAGTGAGGCCTATAATTAGCATGACGCAACGTCATGGTGATGTGCACCGCGAATCAGCTGATCTATTAACTCTTATTGACTTAGCACTAAAAACTGCTCAATTTTTCCATTGTTTGTGCATCTGAGACTGCATATTTTATTGAAAATATGTAAAACTTATATACAGTAAAACTTCAACTTACGAGTGCCCTAACGTACGAGAAACTTGAGGTACGAGCCAGCTTTTAAGCAAGTTTTAGCACTAACATACGAGCCATGTTTGAGATACGAGCACATGAGTCAGTTGCCAAGTATGTCGGAGGTGTTTTATGAGAACAGCATCACTCTGTATTTTTCAACTGCTCAGAGTATACTTTGTACCATGTTTTTTGTGCGCGATTTTCAGTGCAGAATTATGTGAATTAAAAGTACCGTGCGTAGACCGAAAGTTTGCCAGTAAAAGGATAGATAATGCAAAGAAAAAGCGAATGATAACAATTGATATTAAACGGAAAATTATTGAAAAATATGCAAAATATGTATGCGTGATTGAGCCAGCTCAGCAATATTACAGAAATACATCCACAATTATTAAACACAAGGATTATATTCAAGGCATTTAGTTTGCAAAAGAACTAACCATAGTTTCTAAACGACGCGGCGATCTTCACCACCGCTGATGGAGAGACCGCTCAGGCATTGGATATAAGATAAACAATTGGCCGGTGACAGCGTAACTGAAACGACGCTATTTGAAAAGGCCGTTGCTATCTATCAAAACTATAAAAATAGACATTCGGACAAGTTGGCTAGTGGTCGTGCATTGAACCTTTGTGACGACAGCTGGGTTCGTCCTAATCGCGACATGTTGAAAGGGCGACAAAGGCAGACGACCTTAGATAGGTTCACCTTAAGACGGCCGGCTAGTCGTGAAAGCGAAACAAAGGAAAAATTAGCTAACTAGCGAGAAACTTCAAACTATGGACGCCGAAGAAATTTTAATTACGTTAAGTTAAAAATGAAAGTTTGCTTTTAGGTTTGCTTCTAAGTTTGTCTTTTAAGACTTTGATAAAATCCAAATTTATCAAAGTCAACTGTTGTAATGAAGGATAACTTATATATCTCTCTCTGGCAAATGCTAGCGTTAGCTGTTATTGTACGTATTTAATTTTACATTTTAATTAATCACATTTCCTTGCATTATTTTTTATATGTTGCTTTTTGAAAGCATGTGGTAAGTTAGGACAATAACCAACATGTTCTTTCTGTTACAATATATTGTTTTGAGTGTTTTATTTGCACTTTTAGAGTATGGAAACCAATCAATATATATTTAATTGTTCTATATATAAATAAATTGCACCAACATGCGAGTAAATTGACATACGAGCTCAGTCTCTGAATGCATTAAGCTCGTAAGTCGAAGTATGACTGTAATGACTTTGGATGAGAAAGGCAAGAATCTTACACACATGGTAATGAATAATACCAATGATTTAGAAGCTTCTATATCATTGATAATCCAAAGAGTGACCAAATAGAAGTTAAACTAATAACAAACTGATGAATCAAACGAGATTTAGAAGCAGTTACGCTGGACCACTGTATTAGACACCCATTAGACATGACTGAAAATAACTAGACGAGATAGTTTTTGTCTAAGGTTGGTTGAACTAGATTCCTGCTTTGAAGCAGCATAGTGTATTCTGATTTTAGTATAGCGATTTACTATAGTTTTGAGTAGACTGTTGGCAGGCACCGTACATGTAAAACCTTGATTGAGGTTATGTAATAAGACATATATGTTATTGTCTGTGATGTTGCTTGTTTGAAAGCTCTCTGTGTGATACCATAGCTCTCCATGTGTGAACGTAGGCACTTTTCTGCAACAATACATATTAGGCCTATCAATCTGGTCACCAATCCTCCTCTGTTTTTAACTGAGATTAGGGTTATGTCATCACTATTTCTACTTCCCACTACTTCTACATCGGTCAAGAACTTGATACACTCATCACATTTGAGTTAGAAAAAATTCCTCATCACCGAACTCCTCATCTTCACCTTCCTCAGCTTTTGTCTCTTCTTTCTTTTTCTTTCTAGCCAGAGAATGTAGCAGGAGTTGGCCAGTTTTTTCAGCCCTGCTCACATCCAGATCAATACAGTTAGCATTGGGACGGTGTGATATCTGTTTTTATGAGCAGTGCTCGAAGTGCAGATCTAAAGCACTGCACATCCGGGTTATTGTTATAGCCACCCTTAGATCGTATTGTGGAAAACAGAATCTCAATGTGATCCTGGTTGATCTTAAAGGTTAGGAAGTAGTTGATGTAAGGGTAGTTGCTGAAAAGATATTGAGCAATGCCGTGTACAGATTTGGCTGCTGACTCAAAACCAATGACGAAATGATGATGATTTTCCTATTATTTTCCACTAGCATCTTTCAGCTTGGTGTCTTTAATCGGCATAGATAGCTTATGATATTGTTGAGAACTTCTTGTTTTGAGTTGAAGTTCTGTCCTGTTATAGGCAATTGAGGAAATACCTGGGGTGTTGTGGTCTCTTCTGATGACATTTCACTAAGAATTTGGTCTTATTGTTACGTTTATGACTTAAAAACTAGCATGCCCAGTGTGCTTCCACTACTAAACTTATTGCTCAGTTGAAGGCTTTAATGCTGTGATGCACATCACTACGACGTAACGTCGTGAAAACAACAGCCAATTATAGGCCTCACTTTTACTCCATTGTAATGATAGCTATTCGCCAATCTAGGGTTTACTATATCTATGGTCTAAAGGCTCGAGTTTTACCTAGACCTAGACCTAAACAAAATTTTTCGAAACCTAGAGCAACCAACTCGGCTTACAATGATGAAGCAATGTTTCTTTTTCGTGGTACCTAGGATTCTCCAATTCCAATCAAATTAGTTTGGGCTGTCATCGTACAATTAAACTTATACTTACTTACAGTTGAGCCTAAACTTGTGTATAGTTATATTTATACACATAGATGCCAGTTAAAAAAATATCAGTACATTTTAACCACCTGCCCTCATAACTTGTGATAGTGTTCTTCATAGTTGGTTCGGAATTGAAAACGCGTGGCGAATATTTAGAGGTTTCAACGCGGCCGCCAGCGCATTTATCATAAAAAGCTCAAATAGAGTCGCTTATAATAGATTATTTGTTGAGAACTCGTTCGAAAAAATAATACAGGACGTACACGTGTATTGGCTGATCATTAAAATAGACCATTTTCTTCGGGTACTTTTTCAGAACATAAACGTAACTCTCCCTAAAGAACTGTCACCCCCCCCCTTCTACCGGTATACGGTACAGAGCCATCGAGTGTAAAAAGTCATCGAGTTTACACTCCGATGGCTCTGATACGGTAGACAATGCTACTGATAGAATAATGTGACTCAAAACCTATCGGAAATTTTATTACCTAACTGCTTGGAACTTGTCATTCACGAGTCATAAATGACGGCTGATGTTATAATTAAACGCAGCTGCAAGCAATTATAACTGAAGTTCCTTCTAAAAGTTTCCAAAGTAGCAAATTTGATTTTGCGGTAGTATGACACGTCGCGTTAGGCTAACCTATCGAACTAAGGTTACGTCACCGCGAGCGCATTATGTTTTATTATTGCGTTTCACGCTCTGGCTACACGCAAGCCAAATATGTCTCAAGAAGAAACTACACATGTTGTCTGTGAGACTGTACATGTATGTGTTTGATAAATTATGTAACCAATTTTCAATAATTATGAATGTTCAACAATGTATTTTACCTGCTGTTTTATACTATTTTGGCGGTATTTTTTGCTATCGGGTCAACGTAAGTTGGTCAGATCTCTTATTATCGTCACCATTATAATTGGATTTTCCACCACTTGGCCAGCGCGTAAATGTGGGAGAACATAATATATTGGTAATTAAAAAGAGCTGTTTTTACTAAGAGCTTGTTTTGATATATTCACTGTAGTCTATCGCGTTTGGCGATTCAGTGGCTAAATGTATACTTGAAGAATTGCAGTTTCACTCAAAGTTTATTAGTGTTAACTCGCGCCCAGAATGACAGCTGATGTCATGGACGAAAATACGTAGCACAATATAAGCAAGGAAGACAAACATTTAGAGTAAAGCCAGCCTAGTTACACAAAATAACTTATGTTTTGCATAAATATCTACGTCTGAAATGGTTGAAGTAGTGCAAATGTTTTACCTGTTTGCACGAGTAGGCTACTTGGTGCTTCCAAGTTTTTATAATATGAAAATGTATATGGTAGTTTCACAAGTATTGGCTATCGTTTCATGAGCATAGGTGGTACATGAGAAAAAAGAAATTAAAAACGGGCTCATATCGCTAGCAATACATGCATTGTGTATGGTGGTGGTAAGAAGCAACAGAGAAGTCTGTAGTTCAAACATCACAACATCTCATTTACTCTTCGATTACACTCAACAGAAATTAGGCATCACAAAACCTAGAAACAGGAAGGTTTAGCATTCAAAACATCCAATAGTACACAACTTTTAAAAGTCGATGTCTGGCAGAAATGTAAGTCCATTGCAGACCTTCATACACCAAAATTTAATATATAGATGTAGCGGCTGCAGTGAAAAAATATGTTCACGATGAACATATTATTTTAACCATTTAACCTTGCTGTGGTATGGGCGCAAATGTGTTTGGGCAACTGCATTCATTAAGGCATTGATGCTTCATGTGTTTGTAACCAGCCCAGTTGAGAGGTTAAGATTTCTTAACATAATATTTTACAGTAGCTGCTATAAGTCGAATTTTGATATATTACAGGCTACAGTAGGCTTCAGTTTAGGCCCGCTATTGTTATATAAATCGATGTGTACTCACATGCGGTTGATGCCAAGCAGCAAGCTCTCTCAATCTCCCCACGCCTTTATACTCCCGTAACCTCTTGTACTTCCTGTAACCTCTCGTACTTCCCGTGACCTCTCGTACTTCCCGTGACCTCTCGTAACTACCTGTAACTACCATGACCTCGGGCATTAGCGTAGCCCGCGGCCCACCAGCCCGATTATACAACATGCCCTTTTTCTTTTCTTTTTTTGTATGGGCCACTAACCTTCCAGAAATACATTGGGACTCATTCATCAACTCAACTTGCTGGTGAAGTTTACCTTACGCTTTAACCCAGGTCTTCCTCCATCGACACCTCCTGCGTACCATCATCACTCCCGAGCAACCCGGGGCTGCTGTCGTACTCGGCCGCACTACTCTCCTCCCTCTCCTGATCCTCCACTCTCGCTGTTGTATAAATCAGTGTACTCTTCTCGCTACTGCCAGCTCCATTGCCAGTCTGCACTGGCTTTTCCATCACTCTGACCTCCGCCGCTACCAATACTTTTACCGTGACCACTGTCACTACCAACACTCCTTCCACCAACATCTTCAACACTACTTCCACCAACCCTGACTAGCCCGGAGTCTTTTGGTTGGGTCAGTAATGACTCCTCAACCTCATCTCCGTCTCTTCCGTCTTTACCTCGCTCTCCCCAATAAGAGGCAGGCTCGACAGGCTTCCTGTGGTAGGTCTCCACCTGGGCCGTAACCAGCTGCACAGGGGATGGCACCACAGAGCTGGGAGTTGGCATAGGCCCAGACCTATCTAGCTCGACCTCACCTGCAACCAGTGCAGGTCTGCTACTAGCAACTCTCCTCTGAACCTCGGCTAACTCCTGCACCACTACCCTGAATGCATTGACATTTTCCAACTCCATGACTGCTGCCTCCCGTTTGGCTTTCAGCTTAGCTAATTTCTCTTTCGACTTCCTCCGCACCTCCCTTTCCTCTCTTTCAATCTCCGCTACCTTTTTCTCATGACCTTCTCTGTCTAACATTCCATTGCTGGATATCTCGGCTAAAAAAGAGCAAACCTTTTCCATTACAGACACTGGTTTAGCTACTTTCTCAGCACCTTCCCTTACCTCATCGTGCCTCTGTTCTCTATCACACCCCATAAACACTTGCACATCTCTGGTGCCTTGGGCTGTCCCCTGTTGGCTACCAATTTCCACGTATTCGCTACTCTTCACTTCCTTGGTTTTGCAAGTCCACCAATCTTGACCTGTGTGACCGCTCTTAACTTCGCTCTCTCTGTCAGACTTATTTGTCAGGTTTTGCAACTCGACATCATCTGAAACATAACTTGACCCAGCAATAATGGTTCTTGACGAAAACGGCTTAACTGGCTTAATACTTCTACACTCCTTAACAGCCTCAAACTTACTTTCGCATACCTCGTTTACAACAGCAAATAATTTAAGCTGCCTTAACTCAGTTATGCCCAAGAAGTTTGTTCTCAATCCTTTTACCACGTATACCTCTGTCTCCATAAATCTATATTTACTTTCCAACTGAACACCTGCTTTACCGACTACTCTTAGCTTACGACCATCTATTCCCGCCAAAACAGTAGATGGCTCCTCTAGCCGTAGGTTCAGCCTTTCGGCCGTCCCCTCGGTTACAGTCGACACCTCTGCCCCAGTATCAAACGTAAATTCAACGTTCTTCCCATTGACCTTCAAAACCTCTACAATTCTCCTTCCTAGTCAACTGTCATCCTCATACTTATCCCTAGAACCAGAGAACCTAACACTTCTGCCCTTACTACTATCTTGGTACCTCTCCTTATATTTCTCCCCCTCAAACCTATCCATACTGTTGTCCCTGTACCTGCCAAATTTGTCTCTAATCTCGCGGGGGCTTTCTCGGCCCCTGTACCTCTCCCTACTACTGTCCCTGCTACCATATCGCTCGTAGCTATTATCTCGGCTACCTCCTGACCTCCTGCTACTACCTCGCCTGTCATAACCTACTTCTCTCCTATCCCTACAATAACGGGATACATGTCCTCGCTGTCCACAACAAAAACATTTAATGGAGGGACAACTCATCATCTCATGCCCACTACGTTTGCAATTGTAGCATACTCTACCTCCACTGCCTTCTCTACTGCTTGCTCTAGATCTAGAGACATGCCTCTCCCTGCTATTGTCTCTATACTTTCTACTGTCACCGTCCTTGTTATACTCCCTGCCTCTTGTCCCATATCTACTGGTACCTTGCTCTTCACTACCATAATACTCTCTACTACTCCTAGGGCTACCCCTAGGGGAAGATCTACCTGCTGAATCATAACTTCTGTCTCTATCGTTACTCCTGTACTGCGCTCGGCTATCAAACTCTGATACCTTTGCTACTTCTCTCTTAACCTCACTCTTTAACTCAGTACTTCTACCCTCATTTCTCAAAAATCTATCAGAGCTGTTGGTCATTTCACGAGCCCTCAATGCCTCCTGCAATAACGCCCAAGTAAGATTGGCATTTTTCATTAACTCTCTGCTTACTTCTCTATCTCTCAACCCGTTAACCGCCACAATAAGGGCAAACCTTACCCTATCATTATCGTTAGTCACCTCTGCATATCTGCTCAAACTCTCTACCCGTTGTAAAAACTCTCTATCACTTTCCCCAAGTGTCTGCCTAGCCGTAAGGAACTTATGCCCCTTTACGAACATACTCTCCTGTCTACCATAATAATCCTGTAAAACCTCGACTGCCCCTTCATAAGTAGAATTAACGCCATCTACGTCAAACCCTGCACCTCTCAATACTTATCTACCACTGTGCCCAATAGCTCTCAATAGTGGCACTAACCTAGCTCTACCTCTCATAATAGGCACTCTGTTGCCATCTTCATCATTTACATAACCTCTCCTCTCGACAGCGCTCTCTATACATAAATTCATCTCCTCTATAAATCTCTCCCACGACCCATCACCGTGCTCACCGAACACCAGCTTCGGAAGACCACTCTCCATCTCTACCCGATACAATATCTCTCTCGCCACAAATACACTCTACCCTACTCGTATAATTAGTGTAACTCCCACCTCCGAATATGTAATAAATAATTACACCTCAACAACACCGCTACTACACCCCACAACACTACCCTACCTCACGTTACCTCACCTACACGCCCGTGAAAGGGTCTATACAACCGTTTAACTTACCCGCAACCAGAAAAATTATCGCTAATGATAACAAAAAAGAAAAAAAATCAGAGCTTCGTCAACTGCGCCATGTTATATAATTCGATGTGTACTCACATGCGGTTGATGCCAAGCAGCAAGCTCTCTCAATCTCCCCACGCCTTTATACTCCCGTAACCTCTTGTACTTCCTGTAACCTCTCATACTTCCCGTGACCTCTCGTACTTCCCGTGACCTCTCGTAACTACCTGTAACTACCATGACCTCGGGCATTAGCGTAGCCCGCGGCCCACCAGCTCGATTATACAACAGCTATCACTTGTCAAAAATATGTGTACAGTTGGAAACGTCAATATAATGGTGCTGTGTTTTTGTAATATTCCTTTCTCTCTTTCTTCTCACTGCCTCCTGTTATAAAAAATACTGGGTATTTTCATAGCAGATTCCTTGTGCTTTTTCTCCTGCAATAAGATCTGAGCAAAGTGCCTTAATTTAATAGCTAAATTCTAGTTTTACTAGTTTAGAGGCAATAATAAGTTATAAAAAATTATTATATTGTTTTTGTGAACTAAACAGAAAAACATGATGATTAACCAAACTGAACTAATGCAAAAACTTGAATAGCTGATTGAGGTGTTAGTGTTAAAGGCATACTTGCAACGAAGTTTACATTACAGTTATTTGGTATCAAAAGATTCACCACTTCTTACTATGCTGTGTTGTAGGTACAAAATATGTCGAGATGTGATTACAAGCTTCTAAAAGCCCAAAAACCAACAGTTAATCGCCGCCATCATGAACCCGCCGTAGCTACAAATATTGGGTATTTTAAAACAGTTTTTTGTGCTTTCTCTTCTGCAATAATGTAGGAGACATAATAGTAGAGAATAATGCAAAGTTCCTTAATTCGATGACCGAGTTCCAATTTTAATAGTCACACATGTTGTACCTGTAAGCAGAAACAGACTAATTGTAACCAACAAACATTTAAGTTATAAAAAACAAATGAAAGATTAAAAATATTCTAAACTGTCAAGACCTTTCACTTTTTCATTCCACTCTCATCATCGGTCATTGTACTCCTGGTATTTTTGGTAAAAGTGTGATCTAATCATATAGGCTATACTTTGGTCAGTTCTTAGTCTTCCTTAAAAAATGGCCGAAAGGAAAATCATGACGCTGAGACATTGCCTGACATGTGAGAACTTTTTTGGGTGTCTAAACTGTAGCCTTTGTGTAACATATTAAACTCATATAATACTAAGTGAATGCCCTTTACATTACCATTACCTTACATTACAATTGAAATTGCAATGCCTACACTATATTACCTAACACATTACTTTTACACTATACTAGGGTAGCTCGATAGTCGATTTCGATAGTCGATAGTTGTCTTTCTCGATATGAATTTGTTGCCTATTTTTAGCCTATTAAAAGATCCGAAACAAATATCTCGTTATCGAATAATAAAAAATAATATAACTCAATAGTTATTGCCCTCGAATAGCTCGAACACATGATTAACTCGAACGGATCTGTTTGGTGCGTTCCCAAGCAATGATAAATTGCTTTAGATAACTCGACCTCAACTTGGTTAATTCGAACAGATTTTTGCCCAACGGCCACTACGACGGTTGTTATCGCTATAGAATATCACTTTATTTCCAGCCATAGAGTCAAACCTCAACTTTTAGTAGTTCTTAGACGTCGTTATTACCATCATCGGCAAAATATTTACGATAACGACTTTTCTAAAGGTTTGCAAAAATCAAATTTTGCCAATCATCTGATTAGCGATGGCCCTCCGAAAGCAAAGAAAAGTGAGCTAACCTTCGAATAAACTTAAAGGAAAATCGGCAAATTTGATCTTGGTTAAAACAGTGATATACAGCCCCCTGTATATCATTCCTGGGGGCTGTATATCATTCCTTGGGGCTGTATATCATTGGTTAAAACGCTCAAAAAGAGATGTCTTTTTTTCTGAGCATTTCAACAGCGATCAAGTTTGGCTTCTTTTATCTGAAAACATCTTGGCAATCACAAGACTTCAAACAACAAACCAATCTCAAGTGATAGAAAAGTCTCGATACTTTCTGATGAAATTTTTTTTAAACTTCACACTAGAAGCTTTTTAATTTGCAACAAGCCATCTATGCGGTTGATTTATATATAGTTTGTACATTTATCGACTAATAATAACATGGACTTGCGACAGTGTTCTGATAAATTGAACGCTCTGATAACTCGATCACCTTTTCCTATTCCTTCCCACAGTTCTCGATCTCTTCAGGCACGATAATTCGATAGTTTTACCAGCTGCCAAGTCACTTGATAACTATCGGTGAACTCTGTCTGCTCATTGATAATTCGATACTATCACTATCGGTGGGAAAACTCCAATGATAGTCAATAACACCTTTTCAAACAACAAATGCCATCCCCACGCTATACTGCCTACAACTGTTTATAAGTTGCTTTTGTTACTCCTGCTACGCCGTGCATTCATCTGGTGAGGCTGAGAGCCCAGCATGAGATGTAATGTCGTAATGCATATTATAACCAAGGTAATGAATATATTCACTATTATTGATTGATGTACTCAGTTGAAGGCATAATCTAATGGGTAAGCTCGTGGCCTCTAGAACTGGAAGTGCCAAGATCCAATCCTCTGTGAAGTGTATTTTTGTCACTAAAATCTGATCTCTATCACTGGACAGACTGACTCCCACATTGATGTATTTTAGCCAAATGCCTGGCAGAGTTGTACGAGGGATAAACAACAACGCAATGAATTTGAGTAACATACTTGGTAAGCTAGCGAAAGTAAACTTATATTTACCCTAGGACACTTATATTTCGCTAGTATTTAGTTTCGTGAGTAGCATACAGAGTAAAATTTCGCTGGAACTTAATTTCGCAGCTCTGATGAGTGCGAAAATATAATGATGTGAAAATAAATGCAGTGGAACAAACATTAGATTCCTCAGGTCCAGTTCACTGGTACGAAATATTTTTCAATTTGGGACTACCGTACTGTTTGAACTATAAACCGCACCTCTATATAAGCTGCATGTGCTTCATTTTCCAAAAACGATAATAAAACAATACATACGCCGCACCTTACTATAGGCCGCAGAACTAAGGACTGCTTTTTAACGTGGCAGCAACTAAGCCATTTAAAACGGAACAGTGCAGAACGGCACAGTTTCGTATTATCCGACGCTTTTTAACTTAGTGCCTAACGGGACAGTACCGTGAGGCATTGTTTCGTATTTTCTTTCACAGCTAGAAGTGCACTAATTGGAGATTCCCGTTAGTGCGCTCTAGCGGTGAAAGAAAAAGCTACAGAATAAGCCACAGTGATTAGCCGCACCCTTGTAGGCCTACCTATAAGCCGCATGGCTCAAATCTTCAGAAAAAAGTAGCGGCTAATCGTCCGAAAAGTACGGTAGTTTGTATTTGTGAACCGCAAGTAGAAATGTGTAGGCGAGATCAATAATGCAATTTGATCGCTTGCTGCAGTTTGTCTCCTGGACTATCAATGACGTCAAGGTCACTGCCGCAGTGACTGATGTTGTGCCAATATTAGAATTCAAGTACTTATAGCACGGGGTGGCCATGGCCCCGGGTTGTTATTGCTTTTGGTTTTTTAATAAAATTCATCACCACAATAATTATTCAATTTTATGACTTTCCCTACCAGACTGTCGTCCTCATCAGTTACAAATTCAATGGCAAAACTAATATCATCCATCGCCTTCTTCATTTGTCTAGGCTTTTCCAAAAAAACTTATTATCTTAATTTGTTTTGCCAAGCTGCTCAGTCGGTGTATTAGCTATAATGAGTTTAGCAAAACTTGCCCAATGAGCCAATCACATACGAAAATTGCCTGCATTTCTAATATGACGATTTTATTGTGACTATCAATGAAGAAAGCCATTTATTTTCGCGTTTTCGCTCGTTCGTTGTGATAGTTTAGTTTCGCTCATGAAATTTTCGCGAAAGGCTGTTGCCGCGAAAACGCGAATGTTAGATGCCGCGAATACATAAGTGTCCTAGGGTACTAAAACAATGACCGCGTTTGCAGACGGCTAAATAATAGTTGTCTTGCGTAATTATAGTCAACTGTTTAGTTAATGACCTCATGAGCTTCAAGCTTGATTATTTTAACCAATGCAATAAAAATGCTAGCAGCCATTGAAAGTTTTGCTATCATAGTGTAGTGGATTAGATTGCTGGCCTGCCGACAGGGAGGTTCTGAGATCAAATCATCTGCGAGACAGATTTTTTATTCCTAATTTTTAAACGCAATAACTGGACTGACCACAAACATTGAGATTCATATATATGGATATACACTTTTGCAGAACT
This sequence comes from Watersipora subatra, assembly GCF_963576615.1. Lineage (NCBI taxonomy): Eukaryota > Metazoa > Bryozoa > Gymnolaemata > Cheilostomatida > Watersiporidae > Watersipora > Watersipora subatra. Next base: position 1,245,119 of record NC_088715.1, read on the forward strand.
ATGATCAGGCACATTTCATCCAAGTCCTTCAGCTAGCTCTACCATCATAAGCTCATTAATATACTCCTGAATATTTTATGAATAAGTCAGTTATGTTAGTTTCCAACACATTCACAACACTCAAACACTAGTTTCCATTTCAGTCAGTGCTTTTGTTATTCCCTATTTATTGGAATGACGTCATTCCAATAAGCCAAAACTTTCCTCAAGCTATTTGCAGTGTACACGCAGTCACAACCAGCCAAGCTATGTTCATTAATTGTATGCAAGCTTTAATATCAAAATGATTCTGTTGAAACCTCAAGTTGAGCTGGAGGTTTTGGGCGATGTCAAAACACTTGTCAAACAGTATTTATATGTTCTTTAGTAGTTGTGGTTTTGTTGTTTCATTCTTCACTCATCATCAGTTTTAATCTTGACTGTGAGTTTTCATGCTCTTAAAGTCTGATGAGATAAAAGGAGAGACATATCAGTTTATCTTTTAGTTTCAGATTTCCAGTGCTTTCTATTATTCAGTTGTCTTCTCTTTAACATCTATTTAGTCAGTTTACCCTATTCTATTTTTAGACTATCAACACAATAGTCCATGACTGTGGTGTTAAGTCACATGACATAAGCAACATGTCATCTTATTTGCGTTTGTACTCCTATTTTCAAATTTTTAACTTTTCATTCATTTGAAGCATCTACATACAGCTGCACCCGATGTTTACATTCTCAGTGCTGCTGCTTGATGCTGCCAGCCATATTTTAAAATCAGAGCAAACCATGAACTGATGACTATGTTTACTCTGACTGCCACTGTAACAGTGTATTTTTATAAATTTCTCATAGTTCAAGGCTATTCTGTCCCTTTGGTTGCTTACAGTCTCCAATATGACAGCTGGCATCAAAAAGGTCTTGATATTATACTGTTTTTACATTCAGGAGTTATGTGCTCTTCTATGTTCAAATAATCTGATTGTTCAGCCTCATTAACTAGTAGATGGAATAGAACAATTATGGTGCAACAATATCTATCATATATTAGGGATATTTGATTATCTACCACATAGACCTGCACATGTCTGTAAATTGGGAGTTACACTCTCCATATGCATATTGCTCTAATGATTAGAAAATGATCAATTAGTGACACTAATAAGAGCATCTGTCACGTTCATCAACCATGAATCTTCTACAACAAGCATTTCATTATCAGAGCAGTTATGCCTTACCTATTTACAGAGATTTCATGTCATTGCTAATATTTATTTTTCAAGATATATTCCCTTATTCACCACCCACAAGACTCGCTTATCTCAGCTCATCATGTACCCTGATCATCTCAACTACATATAGCTGCCGTATTTCTTGTGTAGCCTTCCTGTTACATTGTGTGCTGTTCCCTTCCCAGTTACTCGCTTATTCTGGCAGTTCCAATGTTCAGGCCAGATAGGTTAGTGGTTGGTTCCAGTTTCAGCATCCCAGTACTTTCTTTAAAGGCTTAGTACATGTCATGTCCAATAGAAAACAAGAGTGAGGAAAGTTTTGACTTTTTTAGAATTTTTCACTTCAAAGAATCTTCTTGGTTTTAATTTCAAATTTTCACCTTGTGTATTAAAATATATTACCGGAAAACCTCTAACTGAACGCTATGGCGCTCTATTTTCTACCCTTTTTTACAGTGGTGTTCAATTGGAGGCTGCATTCAAATAGAGGCAGGCAGTGTACTTTTTGAATGGCTCATCAGAATTCTCGAAAGATAAACTTAGCTCTATTACGGGCGAAGCGAAACATAAATATTATCACTTTTAAACATAATCGTATCGTTTACATTAATAACAATTTTTTTATTGTTAGCGATTAATTTTGTTAGCGACAGTTTTTTGGGCTCTTTTCTACTGATCACTTGATATTATGGGTTCATAAAGGTCAAAGAAAGTCAAAGTGACAGTCAAATAGAGGTGGTATTCAAATGTAGGTAGCGTTCAGAGGTATTATGGTATATCAGATTTGAATTGTTATAGGGAGAGTGTTATTTTAGGATATCAAAGTACTTTTATGTATTGCTAGACAAAGCATCTAGAGATGTTAACAAAATGATACCTCACTAATTTTTGCCTCCCCTTATAATATCGTCTTGTTCATTAATAGAATTAGAGCCATACCTCACCATACGAGCTTAATGAGTTCTGGAACATAGCTCCCATTCAATTCTCATATCTCAAAACAATTTTTCTTATGTCTTTAATAAAAAGGAATTAATTGGTTCCTTCCAGTACCATGAAGAAGCTAAAGTGGATATTACAGTGGAAATGTGTTTTTCATTGGTCTAATTCTCTACCTGCAGTCACAAAGTAACAAGTACATATCTAATGGGTATGGTCTACAATAAAACAACATGTTTATATGCAGTACTGTATAGAGTTCTCACCTTTGAGACAGACAGTAGAGGCTAGCAGTGGTTCAGGAAATACTTGACTACAACTCATTCTGAACACTACACTTTTGTCACGATAAGCAACAGTAAAGATACTTTACATTTAACTTAAATTAATTTAGCTGACTACGGATATAATTATAAATAAGTTTTTATTTTACCTTAAGCTTATTCAAATTTCGTTTTCCTTTTTTATATTTTCCGATTAAGATCATTTCGCTTCACTTTTATACTTTTTATCACTTTCACTCATCGCTAGCTTTCTTTATCATTTTTATCCGACGAGAAAGAATTAGCGATGCTGTTCTCGTAACCATTGAAACTCTCTCGTATGCTAGTATCTCTAATTTATCTCATATCTCAAGGCATGTATTGGCTCAGAATTAATCTCGTATCTCAAATTTCTTACCAGTTGGAACGCTCTTTTGTCGAGGCATACAGTGTTTCTATTGTTCGTTTCACAAAGGAAGAGAGTGGATGTTCACATAAGATTAATATTTCTATCTAAGAATATATTTGTACTATAATATATTACTAAATAGATTACCAAAAATTCTGTCATCACTCGCAGGTTTCACTGCTGATTTTTTAACCTAGTTTATCAATGAGTGTCAGATAACCTAATTTTTGTGGTGATTGTCACAAAAGGAAGAGGTGAGAGTCAGCATATAGTAGCTCACTGAAGTTTTGCTTACAAGCCATATTATGTGACAAACAATCTGGTGAAAGCCAGCTGGTCACATTGGTTGAGTGCTCTCTTCCTTTCAATTCACTGCTTTAAAATAGCTCAACTTATAGCACTGGGTGGTCCCTCCTTGTGTGGCAATAGCTAAAAACTGTCAGTTTGAGTTCAACAATAGAGGATTGTAGGTGGTCCTTGAGTGTGATGCAGAGGGCTGCAGTTCAACTCTATGGTGAGACTCTCAGTAAGACATAATAGTAACAAGTAATAATAGTAATTATAATATTAATAATAGTAAAGTTTATAGTACTTTATAGCTATCAACTATAACTAGTAATTTATTATTAATACTTTGTTTATAGCTCTGTTTCTTTTGTTTTCTAAATAGGTAGAGAAGTGGTATCTCATGTTATAATTCCGTCCTGCATCACACCTGTATTGTTTATTAACGTTTTTGTATGTTTATATGGAATTTTTTATCTAAGGCGCATCATGGCGAGTTGCAATCATACTAATTCTTACAGGACAGTTCCATCTTCTTTTACAATTTCAGGTCAACGTAATAAAAGGTATGATATCATCAGGAATCTTATTATTCTTTGATAACTATCTGAGGATTACATACGCCCAACCAAAGGTTGACAATGTGTGCTCACTATACATGGGAATTATTCTGTACTTCGCTCGTATGAAACTAGTTCATCTGCGGAGGAACTTTGGCTGAATGACAGAGAAAGTTGACTTGGAGGGTATGTCAGAGGATATTCAGTTTATAATTTAGAATTGTTTACTACTAAAATTACTGTGAAATCTCTATTTGAATGACATTGCATTCTATTTTTTAACCTTTCACATATAATGGCGGTTAAATAGATTGCGGCGTTGTATTTTGCAAATAGCCTGTCTGAATTTTGGAAGATAAGTTTGACCCTTTTACAGGCACAGCCAATGTCTTAACCCTTAAGGTCATTAACCCTTTTGAAAACAATAAATCTGTTAACTTGTTGAGGATCTCTAAATAACAAGCATGGGAAGCGAGTAATATATCTACCAGCTGATATCTAATGCTGATATCTAATGATATGTATAGCACGCGATTCTGTTGCCCTGCCTTGCACTTTGTTAGTGCTTCGAATTTTTTTATTTTGCATATTTATATTTAACATTGGCGCATACAAGCTCATTGCATTCATCGAGATGTTTGCTACAGTTAATAATATACGCTATAAATCTGGAACTACAAGCTTCTTAGTAATAATTTATCAGATGTCACAAATGTATACATTCACGAACAAGTGATATAAACAAACCATACTTACTACCTGCATAAACAAGAATTAAGTTTTTTGAAACTGAATATTTGCTCGTTAGCTTCGCCAATTGCGTTCTGATTGTTGCAGTCGATAGAACAAACATCTCCTGGCTGCTCAATATCTTTCATAACGTGTTTTTGACTACAACTCTCCTTCTGCGCTGCTGAACTAAACGATATTAGCGTGCAAACAATTTTTTGAGCAGAGCGAAACACCTACACGTTGCATTTCCCGCAAATGATAAACCTATAGCAGCATCGCTAAGCACCACTTTTAGACTAAAACTAGTCGCTCACATACCATCGTAAATATAAACCGTTTTTTACATACATCAAAGTATGAAGGCCGAGTCAAACAAAGGAACTATTATTATTCTGATACAGTTATTAATTATTTATACGGTGTTGCTTTCAAAGTTAATTATATTTAGTTGTTATTAATGGAATCGATTCATTATTAGTACAATTTTGAGAACAATTTTCTACTGTTCACTTGCAATTATGGGTTTGTAAAGTTAAAATAATGTCAAAGTGATGTTCAAATGGAGGTAGCGTTCATTTATAGGTTTCACAGTAAGTTGAAATAAATTAAAAAGAATTTATCTACTGTTTTTTGATTGCAGCTGTTAGTACCAAACTTTGTCTTTAGAAAAGTAACAATACTTAAATAGTGTTTACATACTGCTAGCTTGCCTTGTCACATGATAAACTGAGCAAAAATAAAATATGTAATTTTATTTATTTGAGCTGGCGTACCTTATCACAACTATGGCCACATTTTCCAATGGGCTGACAAACAATTATTCCAAGCAAAACTTCATGTGTCTTTGAAAAGTATCACAAGCTTTTAGGCATCCTTGACTTCAATGTTGTTTATTATCTGCCCTTAAACTAAGTGTTTGGTATTTGGGAATTTATCTGAGAAACAGTAACCTTAATTAGAAGACCTTGACTAGCACCTGCCACTAGCTATCTTACTATGTGTGACATTGGCTAGCAAGTGTCTATAAGTTATGCACTGTTGTTGCGAGCTGAGTGTGAGTGGCTGATATGCTGGGATATTTAACATACATGTATTTACTTGAGTCTTTAAATATTTCCCTTAAGCATTTACTGTTTGTGATAGACTATTACTAAAATGTAATATAAAACATTGTACTCAGTACCTACATGTTAATCAACAACGGGTATTTATCTTGAGTTCTATTTAATTGTAGCAACACGAATTGTATAAAGGTTTATTTTATAAAAAAATTGCTATTCATCACATTACTGCCAGTGGTCACAATGTGAATATTTATAGTGCCCGAGGCCATTCTGTTACTAGTAAAAGTAACATAATGTTTGTTATTTTATTATATGAAATTAAGCAGATAAACTTTACTTTAAATACTAAACAGAAAGTGAAGGCTGTATAAGCTGCCAATCATGAAGCTGCAGTAACAACTAGCTCCTGTTCCTTTATTCAATATCTGATAAATTCATCATGAATCACTGTTTGACTAACTCTTATTCAGCTCAGCCAATCAGGAGACAGATAACATTATTATAACCAGCTACAAGCTATAAAGAAGCCTGTAGTAGTCAGAGCAGGTGACAAACAGAATAGCAACAGGTAAGTATAACTTATATATTATATTAGCATCTGTTGATATTGTACTTACTGGGAATAATAGAGTAGATGAGGAGATACACTGAGTCAGTGTGATTATAATATAACTCTGACCTCCTGAGACTATCTCTCTCTACTCTGAGGAGACTCATAGAGTCTGTCATGTAGTGAGGTTAAGTTAAGGTCAGGAGGCTCTGGTCTCATTCCTCAGTTATAATCAGACCAGCAAATACTTCCTACTGCAGATATTTAATGTTTCTCAGCTCTGCCTGAGTCTGACATCCCTGGACTTATTTTTATACTCTGTAAATATCCAGGGTTCACCTGCAGCCACTCTGTTATGGTTGGCAGCTTTCCAACTCTGCAGTTGAGTCACATTTTGTACTCATTTCTCTATCATATTTTACTGTATGCAGCAGCTAATAGAGTGCAGTACATATGTTACAGTTAAACATGGAAGGACTGTTGAAGAAGTACGTTAGAGATAGAAAGATGGAGATCAGTGCATTGAGGGCAGCCTTAGAGTCAGTCCAACCAGCTGAGCTGTTGAGGTTACTGATTACTATCAAGCATGACTCATACTCAGCTGTTATGAGAGCTGCAGAAGGAGACCACACAGAAATCTGTCGTCTGCTTCTCTCACCAATCAGAAGAACAGCAGACGAGTTGCTCTGGATGAAGAGGAAGGATGGATGTACAGCACTACACCTTGCTGTAAGGTGGGGAGACAACAGTGAGTGTGTAAAGTTACTGATGGACACAGTGAGTGATGAGAGGAAGTACGAGTTTGTATCTGAGAAGAATGAATACGGTAGAACAGCTATAGCACTGGCTGCATGGTGGGGAAGTAGCAAGTGTTTAGAGTTCCTCCTCTACAACTTCTCCTCACTACAGAGAGACTCCCTATTAAACATACAGAATAAATACCTCGACACTCCACTACACGGTGCAGCATACAATGGAGAGACAACTGCTCTGAAGGTCATGTTAGGATCCGTGTCTCTAGTGACTGTCTCTTCACTCCTCAACATAAAGAATAAACACAACAGGACTCCATTGGAGGAAGCTGAGTTTGAGGGAGAGAAGGAATCATCAGAGCTGTTAAAGAGATGGCAGCTGAAGTCAGTAGTAGAAGGTAGGATTGTAATACAGTGTGATACCAGCTACTCACTTGAACTGTTCTACTGCTAAACTCTTCAGTCTCAGCAACTTTCTAGTGAAAATCTAAACTAAATGCTAGTAATTTATTCATTGTATATATTTACTGTTGAACCCTGGGACATACCCTGGATAATTGCATCTCTAATTTCCTGTAAACTCACTGAGTCTTGCATAGACAGAGTGCTGCTTGTCTCCAGCCTTCAGCTGAACAGTTTATAGTCTGAGTATTTAAATTAATATTAATATTCAAAACTGGTACGATTGAAGTGATGTTAGCAGCTCTTTAAATATCAACTCCTTGTGGCAGACTCAGTAGCTTGGCTCTCGTGTTCCACACTATTCTGTCTGTTAATATTTCTGTATTTTGAAATGTCTGAGATGTGAAGAATTTAACACAATAGTAATAATACTGTGATTATTGTATGTAGTGGTAGACTAGTGAGTCATTCCTTCAAGCTGAGGTTGGAGGTTAAACATTACACTCCTTTTTATGAATAGCTAATCATCTATGCAGCAGTTTTTGAGGGAAAGTAGAAAGTATTACAACCATATTTTACACTGCTGTAGATTATCCACAGAATTTCAATTGTTCTTAACATAACATGACTCTATCCTTTATCATGTTTAGTAGTAAACTTGATGACAGACTAAAGTACATATTGTGGCAGCCTCTTTAATATTCAGGCTTTAAATCTATAACAAAAATTGTTTGATTTGAGGAATAAAATCAGATTAGTTGATTTGCTATTGTTATGGACTGTAAGACATTGTGTGGTTCCATCTTCTAAGGCAGGTGTATTAGGAACAACTAGTATGATGTTGAGTATTGGCTGATTTTCATATTTGCTGGTGCTGCTTAGAGGACTTGTTACAAAATGACATCAAAATTTATTTTTATCAGATGCACTCAATCTATCTTCCATTAACAACTGTAGATATGAAATGATGTTTTATTTTTATTCATCCCACACATTACATATTGTGGTATGTTTGGCTTGGCTGGCAATAACTACAAAGTTTTATAACTTTTTTAAAAAATTTCATTTTTCTTGAGCGCGAATGGCTTCTGCGCGTGAAACACTCAGTACTACTACAATGCATCTAGTGGCCAGTCATTATTCAGGCAGAAAAATAAGCTTACTTTTGAATTAGTGAGTGTATTGAAACTTCATCAAGCGACCAGCCTGCCGGAATGCATAGGTGTGCATGTTCACAAAAGTTTTGCCTTGCAAGAAGCTCGAGCAAACTTGCAGCGTTTAGCTAGCTGAGCAGTCAAGCTATTATTAGTAGTACGCTGGCCTCGGCTCCTACATAAAGCACCTAACAGCCTGTTTGCCCCACCTGCTTGGAAGTCAGCCAGCCAACCTGTCACAAGCCTGCGTGAGTCCATGAAGCTCATGCGCTTTTGATTTCAAGTAAAGGCCGATTGCGCAATTTCACTGCTGAGTACACAACTCTATCGCACTCCACATAATCTGCCTGCCTACTTGTGTGTAAGATTGCCAACCTCTACGCTACTATATACAATGTACATAGAGTATATTTATAGAACGGCTTAAGACCGAGTTCGGCCACCAACACCTGCCAGGCCAGCTTGTTTCTGTCTCTAGGCACTTGCCTTTGCTTCTAGGCACTTGCCTCTGTTATCCACTCACTGCCTCTGTGCTTATACATACGTCCCTGCTTCTACACCCTTCAGTCTCTGCGCTACCATATACATTCCTGCCTTTATGCCCATTCATTCAGTTCCTTCTGTAATTAACAATGCATATGAAAGCCTTGTTAGCATGTAAATGTGCTAAGGTACATCTACTCACCAATGTATTCAGCACCTGCTGTCATTGTCAAATGTGAGCAGTGGAAGTGTTGAATATCTATCAGCAAGTTTTTTTTCACTCTGCTGCAGCTTTGGATGACGCTAGACAACGAATCACAACACTACAGAGAGAAAGTGACCAGAAGTTCACTGCTCTACAGAGAGAAAGTGACCAGAAGTTCTCAGTTCTAGAGAGACATATTCAGCAGCAGGCAGAAGGTAACTTCCTATGCTAGTATTTCACTAGTCCATTGTTAGTACAGTATTAAAGGAGAGAAGTCAGTTGCTTCTGTAATTAAAAATGCAGATCAGAGTCAGAGTAGACAGATCTATTTACATCCAAGCACAAATATAAGCAGTAACAGTGTAGCACATGTAACAGAAGGTTTTTCACGCTCACTTTTATAGCATTGGTTCAAGCTAGACAGCAAGTAACCATGCTACAGAAAGACAGTGTAACCTATAAAATACCTACTAGTATATATTATACTAGCTGTGGTATTGCTCTGATGGTTTGATTCTATAAGGCTGTGGTTGATAAATCCTGACTCACTCCTGGTAACTTCATGTAGAAATGTTGATGTCGCTTGAGTTACATAGTATGTGAGAATTTATTGCATAAGCTCAAGATGTTCAATCGAAATGGCAGCAGTTTGACTTTTAGACTGACTTTAGCATGTTCATAGAGATTCATCATTGATATCTCCCAGCTCATCAGTAAAAGTAACCCTTGTTTATATATTAATTATAATGAGAAATATCTGTTTATTCAGAATCGTCTGCTACACAGAGGATGCTGGAACAATTTGCTGCGTACCTACAGACTCCAGGTGATACAATTTTGACAGGCAATCAATGTCACCACCCGGATAGTTAATAGTGTGGCAGCCGAGACTGACAATCTACCCAGACAGACACTAAAGATGCCGAGTGACCTACGTTTTAGCCCAACCAGCCAATGAGCTATGACAAGAGAACTGACCAGCCAGCCCTCAAACCAGAGGGCAGGCTTATAGTAAATAAGGACATGCGCGGCCCCACTAGAAGACACGCATTGTCAAAGTGATCACATGATGTTGTTCTTTATATTGTAATACATCCTGCTTGCATTTTATTATTCTTGATTAAATATACCTTTCTTTCAACCTTGTCTCTTCATCCATATGCAATGCACAGTTAGACTTTCTTAAACAACCGCAATATATAACTAAATCTCTTTTAAAATTCATAACTTTGCTATATGAAGCAGCATTGGAGTCACTTTGATGAACATGACTAATAGTTCCTAATAGGCTAAAATTAGAGGTATTACAACAGCTGTTAGTTACTCCAGTTATATAAAGTCTGGCTCCTTATCAAACTAAAGAAAACTTGAAATAAATAAACGTTATTTCATTAAAAAACCTCCAGATTAAAATTGACCATTTTTTGTAAATTACATATTCCTGACTGCTGTCACGCCTTTTTTAGGTGGGTTAAAGCTGCTCCTTCTTGCTGCTATGATAAGGTGGAATGATTGACACAAATGGCTCAGATTAAATGTATTATTCTCATGATCTCTTGGTAATACTCAGCATTCTGGTTGTTGCAATGCTACGATGAGACAATTATTGTAGTGGATTGTATAGGGGTAACCCGGGCACCGTTGGCCAAAATTCACTTATTCCACCATAGCTGGTGCGATTAGTAATTACAACTTTCTGAAATTTGGACATGCAACTCAGATATATTTTATGTATTAAAACATATATTTTGAAAAACCTAATGCTGCTTTTGTCTCTGTAAAAACGGATTACAATAGTACCTGGCAAATGGCCAAAGCTGCCCCCCCCCCTTTAATTTAGACTGTGTGGTACAGAAAGATATTAATTGCATAAACTATGTACATATGCTCTGTTTACCGCTCCTGACAGCTGTACTCTCCGCAAATACTAGGATGGTATTTGTATAACCAAAGACAATTATCAGCAAATAATACTAGATATTAAAAATCTCTATTGCCTTGGCTGACGGTTGATTGGCCAGCTAAGAGAAATTAACTGCCTAAATAATCATTTTCCTCTGTTCATCAATATAAGTGTACAATATTATTGACACTTGTAGTGATTTCATTTACTAGATTTCTATTGATCTAGTCTACAAGTATACATTAACAACGCAGCTGTTATAGCTGAATAGGCTGGCTAGGATAAGAGAAATCAAAACCAGACTGACAACAAGTGGTTGCTGGGCGGAGTGGCTATTTATAGCCAAGGGAGCCGGCGGCATTGTCTCTGACCTACTGATTGATGACAGATGCAGTCCTCAACTTCCTCGTATGAATAAATCAGTCACTCAGGTCAACACTTAACTACTCATGTTTTGTGTATCACTTATGGAGAGCTCCAACACCCATCACACGTCACTGAGGCAGTACTTTGATCTATAGATAAACAACTGTCATTATTTTAACTCTGTTAATCCCCAGAGTAGCGTTATGATTGTATTTCTATATGACTTGTACTCAAGGTGTAGCAAATTGTGTAATCTAAAATGTCAATACATGTTTATCATAAAAGCCCACTGCCACCTCAAACACAGCTATTCACGAACTTTATCATACAGCCACATAGGGTAAACTACTATAAATAAAAATGACCCACAATTCAATTTCATTTGTTAAATAATGACTATCATTAATCTTGCTTGGCCTTTTAAGAAGTCAATTATCTAAAGTATTTGCTGTTTTAAGCCAGAACTTTACCACTAATATTTTATTCTATGAAATATTTTTAATCACATAAGCTTATAGCTGATTGGTCAACTAGGAAAAAGTAGCTGCCCGATTAATCATTTTTTCTATGTTCGATAATTGAAGCGTATGTCACTATGATTTATGTTGATCTAGTTTACAAGTATACAGTTTACAAGTACCCTATCTAGTTTAGCTTTAAAGATGTAGTTGCGTCAAAAATGAAATTAGGACCCATAAAAGGCTAAAACATCAGCTACAATTTGATGCTATTTTTGTCTTTGTAGACCAACCCTGTCCAGAGATATATGCGTTTGAATGAGGCCCTCTTTTAAAAAGCTCACGTTCCAGCGGGTGCCAATTTCGTGACGTAACTAGCTTGTTTTCTGAAACGAAACCACGAGCGATAAATATGAGGTCGCTTCGTTAGCCAATCACGATCGCGAAATTTTTATATAGACCGTAATAAATGTTATCACTCGTAAAACGCGTTGTCTGTGATCTCGAAGATTCTCATCGCTAGAGAATTCATGCTCATCGTTACTGATTCAACGCGTTTCAACAATTACTAAGTTATACATAGTTTTAAAATGGCTTCAAGTTCGAGCGACCGCTACTCAGAGTTATCTGAGCAACGTTTAGTAAAAGATTAGAGTAGACAGCCTATGGCCAAAGCTGACAGGCGTCAGCAGCGTTTTGCTGCAGAAGAAGACAGAATGGAGGTAAATTAACATAGAGTCTTCTATACTTTAGTAAATGTAATATTTTTTATAGTCATAAATACATATACTAATTAATAAAATGATAATTCTTTGCTATCTCCAATCATCGTTTCATAGCTTATCTGCCGTTTTACCTAGCTATAATATTTTTTTTCGAATTTTCTTTGGTAAATTAGAGTCATGATTACAAATTATTTTCACACGTAGGAAGTGGATAAAATCGATTGATCATTGCAAATCTTTAATTTCCAGAACCAAAGCTTCGAATCGTTGGCTTGGCGTACTTGTGCCTTTATTAAATGTTTATTCGTTTTTAAAATTACACTCGCAATCTATTTAACTCCCAATTTGGAAGCTGTCAATAGATACGCTTTAGAATGACATATCTATGAATGACATATTTATTGCATCTACTTTGTTTACATTTACTTGTTTTACTGATTACAGAATGTTTATGTCGTCCCACCAGCCGAAGAAGCTTTGTCAGTGTGGAAACTGCTATAAAGGAGAAAGCAAGACTTGAATGCATGCTGGATGATGTTTTGTTTGAGTTTGTTGCAGTAGATGAATTTGTCTTATTGTATCAGCTAATACTATGTGAGTGGCCACGACTTGATGAATATTTTTAATAAAAGTTTTATGCCGAGATGAAAATATTTTTGCTTGTAAAAATTATATAATAAAATAATATTGTTGAAGATAATGCAAAACATGATTTGCAGAATATTGTAGTGAATTGGATATGGTATATGGGTGTCCGCAGAACTGGAGAATGTGAGTTCAAATCCAGTTTGCAGCAGACTTCTCATCCTTAAAACTCTATCCCTGTCTATATTCTTTTCAAAGAGGTGGCTTGCTAGTAGTAAGAAACTAGTACGTCGGCAATAGGTAGTAGGCGACATAATGTGGGCGGGGCTTATGGGAGGCTGTATATCGTTTATGTGGGTAGCTGCAGAACTGTGCTGATACAAAGACCGCGTTCTACATAAAGTGACTAGACAGAATTACCGTAGACCGGTAGAATTGGTAGTCGGTACCCAAATGTTTACACAACATTTGGAGAAAGTGAGTAGAACAAACTTTCAATTTTCGTTATTTGAGGCCTTTTAAACATTCATAAAAATGCATCTGTAGCAGGATTTAAAATTTTATTCTAGCCAACACGAGCAAATACAAAATAAGATTTATGCCAATAGAGCCGCGTAAGACTAGACTTTTATCGCAAATAGCCGATGTGAATACGAGAGATAGAGAGAGGTTGCCAAACGCGTGACATCATTTTTGGCGAGGCTGGGCACGTTTTTGTGGCCTGAGCGTTTTTACGGTGATCAGATTTTTTCGGTTTTAATCTTCAAATATCTTGGCAATGCGTTCGCGTAACACAACAAACAACATATCAACTGATAGAGAAAAAAAAATGCTTTCTTTTAAGATCAACTTAAATTTTGACGCAACTACATCTTTAATAGCTGGATGGGCTGGCTAGAATAACAGAAAACATAGACGACTGACAACAAGTGGTTGCTGGACGGAGTTGCTATTTATAGTCAAGGGAGCCGGCGGCATTGTCTCTGACATACTGATTGATGACAGATGCAGCCATCAACTTCCTTGTATAAATAAATCAGTCACTCAGGTCAACACTAAACTAACACTGTTGCTACATGGGAAGAAGAGGATAGTAACTCCAGAAGGAAGGGCTAGCATAACAAAATTAAACCGCTTTCTAGGAAATGTGTGAAGGTTTTTAGAGACCTCTATAAGTATTACTTGAAACACTAGTCGGATGTTGTATTTATAAACTGGACAAGAGCTGTGATGGATGGCACAAACATGTCTTCTTCATCTCCTTAATAGAAGACTCCAGTGATTGTACATAGCACTCATGTTATACAGAATCAATTGTTCCAGCTTTGTAAAACAACTTCAGTGAAAGTAGTCTGCTTTTTTTCTGATTATTAGAATTTGATAACAACTTATAAGGACCCTCACATTTTACCAAAAGCAGTTTTTGACAGCAGAATACATTTCTAAGGGCTCTTAGTATAATATACATGTACAAAGTTCCACTTTACTCACACGATAAACAAAGATTAGCCAGTCTTCACAAACTGTGGTTTTTGCACCTGATACTTCAGCTGCACTAAAATGGAGTCGCTCTCTTCTGTCTATGCGGCTTGTTTGCGATACTATGTCAGCCGATCCATTGGTAATCATATCGGATTTAGCCCAAAAATTTATTTAAAAAAAATAAGATAAAAACGCTTAACCGCAGACCAGTCTCTGTAGTAGAACTTTAGTAGAACTTAAGAACTTGGGCAACAACAACATTTAAACATGTTATTTGTGCACTCAGTCAGTTTTATTTGTATTTTTATATCAGTGAGTTTTATTTGTTCTAAAGTGAATTCAGTTTCATCGCTGGCTCATTCATTCTTTTCAGTTATTTAGATTAAAAATAGATAAATTATATGGATGCTGAAATTTAGTTACCATGGCCTCTGCTACAGAAGTTCAACATTAGCCAGATCAAGCCATCACATTATGACTTTTTGTAACTTCAGTTGCAGTTTAAAGATATGTTAATGCTAACTTTCTTATCTTATTTTTCTACAAAACTTTTGGCTAAATCTGATATGATTTCCAATGGAGCGACTGACATAACATCGCAACCAAACCACATAGACGAAAGAGAACAACTCCCTTTCAGTACAGCTGATACATCAGGTGCAGTGCGTGTTGTGACAAGCTGTTGTTTTGCTCGCTCCGCTCAACGGGGACAGCTCCGCAAAAACAACAGTTTGTCAAGACAGGCTAAACTAAGATTAACACAAATGGCTTTTGTTTGTGTATCTGTGGGTAACTTTGCTTAACAGAATTTAAAAGCTTTAGCTTGAAGCGCTACTCCCACACACAAAATATTTAAGATTCTTGCAATCACTAAAGTTTAATTGCTTAGCTCAGCTTAAGGCTTTTTAGAGCCACTCCAATGTGTATGTTTATGTTTGATCACACTCAAAGTGCTAATATTTAAGTAGTACTTACTTTAGATGAACAAACACTGAGCAGGCCACATGCAGCCTGTGGTCTGAGTGTTTGAGTATTTCTACTATAGCCATTATTATACTAGCTAGCAAACAGGGCAACACACAGTCTAACCTCATCAGAATATAGGGTTTAATTTTAGAAAACAAACTGAATAAGCAGATGCAGCGGAGGCTGGAACAATTTGCTGCGAACCTACAGACTCCAGGTGCTACGGATTTAACACAAAATCAATTTCACGACCCAGACAGTTGATAGTGTTGCAGCTGCAACTGACAATCTACCCAGACAAATCTTAAAGTTGTCGGGTGACCTACGATAGAACCCAACCAAACCGATAAGACAATTCAGTCTGAACCGGCAAAATTCTAGCTGGAAGAGAAATGACCAGCCAGCCCTCGAGCCGGAAAAGCAGGCCTAATAGTATATAAGGACACCCAGGAGCCCCCAGGCATGCATTATCAAAGAGAGATCACATGATGTTCTTCCTTGTACTGAAATACACCTTGTTCTCTGTACTGTATGACACCATGCTTGTATTTTATTATTTTTGATTAAATATACTTATTCTTTCAATCTTATCTTTTCATCTATATGCAATGCACCGTTAGACTTTCTTTAACAACCACAATATATACTTAAATACAATCTTTTAAAATTTACAACTTGGGCATACGAAGCAGCAGTGATGTTGAATTGATGAACATGATTAACAGTTCCTAATAAGGTATAAATCGAGCCAATAAAATAGCCTTTAGTTTAATAAACCATAAGGAATATGTTGATGACCTGAGGCTATATCAAGCAGTGCACCATTCGTTATTAGTTACAAGATATCGGCTCATACCCAGCAATGGAATATCTGATTCCTTATCAATCTAAATAAAACTTAAAAGTTATTTCATGAAGAATTCCTCCGGATTAAAGTTGCCCGTTTATGTAAAATACAAAGAGCTGACTGCTGTTACCCCTCCATTAATTGGGTTAAAAGGTGCTCGTTCCTGCTGCCACAATAGGGTGAAATTATTGACACAAATAGCAGAGAAATTTCATGATCTCTTGGCAACACCCGGCATTATGGGTGTTGCAGTGCTCTGTTTAGACAGTCCTTGATGTGGATTGTATACATAAAGAGTCTAAATGTAGAGAGGTTTATTTATTATGTGCTAAGATATCAGGGGGCGTTGTAGTTGTAGTTAGCATGTAATCTAGTTTATCAGAGCTTTGATGCCAGCCATAACTAGTCACCTGCCTGGTTCACACACTTCAGCTACCTGTCATGGTTGTCACTTTGTATAATACCAGATGAGGAATAAACATTCCTATAACAAAGTTCATAAAAAGGTAAAAGAATCCAACTGACGTTTGAGCTCTTAGCTTAGCAATTCAAGTTGATTGGTACAGAAAAATTAAATTCACAAACTGGAATCGGTTTGTTATAAATATTGTAAACGTGTAAAGTAAAGTGTACAGGTAAAGTGCACACGCTCAACCCGATGTTTATTTCTGACACCATGATAGTCTAAATTACCTTCAGCCAAAGAACGATATTTGATAAAATCAACTCATTAATTATATCAATGAGCACTGCAAACAAATTATGAGACAGCATAATGGTTGGCATATATGAATGAGATATCTGGCAAGTAAATACGAGTTGTCTTCCTTGAAAAACTTGTTTTACAATAGTTAGGAGTTACAATCTCGTATTTCAGATCCAAAATTGTAAGGTGGTGACATTGTGACAGAGGACCTGTGGTAAATACAAATAGTAAATAAAAAGAGAAATACACTTAATGTATATAAAGAATAAGTTTGGTACTTTGGTATTTCTACTGATGCCAAAATCAGTGTAAGTAAAGGGAATGACCATGAGATATTCCTAACCATTCATATAAGATTTTTACAATATTTAGTTATAAGAATAATTATTCGATTTTATAAGATTTGATTATAAGAAAAATTATTTGAATTTGCAAGATCAAAGTATAGAGTGACCGATGATGTGCAATATGTTGCTGTTATTATTTTTTTAACATTTTGTTGATCATACTACGGTTGTGCTCATCGGTGTATAACGGTGTGTATCGCGGCACTGCCAAGCCGTTTTTAAGATCTGCAAAATTAGGTAATACATTTTCTTACAGATATACAGCCATTTCTATGACAACCAGCCAAAATCTGTTTAGATTTTTAAATTCAGCATAATTTTTTTGATATAAAGACAGAAATCTAGATACATATCACAACCTCTTAATATTGGTTGCTATGACGTTTTGAAATGTAAACAAAACTGTGCATCGGTTTTCGTTTCTCAGACTTTTACACCAGTTTTCTCGGAACAAGGTTTTCGCACTGATGGTAAACATGCATTCAGTTTATTGACCATAAAATCTGTTGTAGTTAAACTAGAATCAAAATTTTGTTTGCAAAATAATTGTGAGAATTTTCTCCTTCTGTTAATGCAGATAACTCTAAATCGTATAATCCCGACTTAACCATGGTTTCTGTGATCATGACACATATATTTGTGAGACTAAAAGTGGGAGCATATAAATTTATATCTGAAAGCCATGTTACTGGAATCGGTTTGTTGTAAATACTATTCCAAGACAAATTATGAAACAGGTAAAGTGCACTGGCTCAAACGGCTGTTTATGCCTGACACCATGATTGTCTAAATTACCTTCAGCCATAGAACGATATTTGATAAAATCAACTCATTTATTCTCAATGAGCCCTGCAAACAAAGTATAAGACAGCATAATAGTTGGCATATATGAATGAGATATCTGGCAAGTACATACAAGTTGTCTTCTTGAAAAGCTTGTTTTACAATGATTACGAGTTATAATCTCGTGTTTCAGATCCAAAATTGAGAAGTGGTAGCATTGTAACAGAAGACCAATGGTAAATACAAATGGTAAATGAAAAGAGAAATGCAATGAATGTGTATGAAGAATAAGTAAAAATACATCACATCTACCACAATGTACTCTGCAGTAGTCTAACATTTGTTTACATGTTTTTACTCTAGCAAAAGGTGAATAGAAGAACAAACTTGAAATGTTAATTAAAATTTAATTCATTTGTTAAAAGTTTACGCTTACTATTAAAAAGCAATGGAAAGTAGAGAAAGAGAAAATGTGAGGAAGTACATCACAGTGTACATAACCTATACATATACAATACAGTAGTCTTCTACCAAGTACAATGTTTATCAACAAAGACTCAAAGGAGAGTTTATTTAATTATGGTAGCACTTCATGACAGGATCTTCAGTGTTACACTGTTGCTAAGGGAAGACAACTTATATGGCAAAATAAATCTAATATGAAAATATTAATAACAAAAATGTTAATCAAGAAAGTAAACCAACAAGGAAAAATAATAAAAGAGAAACATAAAGTCCCTACAATGTGAACTTTCCTGGAACGTATTATTTTTGTTGTAGGAGCCCGTACTGTACTTTGAAGTGTCACGACCCGCATTGAACAAGGAACTACTTCTAGCCTGAGACAGTTAATCCAATACAATCCTCCATCACCAAAAGCCCAGACCTCCCATGAAGATGTAGTGAAGACGTTGATAAGGCTGGAGGAAACAAATACGGCCTTCCGAGAGGAGCAGATCGCCATCCGACGAGAAGACCAAGAGGAGCGTCCCCTTTGCTCACCGGAAGACTAAGCCTGTCTGCTAAATAAAATAAGAAGGAGAGGAGACAACCCCATATTGCAGGCAAAACTTGTAAGGTCTACTATCCAAGTAAAGAAGGGTCAGCCAAACCACATGTGCCTAGGAGAAGGACTGTGCCAGTCCTCAGTGCGGAATGAATGCAGGTTGAAACCATTCCATGTCTGTCCAAACATCCTTGGACAGACACCAACCCCATAGAGCCAAGAAAAGGGCCCAACATGAAAGGAACAAGGGTTAGGAGCCAGGAGAAGGAAGCCGAGCTAGAGATGGCAAAGTGAAAGACAGAGGCTTACACCTCCCCTGCATTCAGTAAAGAGCTGGAAGGCCGGCTGGAGCAGCTTCGAAGCAGCCAGCCAGGAACTGGAGAAACGACTGGAACAAGAAAAGGAAACTCCATGAGATCCAGCTTAGCCCACGAGCCCCAGCACCGGTCCAGCTTTCTGGCACAAAGAGAAAAACACTTGGGGTCATTAGGTTCAACCCCAGGCCGCAAAAAAACTCCCAACAGGTTTACCTTTGGCAGAAAAATCTTGGCTTCTGAATGTTTTTAGTAATTGAGTTTTAGCAACCAAAACCTACATCACTACATTAGAAATGTATAGTTATAATTAAATAGGAACACAAAATTCCGAAAGACGTAGTAAAAATTATGTTATAATTCGAAAAGTGCTGCTACAACGTTAGAGGGCGCTCACTTAAAACTCATTGATTTAAACCTTTTTAGTAAAATTTTATAATTGTGTGTTCCTTTCTGAATATAACTATTATTTTTTAATGTAATGATGTAGGTTTTGGTTGCTAAAACTCAATTACTAAAACTAATCAGGAGCAAAGATTTTACTGCCGTATGTAAACCGTTTGAGAAAAAAAACTTGCTCCCCAGCCAGCCGGAAACACTCGGCCACTTGAATGTTATTGAGAGCGGAGTGCTTAGCCATGGTGAAAGCCAGTGAGGGGCACGACAAGGACAGCGCTGTCAGAGCCCAAGTGAACAGTAATGCTGATGACATGGACGACATAACGGCTTTTGTTTTTGCACTGTCAGAAGAGCAAGTCAAGTACAGCTTTCTTCTTGCAAGCAAAACTGCTGAAATATTTGGTGAGTTCAACATGGCAAGCTCAGGGAAGAGTTTTCACTCGAAATGTTGAAGACACTGAACTCAACAGAGAGAAGGAGCGGTTGGAGGGTCTGTTAGACTCATAGGAGGAGAATGTGTCTGTCTGTCCGGGCACGAGCCTGGTTACCACTGCCAGTACAGCAGTGCTCTCTAGCAGCCCAGAGTTTGCTCAGACCAGACTTCCTCCTAAGGCTAATCTGTTATCAACAGACTAAGGATATTAAATGGGTGATTTGAATATTTTTGAAGAATCGGTTTCGAGATAAAATATTGGAAAGAGTAAAAAAGTATTAAAGATTTCCTCTTAAGTAATATATAGTCATGGTCAAAGGTATTAACCCCTCAGCCTTTGTTACCGGTCTGTTTAGAATAAAATAAACTAACTTTGAATATAATATACTTGCTGCATGTTCTATTTAAGTCATGCATATTGCACCTCATTGAAAAGCTGAGAATTGAATATTTCTAAAAATATTAAACCTTCTAACCACAAAATCATTTTCAAAGAGGATTTAGCCTCAGAGGTTCACCGCAAATTTTTCTCTAAAATATCTCCGGTTTCACAAGCGCCCGCTGAATGCTAAGATAGCTTATATTGTAGATAAATGTTTTAAAAGTAGAAAATCTTCAGAGGAATTATTTGCTAGGGATATTGTTTGGTCTGGGTAGCAGAGTAACACCAAAAGAGCAACAAACCTAATTAATGTTACATAATGATGAGGATATTGATACTTTTGGCCATGACTACATTTGGTAGAATTACTGGTACTTGTAAACATACTAATAGCTAGTTGCTAGTTGTGTTTGATGTGGTACTGTATAGACATAAACTAATAGAAAAACATGGAGTATCATGTACCTCAGTGATAGTTATTGATGCTTTGCCAATATGTAGGCAGGTCTTTGTGTTGGAGCTTGGTAAAAAATTAGCTGTATTGAGTGATATACAGACATAAGCATGCCCATTCAGGTGGCTGTAAATCAGTAAACATCTCGGAAAGTATTCTTATGTCTGCTTGTAACAAATAGAACAGCAGGTAAATGAAGTAAAAGTTGGTCAGCTAGAGGGTTCAAGGTCCTCATCATTTTATATGAGCAGACGGATAGAGGGTGGGGTAGAGAGTAGCTCCTAATTGGATTTCTTGATGGTGAACTCTCCACCTAGCAACATAAACCCACTGAGTTGCTTGATATATGCTGATTGATTGTTCACATGAAATATTTCTCATGTAGAACCCACTGCTCGTGTAGGCCATGTATAGGAATGACATCTTATACAGGAATTATTTAGCTAAAGTCCCTCACCACAGTATCAATATTAATTGTAGTAGACCAGTCAGCATATCCTAGTGATAGCAAGTACAGAAAATAAAATATCAGTGGGTTTTGTTGTCAGGATTTGATTTATTTTATCAAATTTTTGATGCAGCCATGATTAGTTACCTGCCTGGTTCACACACTACAACCATATGTTATGGTTGTCACTGTGTATAACATCAGATGAGGAACAAAAATTCCTAAAGCAATGTTCATAAAAGGGAGAAATAACCAACCATCATTTGGGCTTTTAGTCGGATCATTAATTCAAACTGAGGGATGCAGATATATAATAATTTGAAAAAAACTGTGATTAGTTTGTTTACTATAAATGACAGCCATACGCTGATATCAGTGAGTCATTGAGGTTTACCAGAACTTCAAATATAAATAATCACTTGCCTGGTGAGCATACCTCAACATCCTGTTAGATCTCTCTGCTTATAATTAATAACAGCTGTACACTGAGAACATGCCAGGATGGTATTTAATGTTTGACAACAAACTGACAGCAAATAAACAATAGAGGTTCGAAAGTTTCCTTAGTGCGGAAGGTTGGTGAGTAGAAAGCTGATGACTTGCCATTTTATTGCATAGTTCAAAGTTACATGGCTGACATTATGCTGTCACTAGAGAGAAGACTATTATATGTTAGGAGAGTAGCTCTATGAAATGCTCTATGTTTATATAAATATTAACAATTATGAGCAATATCGTTACTATAATTAGTATGTTTAAGAAGGTAGAGATATGTAAATGTCTCTAGAAGATCCTTTTATAACAGCTGGTTTATAGTAATACTGTAGATGTCCTTTAGAGCATCCACTGAAGAGAAAGTGAAACTAACAACTAGCTTACACTAAACAGTTACATGTACTTTTAAATTAAAGGTCCCTTAGAGCAACTCCTGAAGAGAAAGTGAAACTAACAACTAGCTTACACTAACCAATCACATGTAGTTCTTAAACATTGACTCAGCCTTTGAGAGAAACAATGAGGAGCTGCTGATACAATTCTATTATCGTGTCTTTATACTCTACAGGATGAAATAATTTGATGGTTATAAATATTCGCGACTTCGTGAACAGTCAATTCCGCGAATTAATGAATTCCGCTAAAAATTATATCTATTTTTAATCACAAGAAAAAATAACTACTGCCTCAAAATCAAAAACTAGCCGCTAGGCATGAATACTAGTTGAGTTCCAAAACCTTTATAAAATCATTGCTGGGGATTTGAGTTAAGCCCATTGCTAATGCATCACATTTCCTTACAAAATTATTCAAGGTTGTCACAAGATATGCAGAATGGCGTCATTGCAAAAATAGCTGCTAGGCAGAAGTACTAAAGGTAGCCGAGTTCCAAAACTTCTTTAAAATCATCGCTGGGGCTTAGAGTTTTATTGCCATTGCATCGAACTTCTTTACAAAATTATTCAAGGTTTTCACAAATTATTCGGCATGGCTTCGTCATCGCAAAAATCTCTCCTACAGTCTTTTGACATTGAAATCAACTCCATCAATCTCTAATACCGATAATGATTCTGATCTGGACACTATGGTATGTATTTGATTTGCAATGCAGATACGTTTTTCCATAATTAACTGCGCTAGTTAACTGTTTTGTTTAAAAACTGATCGCTTTCATTCAATACATCAGCTAATGTTTTTGTACTTCCTTAACACTTATTAATATTTTTTTGCTTTTGTGTCTACTGTAGATTGACAATGAAATATAACCTATTCCGATTACGAAAACTAGAGACAATTAGGAATATTCATCAAGGCAGGAATATTGGCAGAAAAGCAACCAGTCAGCCTAGACCCCTTCATCAACAACAACTCTTTGATATCGCTGCAGCAAACATGATTTTATTATACATTTTATTTCATGTATATATATATTATTATTTATTACAAACTTGACTGTACAAATAAAATATTTCAAATACAAATAAAATTTTACAAACAATGAATGGAGTAAATATAAACAGTTTAGTCCATATGGCGGTTGTCTAGCAATAAATTTAAACTGGCACTCTTGATAAGTGAATACTAGCGTGTAATGGTGCTCTCTGATTAGTTATTTTGGTTGTAGCAGCTCTATATCGCTGTCACTGTCTGGGGTAGATGTTAAAAGCAGTTCTCTCGCTACTACATGGCCGGTAAGGAAGTTATCATCAGAACTCTCTGCGTGGCTTTATACTATTGCAAAGTTCTGCCTCTTGGCCAAAGATTTGTGCTCTTAAAAGCGTTTTTGTTCCTCTTTTTAAAACAGATAGATTCTCCTCGTTAGTAGCTGCAGTCACTTCTACCTATATAATTTCAAGACCTCCCTGAATGATTTGTGATCTTCCAAGAATGACATCTACCACCCTTGCAGTCATGGTGCCTCCGTGTATGATGAAAAATCTCTCTCTCACAATATAACAAATAACGAAGCGGTAGGGATGGAAAAAATAAATATTGCGTTTTACCGAAAAACTAAAGTAAAATTCTACTAATTTAGTAAATCGTTTTGAAAAAACTTATTACTTACCACAAGTTGTTAGTTCATCAAAGGCCTCCAAGCCTATGAATATTCGTGAAAACCTCTGAATGCAACACAAAAATGATATAGCTTGGCAAGATCGACACATATTTTAAGCTAAATAGAAACCGAAACATGCAATGTGCGCATGCGTAGGGTTAACTCTATTGCTAGATGCAATAGAGTTATCTTTTCGTAGAGATTAATAGTGTTCAGCTGCAAATAAATTAATCCGTGAATATGCATGAAATGGCGACTTTCGCGAAATTTAACTCTGCGAATAAATTCATCCTGTAGGCCGTCGGGTATACATGTATTATAAAACTAATTATAACTATTTTATTAGTCGCACTTTGACAGACAAAATTATCTTCAGGCAAAGAACGACATTTGCTAGAATCGTTTCATCAATTCTGACAATAAAAAATCTGTAAACAATGTAACAAAGCACAGAGTAATGTAGAGCACATGTAATCTAATCTCCAATCTACATCTACAAGAATCTACAGATATAATATAGATTATTGTGTAATTTAGCGAGTACAAATTGTCCTCCCTTGGCCGACATTTTTCTCAGTAGTTTGGAGTTACGACCTCGTATTTTATATTGAAAAAACTGTGAAGTGATAACATTGTGACAGAAGACCTGTGGTAAATACAAATGCTAAATGAAAAGAAAAATACAATAAATGTATATAAAGAATGAGTAAAAATACATCACATCTACCACGATGTACTCTGCAGTAGTCTAACATTTGTTTACATGTTTTTTGCACTAGCAAAAGGTGAATAGAAGAACAAACTTGAAATTTTAATTAAAATTTAATTTATTTCTTAAAAGTTCACACTTACCAATAAAAACCAATAGAAATTAGAGAGAGAAAATGTGACGAAGTACATCAAAGTGTACATAACCTATACATATACAGTAGCCTACTACCAAGTACAATGTTTATCAACAATGACTCAAAGGGGAGTTTATTTAACTATGGCAGCACTTCATGATGTAATCTTTAGAACGCAACACTGTTGCTAAGGGAAGACAACTTCTGTGAAAAAATAAATCTAATATGAAGATTTGAATAACAAAAGGGTTTATCACGAAAATAGACCCAAAAAAATGAAAGAATAAATCCACACAACATATTCTTTCCTGGAACAAATTATTTACATTGTAGGAATGTGTACTGTACTTTGAAGTATCACGACCCGCACTAAACAAGGAACTACTCCTAGCCTGAGACAGTTAATCCAATACAATCCTCCATCACCAGAGGCCCAGACCTCCCATGAAGATGTAGTGAAGACGTTGAAAAGGCTGGAGGAAACCAACACGGCCTTCCGAGAGAGCGGATTGCCATCCGACAAGATGACCAAGAGGAGCTTCCCCTTTATGCACGGGAAGACTGAGTCTGGCTTCTGAATAAAATAAGAAGGAGAGGGGACAACCCCAAAATGCAGGCAAAACTACAAATACCAAATACAATGTTTATCAATAGAATTTCAAAAGAGAGTTTATTCAACAATGGTAGCGCTTCATGACAGTATCTTTAGAACGTAACACCAATGATATACAGCCTCCCAAAGATAGCCGACGGCTATAATGTGTGCGGGGCTTAATGATCGAGCTCTGTTGAGATGAACCCGAACACAGCACCAAACAAAAAAATATGCTGAATAAAGCATTTGTAAATTTACAAATATTATGAACTATAGTGGTTATTTTACTGATCTGTAGAATTCATTTTGTTGCCAAATATATATAGTATCCCAATATTGTTGCCGTTATAATCAGCCAGTGGCCATTGACAAGCATTCGTGATATTAATAGTCACAATCATAAAATAGCCCAAAGTCGGTTTTATATTTATATTTTGAATATGAAAACTACACTGCACAGCTTTGCCTGCTGTCCCATCTTTTTGGCCAGGTAAAACAATGTGACAACAGTGAAAGACTTGGTAATTTTATATTAGGGGTGGCAAAGTATTAATCAAAAACTAGGAAAAAAAGGCCATTGTTCAGGCGATTTTGGGTAAATTATATTCAACTTTAAGTATATATTACGAACTTACCCAAATTCAAAATTAGTAAAAGTAAGTAATTTGAAACAATTTATTTTGCATGGATCCATTATTTTGGTTAGGTGTCACCCCTATATTGTAGAAGTTTAAGGTTTGCTATGATGAACCGCGGGGTCTACTGACTGAATGAGCAAATAAAACGATAACAGCGAGTCGTGTTTTCCAAAACCTAACAAGGCAACGCGACTGCCCCACGAGAATTTGTGTTAGCTCCGAAAACCCAGGCTATCACAATCCCAACAGAGCTCGATCATTAAACCCCACCCATATGACAGCCGTCGACTATCCTTGGGGGGGGGCTGTATACCATTGATAACACTGGTTTAAAGAGAAGACAACTTATACGGAAAAATAAATTTGATATGAAAAACCTAATAACAAAAGGGTTAATGAAGAAAATATACCAATAAGGAAAAATAATAAAGATGAAATTAAGCTGGAGGAGCCAAGTAAGGGCTCTGATAATAAAGGTACAGTAGATGCTCCTATAACATAAGTTCCAGATAACATAAAGTTATGTGACGTTTTACTTTCATACTACAGAAAAAATTCATAAAATGTAAAGTATCAGGTCGGGTGTGCTTTTTATTCAAATGTTTTCAAATGAAAAAATAAGCAAATCTATTTGAATGAATGTCGACCAGCTTCCTAACCAGTCCATGTGCGTTTCTTTTCAACTTCTATAAAATAATTTAATTCAAACCAATAATACAGCAATTATGGGGCAGCCCACAAATACAAAAAGTTTAGTCAAGTTTTTTTTTTGTATGGCTAAAAGGGTGAGTTTAAAGAAATCTTCGAACAGATGAGCTCATTTACATATATTTTACTGTTCTTATAACATAAAATCCTTACAACATAAACCTTGCAGGAGCAGATTATTTATGTTGTAGGAGCGAGTACTGTATTTTGAAGTATCAAGATCAGGTTAAACAAGGAACTACTATTAGCCTGACACAGTTAATCCAATCAAATACAATCCTCCTCCACCAGAAGCCCAGCCCTCAAATGAAGGTATGGTGAGGACATTGAGATTGCTGGGAAAGGACACATGACCGTTTTAGTGGAGCAGATTGCCATCCGACAAGAAGACCAAGACATGCCTCCACTATATGCACCGGGAGACCGAGCCTGGCTTATAAAGAAACATTAGAAGAAGGCGATGAGACAACCCCAAATTGCAGGCTAAATTTGTAGGGCCCCTTCCAATAAAAATGTTTAGCCAAACCATACGTGTTTAATAGAACGACAGTGCCAGTTCTGAAACTGGCCCTGTGGTTCTACTATGAAAGTGGTTGGCTATGAAAGCAGACTTAAACCATTGCATGCCTGTCCAGAAGTGCTTGGGCAAGCACCAGCTACCATAGAGCCAAAAACACGGTGCCAACATGAAATGGGCAAGGGCTAGGAGCCCGAAGGGAGAGGCAAAGCTGGAAATAGCAAAGCCAAAAACAGAAGCTTACACCTTCCCTGCATTCAGCAAAGAGCTGGAAAGCCGGCTTTAGGAGCTCAGGAAGGAGCCATGAGCTAGAGAAACAACTAGAACAAAAAATAAAATTTTCAGGAGAGCCAGGTAAGCCCGCCAAACCAGCGCCAGTCCAGCTTCCTAACCAAGCGAGAAAACACATGGGGTCATTAGGTAGAACCCTGGCCAGCCAGAAACACTCAGCCACCTAAATGTTATGGAGATCAGGAATGGCCAGCAATGGTGAAAGCCAATGCAGAGCAGAACAAGGACAGCATTGGCGGATAGTAAATCTAGCAGCCCAGAGTAGGCCTATTGCTCTGACCAGACTGTCTCTTCAGGCTATTCTATTATCAACAGATTAAGAATATTAAATGGCAGATTTAAGTGTTTTTGGAGCATCAGCTTCAAGTTAAAATATTGTAAAGAGTAAAAGGAATTAAAGATTTTTTAGATTAGATTAACAAGAACAATAAATTCCATGAGAGCCAGCTGAGCCCGCGAGTCCAGCACCAGTCCATCTTTCCTAGCTCGGTGAGAAAAACACCTGGGGTCATTAGGTACTATCCATAGAGTTATCTCCCCCTAGAGTGATAACTGTGCCTTCAACAACACGAGCGTTTCCGGTGCCAACAAGGAGCGTTTAGGCCACGCCTATTTTTTGTGCTAGTCAGTCGTAGTGATTGACAGAACAATAACATCAGCCATGAGATTGATCATTAATTTGCACAGTTAAGATAGTAATTAATGCTCATATTAAAGAAATAATGATTATAGTTTATTACTCTAATATATGCTTATTATTTAAAACAATTCAAAACCTACATGCCTCGCAAAGGCACTGAATAGATAGTGTTAAGTAAGTGAGTTAATGCAATCAGATACTCCAATGATATACAGCCCCCACACATGAGGGGCTGTATATCATTGGTTATCCATAGATAAGATAGATAGTCATACTGGGGTTGTATTACATTGGTGTGATGGGAAGCTAATCGACTGCCATCAACTGAAAGTATTGACATTGTATGGTGATAGAGTGATTCATTGACACCACAGTTCACAAACAGCCCTAGCATGTAATATTAGATTTCAATACATATCAATCAAATACATAGATTATCTTGAAACAAAGATGTCCACTAGTTAGTGGACATCTTTGCTTGATGTAAACAAGCAAAAAGTTTGAAAGTTAGAGTGGCAAATGTTGTTATATGTTAGATAAAAATAAATTATACTTGATTGTACTAAATTAAAATTATTTAAAAATAACATAGAATTTTGTATTACCTTATTTATTAAATAATTTTTTATTGCAATCATAGCTAAAGAGATTATATTTGGTCATTACTTGTTAATTATTTCACATTTACATTTAAACACATTTGGAGTTCAATTTTTCTTCCTAAATCATTTTAACAAAAAACTTATTTCATGATATGAAATTTAAAAGTAGTAGTTGTTTGAAAAAGCTTGAAAACATTTAGTTGTTTTTATTTTCTCTCTTCTCTTAAATTTATTTCATTTACATAAAACACTTCTCATAATATGTAGTTTGAAAGTTAAATTGGCAAATGTTGTTATATGTTAAATAAAAATAAATTATACTTAATTATACTAAATTATAATTATATAAAAATAAAATAGACTTTTTAATTAGATTATTTATTAAATAATTTTTCATTGTAATCATAGCTAAACAGATTATATTTAGCCATTGTTTGCTAATTATTTTACATTTAAACACATTTACAGTTATATTTTTTTTCCTAATTTATTTCAACAAAACACTTCTTTCATGATATGAAATTTGAAAGTTGTAGTTATTTTAAAAAGCTTGAAAACATTTAGTTGTTTGTATATTCTCTCTTCTCTTTATTTATTTCAATTACACAAAACACTTCTCATAATACGTAGTTTGAAAGTTAAGTGGCAAATGTTGTTATATGCTAAATAAAAAATAAATTATACTTAATTATACTAAATTATAATTATATAAAAATAAAATAGACTTTTTAATTACCTTTTTATTAATTGATTTTTCATTGTAATCATAGCTAAACAGATTATATTTAGCCATTGCTTGCTAATTATTTTACATTTAAACCCATTTACAGTTTTATTTTTGTTCCTAATTTATTTCAACAAAACCCTTCTTTCATGATATGAAATTTAAAAGTTATAGTTGTTTGGAAAAGCTTGTAAACCTTTACAGCTGTTTACTTTTACTTCTTAATTCCTCTTAATCTCCATTTCCATAATTCATTTCCATTTCCATAACATATGCCTAATTCATTACCATATTAATTCCATTTCCATATTAATTCCATTTACATAATTCATTTCCATATTATTTCCATTTTCATAACATTTCAATAATTCATTTCCAGATAATTTCCATACCATTTCCATATTTCTAAAATAAAATTACCACATCCATTTCCCTAAAATTATGGAAATATCTATGTTTATGGAAATGGATATGGATATGGAAAAGTAAACATTTCCATAATATGTTTAGCGATCCCTGGCAGGTATTGAATTGCTTTAAATAATAAGCATATATTAAAGTAATAAGCTATAATCATCATTTCTTTAATATGAGCATTAATTACTATGTTAACTGGAACTTTGGGATACTTGTTTAACCCTTCTCATGGCTGATGCTATTGATGTAGTCAATCACTACGACTGACTAGCACAAAATAGGGGCGTGGCCTAAAGGCTCCTTGTTGGCACCGGAAATGCTCGTGTAGTTATCACTCTAGGGAGAGATAACTCTATGGTACAATCCCAGCCAGAGTCTGTTACCTACTCCATTTAACATAAAGTAAACTAACTTTGAATATATTATTCTCACTGCATGTTCTATTTAAGTCATGCATATTGCACATCATTGAAAAGCTGAGAATTAAATATTTCTAATGATATTAAGACTGCTAACCATAAAATTATTTTCAAGGAAGAATTGGTCTCAGAGAGTGACTCCAAACTTGTCTTCAAAAAATCTCTGGTTTCAACCGCTGAGAAAGTATATATTTTAGATAAATGTTTTCAAAATATAGAAAATCTTCTGATGAATTATCTGCTATGTATATTGTTTGGTCTGGGTAGCAGAGGGTGGCACGGGTATGGGTAGCACACGGTGGCACGGGTCTGGGTAGCACAGGGTGGCACAGGTCTGGGTAGCGCAGGGTGGCACGGGTCTGGGTAGCACAGGGTGGCAAGGGTCTGAGTAGCACAGGGTGGCACTAAAAGAGCAACAAATCTAATAAATGTTACATAATGATGAGGGTGTTAATACTTTTGACTACATTTGGTAGAATTACTGGTACTTGTGAAGATACTGATAGCTAGTTGTCAGTTGTGTTTGATGTGGTATTGCATAGACATCAATTCATAGAAAAACATAGAGCATCATGTACCTTGGTGAAAGTGATTGATGCTCTGCCAATATGTAGGCAGGTCAAAGTGAATACGATGCAACTGGCTTGATTGTTTTAAAGATGGCAACTCTTTCTACAACATAACTTTAGCTGCTAAAAGAAAAATGTTATTATTTAAAAAGAAACAATTCATAGTCAGACAGTCCGAACGATAAAGAATGATAAATAGCGCATTATAGGCAGTTGCATTGTATGTGCTATGTTTACGTAATACGTAATACATGCCTCAGACTATACCAATCACAAAACTGGTAAAATTGCGATCGCTAATAATGTGTTCAACCAATTTATTAAAAGCGTTTCGTCTACGATTTCGGTGTGCAAGCACAGCTCTGACAAGTCTGTCAATTTTGGCTGAATAATTTTGTGTTTTTCTTTCAATTCGTGATTTCGGTCTGAAACAACAGAAATTTTCACAGGCGTGCCTTTAGTGCCATCACACGGAGTAGGATAATATATTGACAAACAAAGCTAGTCCCCTTCTTAAAAATAGGAAATAGGATGCGAGTAGTGACTGACAACTCCTTAGATGTACTCTCAGAACACCTCTACATTACATCATTCACATAGCTCAGTGGAAATAAGGAGATGACCTTTACTTTGTAAGACCTTGCGAATCAGTGGCTTGGTAAGGAGAAGTTTCTGATCTCTTTTTAAACTGCTTTCGGACTCATTTAAATGAATACTAATCAGTAGGCCTACTTATTTCCTTTTTCAACTACCCTCGATTATGAAAACTAAATGTTTTTGATGTGAATTAATGTAACTTAATTATGGCTTTCTCTTTCTGGTCTTAAAACTTTCTCACAGTTAAATTTGGGAAGCAAACAAACAATACAGCTGTTTACAATTAAACATTATGTATATAAATATATATATATATATATAAAATTGAGTAAAAATGAAAGTTAAAGTTAAGTTTAAAACAACTTTATTACTAATAGTTTCATATTGCCATGCAATAATCATCAGGTAAAATTGTTAGCACTAAGAACGACTTATATATAGATGGAAATAAAAGCGTAGGTCTTGAAATACCTAAATACACCACTGATACGTAAGATTAAAATTAAAAATAGCAAGCAACCCGATTTAAAGCCTCAACAAAGCAGAAGTTTAAAAGTTAAGTCTTAAAATTGCTTAAAAGGAATTTGCCAGTATGTCTACATGTTGAAGCTAGTTCGCAGCGTTTGTTTAAGGTAGCAATGTTAGGATTGTATATAATATAAAATTTCTCATACAGACATAGGTTGCATCTGCCTGTGGTCTTGTTGTATGATGTAGCTCTTTTGACTATACTCCACTTGATGTTATATTCTATGCCTTGGTCTTTTAAGGTCCATATGTGCTTACTGAGCTCGGTGCTTGATCTTTTCCCTACATTTCTAAAGGTTGTCATATGATTGTAATAGCGTTGCTTGAATATGGTGTCAGTCAATCCTATGTAATGTTCGTCCGCAGATTGATCATTGGTGGTGACTGTCGCCTTATATATAATTGACTTGCTCAGGCACTTTCCTTGTAGTGGGCAGCCATTCTTATTTCGGCAGTTGCATTCTCTTGGTTCTGCAGTTATAGGGGTCTCATTGTGATGCTGCAGCAATCTGGTATTATGAGCGCTAATGATACTGCTCACATTGTTCATGCAGCTGTAGCTTAATTTCACAAAGTTTCTATTGAAGATCTTACGAAGAGCGTGTGATTTAGGGAACTCTGTGTCCAGGATATTAAAGAAAATCTTACCGATGTTATTAGCTACATTTTTGTTGAATGGCGGGTTGTACCATAGTATCGGTCTTCGTCTGGTATTCTTGTCTTTGTTTTGCGCATTGTTTGTCGGGGCAGGCTGAAACACAAGCTTGTGTTTGTGTCCGCTTAGATTGAGTGCCTGCTGGTATATGTCAGTCTCGGTGGTAAATGTGGAGTTGTCTGATGACAAGCTGCTCAGTCTCCTATTTATACCTAGTGGTATGTTGTTAATTACTCTAAGTGGATGATTGGACTTGGCGTGTACATACTGTGGCTGCGTATTTGGCTTGTGGTAAATTCTGTGTATACCGGTCGTCAGATTTAGGTTTACATCTAAGAAGTTGACCACCTTATTGTTCGCCGATACAGTTATGCGTAGCCCATTCTTGTGGAAGATAGAGCAGAGTTTTTTCTTGATTTTCTCAGCTTCTCTTGGGGTCTTGTTGGTTATTCCTAGGCCGTCATCTCGATATAAACCGAAAGTGTTGCCTATCTCATCTTGGATCTGCTTGAGTATATAGGCTCCAACCAGCTCACAGCATTCCGCCCCATCATAGCTTCCTATGATGGGGCGGAATGAAGATCTTACGAAGAGCATCACGCTCTTCGTAAGATCTTCAATAGAAACTTTGTGAAATTAAGCTACAGCTGCATGAACAATGTGAGCAGTATCATTAGCGCTCATAATACCAGATTGCTGCAGCATCACAATGAGACCCCTATAACTGCAGAACCAAGAGAATGCAACTGCCGAAATAAGAATGGCTGCCCACTACAAGGAAAGTGCCTGAGCAAGTCAATTATATATAAGGCGACAGTCACCACCAATGATCAATCTGCGGACGAACATTACATAGGATTGACTGACACCATATTCAAGCAACGCTATTACAATCATATGACAACCTTTAGAAATGTAGGGAAAAGATCAAGCACCGAGCTCAGTAAGCACATATGGACCTTAAAAGACCAAGGCATAGAATATAACATCAAGTGGAGCATAGTCAAAAGAGCTACATCATACAACAAGACCACAGGCAGATGCAACCTATGTCTGTATGAGAAATTTTATATTATATACAATCCTAACATTGCTACCTTAAACAAACGCTGCGAACTAGCTTCAACATGTAGACATACTGGCAAATTCCTTTTAAGCAATTTTAAGACTTAACTTTTAAACTTCTGCTTTGTTGAGGCTTTAAATCGGGTTGCTTGCTATTTTTAATTTTAATCCTACGTATCAGTGGTGTATTTAGGTATTTTAAGACCTACGCTTTTATTTCCATCTATATATAAGTCGTTCTTAGTGCTAACAATTTTACCTGATGATTATTGCATGGCAATATGAAACTATTAGTAATAAAGTTGTTTTAAACTTAACTTTAACTTTCATTTTTACTCAATTTTACATCGCTCTATTTTAATATTGAGCACTTTCATGCAAGAGACTGTTCATACTGCATCTACTGTATATATATATATATATATTTATATACAAACCTCAATCTGTAGTTAAGTTCGTCTATAGCTATTAAATTCTTGAAATTAAAAGCTCACTGCATGCTCGATTTGAAATCATAGGAATGCAATCCCAAGTTTCAAACCAAGTATTTAACTACTGGGCTATACAGTCATTAACATTACATCGCTCTTATCATATACTGCATATCGTATGCACCATAGACCTATTAACTATACTATACTGTATAATTATTAGGTCTATGGCACATGCAAACTGTGCTAAAGTACCAAATGTGCACTTTTGATTATCAATTAGTATAACCTTTCACAATTGTTTTTTTTTTAATTTAAAAACTAATTTAAAATCACTTCAAAATTTTTTTTTAAATTAAAAGTGTTTAGAAGAAGTTTAAAATTAAAAAGTTGTTCAAAAGAAGAAAGTGTCATTCAAATGGAGGCTGACGTTTTATGTTTCAAATAGCTAATCAGAATTGGTTGTACATAAATTTAACTCTTATATTGGTGAAACAAATGTAGCCTATAATTTGCTTTCTTTTTCTGGTGGAGTAATATTAACAATTTTATGTGTAATAAATCTGCTAATTTATCTCAAACTTGTCAAAGATATTTTGATAAATATGCAATGAGAAGCCAAGAAGCATCTTTGCTGAGTATCTATGGCTTGCAATTAACCTGCGATGACATTACAGTCTGTGGCCTAATTTGTAATTCTTTTAAAATCTAAATTTTTATTTCATGCCAAATTTGAAGACATATTTTTGTTTTATATTTCCATTTAACAATATTACGTAGCAGCTTTTCATTTAACATTGATATGTTTGCTACAGTTTGCCAAAACTAGCTTTTTTATGTGCAATAGAAGTAGAGTTATGAGCATCGATCCATTGTAAAATCAGATTACTGCAATGATGCTACCTAATAATATGCTATAAAACTCGAAATTTATAAGTTATATAATTATAATCTATCAATCGCTAAAAATGTATATCTTTAAGAACAAGTGACATAATTGAACATACTTATAATACATGCAGAAACAAAACTGATGTTTTTAAAACAAAAATAATTTCTCCGTTCGCTAGGCCAGCTGCATTCTGATCATTCCTCTCGATCGATCGAACATCTTCTGATTAGCAAAGCCAAACTTTTACACCTTGCAATTTGTAAAAATACATGTGATGATGAACTTTTAACCGCATACGAGTTATGCACAACTTTTAGCCTAAAACTAGTTGTTCGAATAGAGGTGGCATTCAATTAAAAGGTGGCACTCTATTTTTCAACTCGTCTCCTATAGTTGCGGTCAAAAAGAGGTTTTACAGTATATGAGGTTCCACTAGTGCTGCATGATAAAACAATATTGCAAAATATCCACGTTTTCGATATCATGTGAAGACGAGAAATATCTGTGTTTAATTGAAAGAACCAAAATCGGTTATCGCCGGTTTTCGTGACTCAATATCGGTACAGCACTAGTTCCTGAAAACTTATTGGCGAGCCCGCAAATTTTCTTTTTCAAAAGTTTCAAAAAG
Organism: Watersipora subatra; assembly: GCF_963576615.1. Classification (NCBI taxonomy): domain Eukaryota; kingdom Metazoa; phylum Bryozoa; class Gymnolaemata; order Cheilostomatida; family Watersiporidae; genus Watersipora; species Watersipora subatra. Next base: position 1,281,044 of record NC_088715.1, read on the forward strand.
TTTCATAAACAGTAATTTTATTCATTATTTTACAAAGTGAAGTTGAACTGTTGAAATAGTCAAACAAAGCAGGTTTAAGGGATCTCTCTCTAATTTATTCTAACAAAAAGTGTGTTTAGAAAACGTGATCACAACTATTGCCACTCGTCTGCATGCTATAATAAATAAACTAATTAATAATCAATTTAAATTTAATTAAATTATTTTCGGTTTAGCATTAAGTAAAGAAAACTACAACTAATAATTATTATATAAATAATAAAATTGGTTGAATAGGATTACCATTATTTTAAGACCAGACAACAAAGCACTGATTGCCTAATAGTAATAACATTATTAATAATACTTGTTTGCCAATTATCATTATTTAAATTCAAACTCAATTGTTATTACATATGTATAAATTATTACATACATACCGAGAGCGACTGTAGTTGTATCAGTTTGGTTGCATCTCTGGAGGAACTGAAGATAAACTTCATGACAGTAATTATTTTATCAATTTAAGTTTAAATGTCAAATACTGAACTAAAATCGGCGGACATAGTAACTATAGTAAGTTAGTAACATCTATGTATCAGGGGCAAAATGTTACCTCATCCTCTTGGATATTTATAAGCATGATATACGAAATATTTTGTAAATCATGAACCAATGAATCATCGTCATATATCTATAATGGTATGCAATGCATAATGCGTTGTGTTGATATTTTGCAGGTTGCTTTGCTCAAATGCAATGGAGGATGACAGCGGATTTAATAATCAGATGCTATCACAGTCTGACAAGCTTGTAGCTAGTAGTAGTACACTGAGTAGTCCAAGTACAAGTAATGTTGAAGTTATAGCCACCAGAAAACGCTCACCTCTGTGGGCATTGTTCTCAAAATCCAATGATGATAAGAATTGAGTAATATGCCAGTTGTGTGTTGATACACAGACCAGCAAAGTTAAAACCAAAGACAGCTCAACCACAAACCTGTTTTGACACTTACGTTATCATCATCCTGCTAACCACGCTGAGATTGCGCCTTTGCCAGTCGTTAGAAGTATCTCAAGACCCGCTACCAAGATAAAAGTCGACCAATCCACAATTATGGAGACAATGCCACAAAAAATCCCTACAGCCTAAGCCCTAGACAGCGAACAAATTTTTAAACCTGTAGTTTGTTTGTTCAAATCTGTGTAAGCGCTCCCGGCAGTTAGTTTTTTTGCTGCTGCTTTCCTGAGCACCTCTAGCTTGGGTCTTCCGCTGTCATCTGATCTGGTTTGTTAGTAGCCTGCAGCCTTGCATCCAGGCCATGAATGAGCAGCAGGTTCCCACTGCTGCACAGTCAGTGCCTGTCGCCTGGTTGCTAGCTAATTTGTTGGCACAGTGGCAGCTGGTTGTTTCTCAAATAAAGGGTTTCATTTAATTCAAGCCGGTTGAACATGAAGTAGATTGAATCAAATATACTCAATATCCATTCCTCTGCTAGATTACATGTGCTTTAACACCCTGTTAGAAAGAAAAGACAACTCCTAATTTTTTGGTGCTTGGACACGATTATCGCTTTTGTATTTATGTTTTTTTTTGCGCGCAACGTACAATAATATATGTCGAGAGAGCATGACTCCAAAGTTTCGATACTGAATGATATAAATAGCTCACAGGGCCAATATATTGTTTTGGCTTATTGTGTGATATTGCACAGAACTAGGTTCAACCAAATTGGCTGCTCTCTGATTTTTAGATGAACTTAAGTAGATTGATAAAGGTTTCTCATTCATATTTTCCAGCTCATCAGTAAAAGGAATTATTTTTTTTATATACTCTTATCACTTGGCGACAATGTAATAAACCGGCGCAAGCATTCCAAGTTCGTCTCTAAACGGTATAGCTCTCAACGCTCGTCAAAAGCCTCCAGCTCTTTGTAGAATATCAGTCATTCACGTCCTTTAAAGAATTTAAAAGATTCCGATAAATGGACTTATGAGAAAAGGGGCCAGAGGCAACAAAAATCAACAAGCTTAAAAGGGATTAAAAACTTTTATCAGGTTTAAACAATGGTGTGAACAAGTGTTCAAGGAGTTACCTACTCTTGCTATATATCACCATAAAAAGAGCTGGATCAAAATATATTCAGTCCTGGACTTGTTTTATATGGTTGGTTAAGAGTATGCAGATTACAATGTGCTTCTTAGTCTAGACAAGTGATTCTTAATTATTTCTTGTCATGTTTCCCCATGACATCATACCGCTGCTGTGTGCACAGTGTGTATGCTTAGTGCAAAGCAAACCTTCATACTGCAGGGCAAATGCTACCTGCACATAATGAGAGAGTCATTGTTCCTTAATATAGTGAAGGTGCAATAGCACTTTATCCATGCACAATAAGAAAACAAAGATGAAAAACATGCGAAGCCTTGCTAGCTACTTAAACAGTAATAAAATATTAAAACATAACTATAATATATATATAATATAATATATAGAGGAAAAGACGAGAGTGTTAACTGTTTGTATTGTGATGATTATCAGTAGAATTCATATCACCAGGAGTCTGTAGGTATATGATAATTGGTTTAACTTTATCCGCATGGCTGCCACATCTAAATGTATAAAGGTTAGATATGAAAAAAAGAATGCTTCCCATGGGATTCGAACTCACTACTTTCATTTCAGCCGCACAGCACACCAATACCCACACTAACTAATCACATTTTCACATTTAGTAATAAACATGCAGTTAGTTATTCCCCCTTACAACTCTTACAACACACCAGACTACCAGGATGTTAGTTATTAATATAATTAGTAGTGATGAGTCCATATGACTGCCTTTAGTCACATTGATATGACAGTTTACTGTTTTACTACCAACAGGCCTGATGGTTAAAGTAGGCTAATACCCATAGTGGCCTTCTGCTACAGATTTTTATTTTATACCCATAGATGTGCATAATGGTACAGAAGTCATAATAGAGAGTCAACCATTGGGCAGTTTGTTAAAGTATCAACTTACTTTTTAATGAGTTAAGATTTTCAATAAATGAAAAAAGTTCATATATAATAACAATGCCAATAAACATAGTACCTTTGTAAAGTTTTAAATCACACTTAATAACAGATTTTGAAAAAAACACTATGAATTAAAATATATTGCTCATAGTTCAGAATTAAAAAATGTCCTTTGAAGATGATTTGCAATAACAAAATGAAGGAAAGCCTCAACTTAAACTCCCAAATATATATAAATATCTACTAGTAGCCTGACAATCTAGAGTGCAGTGAAAGATCATCAAGTGTTATGATAAATCACATACTGGGTAAGTTGATTAGTTCAGGTATTACAGTGTCTGCCTACTAAGGTAAACATCATGAGTTCAAGTCCTGTGCAGGGCAACTTTTTATCATGGTCTTTGATACCTTCAGACATACACTGAACTAGTTATTGTTGTGGAATGTGTTCCTATGGGAGCTGAGCATAGGGCTGAGTTAAGTCGAGCCAAGCTGTTTTCAGTCAGGCGTGGTGAGGTTCAGCCAAGCCAGAGGCATGCCGGGTCCAGCCAAGTAGATCGGAGGCGTAGCTTACTAGCTATATACGCTCGAACATTTGTTTAGAAGAGCAGAGCTGTTCTGGGCCTGTTCATCTCCTGTTACTTGATTCTTTTTTGTACACCTTGATGAACTAAACAGAAATATATGTATTGTACTCATGCATGAGTCCTGTACTAGTGGAAAAAAGGGAAGGTCACACAAATTTTTACATTATTTTAAAGATTTCTCTTTTGCTACCCAATTAATTTGTTTAACGATACATAATTTCATAGGTAAACTCTGATATTTGACAAACGGTATATAAACTGCCATAGATTTTGTACAATTTGCTTTACAAAAAAATATTTTTGACACCAAATTACTCAGCATAACTTTTCATGTCAGACAATGCCATTAAAGTGCCATAAATGTGTTGCAGATTGAGCTCAGACACCTTTTAAATCATTTCCCCTACTACTGTGAGCATGTCAGAGTTGGAGTAGAGTCAGAGTTAGCAATATCACTACAACATTATTATTACTGCTAACAACAAAATAAACATCAGCAGAAGAATTATTGGTCAATAGAAATCACTCAAAGTCCATTGATATACATTGAGTGAAAACTCCAGAACAGTAGTTTATCGGACAGAGCTGGCTATTGCTAAGAAGAAATAGCGATAAAAAACAAAGTTTTCGCATAGTGAAACTACTTTCAAGATAGGATATAAACTTACATTCCATTGCCTCAAGGCATATTTTCTCTGCTTAAGTACAGGTATGATAGGCTAATAAATTAACTCACTAATCAAACACTTTGCACAAAGCCTACTAAAGCCGTACCATGTGACTCTTGGTAGTAATCATGCAAACGCTGTGACAAGTCAAACTACTCAGCTCATGGTATTCACAGTGGCTCAGCTCCTGGTAAATTGGTTGTTTGCTTAATACACTGAGTTAATTATAATCTGTAGACAATGCAGATAGCTTCAGGGTGCTATAGCTGTCAAGGTTCAAGAAAAAACGATTATTTTGACAATGAAATAAACTTTGGGTCGGTGTAGATGCACAGACATGAAATAACAATTCAACTTACGTGAGTTTATTCTCATTCCCTGCGATCCTCCATAAATTCACTTGACACAGACCTTTTCCTGGTTGCATAATGACGGAAAGATTGCCAGAAACGTTCAGCCTGTAATTGAAGCTGACCTATGTTAACAGGTGCTTGGTGAGCTAGAAGTAGAAGTGAGGTAGTTGAATTAGGGGACCTACTCTCTCACACTCCTCGTGACTACTGCAAGTAGAATTTATGTACAATTAATTCATTCTGATGCAACATTAAAGGTTTTCTTGCAACAAAAATTACATTACAATTATTTGGTATTAAAAGATTTACCATGTCTTACTCTGTTGTGTTGTAGGTGAAAAAAATGTGGAAATGTGATTTCAAGCTCTTGAAAGCTAAAAACGTACAGTTCATCGCGGCTATCACAAAAACATTCGCAGGTTGGAATCACTTCCAAAACGACTAAAATGTGACATAGTTGAACATGATGTGCTTCTGTTTACACTTTCATGCAACATTATTCGTCGAAGTTTTTTTACAAATATACTTCATGCATTCAATAAAACCATGTGTATTGATCTTACGCGTCTGTTTTACCGTCCTTGTAATGCTGTCACTTTTAGCAGTGATATCTTATAATTTATGGTAAAAATTTGTTTACTTTTTTAGCCTTAGATTGAAGGAGTACCTATCATTGTCTGATGTTCATGACGAGCCTGTTGGTCCTTTTTGATAATCAAAAAGTGCTGCAGAAGTTTTTTGCAAAGTTTTGGGTCACATGATCAGATTAGGACTTGCCTATTAGACCAAACCGAAACAAAACTGTAAAGTAGTGAGCATATATAATTGATACAGGGTCTTTGGTAAAACCCGAAGTGTTTGTCATTAACTAGTGCTATGATAAGTTTTACATTGAGCTTTTTATTGGCGTTTCAACTCATGTGAGAACGTCACGTGACAAGGCAATAAATAAATTTCATGGCCACGTCAGAGAAATAAAGAGATTGCAATCTACGGCGGCTTTTTGTTTTTGAGCTTTTAAAAGCTTGTAATCACCTTTCCGCATATTTTGCACCTACAACACAACATAGTAAGACAAGCTGAATCTTGTGATAACAAATAACTGTCATGTGAATTTTGTTGCTAGTCAACTTTTAACATCAATTACTTACCTCACAAATGTTCATATCCTACTTGTATCTAATACATTCATCTCTCGCCTCTTATTCACACATCTTTGATTTATATTTTATATATACATATCTGACTTACATCTCATATGTGCATTTCTGACTTACATATACTACGCACATCCCGGACTTACATATAATATGTACATCTCTGACTTACATCTCATATGTACATCTCTGACTTACATATCATATGTACATCTCTGATTTACATCTCAAATGTTCATCTCTGACTTACATATCATATGTGCATCTCTTACTTACATCTCATATGTGCATCTCTTACTTACACCTCACATGTGCATCTCTTACTTACAACTCATATGTACATCTCTGACTTACATCTCATATGTACATCTCTGACTTACATATCATATGTACATCTCTGACTTACATCTCATATATACATCTCTGACTTACATATCACATGTGCATCTTTTACTTACATATCATATGTGCATCTCTTACTTACATCTCATATGCACATCTCTGACTTACATCTCATATGTACATCTCTGACTTACATATCATATTTACATCTCTGACTTACATCTCATATATACATCTCTGACTTACATATCATATGTGCATATTTTACTCACATGTCATATGTACATCTCTGACTTACATCTCAAATGTGCATCCCTTACTTACTTCTCATATGTGCATCTTGCACTCACATATCATATGTGTATCTCTTACTTACATCTCATATGTAAATCTCTGACTTTCATATCATATGTAAATCTCTGACTTACACCTCATATGTACATCTTTGAATTACATCTCATATGTACATCTCCGACTTACATCTCATATGTGCATCTCTTACTTACACCTCATATGTGCATCTCTTACTTACATCTCATATGTGCATCTCTGACTTACATATAATATGTACACCTCTGACTTACATATAATACGTACATGTCTGACTTACATCTCATATGTAAATCTCTGACTTACATCTCATATATACATCTCTGACTTACATCTCATCTGTACATCGCTGGCTTAAACAAAAAAATCTAAAAGCACTGTATTCTGACAAAGTTATATACTGTGTGTTTCCACATTTTCCCAGATAGTGAAATAATAGTTACCAGCATATACTTGGAGTCTCAAACACTCAGTCCACCGGCTACGTGCAGCCTGAGTGATAATTTGTGACCGCAATAATTACTCGTATAACGGTAATTAACTTCGAAAAATAATGACTTTGTGTTGGATCGAAAATAAACAAGCACATTGTGCTATCTTTTAATAGTGTGCCATTTGAGCTCACAACTAAACAAGAGTGAATGCTTTGAGGTTTAACTCCAGGAGTGTACACTGATCACTCTTCACCAATTATATTCTTTATTATGATAATATTTATTGTCTCATTTGTTAACTATTGATACAAAGGATTATAACAATCATCAGAACTATAAAAACAGCACTAAGAAGAATACAGTATTTACACTAGCAAAATTAGAGACTGCGGCTTTCAAGTTATGTTAAGGAGGGTTACGAACTGATAAACAAACCATAACCATTCATCATAACTTGGTTTAGGTGGTTAGTAAGATTAAACTTGTTACATTTATACTATAATATTAGCCTTTAGAAACATCCTCTTATTTTACAAAATATAAATGGAAGATGAAAAGAGCGTGTTTCAGAAATAATGAGAGTTGTTATATCATGTCACTAAGAACAGTGAGAGCATTCCTTGTCTCATTTATCAACTAATGATAGTGGTTACAAAGGATTATAACACTCATCAGCAATATGAAAACAGCACAAAAAGAATACAGTACTTACACTAGCAACTTTAGAGACTCAAAATTCACAAACAACAGAATGTTTCTATTCATATAAACTGTGTCAATGGAGATCTAGTAAGAGCAAATTTTATTATAAGTGGAATGATAGCAAATCATCAATGGACCTTACACAGGATTTGTTCATAAAAATAGAGACTTTTAGAGGCAACTGGCATTTTAATTCTAGATAAAATTACACTGCTTGCAGGTATAACCTTGTCACCTAATTTTCATTTGGCACCTTTGGGGTAGACTCAGTCTACTGAACATCTGTATACATTTTATTAATTTCAAAAAGAGCTCATGATTTTGTTTAGAAAAGGTCAAGTTAGCACCTTGGAACAGATATACTGTATTTAGATTTATGGCAAGCAGCTGGGAGCAAATTCAAAAGCTCTGACACAACAGTATAATACAGGCAGAAGCGACGGCAAGTTCAAGGTCACAAAATATAATGAATATTCAAGTTTGCTGGTTTTAATAATTAAATTGTTGGTTGTAATCATGTATTAATATTTAAATTATGTCATAAGAATATTATAATATTTAGTTTTGTAGAAATTTTCAAAGTGTAAATGAACAAAGAGACAAGTTGATGTGTTTTATTGTAAGACACTTGACAACTGCACTGCCCCTGTCACTAGTTATCATGTTTATTGATGCCTCAAACCTTGTTTTCAGTGCTCTTCATCATTCATTCTACACAATAGAGAAGTTGATACCAAGCAATCACATAATAGTCAGCTCCAGTGAAACTATGAATGTGTTCATTTACAAGATAATCACGAGGGTACACTAACCAGTTTGACTGTCTGATGATAGATGGGTGGTATTATATTACGACGAATAAATTAAATATTTTGGATCAAAATCAAAGACAGTCTATTTAGAGATGATGCAAGGGCAAAGCGCTAGGCATTCAATCATGTTGTTGGAATGCTATAAAGTATTGACCAGCAATGAATAGTAATATAATCAGTGTGCACATGTAAGTGTTCGAAGATGTCAGAGTGCGTGTAAAAGTACGACTGTATGTATCAATGTGTGTGTGCGCGTGTTTGGTTGTGCAGGCGAGTGTGGGGGTCTGTGTGTATGTGTCTATGTGTGTGCGTGTCTATGCGTGTGTGTGCGTGTGCACGTGTGTGTATGCGTGTGTGTGCGTGTGTGTGTGTTTGTGTGAGTGTGTGCTGGATTAGGTATGTGTGTAGGTATGTGTAGTCTGTACACAAGTGTGTATGTGCATGCATGTGTGTGGGTTCATGTGTGACTGTGTGTGTGCAAGTCTAAGATTATGTGCATGATCATGCGAGCACCTGTGTGTTTGTCTGTGCATGCACATGAGTGCATGTGTCTGTGTGTATGCGTGCGCATGTATGTGTGTATGCATGCGCATCAATGTGTGTTTGTGTCTGTGCATGCATATGTGTCTCTGTGTGTGTGCGTGCGTGTGTGTGTGTCATTATGTGTGAGCGTGTGTGCGTGTGTGCGTTCATGTGTGTGTGTGTCATTATGTGTGAGCGTGTGTGTGTGTGTGAGTGTGTGCGTGTGTGTGTGTGTGTGTATGTGTGTATGTGTGTGTGTGTGGTTATGTTTATATAGCGTATTTGCGGTAGTGTAAGTTTAAATTATTACTTATACAAATATGTTTAAATGCCTTCAAGTTTGAGTCTGCATTTTCTAAACTTCTCTGTCATAAGGATTAAAAGTATTTGCATACCTGATAGTAGCACATTCATTACATTTTTACCGTTGAATCTATTAGAATGTAGCTTACATGTTCTTTTAATATCATGTAGCATATAATTGTATACATATTTATCGAGGGCAATACTATTGAAACTGAAATATATTATAATCACCAGTTAATGCCTTTAAAATCAATTCTATATTTTGAGACAATTTGTTTCATTAACTTATTTGAACATATAATTCTACAAATTATAAAATTAATAGGGGAATTTACTAGTTTTTTCATAATCATGACATCAGGTTTAAAAAAATAGTAAGCGTGCCTGATCTAATCGACTGCTCTGCTAGATCACATCTCAAAATTTGGCCTGAACTTCATTTCTGTGGTCTTCATTGATTCACCATAGCCTTTGAATGGATACCAGTTGATCCCATCAGCATAGGAGCTGTGAGTTCCGTTCAGATAATCACCATTCAAGTTGACCTGATGACATCCTTTGTACCACCAGGCTCCATGGAAACGGATAGCGCAGTTGTTCTCCCATCTATCATTGTCTAAATCTCTAGTTGAGAACTTTTGTCCATTAGATTGTACAGCCAGACCATCGCCTCCATTCAAAAGAAACATTGGCAGTTTTTTACATATGCAAGTTACATGTAAAGCCTAAAACAATACATGATTGGTTAGAGTATCTTGTTGCCTTTTTTAACAAATACATTAACTAACTCTTAAACTTAGTTCTTGCATAAAGCTAAAAACTAATCTCCAGAAGCAATAATAGAATATTTCACTACATTTGATTTCTAAATTTCTTTGAATTTTTTCTAAATTTTATCGACAAATTAATGTAATTATAAACAGCCCATTCACAGTCCAGTCCTATTTTCATTCTTCTCTTTAGTACTGTAAAAAAATTAAGTCTAAAAAAAACTTTACGACACTTAAAAAAAGTTTACAGTACGTAATAAGAACTTTTTAAGATGAGTGAACTTATAAATTTTAGGCTAAAAATAAGGATATATTTTTTTGGTGTTCTTGCAAGCATTTAGAACAATGGCTGAAAAAAAATGACTTCATTAGCAATTTCTATACAAGTTAATTATACAGGTAATGCTGTTAATAATTTGGAAAGAGTTAGGACAACTTCAACATATGGCTTCTTTACCCTATCAAAGTTCTAAAAGTACATTAATCTCTTCTTGAAATTCGACAAACATCTGATTTACATGTATATGTCTTCTTAAATTAATTAGACAATGATTTACCTGCGTTTCCGCTGTACTCAGACACATTGAGGGTGTAGTGACTAGACTCCTCACTCACAATGAATTCACCATAAACAGCATAGGCTCTCTCATTGTCCACAGTCTCTAACTCAACCCTCAACTCATTGGTATCATGTGCATTCAAAAGCTCCACTAAGTTCTCATTGCCAAGCCAGTGTTCTCCATTAACATCACCAAAACCAAGCTTGTAGTTCTGCCAATTTCTGTAGAAGTCTACAGAGCCATCCATTCGTCTCTGAAAAACCTGAAGAAAAAGAAATTTCCATTCTAATATACTAGTCATTGTTTGTGGCGAATCATTAAAAAATAAAAAGTACACTGTCAGTTTTAAAGATAAAGACTTTCTATTTACAGGCCGAATAGAGTGATGAGAAAAAAGACACATCATTCAAACTGACAGGTAAAGTTAAGTACACACTCTTCATCACACTAACTATGTTCAGTTCTAGACTTGTGTTAAGCATTATCAGACAGACGTTCATCTGTGGAGTCACGACACAAAATTGGTCTGTATGAAACAGACCGGTCGACACTCCAGAGAGAAGCATCAAGCAGAAAAAGACAAGTAACTAAGTAACTTAGCTACTGGATTTAGTCAGGCGAATTCTGAATAAAAAAATTTTTTATTTTACACTGCCCCTGAAGACTGAGTTGCACAAAACAGATTTGTAGCGCCTTGATGAAAAATTTATTTTGCTCCCAATATTTCTTCTATTATATATATGTATATACATATATAAATATATATATACATGTATATATAAATATATATACATGTATATACATATATACATATATATATATAAATATATACTGTTTATTAATATAAACACCGTTTATAAATAGGTATAAACATTTTTGAATCAGGATTCTGAATTCTGAAGGAGTTGATCTCCTGGAGACTGAAACTGCAAGATTTACATCCACATGCGCTAAAAGTGAGCTATACAAGGCATATTAATCAAAGGCACCACACAATATCAAAGTAACTATTCTCGAAATTAAAATTTGGCGATTTGTGTACTGATTATATACGTAATTAGGAGATATGCATTGCTCGCCATGGCAAGTTCAGCGTTATCCGTTATGGTAAAAACTGATTTGCAAACGAACAAATGATAAAATTTTAGTTCAAAGTTTGAAATTGACTAAAATACATACTGCAACCTATTTCAGGTATCTGTTTAGTAAGTTACATTCATTGAAGTTAGATTCAGCATTTATTTTACACGTCTGTCTCAAATTTAAAAACTCATCAAGATGTACCATGTAATGTTATATTATCTTGCAGATCATCACCACAAAATGCACTAAATTCATTGTAGGTACCCATATTTGCTCGGGTTAACGTATTGTTTTGCTACTACTATATTTTTTAATGATGATGACTTTAATGACTTTTACCAGCAGTTGGTTGCAATAGATAAATACTATGGGTTTCTACACCCCTGTATGTACATATACAACCTACGATATTCTGGCATGCCAACAGTGAAGAGACCTAAACTCACGTAGGCCTAAATGTATTCTAAATAATTTATTTTGTAACCGTAGCAAAATAGACTATATTTAGCCATTACTTGCTAATGATTTCACATTCACATTATAACACCGTTAAATTTATATTTTTCCTCCTAGTATATTTCAATGAAACACTTCTTTCAAGTGGTGAAATTTAAAAGTTGCAATTTTTTTGGAAAAGTTTCAAATACCTTTACAGCTGCTTAATTTTTATTTCTTAATTTAGACAAACTGCACAAAAATGCTTTTTTCATGTTTAAAGCTTAGAAGTTTAAAAGCTAGAATGGCAAATGTTGCATGTGTTAAATAAAAAATAAAAATATATTTTCTCTCAAAAATTTTGTATTACTCGGGCAATGCCAAACTTTTATCTAGTACTGTAGGTATATATATACACTGTATACAGTTTATGTATAGGCATATATATATATATATATGTATATATGTATATATATATATACATATATATATATATATATATATATTTGTTTCGTGCGAAGCACTCATCAGACGCGATTGTCTGATCTTCAGACGCGATGGCAATCGCGTCTGCTGACTGCTTCGCACGAAACAAATTTGTAGCGCAAATACTAAAAGTTTACTTTTTTCGCAATAATTTTTCAAATATATATATATATGTATAGTTTATATATTAGTATATATATAATGATATACAAACAATGTATATATAAAATTAAACAAATTTTAACTAATCTTTTCTCGTGACAACTATATATATTTATATAAGTGTCTATATAAGCATAGTTATATATCTTTATTAAAACTGAATCAAGCTAGATAACTATTAAGAAAATCTGATGGGCCCTCTGCTGGTAACACTTGCAGTAACCTAGTTGTGTATGCTAGAAGTATTCAAATATGTAAAGATTTGAACTTGGACCCTTCCATTTGCAAGTCCTATCTTTTACCAATTAAGCCACACGAGCTTGATAGATTTATTAGGCGATATATGTCGCCATGTAAGTGCAAATACGCCACCACCCTCCATTACTGCGAAACGTCAGGGAAAGAGGTAACGTAATTTTTATGTGTGCTCAGTTGTAAGAGCAAGTAGCTAGCTATTCTTAGTAAGCTTTCTCACATAGCCATTGATGATGTGCCAGGCTAATTGCAAGTGGCTGGCAACTACCATTACCTCTCATTAAATATAAGCTGAATATCAATACCTGTGCAAAGTCGGGCATTCCGCTAGTTTAAAATAAAGATTGGGATATATTTACTCTATGACTGACTCTGTGATTGCTGGTTAATCTGGAATAAATCTTAACTATAATTTTTTAATCTAACAAGTTAAATTAAAAAACGATGAGAGATACTTGTCTTCAGACTACAGCTTGAGGACTTTCAAAAACCACCAGACTATTCTGTTTGATTTTGAAAATAGAAGATTCACAATATATCACAATATTATTATGTGGAAAAACTTGTAAACTTGTGTTAATACATTTTGTCTGATTTAACTTAAAAATAAACTGTTCTTGGGTTGGTGATAATAAAAAACTATAATTTCATAAATGGATGTTTGTGTTGAAGGCCATGGAATGAGCATATTATAAAACTACAACAGGTCTGCTAATGCTTACTCTGAAAATAACGAGATGTGAGATAAATCATCATTACGCAATTATATACATTTGTCAATATATCTTTCAGTGAGGCCAATTTACAAATTGTTTACCTTAAAATCTACTACCAAGCAATTGAATCGCCATATCGTGGAGCTCTACTTGAGACATCGAGAAGTGATATAGACTATTTTAGCAACGGATAAAACAGCTGAAACTCTATTATTACATAATTCCAATACTCAGACAGCAACAACACACCAGATGCTGCAAGTTAGCTTACCGTCCATCCACCGGAGTCAGTGGTCTGATCACAATAGACTTCCAAAGAGTATCCTGTTTGGCCGCGAGGGTAAACTGTGTAGATTCCACTCCGGGTAAACTCTTTGCATCTCAAGTCCAAACATGTTTGAGGAAGACGTCCAGAAACCAGGAAATCTCGGCAATATTCCTATGAAGAATCATTGCACAGTTTATACTTAGAAAATTATAGACAGTTTTATTTGAATATTGCGCATGAATGTTAATGCAAAATAAACCTCTCAAATCATCATAAATTGAGAAAAAATGTTAGTTTTTAATTCATTTTAATAGGTGGGACACTTTTATGCACTTTGTTTGAGTGAACTAACATTTGACCAGCTGCTCATTCAAGGAAATGTGTATTGCTATGTGCTTACAATAGGCTATTTAGTTTGTGTACTTACAATATAATACTAATCCTATTTCATTTACCTACGCTACGTTGCTTTATGCATTTTACTAAAGACCACTTGCTATACAGACATCCAACAGATTACTTACGTTATGTATTTCCCAAAGATTAATTACTGTATTTACTTACAATAGATTATTTACTTTAGGTACATACAATATATATAGATAAAACATACATATATATGTATATATATAAAAAAATATATATATTTGAAAAAAAATATTACAAAGAAAATAAACTTTTATTAATTGCTTAAAGTTTGCTCTCTTAATTGCATAAGTTTATTGAAGAAAGTTTACTTTTTCCGTACTATTTTTTTCAGATATTTCATACTCCATTAATTATCTTTCATGTTTTTAGTGTAGAGTTCTCTTTTTATATGCTTTTACACAAACAAAACAAAACGATGCAAATTATGTTTACTTAAAAAATACTTCATAATATGCAAACCACACTTAGGCACATTAAATAAAAGAAATGAATTGACTTCTAATTGCATCTTATCTTCTCGGTTACACTTAGCACTGGATTACACGATTACCACAGCGAGCCCATTTCTGATATTTTGGCACATTCGGTAAAGCTTTTCATTTTAGTACAATCGCGTCTGATCAGTGCTCAGCACGAAACAAATTTGTAACGCAAATACTAAAAGTTTACTTTTTTCGCAATAATTTTTCAAATATTTCATACTCCACTAATAATCTTTTAGGTTTTTAGTGTAGAGTTCTCTTTTTATATGCTTTTGCACTTGCTTTTAGTTCATATATATATATATATATATGTATATATATATATATATATATATATATATATATATATATATATATATATATATATATATATATATATACAGTGAAACTCGGATAACTCAAACTTCAAGGGACCGAGCAAAAGTGTTCGAATTATCAGAGTGTTCAAATTATCAGAGCACTGTCACAAGTCCATGTATTTACTTATTTATTAGTAGATACATGAACATATACAATCTATAATATAAATCAAAAGCACAAATGGCTTGTTTCAAATTAAATGCTTCTAATGTAAAGTTTAAAACGTTTTTATCAAAAATTATAGAGATTTTTCTATCACTTGAGATTGGTTTGTTGTTTGAGGTGATGTTATTGCCAGGACGTTTTTCAGATTGACATTGGCAAAACTTGATCGTTGCTGAAATGCTCAAAGAAAAGACATATTTTTCTTTTGAGCGTTTTACCCACGATCAATTTTGCCGATCTTTCTTGAAGTTTATGCAAAGATTACCTTACTTTATCTGGGATTCGTTAAGAGCAACACTCCGAGGCAGTCCTATTAAAAGTTTTACGGTACATAATATATCACTCACGCTTTTTGAATGGATACTTATTGAATGTACACACGTGTTTTGTGTTTAGGTCAAACGATGAATAGTTTTTTTTAGCTAAGACAACGTATACGTTTAATTACAATTTTAAGACGTTTTAAACATTCAACATTCCGACGTTAATTCAACACGGCATCAACGTCGGAAAACTATTCATCACGGGCTAGCCGGGTCACGCACTCAATGATTTTCGCCACGCAAATAAAAAACAAAAGCAACATGCTGTTTTTGTTTTGTATGTGCGTGGCGAAAATACTTGCGCCCGTGACCCGGCTAGCCCGTGCTATTCATCGTAAAGCAGTATAAATCAAATTGCACCAAACCTTTAGAACAGTCGTTGACAAAAATATTTTGCCGATGGAGGTAATAACGACGCTTATGAATTACGAAAAGTTGAGGTTAACCTCTATGGCTTGGAACAAAGTGATTTTCTAAAGCGATAGCAACCGTTTCGGTAGCCGTTGGGCAAAAAACAGTTCGTTATAACAGTGTTGAGTTCGAGTTATATAGAGCCATTTATCATTGCGTGGGAACGGACCAAGCAAATCCAGTCGAGTTAACCATGTGTTCGCTATTATATCCGAGGGCGAATTATCCATGTTTCACTGTATATATATATATATATATATACATATATATATATATATATAATAGTATATATATATATATAGTATAATATGCTCCCTCACTTCGGTTTGGTTGAGCACTCTATGAGAGGTGCGGCACTATTAGCCTTTGTGCAATGCTCATCACTTTTGTGATTTGAGCACTCTGGTGCCAGCACATTGACTTTCTTAAAGTCTGTGAGGCAACTTAGTTGTTTCATGGCAGGAAGTCAACTCTCATTGGTAATGGGATTTGTGTCCCTTGCCTGAGCTCTGAGCTGCACTGATGAGGCTTCAATAGCCGAAACAGTACTGTCTGTAGCATGAGTATAATATGCTCCCTCACTTCGGTTTGGTTGAGCACTCTATGAGAGGTGCGGCACTATTAGCCTTTGTGCAATGCTCATCACTTTTGTGATTTGAGCACTCTGGTGCCAGCACATTGACTTTCTTAAAGTCTGTGAGGCAACTTAGTTGTTTCATGGCAGGAAGTCAACTCTCATTGGTAATGGGATTTGTGTCCCTTGCCTGAGCTCTGAGCTGCACTGATGAGGCTTCAATAGCCGAAACAGTACTGTCTGTAGCATGAGTATATATATATATATATATATATATATATATATATATATATATATATATATATATATATATATATATATATATATATATATATATATATACATAAATTATATATATATTTATAATTTATGTATATATTATATATAGTAGTCAAGTAGCTAACTTTAATTTTTTAAAGACCATTTCTGTTTGATTTATATTTGACCATTGCGATTTCCCTGTAAGTCAAATAGTTAATGAAAACAAAATCACAAAATGAATAATTAAATATTATAACTAATATGATTATGCCAAACAGTAGTTTGTTAGCACCACTTTAGAATGATTACTATAATTATGATAACTCTAAAGCATGAACTGAGCATAATAAATAATCTCAATGAAAGGGTTAGTAGAGTTCCAACTTGCACATTAACCTTTAGAATTTTTATTCTCAATATGACACAAAAAGGTTAGTAAATTCCTATTATAAACTATCTTCGTAATCAAAATGCCATGTCGTATAAATAAAAGTCCCCTTTTTCACACACAGTAAAAGTGTGTAACAAAAGATATTTAACCATAATCACAGCGGAAAATCTAAATTTCTCTATAACTATTATTATAACTATTATTAAAACTTTTTGTATAAACATAACTATAACTATTATTATACATGTAGATATTGTTATAACTATTATTATAGTTTTTGTACAACAACTATTATAACTCTTTACTGTTATCCCATGACCAAACACGATCATAGCAATTGGTTGGAAGAACTATGATAAATGCACATGTGCACACAACTCACAAAAAATATTCATTAGCGGCTGTCATTAACCCTTGTAACTAAATCTTATCAACAAGTTTAACTATTTTTCTGTAAAGTCGTTTAAGTATAACAATGATACAGAATGCATATAAACTGATTTAAATATGTGATCAAGCCTTTGAAAAGTTAGCACAAATTCTTAAAACTTACCTATCTGAACGGATTACACACAAATGGACAGTTTTATTTGGCTGAAAATCATCATTAAAACTTGCTAAGCCTCACTTTTATCAAAGTTAAGACCGAAAATTGAAACGCCGAGCAACAGAGAATAGAATGATTAAGTTGTGCGCATTTCACGAAAAAAAACGTGCATTTTTTACCAGTCTACAGCATTGTCGATGTGCCGAAGGTTTCTGTAATTAACATAGGAGTACTGAAATCGTTTCATTTTTGCCAATTTCCAAGAAACTGACATTTTAGACACTTTTGAGTGCTTTGGTATTCTAACTGATGTCCAACATAGTTTAAGTAAAGGAAATGACGATGAAATTTTTTTCTAACTATTCTTATGGGATTAATACAATATTTAGTTATATAATGTAAGTTCGGATGACTACAGAACAATGACTACGTAGTACAGATTTTCTAAAAATCTATATAAATAACACAACTTGTTGATATTGCTAGCTATGATGTTTTGAAATGTAAACAAAATTGTGCATTGGTTTTATATTATTACTACATTAATGATATTGGTTATTCTAATAATATCAGTGCATTTTACTTCAAATATTGGCCAATATTGCATTTCTCCTATTGCATGGGGAGAGATATAAACATATAATATTTTCCTTTCATTATTGCTATTTGTTGTATATAATAACACCTACACCTAGTACATTACAGCTACCATTGCGGTTATCCTATTGCACTGCAGTGCCATTTGACTGCTAATATTGCATTTCTCAACCATCAGTACCCTTTCTTTTTTCCAATATCACTTTGGTTGTGGGCTGTATGACAGTGGAGTTTCTAGTTATAATTAATTTTATCACTACATGTATCAGTACAAATGTTGTTACAGAGATTCCCATATTTACTTTTTATACATGTATGTATTTGAGTTTGTCAAATACTAAAATATAACATCGGAGACAAAACAGATATAGTTGAAATATTGATTAAATAGAATAAATGAAAGCCCAAATACTACATATTAAAATATGCAAGCATGCGCAGTGGCACTGTGGCTACTTGAGGCGCTGGATTCACAGAAGTTTGCATAACTCAGCAATGAAGAAAGCATGTCTGTCAGTTTCCTCAACATTTACACTTCTGCAAAAAAATCATTCCTCAAAGTCATTCCTCAACTCCTTAATCTAGGTTTAACAAGTGGCTCTTGACATCTCTTTTAATGTTACTAAGCATTGAAATTTTACGTACATAAGTCTGGACTGAAAGAGATACATTGTGATAGAACTCTACATGTATATTCAATTGTTTGGGCCAAAAGCAGATTAAAATATTATGAGTTGTATTAGTAGTAACTAGCATTCCAAAAATCTAGTATTTTAATGAGAGTCTTTTTGTTACATGTTTATTTGAATATATTTTTGAATTTGATTGTATGCCACATGCATTTCTTCTGAAATTTTATTTTTTTTAAATTAGAAAAAATAGACTGAAGTTTTAAAAAAATGAACAGTCCTGCTTAGCAGAGTAAAATTAAAATAACTGATATAAACTTACATCAGTCGTAGCCTCAGCAGCAAAGCTGACAGTGAAGATGATCACTAGTGTCCAGGGTAAATGCTCCATTTTACTTCTTGTAGAGGGCAACGAATGTGCGTTAATTTATATGATTCTGTTGCACCGTGTGATGTCAAACTCAATAACGTCAAGCTGTATGAGTTTCGCTTCACTGTTCTCTATCAATTGCATTGTTCCCTGTGGAGGTGATTACATTGTTCCCTGTGTAGGTAGTTGCATTGTTCTCTGTGGAGGTGATTGCATTGTTCCCTGTGTAGGTAGTGTTATTTTTAGTTGCAATCATTTCTGTGCTTTAAACTAGCTATTTGATAAAATGGCTCGTGAAAGAGATCGGCAAAGGAATGTCTTATAGGTGCAGGTACATGAAAAAAGTCTATTGTGAGCGACTCAGTCATAACTGTTGATGAAATATACGCTCTCAATATAGTAATTACATGTCATGAGTGGTTATGGGTAACTTATTTGATGCTTAACTAATTTGAACGCACAACATCAGTGTTGAATCTGCTGTCTGCTGATTCTGTTGTGACTATATTCAGTTTGTGCAATTTTGCTTAGCTTGTGGGAACCAATTTGATTATTACTGGAATTTGAGGTTTGGGATTTGGGGTTTGGGATAATAGGCAAAGTGAAAGTGTTCAAAAGTGAGGCAAAAAGACGCAAGACAAAAAAACTGAAAAATAAAAATAAAAACAAAATTAGAAGTAGTTTTAGCGTACTGTAAGCTAATTTAATTTAATTCATTTTTAAGTGAGCATGCATATAGTATGCTAAGTTAATTTTAAATTAAATTTTAATATTATGTTATGTATAGATACAAATTACTTGACATCCAAGATTGGTCACTGAACGCATTACCTCACATCTTTGATAAGCAGGAGGGAACAAATACAAAAACTAAAAGCACATATTTTTTATGGTAATATTGATTGATAGAAACATCTAACAAAGATTTTTCAAACACTTTCTTTATTAGTTAGTAATAAGCTACATTCACAGTTTGTCAGACAGAATTAGTCTTGAAAAGTCTTCATGTAATCTAGAGGGCTTGTCTTTTTCCCCCAACAGATATGAGCAATACTGATAACTCTGATGAAAACCAAGTTCAATGATTTAATCAAATAGAAGTTTTTGGACCAACATCAAATAATGAGTCCATATCAATACTTTCCGTCCATCGAGTTTAATCAATATTATATTACTGGTTATAGCCAATCAATATCTTGACAATGAAATATATTGTGTTGCTCTGAAAAAATATTTTACAGAATACAGACATCAAAGGATGCACTAGGTTGTTCATATAATCACTCTCAGTGGTCTCTCTCTATACTATGTCAGCTATATTATATTACTATTCATAGCTAGTCAATATCATGGAATGTTTAGAGCTTTGCACTCACATCATCTCTCAATAGACTGCCTCTGATTTTAAACCAAGGTGTTTAGTTTCTTCATCAATATACAATATCACTTATTCTTATCAGATAGTCAAACTGGTTAGTGTACCCTCGTGATTTTCTTGTAAATGAAAACAGTCATAGTTTCACAAGAACTGACTATTATGTGATTGCTTGGTATCAACTTCTCTATTGTGTAGAATGAATGATGAAGAGCACTGAAAACAAGGTGGGAGGCATCAATAAACATGATAACTAGTGACAGGAACAGCGCAGCCCTATCAATTGTTTCATAGTTAAACACAGCAACTTCTCTTTAGCATTCTCTTTATTATTTTACAATTTGAAAATTTCAATAAAACTAAATATATAAGTCTTGTGACATTATTTAACTTTTAATACATGATTACAACCATTATTTTAATTATTAAAAACTGCAAACTTGAACATTCATTACACTTGGTGACCTTGAACTTGGTGTGGCTTACTGTCGTAATATACTGCCTTGTCAGTGCTCTTTAATTGACTGATAACTGCATGTCATAAATCTAAATACTGTATATTAGTTCCAGGGTGTACACTGGACCCTTTCTAAACAATACCACAAGCTTTCTTTTAATTTATTGAAACATGCAAATGTACAGTAGACTATCTCTACCCTAAATGTCTCAAATAGGACTGGGTAACAATATTATGCCAGCAAACAGTGTATTATTTTCTGGACATAAAATTCAACTTGCCTCTAAAAGACAGTACTTTTATAAACAAACCTTATATGTAAGGCTCATTGATGATTTGCTATCATTTCACTTATAAAAAGAACTTGCTCTTACTGAATCTTCATTGACACAGTTGATATGGATAAAGAAACTCTGTTGTCTGTGAAATACTGATTTGAGTCAGAGTCTCTAACATTGCTAATATAAGTACTGTATTCTTCTTAGTGTTGTGTTTATAGTGCTGACTACCGTTATAATATTTTGTATTCGCTATCATTAGTTGACAAGTGAGACAAAGAATATTATCACTGTTGGATGTTATCACTGGGGATGAACAATTGTGATGTAATTGATATTAAAGTATATAAATTGTGACTCCAGTTATTTCATAGACACATCAACTTGTAAAACCCAAAAAAATATTAACTAGAAGGGAATAGAACCTCTAATCTTCACATTCATGAACCACCTGAGAACAATTACCATCAAACCTGTGCAATGACATGCAGACTGATTGTAAAGAAGCATCCCTACCTAATGCCTATCTGCAGATACCCGTAATATAGCCACATCATGGTACTTGGAGCCATTACAGCTGTAAGAAGAAGGGGCCCTCGCCCATTTTCCTAATGAACCCAAACAGATTCACATGAAACCAAAATTTTTTGGTGTCAAAAGACCCACCTAATGTATGAAAATATATTTCCTTGAAAATAATACCTCTCAACGGAACTGCCAGATGATCGATATGTAGTTGAAGTGAATATGCACATAAACAGGCCAAGATGCTCCAAGACTACGTGTTGGTGACACCTGTAAAGTTTTCTTCTCACAGCTCGACATGTCCTTAAACTTGGCGCAGTGAGACTGTGTCAAATTTTGGTTACCTAAACGATCTAGAAGATGAACCAACCTAAGGTCTAAAGCTTATGTGGGCCTATTTATATTTTGTGTTTTATAACCATTTATCGCATGGTAAACAGATAGTCATATGACACTGCTTATTATTATGATCTTGACAAAGTAAGCTTCTTTACAAACACAAACAGGTCACCTAATTCAACGAAACAATTAACGCAACCCACTCAGGGACAAGTAATTGAAGAGGTGTGAGTCGTAGCAAGCAGTCATATGCCAGGAAAGGAATGACAATACAATAGTAACTAGTGATAAGACAGGAAAGGAGTGACAAACTATAACAACAAGTCATGAGGCAGGATAGGAGTGATACACCATAGAAACTAGTCATGGGAGAGGAAAGGAGTGATAAACCATTGGAACTAGTCATGTGGCAGGAAAGGAATGATACACCATAACAACTAGTCATGTGACAGGAAAGGAGTGACAATACCATAGCGACTAGTCATATGACATGAAAGGACTGATACACCATAGCAACTAGTCTAGCATATTTACTCACTTGGGCAGCTTGCGCATTTCAAAGCCGAAAAAGGAATTCACTCCTGCAAAATGGTTTTCTACCACGAGTCCCGAAACAGCTACGGACCGAAGTTGTGATAGCCCCTATTTTATGTCGCAAAGACTTTACTCTGTATACCGGTCGCGGAATGGGAGCTTTCATGAAAAGCTACAACAATATAAAAAGATGTTGGCAAGGCCAAGGTCAGCAGGGCCTCTTGTTAGTTTTATTAACGTCTAGGCAAATTTTACTGGGGTTTTGCCCATAAATGAATGCATATATAAACAGCACAAACTGTATATTGGGCAGTTGTGTTTGTAGCCTTGTATAACTATTAGACATGTTTCTTTACCCAGATTGCTCGAGGCAGAATACCCAGACACCATTCGATATCTGTTCCAAGGACATGAGGTTCATGTCAGCTTAGCAAGGTCAAGTACAAGATCATTACATAAACTTGAGATTGATAGTTAATTTTTATCAACAAAACTGCCAGTCAAGACAACACAATTTTTGCCATCTTTGTAGTAGTTTCTTGATTCCTTCAGCACAAAATCCTGTAAACTGCCTTTGTAATCATTTGCTCACAGAAGCTATGCCCTCATTTCGAATTATCATTATTTTGGTAGAAAATGAGGCCACAAATTGCAAGCCTCTTTTTTGTTATTCATGTCTTTTTTCACTTGATAGAAACCGACGCAGCAAACTGCAGCGGATGCAGCGCATAGAACAACACATTTAAACTGGCAAAACAAACTGAAACATGCACAGTGCACTGAAATAGCAAACTGAAACAGCAAATTAAAACTGGGAAGACAAAATGAAACTAACAAGATAAATTGAAAATGCAATACAAAAAACGACGAGGTGTTTAATTCAATTAATATCTTTGATAGCCTTTCATGGTTATTTAGGATGATGGAATTAAAGTGAGATGACTCCAACAGCTTCCTGATTTTACATACTGGTGGATTTCTAATTAATGGGTAAGCCCGTGTTCATATTTTGGTGTCCACAAGGTAGCTATGTTTTTAGCTGTCTAGGAGTTACTAAAATGTATGTTACTGTTGCAGCAACATCTATGTACTATATTCTGTCAATTCCTTATTGTTATGGTAGTCCACATTACCTGTTAGTCAGATGAGCGAAACATGTTATATTCAGACTGACAATGGTTGCAGTTACTCTATGCTGCCTTAGTTTCAGCAAGAAACTTTCAATTGCTGACAATCCTGCAGAGCTGAATTTAGAGCTCTGACAGAGACACTACAACATGATTGGGTGGTCTTTACATTGACCTAGACCTTCTACCACTAGCTCTCTCTATATCAGAGAAAAGGCAGCATTAATAAATTTGAGTGTGGTCACAAGTGCAGAAATTCCTTTCACTGTATACTAAACAAGCCTCAAGCTATTACCTTCGGTCAGCTTAATGGATCAGGTAAAAACTAACTGAAGGATTTTTAGAAATCGGGGACTAACTTTAAAGGTTGACTTGCAACAAAATTCACATTATAGTTATTTAGTACCAAAAGATTGACCATGTCTTACTCTGCTGCTTTGAAGGTGGCCAATATGCTGAAATGTTATTACAAGCTTTTAAAAGCTACAAAATGAGCAGTTTTCGCAGCCATCACAAAAACGCTGTAGATTGTTTCAAGGTTTGAAACGATAGATGACCAATAATTCAAAAGAAATAATAAATTGTGGGATCACGGAACACCACAACTGCTTCAAAACATTGCACTGAGCACTGTGATACATCAACAAGAAAACATGAAAATCAAGGGCAATTGCTATGCTGCTAGAAACATCAAGCATGGGACTGGTCCAACCATCACAGCTGATGCAATGTGAATATATGGGACATCAGTTGGATTGGGAGTTGTCTGATCATTATAGTGAAAAGCTTATGAATGAAAAACAGCACAAACTTGCTACTAAATCATGATTATTATTGATCAAGATGGAGACTAACTGGCTACAACATATAGTAATGACTATTTAGTGAAGCAAACAACTCTACAGAGTGTCAAGGACAAAGACAGGTATATCACCAATATTACAGGCGCCAGCTAGATTTATGACTTGTTGGAGCGAAGTAGCAGTCAGCACACACCAGATCAGCAACCAGTCATCAGCGAGACCATTATTTACAACACTTAATTTAGTATATTTAGATATAGCTTATAGCATCATGTTAGTCTAGAGAATGTTGTATTGTGTAGCAGTAGCAAAAAAAATAGCTTAACTTTTCATTAACTAAGGCATGGTATTTTATGCAGAGATATTTATGAAATGGCTGTGAAAAGAATAGCATAAAATGATAACATGTTTCTTGCTTCATATAAATTAGCTAACTAGTAGCGTCTTAGAATGAGGATTACTGCAAAATTAATTTCACAATGCTACTCCTATTAGTTTTAGAGTTATGGCCAGTTTTGTACAATTTTTTGCCAGACTTAGAATATTTTTCGCTTGTTGTCATGAGATTCCAAGAACAGTAAGGAATTAAACAAAAATTCTCGCATAATTTCTTAAACAGAAATTATGCGAGAAATAATGCAAAAAACCATAAGTAAAACACAACCAACCAATGACCTTTGGCAATGACTCAAGGACAAGTATAAAAGAGAGGCAAAATTGACAAGAAGGGAGCGAGAAGCTGGCAGCGAGCCAGGCAGCAGAGGGGAAGCACAAGAAAGAAGAAAAGACAGGTGAATACTAACAGAAGCTCAAGATAACTAAACAGCCGGCAGCAAACACCTTGCCGAGGAAATACATAGCAGATATGATTCACCCAAAAAGGTGGCAAGACAAGAAGCCATAAAGCCCTGAGAAGAGAGTTTATCTAGCCCCCTGACCGCAAGAGCTACCGCTGCACACCTAATAGATGAACTCATTGAACCTAGTAAAGCCATAAAAAATAGGGCTAAGTATACAAGCATATTGTTATTTTTTCTTGAGCTAGTAAAGCCTGGTTTTCATATGACAGTGCAATGATCATGCGTGGCCGAGTGATTTTGCGCAATGCATTTCTTGGGCCGCGATGCAGTGTTTCCATATCGCGTGTAGGCGCCATGCTTGCATTGGACAAGGTGGATAATTTCCTTACTTTTTCATAGGAGAGACATAATTCTTTGCAAAAAAAAACAACCCTCCGTTGCGAAATTGCACTGTCATATGAAAACCGGGCTTACTCTTTCGTACGGGAGACCGATTTCTTCGGAGCCACAGCCCTCTGTTTGAATTGTGGGATAAGTTGAAAAGGTCTAGCAATGTATTGTGGGATACATCATCACGCGCACCCATCGCAAGGATCCATTCTGTTGGATCCTTGCGTGTTGCGTGTCGCGATCGTCTTGCGCTGACGTTTTTATATCACAGCTTGCCTACGCACGACGTCGTGCGCCTTGCGCTGTCATATGGAAACCAGGCTTAAAGCCTGGTTTTCATATGCCATCGCAAGGCTCGCAACAAGGCGCACGACGTCGTGCGTAGGCCAGTTGTGATATGAAAACGTCAACGCACGACGGTTGCGCGACGTGCGTACGCTGATCGCAAGGATCCAACAGAATGGATCCTTGCGATGGGTGTGTGCGATATCCCACAAAACACCGCGCGACCTTTTCAACCTATCCCATAATGCAGACGGTCGAGCGTTATTGGTTACGAGAAATCAGTGCAGTGGAATACGCAGCAGTAAAAATGGAGAAGGAAAACGTAGACATTGGAGAGGAAAGCGGGGCAGTAATGAATACATCTGAACTGCTCTCAATAATTCAAGAATATCCGGCTATATATAATAAATCTATCCAGTGCTTTCGAAACCAGAGACTTAAATTAAATGCGTGGAATCAGGTGGCAGAGAGAATGGAATCATCGGTGGCAATGTGCCAGAAATGCTATCATTCGTTCCGAACGAGGATCGGAAGGTGAGACCAAAAAAATTAATAAAATTTTGTAGTGAAAGATGATGACATGAACTCTAACATGTTTACACTAGCACAGGGCATGCTGGGTGATTACTAGGAATTGTTGACAACAAAATCGATGCGAAAAAAGCGTGATAATTATTCAAAATAATTAGTTTCATTTTCACTTGTGTATATGTATTATTATTTGGTAATACTAATAATAAATAAGGCGTTCACGTGTGATAGGGAAGTGTATCAGCTAAGTGAGTTAGTGAATGTAGTAAAATAAAAGTATATGTATTTGAAGTATGGTTGTGGTCACTTGTTACTATTTTCTTTTCCATAGATATGTCAGAGCAAGAGCAGGGCCTTCTGGGTCTGGACTAAAAGACATTATATGTGAAGACTCTGAATATGAGCAATATCGATGGCTCTTCACGCACATCAAACAAAGAGTTGTGACATCAGCACAATTTGAGTCATCTGCTCCATCACCTATTCTATCCCCTGACCCATCCTCTGCTTCATCACCCGTTCCATCATCTGCTCCATCAACCGGTCCATCATCTGCTCCATCTCCAGCTCCATCACCTGTTTCGCCATCAGCTCCATCAACTGTTCCGTCATCTGGTCCAGTTCCTAAACCTAAATATACCTCTTCTAGAAAACGACCATGGTCGAAGGCTAGCAAGTTAGAGAGTGAGGCAGATGAGGTAGTCCATATTAAAATATCTGTTACTGCTAAATTGTACTCATTCATCTATGTTTCTTATTTATTTTATATGTTTATTATTTATTTATGTTTCTTATGTATTATTTGAGGTTCATTGTTGTATATCGATAAACAAATCCTGAAGGCTCTTGAAAAACCAGAAGAGGAAGATGAGGATAAACTATTTGCTATGAGCATTGTGCCAAAGCTTCGACGTCTCAAAGGACGGGTGAAAAGCCGAGCACAACTCGACATCCTGAGAATTTTGGATGACGCTGAGTTTGCGGAGCCTGCGTACCAACAGCAAGAGCAGCAGCAGTGGAGTGGAGAAACTAGCCATTTCATGCAAATGCTTTAGAAGCATATATAATATTAGAGCTTCTATATAATGTTTATGTGTGATAATATACATATGTGTAGATATGTATGTATGTATATATAACTATATATATCTATATTTATACATATATATATTTATACATATAAATATATATGTACATATATATGTACACATATATAT
This sequence comes from Watersipora subatra, assembly GCF_963576615.1. Lineage (NCBI taxonomy): Eukaryota > Metazoa > Bryozoa > Gymnolaemata > Cheilostomatida > Watersiporidae > Watersipora > Watersipora subatra. The sequence continues at coordinate 1,309,192 of NC_088715.1, forward strand.
GTATAAATATATATATATATATGTATAAATATATATATATGTATAAATATATATACATGTATAAATATATATATATATATATGTATAAATATATATATGTATAAATATATATATATATATATATATATATATATATATATATATATATATATATATATATATATATATACACACACACATATATAAATATGTATATACATCCTAATAGAGTTAGTCTGATTGTGGTGACTTCATGTATTGTGATGAATTCATTGTGGTGTATTGTTTCAACTTGTTTTACATCATAATATAGTGTCACATGACAGTTCAAAAACATAGAATAAAAAATAACTTGACACGCAGATTGAATTAAGTGAACAAGAGATGTGAACTCATTGCGCAGTATCACCATGTTGCCGCTTCCCAGTGCTTGTGACAAGCTGTACTTGCCATGGAAGTGCTGCTTCTGGCGAGTTGACATATCTTGTGATGCATTCCCTGATCTCCTTTGCATTATATGTATGGTTGAGGGGTCGTGGTCTGAGTCTGCCTAAGGCACCACCACCCTCTGTTACTTCTTTTCTCCAATCGCCTTTGATCAAGTCGCCCGTATCGCTGTAGCTATCAACAAAGCCTGTTGGCTTGTAGCTAGCATTATCGGTGAGCATCAGGTAGTTATGGAGGCAAACACAAGCCTGGACAATCAGGTCTACCAAATCCAATTTTGCACGAATTGGCCGGCGGAATATACGCCATCGTGCACACAGTATTCCAAATGTATTCTCTATCGTTCTTCTACTTCTTGAAAGTCTATAATTAAACACTCGTTGTGCTTGGCTCAGATTTTTGCCTGGCCATGGTTTCATGAGCCAACTGGTAAGTGGAAATATTTCATCTCCAACCAAATAGTATGGGATAGAGTACTGACCATGCTGTGTGGGTGGAGGAAGATCATGTACTCCATGGTCAAACTTTCGTATAAATGATGAGTGTTTAAAAATTCCAGCATCATTCTCGCTGCCATAACTACCGATGCTCACACTTAAGAAGCGATAATCAGCATCACAGACAGCCATGAGAACAGTGGAATGAAAATGTTTATAGTTGTAATATAATGAGCCACCTCCACTTGGACATTCAATAGCCACATGTTTCCCATCAAATGCTCCTATAACGTTTGGCATATTCCATTCAGAGGTGAATTTGTCTCCAATCAGTGTAAAGTCCTCTCTGCTCTGTGGTTCCTTTAGATAGCGATCTTTCAAAGAGTCCCACAGAGCCTGACAGACTTCACGAACGATATTGCAAATTGTTGCGCGTCCAACTCTGAAGTTGAAGCTTTGAGACTGCTGAGAATCTCCTGCAACAACAAATACCATTGCCCTAAACGTAATCAATTATCTTTAACACAATTAATTGAATAAGACAGGGTAAGCATGTTTTTAAGTGTACAACAATGAATGGCCGAGATTTGTCGATTGTAGTCTATTATGCAGCAGTAAAATACATCAATATAAAATACAAATACATCAAAGGCATCATGTTTCAGCTTACCAGTTGCAAGGTATCGGAGTGTAATTGCTAAGCGTTCCTCGTGGGAGATAACTTCACGACTCCGGCAGAATCTTGCTTTCATATATGGTGAGACACAGCTGAGCAGGTGGTCAAATCGCTCAGGTGTCATCCTCATATATCTTCAAATTGAGCAACGATGATAAGCAACAATAAACACATCGCAGATTTTTAACTGACACTAGAGTATGTATGTACGTCAGCATTGATAATGTTATTATTACCATTATCATTATTATCACGTACGTGTATGAAAAGGAAGAAAACACACACGTACTGACGCACGCAACTCACCTGAAAAAGGTTTCCCGATCTCCTTCCTTCAACTCTTTAAAAAGAGTATGGTACTGGCCAAGCTGTTTCCTTTTTTTGAGTGAACCACGTATCCAAAATGCATGTTTCCTGGGCATTCTTCCGAGTGCGTTGATTTTACTGCGCATCCTTCTCCTGAGGTACAGCAAAAGTAGAAGCCTCCGCCTGCGTGTCACCATGATGTTTATATCGCGAAGAATTCTGTCTCCCATACAAAAGAGTAAATCGGAAATGACGAAAGCAAAAATGTTTAGCTGGAAAACCCCACATTTTTCTAAAAGCATGACGCCTACGCGCGCGCTATGGAAACACTGCATCGCACCCGACGCAATGCGTTGCGCACGATCATTACGCCGTGCACGATCATTGTGCTGTCATATGGAAACCAGGCTTAAGCCTTGACAGAATAATTGTTATTTTGACCTTTGGAGGAAAATAGAGTTCATAGACACTTAGAAACAAACCACTGGTGTGTTATAGTCGATTATAACATAATTGTATTAATTACCTTCAGACAGTTGCCCACAGGAGATAGTAGGCTTCGCAATCTCAATAATACTTGATACTTGGGCTCATCATTACAGCAGCGCCTTACTGTCAAATCAAATTGCAAGGATAACTATAGTAGCGCCCATCTCAATTGATTCAGTTGCTATTTCAATTTTGCTTTATAGCAACAGTCCAATTTTTGTGGAGCAGAAGTGCCACTGTGTCTGCGGTCAAAAATTGTTATGGGTGAAATTGAACTCAAGGTCCATAGGCTAACCATTACACATAGAACCATAGAACCATTGTAGTATTTCAAAGGAAACGCACACAAACAATACATTTTATATTACTATTTAAGAATCAAATAATTATTCCAACAATTATTATAACAAATAATAAATTTAGTTATATATTAATTATTAATTCAATTTTAAATATTCAATCAAAATTTCTCCCTTGACAATTGGAATCCATTTTCAAAACGTCTCAAATGGGGCGTAACTGAACATGATGGCTTGTGTTTACACTTTCATGCAACCTCATTCGTTGAAATATTTTCACAAACATACTCCACACATTTAATAAAACCATGTCTGTTGTCCTTACGCGTCTTTTTCGTTATCATCATAATGCTGTCACTTCGAGAACTGAAATCTCAAATCCTACCGTAAAAAATCATTTAATTGCTCAACCTTAGCTTAAAGGAGTGCATATCATTCTCTGATGAACATGAAAAGCCTGTTGGTCACCTGTGACAGTAAAAATTGCTGCAAAAACTGTTCGCGCGAATTGACAGAAAGTATGGGTCACATGATCAGTTTACGACTAGATGATTAGACAAGGCTGAAAAGATACTGTAAAGTAGTGAGCATTTATATTTGATACGTGCTCTTCGGTAGAACCTTAAGTATTTGTCATAAACTATTGCTATGAGAGTTTTATATTGAGTCTTTTATTGGCCTTTAATTTCACGTGATAACATCACATGTTAAAACAATAACAAAAATGTAGGAGTACGTCAGCCAAATAAAGAGATTCCAAACTACGGCGTCTTTTGTGATGGCTGCGATTAACTGTTAGTTTTTGAGCTTTAGGAACTTGTTATCACATTTCTACACATTTTGCACCAACAAAACAGCAGAGTAAGACATGGTGAACCTTTTGATACCAAATAACTTTAATGTGAATTTTGTTGCAAGTAACCACTAAGTGGTATTTCATTATCATACATTAAAAATGACTACATAACAGTCATAAATATACTTTAGAATAGAACTAGTCAAGCTGTATTATTAATATTCAGTCTACCGAATTGTTATACAGCAGGTAAAATGGAAAGCGAAAGGTCTGATGCAGGAGCAGACAAATCCATAAGTTATCTAAAGAGAAAGCTGTTATCGCTGACATTGTAGGCCCCTTGAACATGTTTGACTGAGCAGAAGAAAGCTGTGCCTGCTAGGTTGATGAATCAAACTTTCTTAGATTTTATTCTGTGTTCATAGTTGGCCAGGTACTCCCCGTTTACGTATATCTGTAACATGATTTAAGATAGATATTTATGTTTCTAAGGCTATGGCAGCGGGTATAACCAATTATGCCTTTTTACATACATTTAGGACACTATCAACCCACCAATTCACATATTAAAACTTGATTCTACTCTCACCTCATAACCATCATCCCCACATTGAACTGAACATAGAACTGCCTGCCAGGGTAAAAGGCCTATGGGAGGGATAAATTTTCTCATCTCCCCAAACTCCATTCTTCGGAGTGTTGAGTACAATTTCACCTGCAGAGAGCTTTGCAATATTAGGACACGAACATGCAGCAAGCTGCGCCTCATAACGAAGGTGATAGAACCCTGTATATCAGGCCACACCTCCTAATGGTAGCTGAACCCTGTACGTCAGGCCACATCTCCTAATGGTAATTGAACCATGTACGTCAGGCCACACCTCCTAATGGTAATTGAACTCTGTATATCAGGACTACACTTACTAATGGTAATTGAACTCTGTATATCAGGCCACACCTCCTAATGGTAATTGAACCCTGTATATCAGGCCACACCTCCTAATGGTAATTGAACCCTGTATGTCAGGCCACATCTCCTAATGGGAATTGAACCCTGTATGTCAGGGCCACACCTCCTAATGGTAATTGAACCCTGTATATCAGGCAACACCTCCTAATGGTAATTAAACCCTGTATATCAGGCCACACCTCCTAATGGTAATTGAACCCAGCATACCAGGCAACACCTCCTAATGGTAATTGAACTCTGTATATCAGGCCACACCTCCTAATGGTAACTGAACCCTGTATATTAGGCCACACCCCCTAATGGTAATTGAACCCTGTATATCAGGACCACTCCTCCCAATGACGATAGGATTCCGTATATCAGGCCACACCTCATAATGGTAATTGGACTCTGTATATCAGGCCACACCTCCTAATGGTAATTGAACCCCTGTATGTCAGGCCACACCTCCTAATGGTAATTGAACCCTAAATGTCAGGCCACACCTCCTAATAGTAATTGAACCCTGTATGTCAGGCCACACCTCCTAATGGTAATTGAACCCTGTATATCAGGCCACACCTCCTAATGATGATAGGATTCTGTATATCAGGCTATTAATTTTTGCTATCATGAATCACTGTTTCACACATTTTTATCGTTTCATCTAGCTATAATATTTGTTTAAAATTTTCTTTCGTATTTTTAGCTATTAAATTAGATTCATGATTAGAATTCATGTTCATTTCTCACTTGTAGAAAGTGCGGAACATTGATTGATCAATGCTCATTTTCAACTCTCAGAAACAAAGCTTCAAATTATTGGCTTTGTGTATTTATGCTTTTGTTAAACATTTATTCATTTTGAAAATTACACTCGCAATTTATCTAACTCTCAAATTGAAAGCTTTCAGTAGATATGCAATAGAACGACGTAGATATAAATGACGCTTGTTTTATTGTTACAGGATGTTCATGTGGTTCACCAGGGGAGCAGTGGTGTCTGTCTGGAAACTGCCATACATGGGAAAGAGAGACATGAAGGTGTGCTGCACAAACCATAATATGTTTTGTTTGAGTTTGCAGCAGTAGATTAATATGTCCTATTATATGAGATGAAACAAGGTGAATGGCCACAACTTGGATGGATGGTTTAATAAAAACTTTATGCTACAGCGAAAATTGCAGTTGGTTTCGCTTAGACCTGCACGATGTTTCGGTTTAATCCGGTGGTTGCGGGTAGTTTATATTAAATCGAGCTGAATGTTTTATTTTCTGACATCGGACAAAACCGAAAACACCGGTTAACCGGTGAGAGTTGGAGGTGCGGTTTCGGTTTCCATATCATAAAAACTGTGCCTGCATGCTTGGGCAGTTACACGGAATCTTCCATGGAAATTGACACTACTTTCTCTTGAAAGGATTTTTAATCTTTACTTTACATATACGTAGATATCACATCCATTCTCAAAAGCTATTCATCCCTCCTGCTGCCATAAACGCTTTTATGCGTATTCTAAAGTCCACTGCCATAGATGCATTATTGTGACTTTCCCAGAAATTATGTAGTAACCTGATTTTATTATTTGATGACAACATAACCCACGGTCTTTAAGACTTTTATGAAGATGACAGTGTTGTCCGAAAACTTCTCTAGAAGAATCAGCCTAAAACAACGAAGCAATTTTAAACTTTCTAACCTAAAAACGAACATCTTTTGTGTGAGTTCATTTTTGGGTACCGCGCGCGAGTCAGAAAACAGGTAATTAGTCATGTTGATGACATTATAGCCAATTCAAATGTTTGTGATCATACTGATAATTAAAGTAGCAGCATACTCTCTGATAGTGGTGAAAGTAATAGTTTTGTAAGAGTAAGGAACGTTGTGGAGAACCGTTTTAGCTTCGAATTGATCGTAGCTTCACATAGCTTTATCATCGCACAAAGTATAGATGCATTGAATTTTTGGATAGCAATGTTGGTTAAAATTTTGTCAAAATAAAATATGTACCATAACAAACATGTTCTAGATAGAGATTGAAAAAAATACTGTATACATATCATTAAGCAATTCCGGCAGTTTTCGGTAAAATGGCTGGCACTGGGTAGATACTGGAATTTGTACATGGGTGGCAGTGAATGGGTTAAATTTCCTTACAAAAATCTGACGTTAAGGTTCATAAAATGAGGATGTTCAGGTTGCCTTGGTGTCAGGTTAACCGCAATCAATTGTGATATCGTTTGACAACGTGGTGAGTCCTCATGTGTGTCGGTTATAAACGGTGTTCGATTGAAGTTGAGGTCGATAACCAAATTGGCACGAGGAGACAAATCATGCAGGTCTAGATTCGCCATATAGCTGAACATAATTTTTTCAAAGATGGCGGCGTGTTTATTTGTTTAGTAGCTAGTTTCCAGTGTGAGTAGTAACTGAGAACTTAGCTGATACAAAGGCCACGTTGAAATAAGTTAACTCAACAACCTAATTACCCTAAACCGGCAGAATCGTAGTCGGTACTCAGATGTTTACACAGCATTTAGAGAACGCTAATATGACAAGTTTCTCATTTCCCTTATTTGAGGTGCTTGAGACATTTGTAATAATGTATCTGTAGCTAGGTTTAAAATTTTATTTTAGCCAACATGAGCAAACGCAAAATAAAATTTAAGACAATAGAGCCGCTAGTAGGAGCCAATAGTAGGACTAGACTTGTATGGCAATAGCCAATGTGAATATGAGAGATAGAGACAGGTTGTATCACTCGTTACACCATTTTAGGCAAGTTTGGGCATGTTTTTTGGCCTGAGCGTTCTCACGGTGATCAACCTTTTTCGATTTTAATCTTCAAATACCTTGACAATGACATCGCCTAACACGACAAACAACATATCAACTGATAGACAAAAAAATGCTTTCTTTTAATTATCAACTCAAGTTTGACGCAACCACATCCTTAAGTCACACCTCCTGATGCTGATTGGACCCTGTATATCAGGCCACACCTCCGCATGGTGAATGGACCCTGTATATCAGGCCACATCTTCTAATGGTGATAGAACCCTGTTATCAGGCCGCACCTCCTAATGGTGATAAAAACCCTGTATATCAGGCCACACCTGAAGGCGATAGGACCATCTACATGTATGCAAGACAACACTTTTACCTTGGTCCCATCTTGGATTAAAGTGCAGAGAAATGTCTGTGTGTTTCTCTTCCTCATCAGAACTTGATGACGACTCGTCCGGAGTCTTACCTTGAAGGTTGATGCAAATTCTGAAAAAGAACAAACAGAGCTTTAACCAAATATCTAGTCTCAAAACGCCCGTTTAGTCATCTGTTACTTCCTACAAGGTGTACAAGCTTGTAGGCACCTGTGAGCACATGTACAGTCCTGGCTAATGCTAGATGTCCATATGGCTAGACTCTTTTTGGCGCTTATAGGCGGTCCAAAATATGTTCAGGTAAAATTTGAATATTTACACAAAATGTCTAAATTTCTTTGAAAAAGTTTTGCTATTTTGGGTCAAGAAGATCCTTCAGGCAAAGTCTTGGCAGATTCATGTCTATGACAGAATTGTGACATAGGCAAGTATCTAATAGCATCTTAAACAAATGTACTTTTAGTCTTCAAAACATGAACAGCCACACCCATAACACCTTCTACTGGTTCACTTCTGATTATTACTATTACTATTGAATATTACATACATACACTAAAACAGTTCTCCAATTTGATTCATTTAGAGTTATCGTCTCATAAAAGTTGTAAAAGTCTCATATAAATTAATTGTCTCACACCAAAACATGATCAACAACTTAGATCATGGATTACATACACTCCAGAAATACACAACAAACATTTCTGGTCTGTTAGTTGTGCGTCTAATAAATAATCAAACAGAAACTTTTGATATTATGGTGTTTCATTACTCACGGTACTTTGACAAGTTTTGTTAAAATTTTGCACTTGTTCAAACTTTTCTCATCACAAAGTCGGAAACCTGCCACTGTTTAACTTTTATGTTTACCTTTCTGGATCATCCTTGACAGACCCTATGACTGTAACAATGTCTCCCGACTTCAGACCTGGCACTTTGCGATATGAGTTGTCTTCCTACAGCAGGTTATCACACTGCATCACTACTTCAGTGAATGCGAGTCAAATTTCCAGATACAAACAGAGAGAGAAAAGTCTATTGTTGGTTTACGGATAGACACGATATGGTCAGCACTTACCAAAGAGCCAACGAATCTAACATCCAGTACAGACACATCTCCATTGACTTTTAGATGATGAGCATCCTGAGCATCACATCGATGATTGTATGTCACATATGGCTCACCATTCACGTACACCTGCAACAGTTGTCAATATATCAAGCACAGGACTAGCTAGTCATGTATACCGGTAATAACTGTCCATAGACTGACATTTGAGTCATCATTAGCAAACACCAGCGACGGCTGTCAAGAAGCTAAATCTCTACAATAATTGTCATCAACATGCATGACAGACATCACTGGATGCTACCAGATGGAAAGCTGTGAGAATTTTAAACGCATGACTATAATATATTTTACATGTATTCTGTCATGGCTAGATGCAGGCTTATGTAGCTTTACATATGTTTACACAATGCTAGATTAACTACAAATGTTATGCATGACAAGCATGTCCCCATCTGCTGCAACACAGTAGCTGCTGCAAATGTCAATAAAGCCCAGCTTACCGAGTAATAGTCATCTTGCACCTGAATGCCGATCTCGTAGACTTTTCCAGTCTCAAATGGGAAACCACCTTCTCTCTCCTCATCTCCGTACTCACCACCTAGTCTTGAATTCCTAACCGTTTCTCCTTCATAGAAACGTGGGTTGAAATGGAGTTGTCTTTCCTCATCAGAAGCATCACACGCCAAGTTGATATCAAACCTTAAATATTAACAAACAATCTAAACAAACACTCCCCAACTAGGCTACTCTGCATTGGATATTGAAATCACCCAGTGGCAACAGTTAAGAAGTGTGGTAAGTAATTGGTTAGTCCCACATATACTGTTTCCGTGCTTCGAATTTGTTTGGAGCTGCTTCCACTCCGATTCGTTGAAACGATAAAATCCAAACGCATTTAATTTCGTTTCTTGCTCATAAAAACGTTCACTGCTGATGAATCCAAATCGATAACACTTGGCTAAGCTCTCCTTATTATAAGCGAAAATTTTTTAGCTCAAGCATATGGATCACTGCTATGAAAACATTCTACTGCTTCTCTTCTCACTACTGTTTTTGCTTGAGTTTTTACCTTTACATAACATTTACATGTCAAGGATGGGTTGTTCGTACGAGGATGATGAAATAATTATATTTTTTAGCGCAACTAGTTAATTACGCAATAATTGGAAAGTAACATGAAGACCTGAAAATGAGTCTACTTTAATAAATTTCACTTTGAGGTATACATCAAGGATCTTGGGAAGATCCATAGTGCAATTCCGAATCATTGAAACAGTCGGGCGCAAGTTCGCCGGCAGCGGGCAACTCCAAACTTATTTGAAGCAAGGAAGCACAGTGATTATGTGGACCGCAGATTATTATGGGAATAAAACTGCTGCAACTTTCCCTCAGAATTCGTTGGTTTCATTCTCCTTTGATTTTATTCTTCTCCGTATTTTTTGAGATGTTAAAACCATGTTTACAATAAAAATAATCTCATTTTTGCCGTCACTGTGAAAACATGAACAATAATATTTATTTATATTTGAAAGCAAAAATACAGATATTTGTTTAATTACTTGGAAATACTTGGTAGGTTTCTGTAGTATTTCGAGTAGGCCTTTAAAAAATGGTTTTCATATCTTGCCTATAAAATGGCACCATACTTTTAATGCACTTTTTATGCTTTAAAGATTACTCTGTTAACTGAAATACATGACAAGTCGTGAGTAGCAAATTCCATAGAGATTTTCTTTGCTCGCATTATTCCAACTACGGCTCACCTGTGAAGGTTGTCACAACTGTCAGTCGTATTTATTCAATTGCACCGACACGCAAGAATTGTCATAAACTATTAGGGTCAAAAAGCAAAAAATCTACACCCGCATAGGGTGTCATGATTTTACGGTCTTGTTGAAACTGCTGCAGCTCACCTGTGAGGGTTGTCATGAACAGCAACAATCACATTAACCCAGGTGCCAGGAATCAGCTCCTGTGGGATGATGCTGTTTTAACGAGCTCCCTAGAAAGCGAACAGAAAACTCCCTGTAGTTCAGACATTCTATTCTCATCAAGTCAGTCACACAGTACTGAATGAGTATGATAGTGCAAGTAACTGTTTACATCAGTAGTTAAAGCTTGAGGAAAATTGTAGCCTTAGTTCCTTCAATGCTTACAGACTGTCAATACTAATAGATACTTACAAAGTATGCTGTGAATTCGACATCGGTAAATTTAGCATCAGCATCTATGTAGATGTGAGAGACGGAACGGATGTCCACTCTATGGTCGTAATTGCAGAAGTGGGCTCCATTAACATAAACCTAAAGGGGACAGTAGATGGAAGTTTACGCACAATATCCCTATGAGCTGATCATCACTGATTCAATGACGCAGTAATCAACAATTTTGAGTCATTCACAAGATAACAACAGTAAAAATCCGCAAGTCAAGAGAGTTTTATTACGCATAAATTTTGATCAAATCCATCATGCTTCCGAAAGATAAAAACAGAACTTGCGGATGATGCATCAAAAAATGCTGTGCCAGCTATTCTATTTTAATTGTTTTCTAAATTTCAGTCATTCTTCTTTTGATTTGAGAGGTTCCGAATGCACCGCTATGGCGTAGAAATCCTTATCTCTTTGGCAAATCATCCACATCCCTAATCTCCATTGAATCACTTATTGCATGGCAACTCAACATGTGCACAACTCCAAATCAACACCATAGAGACAGAGATTCACTGGCTACTAAATGACAACATGCAATGGTATGGTGGAAAGGATTAATAGGCATTCAATGTATCATGCTTTATCTACATATATATCTACAAGAGCAGGAAGTCTGGGGATGAGGTCTAAAGCTATGCAAACCCAACTAAAGCCTGTGGTAGCTAGTGATTGCTCACCACATAGTTCCACACTGTACAGATTATTTGAATCTCAAAGCTAGCCTTAGAGGGAAATGGGAAGTCGGGCCCATCTTTCTCTCCTCCCCATTCACCATCAACCAAGGAGTTCCTTACCACCTCATCCTGACACTGGCGAGGATTGTAGTGGAAAGCGATTGCGCTCACGCCATCTCCCTCCTCCGTCTGGAGGTTGAGGTAAAACTTAACATGATCATAAGACACCTGCCACAAATGCTTTGAAACTTTAGAAAATTAGAAAAAACTTGGTGCTGGCATGCCACTACCCACCATGAACATAAACATAGAACTACTGGCCAACTGATGACTTGAGCTTGACAGCTAAACCGACCTCACCGAGTTCAATTGATCACCAGTCCTTTTTACATGCACTCAGGTAAGTGACCTACTTTTTGGCTACTTGGAAAGTCAATGAATCTATGAGTAGTTTTAGGAGGCACCCTTGTTTGCCTACTGCCTACGCAGCCATTGGTCACGTTGACATTGCAAAGTACTCAGGCTTACATGAGGTACGATGGGTCAACTATAAGGCCTCATTATCATACTTAACAGAACACATACAGTCGTGGGCTAAATGAGAGGATAAGATAAGGCCTATACTGCCCTCTGAAACACCTTTAGACTTGGCTAGCAGCATACAACTTTCCTACACAATCAAACTACTGATTTGGATAGACGACATGCAACAGCTAGTATATATGCACTAGTCCAAGGCTTGTCTAAATATATTAAATGTCTTATCGGATGCTGATCTGGCTTAACATTTAGTGAAGTAATCGCTTTCCAGGAAAAGTCAGTGCATATTAGGAGCAACTAGGAATCAACAGTAATCAAGCTTTGCACCTTTGCCATGTGTGCCAGTTAATCAACCAAGCTTTTTGTTAATGGTTTGAGATGCAAGCAGTACTGCCCATAAGTGAGCTTCAGACCCAAGCTATACGCAGCTAAAATGACAGTAGACACTGACAACTTGCATATATAGAGTGAGTCATGCGTTATACCTGTCTGCTGTGCCCTTCTTTACTTTACCCCGCACTACTACTAGACACTAAGATATAAATACATAGAGAGAACTATCACTAGGTATGTCAGAGAGATAGTGATAACCATAGAAACCAGTGATCATTATATCATTGTATCTAGAATTAGATGAACTGTTAAAATGAAGATCTATAAAAAGTCAAACCTAGAGATGGTAAAAAAACGACCTGGAGATGTTAATCAGCGGTAAATGTACATTTAGGATGAGGACATAGATATATACAGTTGAGATAAAGATAGACAGTAGATTGAGAAATAAATATATCGTAAGAGGATATATAGATGTATGTTAAAACTTCATTTACATAAGCTGGAAGACTGGAAGCGGGGTACAGTAGACTCGATGACCAGCCCACAGTAGTGTGTTGATCTGCATTTATACAGAAAACTATCCTGTACTTTTTCATAGAGTGCAGCGTTACGAAATATGATGACCAACTATGGTTAATGGTAAAATTTATCAGAACAACTACCTACAGCCTTATTTATTATAAACCATATCTGCAGGTAAGTCTGCCAATCTATACTTCCCAGAGACTATGTTTTAGGCCATCACCTTTTGCATCGATGTTTCTTGTATTTGTTATCGAGATTTGGACCTCGGATCGCTCAATCGTTTTGGTTTTATCAGTAACTAAAATGTTCAGGGCTCCAGATAGGTTAGTTGGCTTGTTACTGAACACAATGAATATCAGAGACTATTTTCTATACTTGTACATCAGCTCAATAGCTAGTAAGTAAGGTGACTAGGTACAGTTCTAGTAAATTTAGCTATAAACATAACCTAATGATACACTTATGATTGTAGCTAGTCACAGGTTTCATTATACTTTCTCGATACAGTCAAGTTCGGTTACAAACATTAACTTTACACTAACTTGTTGGACACAGTTATGCTTGATTACCTACAAGACAGCTACCTCAACCTTTCCGATACAGTTAAATTTGATTACATATCCTACACTTACCTCAACTTATAGAGCACTTACCGTAACTTGTTGGCCTTTTATTGTCACCATTTGCAAACATTTTATTTAAAGAATTTGCAAATCTGTTAGACAGAGCATGCTTCTTTCTAGCAGTCTTTTTATCACATCTGACCATGTTGGAGTTGGGAGCTGCTGGTATTCGCTCGTTATCCAATTTCGAAGGCAGCTCTTTTCTTTTCGTTGACTCCATATCTAGTAAAAACATGGACTATTACTAAATACGGTAAGCCATAGTTAGACAACTCCGATACAATGTCATAGTAGCAGCAGACAAACATGACCATTACTAATTAAAGAGAGGAGCACTTGATGCGGATTCAAATGAGAAAATCATACAGCTGACTTATGTTGACAGTCAAGTCGGGAAAAAAATGGGGATGAGCTAGAGACACATATGCTAAAGAACAATCATGCAGTAGATATACAGTTCAACTAGTAATAGATGTACAGTAAAACTAGTGATATATATATATATACAATAAAATTAGTGATAGATATACAGTAGAACTAGTGATAGATATACAGTAGAACTAGTGATAGATATACAGTAGAACTAGTGATAGATATACAGTAGAAGTAATGATAGATATACACTAGAACTAGTGATAGATATACAGTAGAACTAGTGATAGATATACAGTAGAACTAGTGATAGATATACAGTAGAACTAGTGATGGATATACAGTAGAACTAATGATAGATATACACTAGAACTAGTGATAGATATACAGTAGAACTAGTGATAGATATACAGTAGAACTAGTGATAGATATACAGTAGAACTAATGATAGATATACACTAGAACTAGTGATAGATATACAGTAGTACTAGTGCTAGATATACAGTAGAACTAGTGATAGATATACAGTAGAACTAGTGTTAGATATACAGTAGAACTAGTGTTAGATATACAGTACAACTAGTGATAGATGTACAGAACTAGTGATAGATATACAGTAGTACTAGTGAAATATATATATATATATATATATATATATATATATATATATATATATATATATATATATATATATATTTCACTAGTACTACTGTATATCTATCACTAGTTCTGTACATCTATCACTAGTTGTACTGTATATCTATCACTAGTTCTAGTGTATATCTATCATTAGTTCTACTGTATATCCATCACTAGTTCTACTGTATATCTATCACTAGTTCTACTGTATATCTATCACTAGTTCTACTGTATATCTATCACTAGTTCTAGTGTATATCTATCATTGAGTATATATATATATATATATATATATATATATATATATATATATATATATACTCAAAATATGTAGGATGGGAGGCCCCCTAATAAGAGGCCTTCGTATATATAAAAATTATCTAAAATGTGTATAGCAAATTGATAATAGGAGGCGGAACATTTTTGCCTCCTATCAAGGATATACTTTTAAATTCGTTAGAGGTAGTTTTGAACTTGGAGTTGTCTCCTCAAGAATATGTGTCCAAAATTAATGAATTCATAGGTAAAATTTGTACACACTTAAGAGTTAAGTCTCCTTACCCAAAATTTTGCAATAAAATGCACAACTGATGGCTGCCAGCTGAGCTTTTATAGGCAGGTTTTTATCAGGCATGAAATCAAAGTGTTATGTGATGTGAATAATAAACAAACCAATTATGAATTGAATTAGCAAGAAGTTATTTTTTGAATATAAACTTTTAAAACTGATGGTTTGATTTCGATGATTGTGGTCTATCTTTTGAACTTATGTGTAAATTGGCTACTTTTCCTCAATTTAAAAAAACTCATAGCATTTTATTTATTGTACAACAAATATAGTTTGCAAATGTGGATGTTGGCTGACTGGTTATTGTCATGGCACGAAGGGACTGAATGGTAGGTACTAAAATAGCTGGTTTACCTAGCATTTTTATCCAAAAAGTTGTAAATGCATTAAAACCAATTAAAATAGTTTGTATTTTATTACTTCACAACAGTGCTAAAAATAAATAGCAAACAGCAACAAATTTATGCAAACATAGTATGATCATGCAGAACTACGCTAAAAAAATCATATTTTGATATTAATGTTAAGAAATCAACAACATATTGATACTTAATTACAAAAACGATGTAATACCAAATAAATTTAAAAGATATATTCTACAAAAGTAGAGACATCATTATTCAAACACATACAAAGTATTCACAATGTGTTTTTATTATTTTCTATGATTCATCAGTGTCAGTTTATAAAACGTAATATTATTATAATGTTTTTATTTCGTATTGTAAAATGAAGCTATTAAACTATACAGTTATATATCCATGTGCATATACGTATGTACATGTTTATATTTTTAGTGCGCATGTAACAATCGTAGGATATGGAATGTTCAGCAATAAATAGAATGTTAATTTTGACTTCACCCTGACATTCTAAATCACTGCAAGATAATTTAGATGAAAAATAGCAAATTTGATGCTTCTATGGAAGAAATCGTATTTACAGGGGAGATAAATCCTAAAATGTCATTTCTGCCAGATCTCTCATAGAAGTGGAAATGACAGCTACGGCACTTCTTCAGCTTTGAATTATCCATACAATAATTAGTCTAAATCACTGCAGAATTTTCCACTGAAAAACGGTGCCAATGGAAACGCAAGATAAACTGTCTTGGCCCACGGCCTATACGGCATCAAAGTGTTAATTGATTTCATAACAAGTGTTTGGAAAACCATGAACAGGCCATTAGGCATGCCACTAATTAAAAAGCTTACACTGTTCTGGCTACGTTATTACAAACATACTGTAAGAATCGCTTGCAGCTAATTTAGTGATGAAGGCAGCAAAAATTCAGTTATTTTATCTTAGTTCATTGGCTATCATTACAACGATGCATCAATAGTTACAAAGAAAATTTTTTGCTTCTACTAGCATTTTTTATTTATATAATTGTATTGAATAAAACATTGCTGTTTGTCAATAAAATGCTACCTCACCAAGCGGAGAGTGGTTAAGCGAATTACTTCATCTAATGAAGAACAGGTTCAGGCTTTCCTTTTTTACCGGTTTTAATAGGCAAACATCAAACAGAGCAGACAGTAGTCAATAATTTCTATAGTACGCAACACTTTTGTCTGTGCCTCTGAAGCTAGGGGCAGAGATTAAAAAAACTATTTTTATTGGTTTGGCTACTGGTGGCATACAGCTTAAGAGTCGACTACCCTAACACATGCAATAATGAGCTGTCTTCTTTAAGGGTAGAATAATTGTGGATGTAATTATTCTCTGCACTTTATCAACACACATGACCATCCCTCAAAGTACAGCGGACTGCCATGGGTACTAGTAATAACAATACAATGATAATTGTAAAGTATGAAAACCGCAGTCTGTAAAAAAATACATGTTACATACATATACATATTTTAAATAAACTGATAACTAACAATGAATAAGACATGTAAGATAGAATTTAGAAAAATAAACTAGAAGGTGCTATGCTAGATAATGAACACCAAGACTGATGAATGAACTATAACAAATGAAAACAAGCAATCAGACAGTAGGGGACACAAAAGTGGATGACAAAAAGAGGCCTTAAGAAAGAGGCAGAGTGTCTAATAACAGCAGCGCAAGACTAAGCACTGCAAACCAATTCCAGAAATGGTAACTAAGTGCAGGTTGTGTAAGACAAAGGGTGAAACAGCCATATTGTAAACAAGTGCTCAAAGATTGCACAAACTGAATACAACCTCTGACTTGATCAAGTGGCCTCAGCAGATTACTGGAGTATCTGTAAGAAGCATAACATATCACACACAGCATAATGGTATAACCATAGGGTAGAGCCAGTGTCTGAGAATGACAAAGTGAAAGGTTTAGTACTGATCAAAAAAGAAACAACAGATTTTCAGATTAGTTGTATAACTATCCTATGTGATGCCAGAGTAGAAAGAAGAAGGAAATATATAAAGGAGATGTACAAAGTGCAAGATTTGAGCATCGAAGGCTGTAGAATTTTCAACCAAAAGTAATATAATGTATGTAGTGATTGGAGTGATTGATACATTATTCAGCCAGCTTGTGTCATATCTCATTGAGGTCAGTGCTCAACAGTCTTTCAAACAACTCAAAAAACAGTGCTGCTAGGAGCTGGTCAGATTTTAAGGAAGACTATTCAGTAAAATGACTCGTTAAAGTCAAAATCATCAGGCTAAGGCCTTGGCTCACCTCCTACCAGCCACCCGGTTGTGAAGACAGTTTTTAGAATGACACTAATAATATAAATAATAGCAGTGTCTGTCCATATGTCTAAAGCTAGATATAGAGGTTAGGAAAAACATTGCATGGGAAATTGAACTCAAATCTTTGGCTGAGCAGCTGTGCACACTAACAACTAACACTAAAAACGGCTCAGCTTAACCACCTTGCAGCTATGTTGGGCAGTGGGCCAAGGCAGTTTATTCTTGCATCTCCATTGGCACCCCCTTTCAGAGGAAATTTCTGCAGTGATTCAGACTAATTTTGGTATGGATAATTCAAAACTGAACAGTTGCCACAGCTGTCATTCCCAATTCTGAAAGAAATTTGATAAAATTTTATTTTAGGATTTATCACCCCTGTAAATAAGATTCTTTCCATAGAAGCATCAGATTTGCAACTTTTTATAATATTTATTTTGCTGCAATTTAGGATGTCATTGGTGAAGTAAAAATTCATCTTCTATCTACTTTCTAACTTTCTATATCTTACGATTGTTACAACCACATGTAAACTATATACATGTATATACGTATATGTAAATGTAAATGTGTGCATAGTTGTATGGTTTATTAGCTTTGTTTTACACAAAAAATTCAAAACCTCTTTAATTATGTTTTATAACATGAAACTGATGAATCATAGAATATAATAATTGGTGATTATTATTAGCATTATTATTAGTGGTATTATTAACAGCTAATATCAGCAGTCTTACAAAACGAGCTGGGATATTTCAAAATATCGCATATCCTAATTATTTGTTCAATATGTTTAGTTCTTAATCATTTTCCTCACTATCGGCATCTTCTGCTACTCCTGCTACAGTTTTGTTTCAGTGCATGCATGTGTAAAGCTCTGTGTAAGGCAGCTCTGCCATGATACTGGCACATCAGTTCCCTCGGAACCTGGATTTTGACACTCCCATAGAACAGCTTGTAGAATTTCAGGTGGGGCGATAATTCTGGTATGACACTTTACTGCATACTCATCATTTTCCTTACCCAGTATCCACCGATGTAAAGAAGGAAATTGTGCTTTGGCAAGTTGTGTTGTTGACCCTTTCCATATACATGTATGTATAGCTGCTACATAATTGACACAATGCACATGGTTTTCAACGATTGAAAGGAGGGACTGACTGGTTTAGACCTAGACACAAACAGCCGGTCTGTTAGTCAGTTGAAGTCTGTACCATTTTCCTGGGTGCTATCTCCTTGGCCATAGAGTCTGCGTGTGTAGGTCTCACAGAGAGAATAAAGTCGCTTTGAAACTTAAATGATTTCCAGAGTCCTTTCATTACCTGCTGAAGGTCGACTTCTGAAATACTCACTCACCTCACAGTGTTTTCTCATAACAAGCTCAATTTTGCTGTTATTTGTCTCTGATGGCATATGTTCTGTAAATCTAGTAGCGATTGCAGACAACTTGAAGCATACAATATTTGAAACAGACCATTCAGGCTCTTTAAAAGTGTTTTCCAGCTTTCTAGACAGTGACTAGTCAATGTTTATTAAGTTAATTTTTTGAGAGTCATGTATGTGAGCTACACAAATCATGTCAAAGCTCAAACAATGAATGCACTTATCTTGTATGTTATTATTTTTATTATTCATCTGTGTCAGGTAATAAAACATAACTAATCTGTGTCAGGTTATAAAACATAATTATAGTGTTTTGAATATTTTTTGTAAAATAAAGCTATTAAACCATACAATTATTTACATACATGTATGTACATATTCATATATACATGTATATAGTTTACATGTGGGTGTAACAATAGTACGATATGGAATGTTCGAAAATAGATAGAAGATAAATTTCGACTTCACCAATGACATCCTAAATTACAGCAAAATAATTATGATAAAAAGTTGCAAATCTGACGCTTCTATGGAAATAGTTTAATTTACAGGGGAGATAAATCCTAATATACTCTTTTTATCAAATTTATCATAGAAGTGGGAATTGCAGCTGCGGCAACTCTTCAGTTTTGAGCTTTCCATACCAAAATTAGTCTAAATCACGGCAGAAAATGCCACCGAAATGGGGTGCCAAAGGAACATCATTTCTAGAACTGTTTTGCCTGCTCAGCCCATAGCCTATGTGTAATAATTTTACAAATTCAGCGTGCCAGACTGACAGGGTACCAGTTTTTCTGTAATAAGAATTCTGTGCCTCCTTCTGCTCTAAGCCATGGTTGGAGGTTTGGCAAAACCGTTGCGTAATAGGTAAGGTTTCATACTGGGTAAAGATTGAAAAGTTGCAACGAAAAAATTATTTTTCACAAATAAATTGCTGCTTTGATAATTTCCCGAGGTAAAGTTTTTAGAATTCAGCCCGTTCATGAAACATCACTGCCAGAGACAGCTAGAGGAAAAGCACAAGGATAGCGACAGCTGAGAAAATTAGGTTTTCACACTGATCAAGAACAGTCCCAGCAATCTTGTACTATGGGTAGAAAATCAGCAAGGAGATGCAAACAAACATTTGTAAAAAATATTTAAAAGAACTGATCAGTTTACACTCTCATACATTTACAAGTAGAACTGCTTGGAGTTTGTATTTGATGGAGAAAAGGCTAATGAAAAGGCTGTACTAATGAACTACCAATACAATCATCCAGGCACCTTGCTTGTAGCTGTGTATATATGCAGGATAAGACAACTTGTGCTTTGAGGCCACTGATGATGGATAGTCTAAGCTGCCATGATTTTTCACAAGCTTTTTAAAAACGTGTGGTTCTCCTTGCTGTCTGTTACACTTTAATATAACGCTTGCTGTGCTTCCGGAAATGTCAGCAATTATTATACGGTTTAAACAGTAATTAAGATGCTTGTGACATTTGAGTCTCAATTTTAATACATAGTTTATTTGCTTTGATGTCTTAACGGCCTCTTTTCCTGTCAATTTCAAAAATAGTTGGTCAAAAAGTATTGAAGTTTTTCCATCATTTGAAATTTTGTTGGTTGTTTTTGGTGTTCTGACAGACAAGATGTTTTAAGATTAAAATTAACAAAACTCAATTCCAGTTACAATGCTCACACAACAAAAAAGTGCTCAGACCTCTCCAAAAATTACATCCATAGTCATGCTAGTTGTTTATAAAAATAGACATACTGTCACGTTATCAATGGATACTCACGTGTTCATACAGTATTTAAAGGAAAACAGTGGGACTAATTCTAATCAAACTATCTTTATAATATTTGAAACTGGCTATAGCGGTGTATCTAAGGATAGGCTTACATTCTAATTTGCATCTAAACACTCATAAGCAAACACAAATAATATGTACGTCAATAAATATGCATAACACCGCAACTTGGCTGCAATAGCCGATGACATCACTGGAGGAAGAACAGGAAGTGCAACGATTGACATCTTTTTGGAGTAAACATTTTCTTCTGAACTTTATCAATGCAATCACAAATTCTCAATTTTAGTCTTGAAACATCCCTGCAGCCAAATCACATAAAACAACATGCAGAAAGTCAAAAGAAGGAAAATATAGCGATTATATAACGATTTTTAAAACTTTATGCAATGGACAATTTCAAAATATTGGTTTTAAAAGGTTTATAGGAAGTATTTGCCAAATAATGACATCAATATTAGTTGTACGTCCTACTCAATAAATAGTAAGTAAGAGTTGCGACAATTTCGATGATATCAACATTTTAATCTTTTTATGAAAACGCTTTGATAAATATAATTAGCTCGTGTAATACATTAAACTTTTTTAACAGAAAGCTACATTGTAAATCTCACAAAAAGTGATGGTTTTAGACGTCTGAAAATTTTTTGGTTAACTATATCATAACTATTGTGTCACACATGCAAGAGTACACCACATTTCATCCAACGTACATGTATATAAAAAGAATTTTAATCTAATTTTTATTTTAAGAGCTTTTAATCAAAAGCTGTAAAGGTTGACTTGCACAAAAGAAATTCACATTACAGGTGTATAGTATCAAAATATTGACCATGTCTTAGTCTGCTGTGTTGTTGGTGCAAAATATGTGTAAATGTAATTGCAAGCTTTTAAAAGCTCTAAATCGAACAGTTAATCGCCGCCGGTTGGAATCAATTTATTTTACTGACGTAGGCTAGTCAAGCAATTTTGGTTATTGTTTTGACAACTGATGTTCTCACGTGAAATTGAAGGCCAATACAAGGCTCAATATAAAAGTTCTCGTAGCATTAGTTTATGACAAACACTTCGGGTTTTGTCGAGAAACCCATATCAAATATAGATGCTCGCTACTTTACAGTTTTGTTTCGGCTTGGTCTAATCATCTAGTCGTTATCTGATCATGAAACTTGGGGAACTTGAACCATTTTTCGCCTGAGTTTGAGGGCATAGCATATTTAGCTGACTTTAGACTCTTATAAATTCAAGAATATACCAGTGAGAGGTATAGATTCTTTTGTGTTTACACACAATTTGTATATTTACACAAGCAAACGAATGAAAATTTTCAGAAGAATAATGTGGGAGATAACTCCAACCAAAAATGACCAAAAATGCTTTTTTAGCGACTATTCAAAAACAATTATTGCTCCTAACATATAATTTTCTATTGTTTCTGTTATTATTTCTGAATTTCCCCAAGCCTCAGCTATCCAACACTAGTCTCGTCTTCTCTGTAGATGCATCGGGTCAGCGTATAGAAGCCATAAGCCTGCAAGATTAACGTCTTAGTCGAAATACTGCAAAAGTAGAGGTCCAGGTCAACTTGTGGTTTCAACAAAGTCACTCCTTTTTCTCATGTTTACACCAATTCACATATGCAGATTTTATTAAAATCATCTAAAGTTTGTGTTTCATACTGTAAACCGCTTAAAATTGAGTTTCAAATGCCCTCCAAACACCTTTTTAAATCGCCTTAATTAAACGAGATAATCCCGCTTGTCAAGCTTTAACTTGGCTGATTATTATCCTTTCATTATCAAATTTTCTGTATTCTTTTGGTTTGTGATTGTGATAGTAATGAAGCTTGAATTATTTTATTAAAATATATTCCTAAATGTTATCAATTGTTGTAGCTTCAAATGCATATGCTTTGCCTGAGTTGGTAGTAGATGGCGGCGCCACAGCTAATAGAACATGCTCTTGTGGTATCCAGCAGATGTCATCTTGCTGTGGCCATGTAAAATTGTTTGTTGAGCCTTTGCACATGAATCTCACATTAACACAAACGTTCTCTTGATCATAGCCAATTGCCATCCCCATATACCACCGACCATCATATATACAGGCCAGATATTGTCCAGGTTGAGGTGTTAAGGTATTGCTGGTAACATGTGAGTCATCAGTCTTCTCAACTTTGTATCTTTGTAGCATACATTTTTTCAACAAGTGGTGAAAGTTTTCAAACTTCAATGGCTTTCCTACTGAGTGGCTTGAACCAGTGCTGGTCCCGACAACCAATGACTCGTTGTGTTGATTTGAACCTTGGTTCCAAAATCGCTGCTTAATCTGCGGCTTCATCAGTGGGTACATAAAACACCTCCACCCCAGCAATGTTTTCCCTAGCATACTTGTACAGGTGCTCAGTACTGAACATTCTTTCTTTTCTTGACTTAAAGGTTGACCTGCAACAAAATTCACATTACAGTTATTTGGTATCAAAAGATTCACCATGTCTTACTCTGTTGTGGTGTAGGTGCCAAATGTGTGGAAATGTGATTACAAGCTGTTAAAAGCTCAAAAACAAAAAGCCGCCGTAGATTGGAATCTCTTTATTTCTTGGACGTAGACATGATATTTGGTTATTGTCTTGTCACGTGATGTTCTCATGTGAATTGAAAAGCCAATTAAAAGCTCAATATGAAACTTATCGTAGAACTGGTTTATGACAAACACTTCGGGTTTTACCGAAGACACCGTATTAAATATAGATGTTTGCTACTTTACCGTTTTCTTTTGGTTTGGTCTAATCGGCAAGTCGTAATCTGATTATGTGACCCAATACATCACATACAATTTCTGCAGCACTTTTCGGTTACAATCCAAAGCGTACAATCCGGATGACGCATTTTAGATTGTATACATACATTCCAGAGAACGCTCATCAGATTCATTAAAAAAACCTACCTCAAGTGACTCATGTGAATTATTTCAGTGATGGATCTGGCGCCCAATACAAGAATTACAAGAACTTTGCCAACTTACGTTACCATGAGCTTGATTTCAATCTTACAGCATCTTGGAGCTTCTTTGCCATCTCACATGAAAAAGGTGCGTGAGATGGGATTTGCGGGGTGGTCAAGAGACTGGCCACCCGTCACTCCAAGCAGTTAGTTAAGTCAGGAAAAGAAAGACTGCTCAGTGCTAAACCACTGTGCAAGTATGCTAGAGAAAACATTGCTGGGGCGGAGGTGTTTTATGTACTCACTGAAGAAGTCGCAGAACAAGCAGCGAATTAAAAACCAAGGTTCAAGGCAGCACAACGAGTCATTGGTTTTCAGAACCAGCACTGTTTCAAGCCGCTCAGTAGAACAGTCATTGAAGTTTGCAAACTTTCACCACTGGTTGATGAAAAATGTATGCTACAAGAATACAAAGTTGGGAAGACTGATGACTCACATGTTACCAGCAATACCTTAACACCTCAACCTGGTCAATATCTGGCCTGTATATATGATGGTCGATGGTATATGGGGATGGCAATTATCTATGATCGAGAGAACGTTTGTGTTAATGTGAGATTCATGTGCAAAGGCTCAACAAACAATTTCACATGGCCACAGCAAGATGACATCTGCTGGGTACCACAAGAGCATGTTCTATTAGCTGTGGCGCCGCCATCTACCACCAACTCAGGCAAAGCATATGCATTTGAAGCTACAACAATTGATAACATTGAGGAATGTAAGTTAAGAAAATATTTTAGGCTCATTACTATCACAATCACAAACCACAATTACACGGCATATTTGAACTTGATAGAATAATATTCTAATAATCAGCCAAGTTAAAGCTTGACAAGGGGGGATAACCTCATTTGATTGAGGCAAGTTTTAAAGGAGTTTGGAGGGCATTTGAAACTCAATTTTCAGCATTTTACAGGCTGAAACACAACCTTTTGATAGTTTTAATAAAATCTGAATATGCTAATTGGTGTAAAACATGAGAAAAATGTGCGACTGTTGAAACCACAGGTTGACCTTGACCTCTCCTTTTGCAGTAATTCGATGAAGACGTTATTCTTGTATGGCTTCTAGACGCTGACCTGATACATCTACAGAGAAGATGAGACTAGTTTTGGATAGCTGAGGCATGGAGAAATTCAGAAATAATAACAGAAACAAAGGGAAATTATATGATAGGAGGGTTAATTGTTTTTGAATAGTCGCTAAAATAGCATTTTCGTTCATTTTTGGTTGAAGTTATCTCCCCCATTATTTATCCAAAAAATTTCAAACCTATTTGTTTGTGTAAATATAGAGACTTTGTGTAGACACAAAAATCTAGATATTTAACTTGTATATTCTTCAGATCATTTGAGTCTAAATTCAGATACATGTAGATGTGCTATGCCCTCAAACTCGGGCTACAAATGGTCAATGTTCAAATCTTCTTTGCACCTGAACCAATGACCCTAGAATATCAAAATTTAGGATATAAGCGTTTTCAACATGGGCAACAACATATTAAAAAAATCATCAAAATCTGAGACTATGAGTTATTTAGTTAAACTTGGTAAATTATATGCCAAATATATTTTTGCAAAACTTCAATTTTTAAAATAAAGCCAAAACATGTGTGCTTAACTGAAATGGTTGATTTTTAAAGTCTCATTTTTATTTAATGAGTTTCCAACATACTTTTAATTTGTCCATGAATGACATTTGAACAAAGATAGCAACAGGGATTCACACAAACATCTATTAACAAGGGGACAAAAAGATTCTTACTTTTACCATATATCTGAAAAATATTAGGAAAACTTGGAAATGTTTACAATACAATAAATTCTTTATACTTCAAAGTTTAGTATGTCATGACTCAGATTATTTTAGAGTGTTTTTTATCATGACCATGTCTAATAGTTGTTGAGATGAATTGTTGAAAAAACGCAACTAGATGCGAAAATTCAATTATTATCACAATTTTCTTATTACACACGCTGTCTGTTGTCATGTAGCAGCCACAAGTAAAAGGCTTGACCTCAATATTAATTAACTTCTATGGAGCCAGATGCCCTTTTTGAGAACCCGCAAGGTTGGCCTTGGTGTCATGAAAGCAACCAGCATGAAGTTTTGGCCTTCAGTTACCACAGTTCTTAGATGGGTTATTTAAGAGACAGGAGTGGTTTTGAAGTATTTGACGGTGCGATTTATAAGATTTTGAAGCGATGTTGAGGCCTTCACCGTTGGTTTGCACTTTCTTTAAAAACTCCATGTATCAGGAGGGGAGGAGTCTACAAATGCTATTATATAGTTATTTTGATTATACTTCAACATTAGTCATATTGGATGATGTAGCAATGAAAATGTGAGTGAAGCCAAGATTAATTAGTATCATCAGCTTGCATTCAGCTCTGTATTTGGCCAGATCATCAAGCCAGCCCGTAAAACAATGTTACCTAATCAACCTCAGAGCTAACCTTTAGAGCTAATTGTGGTGTACCAATTCATTGCCTATAATTGCTGGGACAGGCACAAATTTCTGTCTGTTACTCCCTTTATTTTTAGCCCTGCCTAATTTAGGTGCAGGTGACCAATGGACTGAGAAATATGGGTCAGAGTGGTCAAGTTTCAGCTGATTGCCGGGGTTTATCCTGTGGGCCTATAAATACACCTATTTATGAAGCAAGACTAACATTAATCGTCACAGTATTGCTACATGTGACAGAGATGTTATTTACGGCTGCTGCAGTCAAAGCAAGGCCAATGTTATTACAGCTGCTTATCTAGTATTTTGCAATATTATCACATACTCGTTAGATACTCATTATGTGGCTCTCAGCCTGAAGGGCCAGTTTGTAAGGCAGAGCTAGTTAAAGAGTGGTAGAACACACATTGGAATAATAAAGCCTGCTCTGAAACACTTACTAGAACCAACATGTACATTCAAACATAAAACATTAAAAATACCTATTTTTGTTACGGTATTATGCTTGCATGCTATATGCTGACCTTAGAGCAAATCAGATGATGCAGTTTACAGAAAGCTGTTTGGAAAATAGAACTGTCTGGGCCCTAGCTTGTATATTATTAATGTTAGCCATTTGGCCTTGCTGCTAGAATTTTTAAGATAACACAATAGCAGTTTAAACAAGCGAGAATAAATAAATGCAGGGTTAAATCCAGATATATATATACACAAATCTCAATGTTTGTCTGTCTGTCATTCATTCACCAAATTATAGCGATAAAGCTTTAGCAATGAGAAAATCGCCTTGCAGTATATTGGACTCATGACATTCAGACCGCAAGTCTACTAACAAGAGTGACTAACCACAAGGCTAAGCTATTCTTATCACTCCCATCACTCTTACCATATACAGTAAACGCTCCTATAACGTAGGCCTATACCTCTTAGAACTAAAGTCTAGACGACATACACTTCTGTAAAGTTTTTGCTTTCGACTACCAAAAAAATTCCATATTACATGCTAAGTCGAGTAAGTTCTCAACTTTGATTTAAACGTTAGTTTATATTGATTGCTTCATATGCAAGAGAGAAGACTATGTGCATATAGCATTATACATATTATGTATATAATTTTTGTAGCAATCTAGTTGGTTGTGACAGATTGTCAGATTTACCGACAAAACAGAGAATAGGGTAATTGTGCAATGTTCATAAATATAAAGGCGATTGATTGGCGCAGGTGTTACAGCGTAAGTCCACCAATGTGAATGTAACGAGTGGGAGTATCATCACTAGTTCTATTTTTTCCTAACCTTGACCTCTGAATACAGATAGGTGATGAGCACGCAGAACAGCTTTTGTAAAATATTTTGTTGTTTTGTTTCCTTGTAGACATAAAATATTTGTTATTAGTTTACCTTTGCAGATTATACATTGCTGTTTAGAAAAATTAGTAAATCGTTGTAAATGAACGTCAAAGATGTACGCTCCCCAAGTTATTGTGGAAGTACTGAAAAATGGTAAAAAACAAATGAAGTTGATCAAAAACAGAGAAAAGTTGTCAATGCACCCTAATATTACTGCAGTTACAGTACACCCCACATATTTAAAAAAATTACGTCAAGTTTTTCCTCTTTGTATGCCCGAAAGGTCAGTTTGGAAAGGTCTTTAAATGGGTTGTGCAATTCACATGTATTTTACTGTTCTTATATTGTACAATCAATATATTGTAAACTTCACAGGAAAAGATTATTTATGCTGCAGGAGCTCGTAATGTAGGCCTACTGTATATTCTTTCAACGATTGGAAAAGCCAAAGTTGCACTTCCTATAGGTAGCTAATTGATATTACCTTTGGTGTTTTTTTTTAATCTAATTTTTACCATTATACATTTTTAGTTAAATACATTATACATTTCTGTTAAAGTATTCATGATGTTTTTCGTCATTAGTTAGTCTTACCTAAGGTATGTTATGGTATGCTATTATAAAGCAATTATGCTGTGGTTTTTGTATCTGTTTTTGCCGTTGATGAGTTATGCTAGTAGCATTGTTTTGCTGGAGTCAGTGAGCTACGTATGCTTTAACAGTAAAGGAGAGTATCACAACAGAGCTGAAGATGAGAGGCATCTAGTGAATTTTAGTAGACCAAGATATATAACTTACATTAGACAACAGATAATTACTTATGCTGATGATATTATAGCCAATTCAGATTTAGATTTTTTTTCATTAAACCGACAAAAATAGCAGCACTGACTCTGATAGTAGTGAAAGTAATATTTTTGTAAGAGTAAGAAATATTGAGGAGGATTGTTTTAGCTTTGTAGTGATTGTACTTTACATCGCTTTATCAATGCACAAAAAAGTTATAAAAACAAACTGAAATATTGTTTCCAAGTCTATTTATAAAAGCCTTTTATGAAATTTTTTTCATATCAAATATTCCAGATTTATAGGTTCATACAATTATTGTTATGAAAATGAAATACAGATCAACTACAAACTATAGGGCTCAGCAAACGTTCAGAGTATGACATAGCAGAACGGTAAAACCTCAGCACATTTGCTAATACGCAATCTAGACAGAAACCGGTAGCCATTCCCAAATTGATTCATTATACCAACTACCTAATTGTATACGTAGAAGTGAAAGCATTAGCTCTTGCTACTATGCTTTTGAAATGCACAAAATGCCATTTATTTGCGTTGCAATTAAGTAGCTTGGCTATCTATCACAAACAACTCAAGAAAACATGTTTTTTCAACTCTTAATGAAGTTGTTGCCATAAAATTTGGCCAATATCTTATAATTGAGTTATATAACATCTATTATAGATGTTATATAACCCAATAATAAGATATTGGCTAAATTTTCTGGTACAATAATAATAATACATTAGTTACTTATTTGGCTTCAGCTGTTAGCCAAACCTAAAAAAACAGCAACCTATATGGGCTAGGGACGCTTATCGGATCCAATCATTAGTATTTACAAGTTTGGATTAAACCAAACAATGTTCTTCTGTTTTTAAGTGTGAGCTGTCATCACAAACTTGGAGAATGATTAAGCTAGGCTCCTTTTTAACTTCTCAACCTTTCATAAGTTTCATTATCTTTTTAGACAGCCGTTGCCTGTTCAATTAGAACTCCTGGCATTCAAACTGTGGTTCATCGTTCAATTCTCAAATAGGCTCCTATGAATGGCCAGATCTACGTCAACCCCTGAAATGTTCTCTTAGCTAATAACTGTTACTTGTTATTGCTATAATAGTTCAAACAGATTGTGTTGGCAGAAGATTGTTCCATCATACAATAGTTTTCGATTATTATTGTGTAAGTTTTATTAGGAGTTGCATAATTTCCAATTAGGGATTTTAAATATTTTTCAATTTGATGAATCCAAACATCTATGTTTAGAATGATTGTGATTAGAAATAATCACTGCCAGAGCAACGAGCTATGGGGATCAGTGAATGTCCAATTTGGCCCAGCAGACCCTCAATTCGAGAGTAATTACGTAATACCTATGGAGTGTCTCCAGCTGGACAAAGGATGAGAGAAATTAACAGCAAATGTCACAGCAAAAGTGTAGCAGTGCCCGGCTTTGATAGAGACACACTAATTAAGGCAACGCCATTTCACTGTCACTCTGAACATTGACGTTCTTACTTACTCCAATGCTTTTAGTAAAAGGCTTTCAATAAATTTTAAACATGTTGTATTTACTCAGATATCATATATACTAAACTGCAAAAAAAAAGATTTAACAAAAGTTTTTACTGCCGCTTAATGTAGCAGTGTTTTTAAACTACTGTCATTGACAATCAGTTAGCCATGATGGAATAAGCATGCCGATAGCTTGTGAACTGTATACTGTTTTAAAGCATTGCAGAAAGCCCTGCAGTCTTAAAATAAATTTCATAGACATACCAGATAGGTGAGCCTTCCAGAAAGCATTTAAAAAGCATTAAAAGGCACCTATATGCTTCAAATATATTTTTTTCTAAAGCATTTTATGCACTATGCAAATATTGTTTTTTAAATTTGTGCTCAAATTCATCCCCGCTTTCATCATTGCCGTTTGAACTAATGATTTGGCAAGTCTCTTGCAGTTATTGTTTTAAAAATATAATGATATATTGTATATAAATATATATATATATATATTATTGTGCACGTGGTAGCGTATAAATTGAAACCATCAAAAATTTACAAATCCTGTAGTGAAGTTTATCTTATCTTGAAATTATCAAAGTGTGGCACTCCTTTGTCTGCGCATGCTAAGGTGAGGCCGGGTTCAGACCTGGAGACAGCTGCGTAATCTCAACTCGTTATGTATCCAACAGCTAGAAAGCAAACAAATTGTGTAGCTGCGTATGGGCATCAAATTAATTTAATTGCACAAATGACGACATTTCTTTCTGTAGGACATAATAGTCGCGCACTCTGAGCTTGTAGTTCATGAGCGATCGCTTGCATAACAGGTACTCTGTCTCACGTGTCTTAGATGCCATATTGGTTCGAACCAGGCGTAAGTAAGGCTGTAAATCTAACTCACTCCATCTCGTTTCATTCAGGCTTTTAGCTTTTAGTTTCTGATTTAGACGAACAAGGATAGGCTAAAACTCTATTTAAGAAATAGGACAGGTAGTGAAGGTAGCAGGTATGTGTGCTTATGCTTTAGCTCTGGCTTACCATGTACTTTGGAGACTACATTATACTAAAGAATTTATGGTTGTCACTCATCCAAAGTAACAAAAAATTAATACTTTTATTAGAAGCCTGAAAGATTGTAGCCTAACATTTATTTCATATTCATGTTTTTAACGCAGTCACTCTGATTTTATATATGTGTTAGTCGTATAACAACTGAAAAGCAGAAATTCAAAGAAGAGAAAGGCTGTTATGAATGCTTAGATATAAAGTTATAGGGAGCAAAAAATATGCAGGTACAAAAACCCACCTGACCGCGCAGGCCAAGACAACATATGTAGTTTTAAAAGCTGAAGATAACTGTAGAAATGTCAAGTGATTTGCAGGAATTGAGAGTCGCTATCCTTGGTAATGTTTCCGTAGATATGAATTACAGAAAAATGTTGTCTTGCTAACTGGTTGCTAGATGCATGCTTTACATTAAAGCTTCAAGGTCGCGAATGATAAGTTTTTCAACTTTTTAAAGATTTCAAGGGATTCAAAAATGTACAGCAACTGTTTCAATAATATGGTTTACAGAAGGATATTTAAGAATTGAATAGTGAAATGGTATATAATTTATATTGTAATATTCATACAAAAATTATTTCCGTACCATATGCTTATCAAAGCTTCCATTGCAAGGCAAAAGTTAGCAGTAGTTCATTTTTCAGTATAGAAATTTAGGACGAAAAATGGATGTAAAATGAGCAACATTGTATAATGCTAGAACTACATGTAGCATCAGCTTTGCTAGCAAGGCTTTCTGAAGGATATTAGATACGCATGACATGAGAAAAATCTTTTACCATGGATGTTTATATTATTGAATGATATTATTAATATTCCCAGTCACAGATATTACTTAAGAGAAAATGACTATTTTGCCATAAGCTTAGCTTTGGAACATTTTTTTGATTGGCTAATCAACCATGATACAGATACATGCAAAATAATTAAGCTCTTTGTATACACATTAATATGCTAGTTAGCAACAAATTTGTGTGTAGCATTAGCAAAATCAATGACTAAAATTTGCTTTATAGTTTTTCAGTGTGCTGCAGGACACTTTTTGTCTCTTGTGAGCTTTAGCTTTCAGAGCCAGACATTACCCAGTTCAAGAACTGAAGGTCATAATCTAGTAGCTAGCATTAATTAAACATCCATTTGTATATAGCTGAGGGTATGGCATTATGTAATAGCATGGTTGGTGGTTGTTTAGTTCAGGCTAATCCCATCGGCCACTGTCAACACCTCGCTGGCACTTGTTACGTGCATTACTAGTGCGTCTTTGTCTATTGGTGCGTTTACACTGGCCGATTTTGTCACCCATTTTGTCGAGCACAGACCAATTTGATGAGTCAGTGTCGGCATCGGTAGGTGTGAGCAGAGAGGTCGGTGGTGGTACTGATTTGAAAGTCAGTGTCGGTGAATCCCAGCAGCTCATCAGCCAATCAGAAGCTAAGAGCCTCCGATTAAATGAGCCTAAGCTTTAATGACAGTTCTAAGTTTATGAAAGGAAAGGGCTAGGTTTAATGAGAGGCTAAGAGACTGTCATTAAACTTTCCCTAGTGCTCTTTCTGATAGTGAGCTTTTATTTAAATTAATTAAAAGTGAATAGCCAGTTGTATG
This sequence comes from Watersipora subatra, assembly GCF_963576615.1. Classification (NCBI taxonomy): domain Eukaryota; kingdom Metazoa; phylum Bryozoa; class Gymnolaemata; order Cheilostomatida; family Watersiporidae; genus Watersipora; species Watersipora subatra. The sequence goes on from NC_088715.1 coordinate 1,341,928, forward strand.
ACTACTACTAGTACTACTACTAGTTTTACTACATGTACTACTTTAACCCTTTAGCGACGGTCGGCTTACGGCTTGGAAAGTACCAGCGGACGGGGGCAATTACTAGGGCGATTTGACCCTTCGACATGACTGCATAAGAACTGCAGTAACTTACATCACAACTGCGGTAGTGACATAAATCAATATGCATGAGAAAGCTGAGAAATTATTCTACAAGCTCATTGTTTTTGCATGCAATTAGCTTGCAAATGCTTTCCAGCAAACGTGTCAATTTTTTGAAGAGATGATTTTTTTTATTTTCATGTGCCAACTTCCATTGCATTTTCCAAATTGATACGAATAATCGACAATGTTGTACAAATACTATTTGCAAGGATTCATAGGTTCACAACAGTTTGCAAAAAAATTGGTCGTCTAAGGGCTTTGAAAGTAAAGTTATGAGCTCCGATACATTGCGGGAGCGCCCCTCGAAATTCTCAGTGCGTGACCTATAAGACAAGCAAAAATTGAAGGCCTGACATGGCCGCCTAAAAATCGCAATAACTTGCATGCAAATTGACATGGAGCTATAAATTAATATGCATTGGACAACTTAGAAATTTTTCAACAGGCAGCCAATAATTTCCTAGAAATAGTCTGTGATTATTTTTGACAAATTATTAATTTGTCCAAGTTTTCACTTCTTTTTCCATAAAATATCGATAACAAATACATTTTTAAAAGCAAGAACTCTGTGAAAATGATTTATAATAAGCATCTGCACAGTGTCATATGTTTGCAAGAGTTTGCAAAACAAAAAAAAATTGTTTAAGTGCATTAAAAGTAGAATTAGGAGCTTCGGTGCATTGCGGGTGAAGACCTTCAAAATGCTCATGACGCCGTGTCGATAACCCTGCAACAGTCGCCTGACAAGGCAGCTCAAACCTTGCTAAAACTCTCGTGCAATTTGGCATGAAGCTGCAAATGAATATGCATCTGAAAGCTGAGATATTTTTCTACAGACTGAGGTTGTTTCCTCCAGACAGCTTGTGAAAACTTAGCATCTTGAGATCTATATGTTTGCAGTTATGATTTTTTTGCATTCAAATTATTATTATGTATTTCTTGAAGCTGTATATGTATCAATTTTGCATATCAACTCATTGCACAGACTCATATGCGCTGCAGCAAAGATTAACTGTTTGTGTACAAGAAGAATGGAGTGATGGGCCTGTATTCACACATTTGGTGAGGCAGCAACAGACAAGAAGCAACATTTATTATGAACAGACACAGCAAATCATGGAGAAATCAATCTGCTACATTGCAGAATATGTGAACTGAACTTTTTTGATTAGTTGGCTGCCCTGAAAAGGGCAATGGACAACAAATACAACATATCAATGCAATGCAGAACAAATACAACATATCAATGCAATGCAGAACAAATACAATAGACTAGATGTCATTTCAGCAAATGTATGTACAAAAGCTAAAAATACAAAGCAATGAAACAGTTGCCAAAACTAAATAAATTACAATTTGTAAAGAAATTTATCTAGCATGGTAAGAAATAAAACATGACTCGCACAAAGATACTCCACATGCTAGGCATCTAAATTTAGTTTCGCTTCGTTTACGGGTGCCGTCATCATTTCGCCTTGAGCAGCACTTACAAACTCTATATTTTGGTTTTCTATTTTTTCTGGACTATTTAGCACTAGTCGATGAAGGGAAGAAGTTGAAGCGCAGGAACTAGTGTATTTGCGGCAAGATCCAGTGTATTCAAATATCTGTTCAATTAATTTATTTCGAAACTCTAGGTCAGTTATTTTACAGCCGCTATGTACTCTATAAACTATGACTGCATTATACACACAAATATCTAATAAGTGAAAAAATAATTTTTTGTACCATTTCATGGTTTTACGCGCAGCGTTATAATAATGCAAGTTTTGATCTGATTTGTCAACTCCCCCCATGTATTTGTTGTAATCCAAAATAGCAGCTGGTTTGCAAATTTTACCCCCTTTATAATTTACTTTGCCTGTATCTACGACTTCCAAGTTTTTATGCATAGTTGAAATTACACAAATAAATTTTTTATCTCTCCAACAGCCAACCATACTAGCACCATTAGAAAAACTCGTTGTTTCACCTTTTTTAATAGTTTTTCCATTACACAATTTTAAATCTTTAGGAACACCTTTTCTATTTGGACGCAGAGTTCCGCAAACATGAGTGTTATTTTTTATAAGTTCAGCAGCTAACTCTGGCGAATTATAATAATTGTCCATATATAAGCAACGACCTGTATTCAGCAATCCATTAATTAATTTCATTACTATATTGTGGGTGACTCCTCTGTCGGTACCTTCAGCTTGCTCTCGCTCATCACCTATGTACACAGACAGCTTGTGCACGTAGCCAGAGACAGCATCGCAGAGAGCAAATATCTTAATTCCAAATCTGGATCTTTTAGATGGAATATACTGTTTGAAGCTAAGCCGTCCTTTCCAAGCCAGCAAGCTTTCATCTAAAGATATAAATTTACCTGGCAGTAAAACAGAAGATAACCGCTCACATATCATGGATAACACATTGCCTAGCTTGAACAATTTATTGCCAGCAGGGTTTTCCGAGTTGTCAGTGAAATGAAACAGTTTAAAATCGTTAAAAACCTGTCTCTTGAAATTATTTTCCCAAATATTGACGTAGATAAATGGGGACGGGTAGACCAGTAAGATTTTAGAGTAGGCTTTTTGACAATACCCATGAGCACAACTAAACCAAAAAGTCGCCAAATATCTTTGTCATCGACAGGCTCCCAGGCATCGCAATGTTTTTGAAGGCCATATCTATTTGTTTCGTTAACTATTACATTCATGATTGCCGATGTGATAAAAAGTTTTAAATAATCAAGAATACTTATCTGTCCAGGAATTCAACTTTTTACCCCTGCCAAGCTTTCATCAAAATGCAGATCTTTGGGTTTTAAGTCGGCTCCTCTTTGAAAGCCGTAAATACTCCCTGTTTCATCGCCGGCCGTTTCCCTATCATTTTCGCTATCAGATTCACTCTGTTGATCTTCTATTTCACATGCATCGTCTTCCCCACTTTCTTCTGACCTGATATCCTCTTTCTCACTTTCGAACCAGTTGATGTCTTCATCTAAACATACTTTTTTGGCCTAGCTGGAGCAATCGTGTCCGTCCATGTTGACTAGCTTTCCAAAAAGGAAGAGCAATTTTTTGCAGCATGTTCTTTTTGCACATGCGTATTAGGGATTACTTTTCAGTCTCAAAACATTACTACAAAACCTACTGAAATTGATGAAATAATTAATTTTATTTTTAAACGCTATTTTCTTAAAAAATAAAATATTTTAAAAAAGGTCTATCGTAGACTGATTTCAAACAGGCTTTCACGTGATTCGTCCAGTTAAAGGAATTTGCCGGCCTTTACTTGGTACGATCTAAATTATTTCATACAGAAATAAATTGAGTGTGATTTTATTCAAGGTTTTATTAGCGAAGGAAATTTACTAGCCGAGGAGCGTACGGCCATTTGCTCTGTCTACTAAGTGAGCGTTCCTCCCTTATATACAGTAAAATTGCCCGTTCCGGCTAACGGGACCGAGTAGGAACACCAGGTAACAATGTTTAAATGGCCAATAATTAGGCCCGCTAGTGCATTGATATGACAACATAAATGACGACAATCGATAGCCTAACGAGTAACAAGGCTATAATAAAAAGGAAAACACATATAATAAAATATTTATAGACATAAAATATATACAAACATATAATTACATATAATACAGACTGTCAGATCTCCCGCAGCCGATCCTGCCATCAACAAAATCTAATCGTCATCGGAAGATTGCATTCGGCATTCAGTAGTTGCTTCTAGCGGTAGTAGTAGGAGCAGTAGTAATAGTGTAGTACTAGTATATAATTTTCCACATCAAAGCGCTTGGATTTTTATGTGTACTCGTCTTTGTGTGGTTGGGTGAAGGTCAGAACGGCGAAGCGCTGTGATTGGCTGTTGGTACCGAAAAAAATAGTTTGATCGTTGCAATGTAAAGGGGAGTCGGTGTCGGCACCCATACGTGAAATGTCTGAGGTACCGGTCTGAGGGTATTGGCACCTAATCGGAGTCGGTCCTGGCCAGTGTAAACGCACCATAACTTGTGATGTACTGTCTAACTGGTCTTGGTCAACATGAATGCATGCTCACCATCAATTGTCTTTTTTCCTGTAGATTCTGCAATCGTGTTTCGTAATGATGCTATGATGCCTGACTTGCTTTTGGTTGCAGGTATGTACTGACAAGATAAAACAGTGTGGCTCTTTTTTCAATTTTATTTTCAGAGTTTAATTATATGATCTATAATTTTGATAACAACTGTGACTTAGTCTTTAGCTGAACGCCCTCTTTTCTTGTTATTTTGTTACTGTTACTCATGCCAACAAGAAATTTAAAAATCATATTGTTTTAACTAATTATAATAGGAAGGGGTGGAGTACTATTTAAGATAGCTTTTTCTGTAGACCCACATAACAAAAATCATAATTAGCAATCAATATAGCTCTAGGTCATTACATTAAAATTAACATTTTTGTGGTTTAGTGTCATGCTTAGCCTCTGAACATTGATTTCAATGTTTTCCAATGTTTCTAACTTGAAAGTTTTTAACTCTTGAGATTACACCATACTGACCCTCTTATAAAGCTTAACCCCGTTTATAACAAATATGATTTCATCTAGTCCTCAATAGCCTAGCCGACTAACCTTACCCACACTGTGTAGTACTGTCCTGATTGTATTGTGGTTGATTTTTGTTAGTACAAAGTAGGGTTTGGCACTAGCAGTGAAACTCACTGAAAATTCATGGGGTTATCTTCTCTCAAATCTTGGAATTAGAAAGTTTGAGTATTTTTATGTTGTTGGCTAGAATTTAGACTGCTGTGTGTGAGATTTGGCGCATGAATTATTTGAACAGAATGGATTAATGCTGGGTTTACTGGGACTGAAAAATGTGTGATATTCAACAACCAGGCTTGCTATGAACTAATGCAACTATGAAAATAATTATAATTGCATTTCAATATTATGATGACTAAGCTGGTGTCTTGTAATAATTTAGGTTGTACACATAAAACACCATAGATATAGCATGTTTCAGTCAGTTCTACTAGTACAATTAAATATGACATGGAGTCGTGTAGTGTTTTTATAATTTTAGTCTCCATTCTTCTTATTTGAGATTCTGACGCTTGTCGCCAATGTTTTTGTAGTTCTACCTGCAAAATGATAAAAAGTTATTTTCACCTGTAAAATTACAAGTTAGGCATATATATTGAACAATACTTAAATTGTTCCATATACTCGAAGAAGAGATAGAGATAAGGTTTGAGTGATCAAAAAAGATATGTGTATGCAGGGACAAGAACACTCCAGATAACCTAATCGCAAACCAAGAAAACCTCTGTAGTCATAAAAGCCGAAGAAACTGTAGAAATGTCAAGCAATTACCAGTAGTCAAGATTTGCTATAATTCATAATGCTTTGGTAGATATGAATTACTAAATAATTTTTCAGCAAGCTTAGCTTTTGAACCATGATACAGATACATGCAAAATAATTAAGCTCTCTGTATACACATTAATATGCTAGTTAGCAACAAATTTGTGTGTAGCATTAGCAAAATCAATGACTAAATTTGCTTGATAGTTCTCCAATGTGATGTGGGACACCTTTTGTATCTTGCGAGCTTTAGCTTTCAGAGCCAGACATTACCCAGTTCAAGAACTGAAGGTCATAATCTAGTAGCTAGCATTAATTAAACATCCATTTGTGTATAGCTGAGTGTATGGCATTATGTAATAGCGTGGCTGGTGATTGTTTAGTTCAGAGAAATGGCTAATTCCATCAGCCACTGTCAATACCTCGCTGGCACTTGTTACGTGCGTTACTCGTGCGTTACTTGTGGGTCTTTGTCTAACTTGTGTTGTAGTGTCTAACTTGTCTTGGTCAACAAGAATGCATGCTAATCATCAATTGCCTTTTTTTCCTGTAGATTCTGCAATTGTGTTTCGTAATGGTGCTATGATGCCCGACTTGCTTTTGTTGCAGGTATGTACTGACAAGATAAAACAATCTGTCTCTTTTTTCAATTTTGTTTTTCAGTGTTCAATTATATGGTCTATAATTTTGACAACAACTGCGACTTAGTCTTTAGCTGAACGCCTTTTTTTCATGTTATTTTTTTACTGTTATTCATGCCAACAAAAAATTTAAAAATCATGTTGTTTTAAATAATTATAATAGGAGCCAATGGAATACTATTTAAAATAGCCTTTCTTTGTAGGCCCACATAACAAAGATCATAATTAGCAATTGATTAAGCTCTGGTCATGACATTAAAATGAACATTTTTGTGGTTTAGTGTCATGCTTAGCCTCTGAACATTGATTTCAATGTTTTCCAATGTTTCTAACTTGAAAGTTTTGAACTCTTGAGATTACACCATACTGACCCTCTTATAAAGCTAAACCCTGTATATAACAATTATGATTTCATCTAGTTTTCAATAGCCTAGCCGACTAACCTTACCCATACTGTGTAGTACTGTTCTCATGGTATTGTGGTTGACTTTTGTTAGTACAAAGTAGTATTATACTCTCTGGAAATGCGGGAATTATCTTCTCTCAAATCTTGATATTTAAAAGTTTGAGTATTTTTATCTTGTTGGCTAGAATTTTGACTGCTGAGTTTGAGATTTGGCACAAGGACTCTTTGAGCAGAATGTATAAGTGCTGGGTTTACTCCACTTGAAAGATGTGCAATATTCAGCAACTATGCTTGCTATGGACTAATGAAACTCGGGAAATAATTGTAGTTGCATTTAAATATCATGCTGACTATGCTGGTGTCATGTATTAAGTTAGGTTTTACAAAAAAAAACACCGGAGATGTAGCATGTTTCAGTCAGTTCAAATTGTTCAATTAAAATGACATAGAATGGTGTAGTGTTTTTATAATTTTAGTCTCCAATCTTCTGATTTGATATTATCACGCTTGTTGTCAATGTTTTTGTAGTTGTACCTGCAAGACAAAAGAAAATTATTTTTCATTTGTTTTTAAAATTTAGGTATAAGGAACAATACCAATCAAAACAGTAAATAATGCAGTATCTCATCAATGTTTGCCCTCTGAACCCTCACAGCTGGTATTACGGAATCGCGTAGGCTGTGGCAGAAACCTTAACGGCGGAATACAGGCTTCCACATGGTTCTGTTTACAAAATATGTTTTTAAGCAACAGCAAAAACTAATCAAATTAATTCTTTCGCAGGATGTTAGATCCTAAATTTCACTTCCACTAAATTTCAATTTCACTAAATCTACTTCCTACATTATAATAACACATTTTATTAGAATGGTATCGCGAAACAATCAATACGACTCATTCGTTGGTAGGTCATAAATGACTGTGATACAAATGTAGAATTTTATGATAATAAATATAAATTTCCAGTATATTTTGAGTCATGAAAGTATGATGAGTGTGCTATGGATGAATATTATCTGTAAATGTTTAATGAGTGTTTAAAATCGTGCGAACTTTTATAGTTTTAGCCCGAATAATGGTGACATACTGTTTTTTTCTGTTTGATGACATCTGCTGTAGGTTGTCCGACTTTTTGTACTGATGTTGCACCAAATATCATTGCATTGTTAGCACGTTCAGATATATTTGGTAAAAATTTAATAACTTCGGATTGCTGGACATATTGTCTAGGTTTACTGACACGCATTGATTAGATCGAGCAAGGATCAACGGGTTAAAACTCGGTTTTGTATCATGGATTTTTACAAGTTTGTATTTATATTTCACAACTATGATATTATCTTACATGTATTTACATAGCATTGTCTAATTTATTTGAAAATTATAGAGCTTTAACTAGCAAATGTGGTTGCTGTCTAATGACACAGGCTTGGGTAATATTTCATACCAAGGGTTAGTACAAAGCCATTTGCATAGTTATTCATCCATAACATCTGTGTATTGCTTTTCATTTGACCAGCACTTTTATGTATTTCTATATCGAATTCATTGACATACAAACCGGTGGTGACTCACGGTTCCTTCATCTATATAGGCCTGGGCGGTCATCAAGGTCCTCTTCCTTGTATTGTCTTCCGGAAGATTTTGGTGATGAGTAGATCATAAATGTCAGTTGAACGGTTCTTCCCTGTCATTAGACACGTACCCAACCTAATTTTAAACAGCTGGTAAGTCATCATTGACTACTTGACTTGATGGGCTTTGTACTTAATGACCTCCCATATACTTTCAACACATTAGTCCTAACTTATAATAAACTTTCATGGGTAGCAAAATCGTAAATGATACAGAATTTGAAGCGAACACGAGTCAATACACAAACCGGCTATAGGAAATCAATTGATTCTTCCGAAGATTGTGTCAGTCTACCCCAAACCTTCAAAATAAATATATTGATATACAGTCAAACATGGATAACTCGAACTTCACGGGACCGAACCAAAGTGTTCGAATTATCAGAGCGTTCAAGTTATCAGAGCACTGTCACAAGTCCATGTATTTACTTATTTATTAGTAGATACATGTACATATACAAACTATAATATAAATCAAAAGCACAAATGGCTTGTTTCGAATTAAATGCTTCTAATGTAAAGTTTAAAACGTTTTTATCAAAAAGTATAGAGATTTTTCTATCACTTGAGATTGGTTCATTGTTTGAGGTGATGTTATTGCCAGGACGTTTTTTTAGATTGACATTGGCAAAACTTGATCGTTGTTGAAATGCTCAAAAGAAAAGACATTTTTTCTTTTGGGGTTTACCCACGATCAATTTTGCCATTTTTTCTTGAAGTTTATGCAAAGATTACCTTACTTTACCTGGGATTCGTTAAGAGCAACACTCCGAGGCAGTTCAATTAGAAGTTTCACGAGGTTTTACGTTCATTCTATATCACTCACGCTTTTTTAATAGATACTTATTGAATGTATACACATATTCTGTGTTTAGGTCAAACGATGAATAGTGTTTTGTAGCTAGGACAACGTATACGTTTAATTACAACAATCTTTAGGACGTTTTAAACATTCAATATTCCAACGTTGATTCAACATGGAATCAACGTCGGAAAACTATTCATCACGGGCTAGCTGGGTTACGCCACGCACTCAAGGATTTTCGCCACGCACATACCAAACAAAAAAAATATGCGATTTTTGTTTTGTCTGTGCGGGGCGAAAATCCTTGCAAGCGTGACCCGGCTAGCCGGTGCTATAGCAGTATAAATCAAATTTCACCAAACCTTTAGAAAAGTCGTTGACAAAAATATTTTGCCGATGGTGGTAATAACGACGATTATGAATTACGAAAGATGAGGTTTAGCTCTATGGCTTTGAATAAAGTGATTTTCTAAAGCGATAACAACCGTTTCGGTAGCCGTTGGGCAAAAAAAACAGCTCGAATTAACAGTGTTGTGTTCGAGTTGTATATAGCAATTTATCATTACGTAGGAACGGACCAAAGAAACCGTTCGAATTAACCATGTGTTCGAGCTATCCGTGGGCGAGTTATCCATGTTTGACTGTATATATATATATATATATATAACAATAGCCAATGAATAGATTTAAGAATTCAAGCAATTAATGTTTACACAAATTCTGTACCATTCACTATCTCGCTACCCACTTTCGCCTTCAAATTCTAGAAAATTAGAGATGCGAACTTGCAAGGTGGTTTTTGATGTATCACTAAATGCCCAAGGATGCGAGAGGCCAGTTATGGAAACTACATCACTTGGTTTTCCCGTCAGGTCTGCTTCAAATTTGTTTTAAAAAGATTGGCTGAAAATGAGAGTATAAGCAAATCGAAAAGTTTGAAGCCAAGAAGAGATGATTTAAAAATGAAAATGAAGAAAAAATAGAATTAGCTCTAATATAAGATCAGAGCGTTTTTTTTAAGTATGTTTTATTAAGCTGGATTCAGTTATATTAAATTTATACTTTAAGTTTGTTTATGCGATTTCACAAAAGTGTAGAGTACCAAACGTGTTGCATCAAGTCTCTCTCACACCGTCATTAGTGCTATGACTCTCTGAAAGGTAAGAAATCCATACTGTATGCTACTGTATGGACTGCTGCATACTGCCGCTACTCAAAATTATGTTGTACATAATACTGCTACATTTTAATGCAGACCATAACCTTTACATAGGTATTTGTAACCTTGGGGGCATGGGTATAGAGCATGAATAGATAAAATCATGTATTTTTTCATTGTAATATCTCTTATTGGTAGTTTTTTAGAGGATGGCAACACAATAATTTATCTTTAGTTAATTTATATAAAAAACATTTTTCGAGATAGGACTTTAAGAAAATTAACTTGCGAGCTTTTGTCCCAGAATGCATTTTGCTCTCATATCAGACATGACTGTACAGGAGGCGCTCCTAAAATAGGATGATCAGTTCCAGGAACGTTTACATGATAAGGATTTTTCATTATAAGAATGTTTACATACATGTAAATTGTCTAAACCATTTCAGGACCTTTCCAAACTCGCTCATGTGAGAATCTGACTTAAATTCTTTTGAATGTATTGGCGGTGCCTTAACTGTATTATTGGTTTTCATCGACAACTTTTCATGATCAACCTCATTGGTTTAATAGACCATGATTGTGGTAATTTGACAATAACTTGATGAAGAGTGCATAGTATTGACGCGGCAGCAACTTACAACAATTGATAAGAAAAAATAGTTTCACTATAAAAAAGCGGTAGTACCTTTTCGTCATCTATTCGTCCTTAAGAGCTCAAGATTGCAACTCCAACTCGTGACATTCAGATGCACCGACCAATAGCCTTAAGGTATTTATCAACAATTGCACTGCTATATGTACCTATTCTCTGTTCCGTTGTCACTTTGGAAAAATTATCACAAGAGTCAGAATGTCATGGAAATTGTATGTATTATATGTATAATGCTTTATGTACAGTGTTGGGAAAAAATCTTTGTCTGCCTGTTTAAGTAAGTGTAGCACTGCAATAAATTCATCATAATTTGGAAATATTTTGCACTGCATACATAAAACCCTGTATCAAAACCATCCTAATGAGCTGAAGAATAGAAATAACTAGATTTTAAAATTGCCAAATATCTTCAATTGTATCAACCGCTGCCTACTCATTCCCACTACATACCAGAAAATGTCATCGCAAATATTGTTATTATCTCTTCTTTAATTATTTTCTAAATTGAAAATAACAGTCTTGTACTGTTATGGGCCCAGAAAAAAGCCATTGGGGTTGTTTTGCATTTTAATATTTTATCTGGTAGCCTTTGCAGACTATACCCATTCTGCAGCCTTAGGCATGCTGTGAACAAGCCTCACGAGCGCTTGAGTGTTCATAATCTGAAACCAGCAATCATGTTGGACAGCTGGTTTTTTCAAACGCCTTGATCGTGGTAGATCTTTGGTGGTTTGATGCTGCATTCATTTTTTTACCACTTAATTTTCTTTAGATTGAAATACTCTAAGCTTCTTCGCTATTTTTCTATTGCTCAGATTGCCCATCGTATGCAGGTGAATAATGAGGTCGTTGACACATTTCTTATCCATGGTTGATGTTGACGCTGGTATGAATTCTGGGATCTCTAGCTGTTCCTCTTTTAACAAGCAAAACTGTAAACCTTTGCTGCACATGCTGTCCAACAGGATCTCTATTGTTGTGATAATATTCCACTTGAAAATTAATAATGTCATATTGCGTTTGAAAATGAGTTAATAAGCACTGATTCACATTGATTGGCCTAAAATTGATTATTGATCCCTGATTAACCCTAATTTTATTACTGATGGTGTCAACAAGATCTAATGTTAATTTACTTTTAAATGATGCATGGTTTGTCAGAGTTCAATCCCTCTACATGACTACTACAACAAATTTACCTAAAATGGGCAGTGAGGTTTGAGGTGGACAAAGACTTTCTGACACCACTGTATGTCGCTTTCTTTTCTCGCAGGTGTGGCGAGACAGACTAACACTCAAATCGAACTTTAGAACTCGCCCGATGATACACTTTAAGTTATGGAGTTTTTTACGCGGTACGAAGCAAAAACTTTACAAAATTGCCTGACTTTTTCTAGAATTTATGCTATAGGAGATATAGGTATACGTTATAGGAGCATCTACTTTACTCTAAAAGACCATGTGAGTTTGTGATGTACAAATATCATGTTTAAAGTGTGCAATAGCTCCCATGTAGGATACTTTTGCTCCCTCATCACTAATTGAACTCTGTTCCAAATTTTGGTCAGGTTACCACGTTTTGTCGCATTGTCTCAGCATTTATGCTATATTTTTTGTAGACAAATAAAGTTTATTGTGTATTATCTAATTTTTATCACTTTTAGCCTTGCTTGTCCTCTAGCGCAAAGTTGACCTATTGCTCTTAGATGTGACTCTGGCATTTATGGGATAAAAGTGCAAGCTGAGTTATCAATAAAGATTTTGACAGAACTGTTCACGAAGTGAGTGTGGGAGTGCTTTAATTTCAGTTCAATGCTGTAGTTTATCCCATTTTCTTTCCACCTAACGTGGAATGTTTGATTAGCACAATATTTTAGGCAGTTTGAGGCAGCTTGTTTTTGGGACAATGTTTAATTATGACTGCTGATGTACTGGCGGTTAAGACATTTGAAAAGCTGATAATGGTGTTTTTATAAAACCCCGACAATAAATGCGGAGTAATGTTTTGCTTTGTAGCATATTTGACTCAATAGAACAAGTGTTATCGCTGAAGCATTCTCTTAAGGTGAAAACAAATTAGGCGATAATTAGAGCGATATTGCGCTGTGTGGTGCTAATCTGCATTATAATTCACTCAGCGTGTTCATGCAGAGCGTGTTCATGCAGAGCGATAAAGCTAGAATTTCTCTACACAACTTTGTTGCTAACGAGATGCATTTCGATTGGTCAGTTTTTACCAGAATGTAATTTTACGGCGGGTAATTATTTCTTACCGATGTTCAACAACGTACAGCAGCACCAATTTTCTATTTTGTTACGATTGAAACTTCTTCAGAACGAACACTCAATTGTTCATGAATTTAATAATAGCACTCCCAGTTCTGTCCATCATATCAAACAAAATTTAAAAAAATCTGAGTTGAAAACCAATATCTGGAGTCAATCGTTGCGTCGGTTGACCATCTTGAGAATGGTAAATATTTAATATATTAAATATGAAAAACCACTACAAAATAAAATATGTACAAAAAATTGTAAAAACAATACAGTTAAAAATACAAGAATCGTTTTTCTTTTGTCTTCTTGTAGTGTAGGCAGTGTACACTCTTTGAAAGGGAGATAGGTTTAATAACAAATGTGGAGGTTGTTTATGTTGTAGCCTAGACGACATATTGACTGGCCTAAATTTATTAACAACTCCGAAAAAACTGATGATACAGATTTTTATTGGCAGTTTGTGAGCGTGCCCATTATATCATTTGCTAGTAAATCGCTCAAGTGTGTTTATGCACGCAACAGCGATATCTCCGCCCTCCTCATGACGCTTGCAATAAAATCGCCTAGTGTGTTTGGACCTTAAAAGCTCCTTGCTATATTTTCACAAAAGGCGATTATACCTAAACCTATACCTATACTGAGAAGGTAACTTACCTCCTCAAATAGAGGTGGCGTTCATTAAAAAGATGGCGCCCGATTTTCAAAGCAATCTCCTGATGTGGTCCCAAATAGCGGTGCCAATCAAATCAAAGTGCATTCAAATATAGGTTTAACGGTAGCTCACTTTCAACATTTCTCCCAATACCAAATTGAAGGTGGTCAGAGACTTTGTGCATAAGGTCCTCATCAACTTATTTTTTTATACAATGTTAAAAACTTTGTGCTTTTGTAGAAGTTGTTTAATCTGGAGAACGAAGATGAGCTCACCACGCAGAACTATTGTTCTTTAATCATGTTCTCACAGAACTAATCATATTGGCCTACAAGTGTTTTGAAAAACTGAAGAGTAAGTTGACGAGTCCTCTACTTTTTGTAATCCTAATCTTCTGATAATTAAATTGGGCTTTGATGACTAAAGTGAGCTCTGGAGACTGCAGTCATTACATTGGGTAGTTGGCTACACTACAATACTATAGCACTGACAATCCGCAAAAATAGTAAAACAATAGTTATGAAGCAAAATAACCATGTATGGAGTGGCATGTACAATTGATATTTAAATTGTACAAATACACTATCAAAGTATTAAAATATTAACCATTTTTTAAAGATTGAATGTATTTCTTATTGAGTGTAGCCTGGGTTTTCCGAATGGAAAAAGTCTAAAACACAATCAGATTTTGGTCTAGTCCGTTAACTGAGTGCGTACAACAGGCTGCGCTGTGCAGCTCAGCACAATGTACGCTTATAACCAAGAGCAATGCGCTAAAAAATCTTTGTACAAAACATTTCTTATTAATGAGTAGGCAATTAGTTAGCCGGTCATATGTGTACCAAATAGGAAAAAACCAATCGCCATCATGCATCTAACTAATAGAAAACATGTTAACAGCCAACAGCGACCAAAGTTTTTTGAGAATCATTATTTTTGTTTTTACAGTTTAATATTGCAATAAAAAGCTGTGTTAGACCTTCACAGCTACCAATGTTTTAGAAATGGGCAATAAATAAACCTTTGGAAAATGGACTACTGATTGCTACCTATTGTATCAGCAAAAGAGGATGAGAACCTGACCAAGCTCATACTGCAACACACTTTTTAGATTTTTTGTCGGTAACATTAGGCGTAAAACCTTCTGCTGATTAATGTGTATGTTAAAAAACTCTGATAGGCGGTGTGGTTCATAAATAGGGTCATCTTAATCTGAGGGCACACTTCATTGGTGAAAATTAGGTCTCTAATAAGAGCCATCACATGTAGGACAAATTAATGTACCAAAGTCTGTTCTATTCTAATAAAAAGTGTATTACGTTATTCAAGAGAAAAGTGATATGGTAATGATGCTACCACTACTAGGCACAATAGCCTTTTAGCTTTTACTTTGAACCCATTTTCATTTGCCCTTTATAGCCACAATGTTTGCGCTTTAATTCTGGAGTTGTCTGTTCGTGTAATAATGTTCTATCTACCAATCTTTCATACAAATAAAAGTGTCCTCAAGAACCCTGGCCATCATTTTTAGCTGTTTTTTATGAAATCTAGAGGCATTTGAAACGTTCTCTCTTCCAACAGCGTCAATAATTTTTTAACCTTGTCTTAGCATTTTACAACATATTGAAGGGTTAAGTAACAATTTGTTCAAAACTTCATGAACTTGTGGTATGGCTCTTACTCTGTTTTTACAATAGGCCTGCTTATAAAAATGCTGATGAAATGCAGTTGCATTTAAATTCTGCATAAATTGTCTAAATTGTTTTTTATCACGGCTTCATTAACAAATTAAAGACTTGGTAAATTTTGATCTTGCAGCCATTTTTTTCCTAATTGTGCACGCAGTATGATGCTCAATTACAACAAGGCATGAAGTAAATGTAATACAAAGCAGTTTTTGCACTGATTTCTTATGTCTTAATTTTATGTTGAAGCTGTTTCAGTGGGAACTCTTAAACTACCAATAGTACAGCTCGTTTGGCAATGTGTTTCTGTATGGCCAAGTGCTGCATGATGCGGCTTTAGCAAGCTTTTGTACAAATTGTTTCCGATTACTGAGTAATTAGTAAATTACCTTATTACATCTATACCTGAAAAAAACTATTATTTGCATATGTTGAGCAAATAAGAATGCGTTTACAACCTGAGCATAGTTTTGCTTTGCAAAAACTTGTTTTATGAAATCTTCTTACTGATGACCAGTAATTTTAGAAGCAATACAGCCATAAATGGTTACTAACTTCAGATCTATAGACTGAGTAACTTTATTGAGCAATAGTACTAATGAGAGTAATTATGTTCATCAGATTAATTACCATGTAAACTAATAATATTCATAAATCATCCGACTAGAGTTTTGTGCTTACCTCACAGTAATTTCAAAATGGACGAAAAGTGGTCCCTCTTACTCGGCAACTCGTTTGTAATATTTTTGGGGGCATGAACTAACATAAAAACTTATGCTGACAAACTTGCTATAAAAATATTGTTAATAAACAATTGGGGTGTAAAGTTATAACCATTTATAACTCTTTTTAGAAATTAGGTTTCACGAAACACTTATGTCGCGGTAGAGAGATCCATTTGGTAGTAAAGGAGTTGAAGTTATCAGCAGGTAGATCATATGGGTCGCGGTCACAGAAACCATGGTTAAGTCGAAAATCACGAAGTTGAGTTATTCGACTTTGAAGCTGCACCAACTGAACTTATAATATTGGTAACAATATTTTTAACCTGTAGGTCTGGACCAATCAAAGAGTGATCTTTCTGAATCTGAAGTCAGTTTAGCCAATAAAAGTATTTTACCCTCGAAAAAAACTTAAAACTGTTGCTATGCTAAACAAGAAGTACTGAAAAATGGTGTCCGATAAAAATAATTGTTTCTTTTTTGCCGATTTTAAAGGTAACTTTGACATTTTGGACACTTGTAATGAGTACTTTGGTATTCTAACTGATGTCAAAAGCAGTGAAAGTAAAGGGAGTTGCAGTGATATTTTCTTAACGATTCTTACAAGATTACTACAATATTTAATAATAAGAATAATTATTCAATTTTTATGAAATTATAATCAGATTTAGTTATGAGAATAATTATTCGAGTTTGCAAGGTCGAAGTATATAGTGACCGATGGTGTGCAATATGTTACTGTTGTTAATTTTCTAAAGATTTGGTTGATGATTTGGGTGTGCCCAATATCGAGATACTCTCAAGCTATTTTTAATATCTGCAAAATTAAGTAATACACTTTCTGATAAATATACAGCTATTTTTTTGACAACCAGCTAAAATCTGTTTAGATTTTTAAATTCAGCATAAGTTTTTGGATCCAAGTACAGAAATCTAGAAAAATATCACAATATCTTGATATTGGTTGCTATGTCGTTTTGAAATGTAAACAAATCTGTACATTGGTTTTCGTTTCTCAAACTTTAACACCAGTTTTCTTGGAACTATGTTTTTGCACTAATGGTAAACGTGCTTCAGTTTTTGGACCATAAAATCTGCTGTAATTAGGCTAGAATCAAAATTTTGTTTGCTAAATCTTGTAATCCCGACTTACCATGAATTCTGTGATCATGACACATATTAATAGTTAATGCACTGTTTGGAACTTATAGTGCTAATGTAGAACTACAATAAAAATATGTCATCACAAACAGAAATTAACTACCAGTTTTGATTTTGTATAAGTGTCTTGTTTTCTATTACAGATTTTAATGTGTTTGCAGGACAAAATGAAGCAACTGCAAGAGGTTTATCATAGAATTTATTTCAAATTATGTTATTATGATAGAACTTTCCGTAACAAACTTTCATTTGGCTAATACTAGTATCCATTTTTGACTAAAATAAGTCGAACCAAATTGTTTCACTCCTACTACCTGCCCTAAATTGGTGCAAATGGTCATCAGAAATGTGCTTTCTTTGCGCTGCTAAAATGGCCCATTAAATGTACTTTAATTTGATGAAAACTCAAATATTGGTTAATTATTGGCCTTTCCAAAATACCGTAAAATACTCATCTGATTTGCATGTACGACTTAGCTGCCCAAGTTTTCAATGCATGGTACTGGGGCTTGTTATCATTTTGCTTGTTGAAGGTTGACTTGCAACAAAATTTCATTACGGTTATTTGGTATCAAAAGATTCGCCATGACTTACTCTGCTGTGTTGTAGGTGCAAAATATGGAGAAATGTGATTACAAGCTCTTAAATGCTAAAAAAGAAACAGTTAATCTCCGCGATCCCGAAACCGCCGTAGATTGGAATCAATTTATTTCTCTGACATAGTAAAATGATTTGGTTATTGTTTTGACACGTGATCTTCTCACATGAATTGCAAGTTCCGTAAAAGGCTCAATATAAAACTTCTTGTAGCACTAGTTTATGACATAAACTTTGGGTTTCGCCAAAGAGCTCTTACCAAATATAGATGCTCGCTAGTTTACAATTTTGTTTTGGGTTGATCTAATCGTCTAGTCGCAATCTGATCATGTGACCCATGCTTCCTGCCAAACAGCGCGCATAATTTCTGCAGCATTTTTTGACTATCACAGGTGACCAACAGGCTTGTCATGCTTATCAGATGATGATATGCATTCCTTCGAGCTAAGGTTAAAAATTAAACAAATTTTTACGGTAGGTTTTGAGATATCAGTGCTCAAAGTGACATCAATACAGTGAAGAGGAAACAGATGCTTGAGGACAATAGAAATCGTTTTATTGAATGCGTGAAGTGTATTTGTGAAAATATTTGAATGAATGAGGTTGCATGAAAGTGTAAACAGAAGCCATCTTGTTGAACTAAGTTCCATTTGACCCATTTTTGGAACGGGATTCTAATCTTCGGCAATTTCGTGATGGCGGCGATTAACTGTTCGCTTTTGAGCTTTTAAGAGCATGTTATCACATTTCTACATATATTGCACATGCAACACAACAGAGTAAGACATGGTGAATCTTTTGATACCAAATAACTGTAGTGTGAATTTTGTTGCAAGTCCACCTTTAAGCATTAGTAATCTTTTAGAAAAATGACAAGATTTTCTTTTGGAAACATACCTTTCAAGCAACAACGGTATGCGAGTGCCACTGTACGTAATTTTGATTAATATTCTTAAACTTCATAATCATTCTTAGTATTGACTAAGTATTATTGCTTTTTAGTTTGTGTATTTCTTTATGTAATTATTATCTGTGAATGTTTAGCTGAAGCTTGTGCAGAGCTGTCATCAACAACAATTTAGTTGAATGTCATTTACTAGTTATTCTGTTTTACAAATTGGACTGTGCCCTGTGAAATAACTGCTTTATTTTAATTGTGTATACAGCTCCTATTCACCCTTGCATGTTTATAGTTGTCATGTTCTTGCATTCTGGTTGCCTGTCCACTGACGATAACACTTGTACAGACTATATGTAAGCATAGTGTCTGGGATAGGAACTGAAACTCACAGTTAAACCTATGGTGACCAGCTCTAAACTTTACCTTGCAATAATATCTAAAAGCCAAGTCCAGATAAGGGTCAGATTACTGACTATCAATTTTATGAATGAGTAATTGGTTTTGAAATACCACTTCAATATTTGAAGTCCATTTTTTTAATAGGATATGAATAAGTTTTTACATTGCTTAACTCACGTTCTTCTATTGCCTACAAATCACAATGGTGACAAATATCAAAGCTGGGATTGAGAGTCATAAGCTAAAATATCAGATGCACTTCTGCTCGATCAGTTTTTTTCCTTTTTTGCAGCAATCAATGAGCTTGCAATTGATTAGCTATGAACAGAGTTTAATTTAAATCGGAAAATTATCTGTTCAAAAAATGAGATATTTCTATTTTGTTATTACTAATTGCAGGGTGTTGCTATAACATGTTCCGCACCCACTCTGGTGCTAGACAAGTTATCTAAAGAATTGGCGATTCAAGGTTACAAAAGCTTACATATTTGGGGAGGTTTCTGGTCAGAGGAGAGCGGACAAAGGAACTTAGTGAAGGTAAATTATGGTGTCAAAACACCAAAATATTGAGTGACATAGAATGAACTTTGGTGAAAAACAATATTTTTTTAGATGTATTTTACAAATATTGAGATGAAAAATTTTGTGCTAGTCCGAAAAGTTCAATAATATGTATTTGGACAATGTATCAAATAGTCTGCAACAAGCTATAGCGTTTTTTTTAACTCTGAATGACACTCGTATGGCTTAACTTGCATTTTTGTACCATTTACAATCTTTGTTTTTGAGAAGTTTACCTTTTGTTCCAAATCCAGTTCGGCCTGTCATAGCTGTTTTCTGCAGTCATCATTCAATTTTCGGGATCAACGGGGACCAGGGTCTTTTGTGGACAGTGAAAACCCACAAAATAAAAAGTAATGTTTTTATGTATATACATAAATGAGCCAAACTTTAAGGCCAAAACACTTGCATTGTTTCATAAGCATAATGTAATTGTTTCCTATGTGAAAAGTAAATTAAAGTTCCTTTCATTGACTTTTAGGTCATATTCTAACTTAAATCCAAGTATTTTAACTCAAATTATGAATTTTTTGTAATATGGGCATAGGTCAGATTTTTATCTGGTTGGAATAGTTGTACAGCAAATTTTGCTATAATGTACATGTATACCTATTATAACGCAAATTCCTCTCAATGTAAAGAATTTATGTAAAGCTTTTGTTTGACCAACATAAGTAATGCCATATAGGGTAAAGTGTCAAGTTGGTGAAAGTTCCTAAATTTATTAACAAAGTTTTCATAGTTGTCCTTAAAAATATCGCTTACATTCTTGCCAAACTTGAGCAATGATAAGATGCGTAGGGTTCGCTATTATAGATAGCAATACATTGTTAAACTAGTTTGTCATTAGATATTGTCATTTTTGTCAAAAATATGTAAAATGACTTGCCTCGCAAAAAATCAGAAATATTTGAAGGGGATCTATCAGTGAAAGCTTTGGAGTGTTAATACAGACGGTCTCCTACTTACGAACATTCGAGTTACGAACCACGGTACATACGAACAGGTCTGTGCGTATAGTCATCGATAATACCGACGGTATTACCGACGTATTAGCGGCAAAAAGAGGCGCTACGTAGAAGCATCACCCAGCATCCACCTTCCTCTGCCCAGTTCGTTGCAGTGCATAAGTGCGTGAACATATCTCCAGTGCGCAAAGAACTTTTTTTATTTTTCCTGTATGTATTGTAAAGGAGTTTGCCGACCTTTACTTGGCACGATCTAGACTAATAAATAAAAAGAAGAGAGTGTGTGTAGTTTCATTCAGCTTTTTATTAGCGAAGGAAATTTCACTACTCGATGAGCGTACATCTATCTGCTCTGCTCAAATAAATGAGAGCGCTCCGTTATATTCGGTAATATCAACCGTTCCGTCCTAACGGCAAACGGTGAGAACACCGGCTAACAAGGTGAATAAATAGGACCGTTAGCGAGTTGGTATGACAACAATAAAAGTGACTATAAATGCTAGTGTTATGACGTGATATCAGATATAACAATAGCATAACGAGTGAAACAACGGTATAATAAAAGGACAACACATAAAAAAGGACAACAACGATAAATTCTAGCATAACGATTAAAACAACGATATAATAAAAAAGGACAACACATACAATCAATAAGAAATGCAGTGTCATGGCCCGGCGTCCACCACAGTATTCTCTCCATTTTATTAAAAAGTTTTTTCAGTACAAACCAATTTACAGGTTACTTATACAAGCCTTAAACATACTTATATAAACCTTCAATATACTTATATACATGTAGGCCTTAAGCATAAATTATAATACAAAATATAGCACTGAAGCAACTTACGAACAAATTCACTGTACAAACAATTGTTCGGAACGTAACTCATTCGTAGGTTGGGGACCGTCTGTATACCAAGCTGAATGTCATGATATCTAGTCTCATCAAAATCTATCTTGCTCCCAAGCTCTTCCCGACGATGGATAAATGATAAGTCATACAGACACTGATTTTACTTTGTTAGTTAGCCACTAAGTAGCAGTCTGTCTCTTGTGGCTTTTATTCACCTCACCTTCTTTTTGATCTCCAAATTCATGTTTACTACCTTCAAAACTGAATGTTTTTTAATTGCCAAATCAGTTGATATGGGCATCAGAGTTAAATTTTTAGCTGAGCTAGAATTTATTTTGGTCCTCTCAAATAGTCTGCAAAGATGAACCGTTATAAACGAGCGCATTTGCACAGACATGCTTATGGCAAAGAGTAGCTTTATTATATAAGCAGAGACTAAATAGTGTAAACAAAAGCTGAAAATCTGTTTTAATAGAAACTTCTAAACTATTTAAAGAATTTCAATAATGTCTATATAATTAATGATTAATGTATAATCCTAAATATTTAGGATTTGTTTGGAGTGCGCGAGAGGACCACTCTGCTTTGCAGAGTAACCTGGCAGTAACCCTATGCTTAATTTGTACATGTATGCATTGCAGTGAAAGGCATATTCATACACACCATCCTTACAGTGTTAAAGGCCAACTGAATGAAAATGGACTTTTATACAATTCATAGTCGATCTGTGCATGGAAAAAATTGACCGTGTAGACAGTTAGGAATTTTACTCAGCTCAAGATTTTGAATTAACTTGGCTTGTACCAAAAAATACCATGGCAGTGTAGAGTGCTGTAAAAGATTATCAGTTGCAATAATTATGCATTCAAATATTGCAAATTATTACAAGGTCAATTAGCATAGTTGTTGTAGTGTCAGTCTAGCAAGGTAAATGTTGCAAGTTCAAATCCAGTGGGATGCAATATTTTTTCCATTATCCAACGGTGGCTTTATATGGACAGACACGGTTCTCATCACAGTACAGGCTGAATGTGTGAAATTTTGTAGATTTTGGTGCATTTTGCTTAGAAATAAGAGGAATAGTAACGCTGCAATTATTAGTTTGTAAAATAAAGCTTTTCTTAACCCAATTATTCATTACATTTTATATTTAAAAGATACCATTCTTACCTAATAGTTTGACAAAAAAGCTTTAGCTTAAAAGAAAGCATTAATGAAAATGTTTGTTGTTTTTTACTTTTATTGAGTTTACTTGTGTTAACAACATCGAAACAAGAATTTTTTAAGGCTTACTAGGTTAATTTCTTTTTAGGCAAAACATCAACATAGTGAGTACTGCAATCTCTATAGGGGGAAACATAATTATGTAGAGTTTCAGTAGGAAAGCATCCTCTGTGCGACCTACATTTAGTACAGCCACCGATATAGCTTGCTGCAAAAGCCTACTCTTCAAGTTTCTGGCCAATCTCCTAAGCATTCTAAAACAACATGATGGAGCACACTTTTTAGTCAGTATTGTTTTAAAGCTGGTTTGAGATCTTGGGAAAGTCTGTAAAATGAGTAGTGTTCAACATTCTCCTAATTTTTAACTATACTAACAGGTTAATAACTGGTTTATTTGCAGGTAGAGCAGCATATTTACCAGTGGAGGCAAAGTGGTCTAGATTGCCTAACCTTCAAACAACAAGTTGATGTTCAATTTCTAAAAAACCATCCAGTGACTGGAATGACATCCAACATTAAAGTTCTTTCTGTAGCTGGGCGTGTCTACAGTCAGCAAAGTTCTCTTGCGAATCGCTTCAAAGATCTCTAGCTAAAATCATATTTTAAACGTTGTGCAGAGCCATTAGTTACAGCTACCACAACTTCACACATTATGCTCGAGTTGCCAGGAAATGATCACACAATTTGTAAGACAATTATGGAGCTCAGTGTTTTGAAGCTCTACAGCTTTACTTGACAGAAATAAAATAGTCCACTTTTGTTGATAAATGTTTTATGGTATTCTTGTGAATGCTTTGATTTTTAATCTTTTGGTAATGTAACAGCTGTTTGGCCTGCTTTATATAGGTTGCTCCATTTGCACTAAAGACTTTTAGATTTATACAAACTCATTGTGTTTTAAGAATATTTTATTTGTCACCGTTGCATTCACTTAAGCAATTTGTTTGACGTACTTATATTGAGCTTTCCTTTTCTGTAAACTCAACTCCTTGACGGGGTTGCTTAAAGAGTAAATTTTTTTCCTTATGAGTAAGTTTGGGCTTTTTTTAAAGAAATAAGCTGACCAATGTTGATAAATGCGAGTTAGATATACATGCATGCAATCTGCACAGTGTGTTCAATGTTACTGCATGGTTTCATCAAAAGCTCTTATCTGAAACCTTTTATAATCTAAAGGGCCCACATATGCTATATTTTCCAGTTTTGCCTCAGTAGCAATGAATTGACTTAACCAAATTGTATAAGCAATAAATGTGGCCACAGGTATGCAAATCTCCCTTGTTTGACATTTATGTTTTAAAAATTGGGTGTCTCTGACTCTACCAGGCATATTTGGCAGCATGAATATATGCACTGTTTTAATTAATATACGTTTTAAAAGTTTTCTATTTGACAACCAGGATGGTTTCAATACCAATTACTTGATGTCAATACTATCTTAGTTTTTATTGCAACTTATTACAACTTTTTTAAAATGGACAAAATGCTCGTTTTTTCCATGCATGACCACTAACAAGCTATTAAGGGAAAGCATAAGTTTTCAATTTTATGAATAATACGTATGATAAACTTTACATCAAAGCACACACAGATGTGCCTGCAAATCGGTTTTCTTAGGATCTGTTGGCAAAATCCCTGAAACCCAAATTAGTTTGCCTTTTTAACCAATTGATAGAAAATTAAATGATGCAATAAAGGTTCATTACAACTAAAAAGAACCAAACTAAATATCATAATTAGCTAAATTTATATAAAAAGAAGAGAAGTAGAGCTTGGAACTAGGACTATCTAATTCAAGATATAAAAACATAATATGAGGCCCTGAAATTAATGAGAAGATAACTTCTCTTGCAAAAGAGAAGACAACTCAGAATTTTGAATAAAAATTTTCAAATTTTACGCTAATGGGAGGTCCTCCATTTCAAACTACAAAGCCTCCTAACCTGCAAAATTTTCCAAAATGTTGAACTCTCCGGCAGAATTTATGCAAAATGCAAAATGGATACGTATGCGATCAGCATGACGAGTAGAGTTGTTTAAGCATGTTTCTAGCGAAGCCTCCTATCAGAAGCTTCCTATTATCCGAAAGCCCTATATCGTGGATATATTTTCCAAAGTGGCCTCCTATTAAATCTAACTTGACTATATATATACATGTATATATATATACATGTATATATATATACATGTATATATATATACATGTATATATATATATATACATACATGTATATATATATATATATATATATATATATATATATATATATACATGTATATATATAGATATATATCTATATAAATCTAAGGTTGGCGATTTTCACCAGACATATATGTGGCTGAACAAAGGAAACCTAACGGCCAATACAGAGTTGCTAATCATAGCAGCCCAGGAGCAAGTGCTCCCAACACGGCAACTCCAAACGAAAATCTATCACACTAGAGACAATCCTAGATGCAGACTGTGCAAAGATGCACCTGAGACCATCCAACACATCATCAGTGGATGCAGGGAGCTAGCAGGGAACGTATACACTGAGCGGCATATTCATGTCGCAGGTATTGTGTATAGAAGTCTATGTGATGAGTATGGCCATAATAAACCACAACACTGGTGGGAAGCTCCTGGTAAGGTCGATGAAAATGACCGCGCTAAGATCCTCTGGGACTTCTACATCCAAACTGACAAGCATGTCCTAGCAAACCAACCAGATATAGTGGTGGTAGACAAGGAGAACAAGAGGGCTACTATTATAGATATAGCAGTACCCAATGACTACAATATAGCCAGCAAAGAAAAAGAAAAGGTGGAGAAATATCTCCCTCTTGAAGAAGAAATTGAAAAATGCTGGAATGTAAAAACAACTGTAATCCCAGTAGTCATTAGGGCACTGGGCGCAATAACACCGGCGCATAAAATGTGGCTTGCCCAAATACCAACAGCAATCAACTCAGATGAGTTGCAGAAAAGTGCGCTATTGGGAACAGCTAAGATTTTGAGGCGAGTGCTCAAAATCCCAGGTCTCTGGCAGGAGACCCGAGTTAGAGCAGAATTTACCACCCATGCGGGATATCCGGGGTGAGGAATCAATTTTTTATATATATGTATATATATAAATATCAATCTGTAGTTTAGTTCGTCTATAGCTATTAAATTCTTGAAATTAAAAGCTCACTGCATGCTCGATTTGAAAACATGGGAATCACAAGTTTCAAGTTATATAATTATAATCTAACAATTGCTAAAAATTATATTTAAGAACAAGTGAACTGAACCTACTTATATTACAGAACATGCAATATAAGTACCTACATGAGTACCTACAATAACCTACATGTAGAAACAAAATTGATGTTTTTAAAACAAAAATATTTTCTTCGTTCTATAGGCCAGCTGCATTCTGATCATTCCTTTCGATCGAACGAACATCTTCTGATTGTTCAACACCTTCCACAATGTTTTCTGACTGCCACTATTTTTCTGCGCTGCTGAACTAGTCGATGTTGGTGTCAAAAATATTTTTAGCAAGCCAAGCTTTTACAGCTTGCAATTTGCACAAATACATGTGATGATGAACTTTTTGCCGCATACGAGTTATGCACAACTTTTAGCCCAAACTAGTTGTTCAAATAGAGGTGACGTTCAATTAAAGGGTGGTGCTCTATTTTTCAACTCTTCTCCTATAGTAGCGGTCAAATAGAGGTTTTAAATTATATGAGGTTCAGCTAGTGCTGCACGTTAAAATGAAATTGCATGATAGGTGTCGAATTCGTGTGGGATGATTTCCTTTTGTGGCGTTTTGTAGGTCAATTCTGTAATCGGGTATATCCACATTTTTGATGCCATGTGAAGACAAGAATTACCTGTGTTTAATTGAGAACCAACATCGGTTATTGCCGGCTTTCGTGACTCAATATCGCCACAGCATTTGCGCATCGCCACCGCATTTTGCATCACCACCTATTTGCGAACCCGCAAATTTCCTTTCTTGTTGGGAATCTTCTAGAAACAGGCTGGCGAGGTAAACAAAAAGATTCATATACACTAATTTTATTCATTATTTTACAAAGTGAAGTTGAACTGTTGAAATAGTCAAACAAAGCAGGTTTTAGTGATCGCTCTCTAATCTATTCTTACCAAAAGTGTGTTTAAAAAACGTGATCACAGCTATTGCCACTCATCTGGATGTTATAATATATAAACTAATTATTAATTAATTTAAATTTAACTACATTATTTTCAATTTAGTATTAAGTAAAGAAAACTATAAATAATAACTATTATATAAATAATAAAATTGGTTGAATAGGGTTACCATTATTATAAGGCCGGAGAACAAAGCACTGATTGCCTAATAGTATTAACATTATTAATAATACTTATTTGCCAATTATCATTACCTAGTATTTAAATTCAAATTCAATTGTTATAATTTATAAATTAATTATTACATACATACCAAAAGTGACTGTAGTTGTATCAGTTTGGTTGCAACTCTGGAGGAACTGAAGATAAACTTCATGACAGGGATTATTTTATTAATTTAGGTTTAAATGTCAAATGCTGAAATAAAATCAGCAGACATAGTAACTATAGTAAGGTTAGTAACATCAATGTATCAGGGGAAAAATGTTACCTCATCCTCTCAGATATTTATAAGCAAAAAATACAAAATGTTTTATTGATCATTCAATTCATTTAATATTGTATGCATCATCATATGTCTATGGTATGCATCATAGTCATATGTCTATGGTGTGCATCGTCATCATATATCTATGGTGTGCATCATCATATATCTATGGTATGCATCATCGTCATATATTTATGGTATGCATCATCATCATATTCTATGGTATGCAATGCATAATGCGTCGTGTTGATATTTTGCAGGTTGCTTTGCTCAAATGCAGTGGAAGGTGACAGCGGGTTTAATATTCAGATGATATCACAGTCGGACACGCTTGTAGCTAGTAGTAGTACACTGAGTAGTCCGACCACAAGTAATGTTGAAGTTATAGCCACCAAAAAACGCTCACCTCTGTGGGCATTGTTCGTAAACTCCAAGGACTATAAGAATTGAGTAATATGCCAGTTGTGTGCTGATACACAGACCAGCAGAGTTAAAAGCAAGGGCAGCTCAACAACAAACCTCTATTCACCCTTACGTTATCATCATCCTGCTAACCATGCTGAGATTGCACCATTGCCAGTTGTTAGAAATATCTCAAGACCCGCTACCAAGATAAAAGCCAGCCAATCCACAACTACGGAGACAATGCCACAAAAAATTCGTACAGCTAAGACAGTGAATGAATTTTTTAACCTGTAGTTTGTTTGTTAGTTCAAATCTGTGTAACCGCTCTCCGACAGTTGGTTTTTCTGCTGCTTTCCTCAGCACATCTAGTTTGGGTCTTCTAAAGTCATCTGATATGGTTTGTTGGTAGCCTGCAGCCCTGCACTCAGGCCATGACAGTGCAGCAGGTTCGAGCTGTTACACAGTCAGCGCCTGGGTGCAGGCTAAGTTGTTGGCACTGTGGCAGCTGGTTGTTTCTCAAAAAAAGGGTTTCATTCAATTCAAGCTGGTTGAACATGAAGTAGATTTAATCAAATATACTCAATTTCCATTCCTCTGCTAGTTTAGATGTGCTTTGACACCATGTTAGAGAGAACAGATAACTCCTAATTTTTTGGTGCTTGGACATGATTATCGCTTTTGTATTTCTGTTTTTGCACATAACGTCACAATAAATTATATCGAGAGAGCATAACTCCAAAGTTTTTATACTGGATGATATAGGTAGCTCACAGGGCCAATATATTGTTTTGGTATATGGTGTCATATTGCACAGCACTAGGTTCAACCAAATTGGTGGTTCTCTGATTTTTAGATGAACTTAAGTAGATTGATAAATAATTGTCATTGATATTTTTCAGTTCATCAGTAAAAGATTTTTTTTGTAAATAATCTCATCACCGGGCAACAAACTAATGGAACTGGCACAAGCATTCCATGCTTGTATCTAAACGGGTTAGCTCTCAACGCTTGTCAAAAGCCTCCAGCTCTTTGTAGTATATCAGTCATTCTTGCCCTTTAAATACTTTAAAGGATTCCGATAAATGGACTTATGAGAAAAGGGCTGTGAGGCTACAAAAATCGATAAGCTTAAAAAGGGATTCAAAACTTTTTTCAGTTTTAAACAATTGTGCGCACATTTGCTCAAGGAATTATCTACTCTTGCCATATATCACCGCAGAGATAGTTGGATCAAAATATTTTCAGTGCTGGACTTGTTTTATATGGTTCGTTAAGAGTATGCAGATTACAATGTGCTTCTTAGTCTAGACCAGTGATTCTCAATTATTTCTTGTCATGTTTTCCCATGACATCATTCCCCTGCTCTGTGCACAGTGTGCATGCTTAGTGCAGACAAAACCTTCATACTGCAGGGCAAATGCTACCTGCACACAATGAGAGAGTCATTGTTCCTTAATATAGTGAAGGTGCAATGGCACTTTATCTATGCACAATAAGAAAGCAGAATTGAAAAACATGCGAATCCTTGCTAGCTACTTATACAGTAATAAAATATTTAAACATAAATAAAATACATGTATATATAATATAAGATATAGAGGAAAAGACGAGAGTGTTAACTGTTTGTATTGTGATGATTACCAGTAGAATTCCTATCACCAGGAGTCTGTAGGTATATGGTAAAGGATTTAGCTTCATCCACATGGCTGCCACATCTAAATGTATAAATGTTAGATATAAAAAAAGACTGCTTCCCATGGGATTCGAACTCACAACTTTCATTTCAGCTGCACAACACACCAATACCCACACTAATTGATCACCTTTTCACATTTACTAATAATCATGCAGTTAGTTATTCCCCCTTACAACCTCTCACAACACACCAGACTACTAGGGTGTTAGTTATTAATATAATTATCAGTGATGAGTCTATATTACAGCCATTAGACACATTGATATGACAGTTTACTGTTCTAGTACCAACAGTCATGATGGTACAAGTGGGCTAGTACCAGGAGTTGCCTTCGGCTGCAGTTTTCAGATGCATATGCATAGATGTGTGTATGTGTGTATGTGTGTATGTGTGTATGTGTGTATGTGTGTATATATGTGTGTATATATGTGTATATATGTGTGTATATACTATATGTGTGTATATATGTGCGTATATATGTGTGTATATATGTGTGTATATATGTGCGTATATATGTGTGTATATATGGGTGTATATATGTGTGTATATATGTGTATATATGTGTGTATATATGGGTGTATATATGTGTGTATATATGTGTGTATATATGTGTATATATATATATATATATATATATATATATATATATATATATTAATATATATATATATATATATATATATATATATGTGTGTATATACGTGTGTATATACGTGTGTATATACGTGTGTATATACGTGTGTATATACGTGTGTATATACGTGTGTATATACGTGTGTATATACGTGTGTATATACGTGTGTATATACGTGTGTATATACGTGTGTATATACGTGTGTATATACGTGTGTATATAGGTGTGTATATCTGTGTCTATATATGTGTGTATATATGTGTGCATATATGTGTGTATATATGTGTTTATATGTGCGTTTATGTGTGTATATATGTGTGTATGTGTGTGTATGTGGGTGTATGTGTGTGTATGTGTGTGTATGTGTGTATGCGTGTGTATGCGTGTGTATGTGTGTGTATGTGTGTGTGTGTATGTGTGTGTATGCGCGTATGCCCGAATGCGCGTGTGCGCGTGAGGGCGTGTGCGCGTGTGCGCGCGTGCGTGTGTGTATTTATTTTCATCAAAAAAAACAATACAGAAAAATAAACTGCATATTAGTAAATATATCAGGTTAATTACAAATTGGTGAGAAAATGAAAAGCTTATAGCAAAATTCACTCAACCTGAGCACGAGATAATGATGATGGAGCCATAAGTGCGCTGTAGCCCAGCTAACGTTGCGCAAGCCCCAAATATTCTCTTTGTTGGTAGAGGCAAACGCTGTGGCTTAGTATCACGATGTTCAGGAGCGACAGAAAACGGATGTTCTGCGTAAGTCATCCGCCAGAAAAGGGTGATGCAGCTGCCAGCAGGGGGTTGATGACGTGAGCTCTGTTCACCCTGGCAGTTGTTTCCTAAGTGTACAATTGGTGACAGGAGGCAAATGTAACCTTGAACTCTACCCATCCGCCTTCTCGCACCATCGTGAATGAGCAGGGGAGGGCGCGGGCATGACAATGAAATAGTCGCTGGAGTGCTGTCACACTTACTATTATTTTCTCCTCTTTGAAGGAGGATTCGGGTCTGAAATCACAACACAATAGTTGACTTGCAATAATATTTGTACCACAGCATTTCCTGTTATTATATCATATTTGCTTGCTCGGAAAATGAATAAATATATAGCCATGCAATCATGACACAGATTTTACAAAACCTAATCAGAATCCATGATATTGTAAACATAAAAATTTGAGTAATAACTCTATGGATATTCTTTATATTTTCTCAAGTTTGGTTAAGTTCAGCTGTATCTTACATGTAATTGGAGAATGTTTGACGCTGGCCAACATAGCGCTCAAACTTTTCCTAGTCTTCAGTGGTTGGCACAAACTCTTCATCATCTAATACTAATAATAATCATCTAATAATACTAATATGCTATTAATGATGATACCAAAAATTGACAACACATATTTTATATAACATATCTATAAGTGAGTGGGGTTAAGAAATTTGGCGAAATTAATCGTGAAACTTATAACATTATTTTATTAATTATAGATTAATATATTACGTTTTACAGATAGATATGCAGTATGAATTAGCTTTGTTATTATAATAAGAATAATACACATAATTAAAAAGATAAAATACTAATAATATCATATTACAATTAAATGACATTATTATTGTAATATTAAATATAGATTAATACAGTAGTATTAGGAAAATACTATAAAATAACCCAAGTTACTATTACTAATACAAGTGGTTCATAAAATAAGTTACTCACATGCTTTGGTGGCATGTGGAATATGCAAACAGGTTAGAAAACATGCCGTATTTGAAATGGCGAAAACAAAGGTAAGAGTAAGCAGGCGAATAAATAAAGTTTGTCACATCCAGCTTCACCCAGTTACTCCACGCCCGGTGAAGGTCTGGTCTTTTCTCTGCTATTGGCTAAGAAAAAAAGGTGCTTCTCAGCTTGCCAGCTGCATAAACACGATGTGGCGCGTTAGAGATTATGACAAATTGAAATTAACAAGTTTAATACGAGAAAGCGTATCTGTTATTTGCGATAGATCAAACTCGAACTGAAACTAATATTATCTGACCATGTGACTTACAATTCCCGCCATATGGCGCGAACAACTTTTACAGCATTTTTCGACCAGCATAGCGGACCAAAAGGCTCATCATTTTTATCAGATGATGATATGCAATCGTTCAAGCTAACTTAAAAAAATTAAACAAATTTTTATGCTATGCTTTGAGATATCAGTGCTCAAAGCTGCAGCATTACGATGCCGATAAAATAGACGCTTAAGAACAATAAACATGGTTTTTATCGCAAGCGTGAAGTATATTTGTGAAAATAATTCGACGAATAAGGATGCATGGAAGAGTAAACATAAACCATCTCCCACACATACGTCATATTTGAGCCGTTTTGGAAAACGAATCCAAACTACGGCGGTCTCGTGTCGCTGCGATTTTCTGTTCGTTTTTGAGTATTTAAGAGCTTTTAATCACACTCCCACATATTTGGCACCTACTACATAACAGAGTAAGACATGGCGAATCTTTTAATACCAAATAACTGTAATGTGAACTTTGTTGCAAGTCAACCTTTAACTAACAGATGGAATAGAACAACGGTGCAACAAAATCTATCATAGATTAGAGATACTTGATTATCTACCACATAGGCTTGCACATGTCTGTAAACTGAGAATTACACTCTCCATATGCATCTCAATCTAATGAATGGTAAATGATCAATTAGCAACTCTAATAAGAGCATTTTTCACATTCATCAACCATGAATTTTCTACAACAAGCAATTCATAATTATAGCATTTAAGCATTACCTATTTACAAAGATTTCATATCACCGCTAATATTTATCTTTAACTCTTTAAGGACGAAGAACGTGAAAGCCCGTCAAACGGGCAATGTCGCAGAGGCCGAACCCCGTGAAATCACGTTAAAGTTCAGTCTACAATAGGCCTTTTTTAAAATATTTTATTCTTTAAAAAAAATTGTTAAAAATTAAAATTAATTGTTCCATCAAATTTGGTAGGCTTTATACTATTTGTTTGAAGCTATAAATAATCACTAATGCGCATGTGCAAGCAAAACACGTTGTAGAAGATATGATCTTCCTTTTTGGAAAGTTATTCATCGCGTACGCACGCGATTGTTCAAGCTCTGCTAAAAAGTTTGTTTAGAGGAAGACATCGGCTGGTTTGGAAATGAAGAAGAAGATACTAGGTCAGAAAAATGTGGAAAAGACGATGGAATTAAAAAAGAAGATCAACAGAGAGAATTGGATTGCGAAAGTGACGGTGAAACGGCCGGCGATGAAACCGGGAGTTTTTACGGATTTCCAAGAGGAGCTGACTTAAAACCAAAATAATTACGTTTTGCTGACAGCTTGGCAGGAGTAAAAATTTGAATTTTTAAGCAGGTAAGTTTTTTTAACATTTAAAGCTTTTTATAACATCGGCCATTGTAAATGCTATAATTAACGAAACGAATAAATATGGCTTTCAAAAACATTGCGATGCTTCGGAGCCTGTTGATAGTAAATACATCTGGCGAGTTATTGGTTTAGCTATGCATATATATTCTTGAAAAGCCTACTCTGTTGTCTTACTGCTCCACAATCCTTTATTACCTACGCTGATTTTTAATAAAAATTAAAATTAGCAACAAAATAGAAACAGGTTTTTTTTGGCTGACTTTTTTGAACAGCCTGCTGGCAATAAATTGTTCAAGTTGGAAGATGTTTTTGCCATGATATGCGACTGGTTATATTCTGTTTTGCTGTCTGGTAAATTTATATCTATAGATGAAAGCTGGCATATGGAAAGGATGGCTCAGCTTCTGGCAGTATATTCCATCTAACAGATCTAGATTTGGAATAAAGTTATTTGCACTCTGCGATGCTGTCTCTCGCTATGCGCACAAGTTGTCTGTATACATCGGTGAGTAGCGAGAGCAAGCTGAAGGCGCAGTGGAGTCACTTGTGGAGTATCTTTGTGCGAGTCATGTTTTGATCCTTGTCATGCTAACTAGATTTATTTACAAATTGTATTTTGTTTAGTTTCTGCAAATGCTTCATTGCTTTGTATTGCTAGCTTGTACAACGTTGCATTCGCTGAAATGTCATAATCTATGGTATTTGTGGTACATTAGTATGTTGTATTTGTGGATTGTTGCTCTCCTCAGGGCACTCACCTAATCAAAGAGTTCAGTTCTTATATTGTTTTGCAATGTAGCAGTCCATGATTTGCTGTTTCTGCTTATAATAAATGTTGCTTCCTGTCTTTTGCTGCTTCACCAAATGTGTGAATACAGGTTGTCCACTCAATTTTTCTTGTACACAACCAGCTAATCTTTTCTGCAGCACACATGAATCTGTGCAATGAGTTTATAGGTAAAATTACTGGTATATATATCTATAGTTCTAATTAATACATATAAATTTGACTGCAGAAAATCATAACTGCGAATAAATAGATATCGAAATGATAAGACTTGCAAGCTACTTGGAGGAAAAGATCTCAGTCTCTAGGAAAATATATCAGCTTTCAGATGCATATTCATTTGCAGTTTCATATCAATTTGCATTTAAGTTATAGCTAAGCTTAGGCGACCATGTCAGGCCTCATTTTTCTGCTGGTATTTTGGGTTGGTCGCTGAGAATTTCGCATGGCCCTCCCGTAATGCTTCGGAGCTCATAACTCCACTTTCAAGGCACTCCAATGACCACTTTCTTTTAAAAATTGTTGTGAACCTATGAATCCTTGCAACCAGTATTTATACAATACTGTCATTTACTTTTAACAATTAGAAAAATGCAATGGAAAATGAACGTGAAAATAAATAAATTATTGCTTCAACAATCTGAGATTTTTGCTGGTAAGCATTTACAAGCTATCTGCATAGAGAAAATATCAGCTTGTAGAGAAATTTCTCAGCTTTCTTATGCATAATAATTGATGTAATTACCATAATTGTGATGAAAGTTATTGCAGTTTTTATGCAGCCACGTCGAAAGCTCAAATCGCCCTAGTAATTGCCCCCGTCCGCTGGTATTTTCCCAGCCGTAAGCCGGCCGTCGCTAAAGGGTTAAAGAGATGTTTACTTATTCACCACCCACTAGACTTGCTTATCTCAGCTCATCATGTACCCTGATCATCCCAACTAGCTACCATATTTCTTGCTTAGCCTTCTTGTTACATTTTGCGCTGTTCCTTTCCCAGTTACTCACTTATTCTGGCAGTTATATGGTCGTGCTAGATAGTTAGGTGGTTGGCTCCAGTTTCAGCATCCCAGTACTTTCTTTAAAGGCTTAGTACATGTCATGTCCAATAGAAAACAAGAGTGAGGAAAGTTTTGACTTTTTTAGAATTTTTCACTTCAAAGAATTTCCTTGGTTTTAACTATAAATTATTACCTTGTGTATTAAAATATATTGCCATAAAACTTTGAATTGAACGCCAGCGCGCTATATTTTTCAATCTTTTTTACAGTGGCAGTCTATTGGAGGTGGCATTCAAATAGGGGCTGGCGGTGTTTCTTATTTTGTAATGGCTCATCAGAATTCTCCGAAAATAAATTTGGCCCTATTACGGGCAAAACAAATGTTGCCTATACTCTGCTCTCCTTTCCGGTGGACCAATATTAAACATTTGGAATGCAATACATCTGCTAACCTACTTGCCGGCTATCTCTCAGTAAATATGTATCAAAAAAGCGAGAATTATCTCTACCAGTTGATATATATTGCTTGCAATGGACCTGTGATAATATTATAGCCTGTGTCATTCTTTGTAATTTGTTGGCATTTTGAATTGGTATTTCACTCTAAATTTGAAGCCATGTTTTTATTTTATACCCATGGTTCACAAAGTTGTATAAAAGCTCATTGCATTCATCTATATGTCTGCTACTGTTTGCAACCAAAACTAGCTCTTTATGTTCAATTGAAGTGGAGTTATGAGCATTGATCCGCTCTAAGCCGTGTTAAGATAACCACATAGATGCTATTGAATAACATGCTATAAATCTACATATTTATAAGTTATACAATGACAATCTATCCAATGATACAAATATATATTCGTTAACAGGTGACATAAACAAACTTTACTAATGGTAACAAATATTATCGTTATTAAACATAAATGAATCGTTCACATTAATAATGATTATTATTAATGTGAACAATGACAAATCAACTTATTATCAATACATATATGTGGAAACTTTTTTTTACTGATCATTTGATATTATGGGTTCATAAATATCAAAGATAGTCAAAGCTGTGATCAAATACAGGTGGCGTTCAAATAGAGGGTTGCTCTCTATTTGTCAACCTTTCTCATAGTGGCGGCCAAAGAGAAGTGGTGTTAAAAAAGAGAGTGCACTCAATTGGAGGTTTTACCGTATACAAGATTTGAATTGTTTTATGTTATAGGAAGAGTGTTATTTTAGGATATCAAAGTACTTTTATGTATTACTAGGTAAAGCATCTAGAGATGTTAACAAAATTATCCCTCACTATTTTTTGTCTCCCGTTTATAATGTACATTAAGTACATATGTAATGGTTATGATCTACAATAAAACAACATAATTATATGCAGTACTGTATAGAGTTCTCACCTTTAAGACAGACGGTAGAGGCTAGCAGTGGTTCAGGAAATACTCGACTAGAACTCATTCTGAACACTACACTTTTGTCTACGCAACAGTAAATATACTTTACATTTAACCTAAATTAATTTAGCTGATTACGCATATAATTGTAAATAAGTTTTTATTTTACCTTAAGCTTATTCAAATTTCGTTTTCATTGTTTTGTATTTTCCGATTAAGATCATTCTGCTTCAATTTTAGACTTTTTATCACTTATACTCATAGCTAGCCTTCTTTATCATTTTTATTAGAGGAGAAAGAATGAGCAATGCTGTTCTCGTAAGCATTGAAACTGTCTCGTATGCTAGTATCTCTAATTTGTCTCATATCTCAAGGCATGTATTGGCTCAGAATTCATCTCGTATCTCAAACTTCTTACCAGTTGGAACGCTGTTTTGTCGAGACATACAGTGTTTCTATTGTTTGTTTCACAAAGGAAGAGAGGAAATGTTCACCTGAAATTAATATTGCTATCTAGAAGTATCTTTCTACTATAATATATTACTAAGTAAAGTACCAAAAATGCTGTCATCACCGGCAGGTTTCACTGCAGATTTTATAACTTATCAAGGAATGTTAGATAACCTAATTTCTAGTAATTTCCTTTAACTAGTAATTTATTATTAATACTTTGTTTATAGCTCTGTTTCTCTTGTTTTTTAAACAGATAGAGAAGTGGTATCACATGTTTTAATTCCGTCCTGCATCACACCTGCATTATTTATTAAAGATTTTGTGTGTTTACCAACCGATTTTGTGACCAACCAAAGATTGACCATGTATACACTCACTATACACAGGGATTATTCTGTTATCTGCAGAAGAACTTTAGATGAATGACAGAGCAAGATGACTTGGAGGGTATGTCAGCAGTTATTCATTTTATAATTTAGGATTGTATACTACAAAAACTACCATGAAACCTATGTTTGAATGACATTGCATTCTATTTTTTAACCTTTCCTATATAATGGCGGTCAAATAGACGGTGGTGTTGTATTTTGCAAATAGCCTGTCTGAATTTTGGAAGATAAGTTTGACCCTTTTACAGGCGAAGTCAATGTCTTAACCCTTAATGTCATTAACCCTATTGAATGCAATAAATCTGCTAACTTGTTGAGGACCTCTAAAGAACAAGCATGGGAAGCCGAGCAATATCTCTACCAGTTGATATCTATTGCTTGCAAATAACCTGTGATGATACGTAAAGCATGTTTGGTTCTGTTGCCCTGCCTTGTAATTTGTTAGTGCTTTGAATTTTTTTATTTTGTACAAAGTTTGGAGGTATAATTTCATGTTATACTCTATTTAACATACTTGCATACAAGCTCATTGCATTCATCAATATGTTAGCTACAGTTTGCTGTCAAAACTGACATTTACATGCAATAGAAGAGGAGCTGTTATGAGGGTCGATCAATTGCCAGCCGTGTTAGGATAACCGCAAGTATGCCATTAAATAACATTTCATAAATCTGGAACTTAACAAGCTTTATAGTGATAATTTATCAGATGTTACAAATGTATACATTCACAAACAAGTGACATAAACAAACCGTACTTACTACCTGCAGAAACAAAAATTAAAATTTTTGAAACTGAATATTTGCTTGCTAGCTCCACCAATTGTGATCTGAATGTTGCATTTGATAGAACAAACATCTTCTGACTATTCAATACCTTTCATAATGTTTTTTTGACCTTAACTCTTCTTTTGCGCAGCTGAACTAACCAATATTAACGTCCAAACATTATTTTGAGAAGAGCAAAACACCTATGTGCTGCATTTAAGCATTTGTTGCATCTATAAGCACAACTTTTAGACTAAAACTAGTCACTCACATACCGTCGTAAATGTAAACAGTTTTTACATACATCAAAGTATCAAGAGCACGTCAAACAAACTACTATTATTCTGATACAGCTATTAATTGTTTCTACTTGTTGCTTTCAAAGGTAATTAAAATTGTTTGCTATTAATGGAACCGAGTCATTCTTAGCACAGTTTTGAGAACACTTTTCTACCGGTCATTTGCTATTGTGGGTTTGTATAGTTAAAAGAATGTCAAAGTGATGTTCAAAGTGATGCTGTTTATTATTTGCCCTTAAACTAAGTGTTTGGTATTTGGGAATTTATCTAAAAAGCACTAGCCTTACTTAGTACACTTTGACTAGCATCTGCCACTAGCTACATGTAACTTACTACGAGTGACTTTGTCTAGCAAGTGTCTATATGTTATACATTATTGTTGCTAGCTGAGTGTGAGGGGTTGATATGCTGGGATATTTAACATACATGTACTTACTCAAATCCTTAAATATTTCCATTGACTAATAACTGTTTGTGATTGATTATTACTAAAATGTAATATAACACATTGTACTTAGTACCTACATTAAAACGGATATCTACCGTGAATTCTATTTAATTGCGGCAACACAAATTCTATTAAGGTTTATTCTATAAAAAATGCTATTCGTCACATTACTACCAGTGGTCACAATGTGACTATTTACAGTGCCCGAGGCCAGTCTGTTACTAGTAAAAGTAACCTAATGTTTGTTATTTTATTATATGAAATTAAGCAGAAAAACTTCACTTTAAATACTAAACAGAAAATGAAACCAGCCAATTACAAGGCTGTAAAACCAGCCAATCATAAAGCTGCAGTAACAACTAGCTCTTGTTCCTTTATTCAATATCTTATAAATTCATCATGAATCACTGTTTGAGTAACTCTTATTCAGCTCAGCCAATCAGGAGACAGATAACATTATTATAACCAGCTACAAGCTATAAAAAAGCCGGTAGTAGCCAGAGCAGGTGACAAAGATAATAAAAACAGGTAAGTATAACTTATTTTTTATCTTAGCATAGGTTGATATTGTACTTACTGGGAATAATAGAGTAAATGGGGAAAGACACTGAGTCAGTGTGATTATAATATAACTCTGACCTCCTGAGACTATCACTGTCTACCCTGAGGAGACTCAAAGAGTCTGTCATGTAGTGAGGTTGAGTTAAGTTCAGGAGGCTCTTGTCTCAATCCTTAGTCACAATCAGACCAGCAAATACTTCCTACTGCATATATTTCATGTATTTCAGCTCTACCAGAGTAATACATCCTTGGACTCCTTTTTATACAGTGTAAATATCCAGGGTTCACTGGCAGCCACTCGGTTATGGCTGGCACCTTTCCAACTCTGCAGTTGAGTCACATTTTGTACTCATTTTTCTATCATAATTTACTGTATGCAGCAGCTAATAGAGTGCAGTACATATGTTACAGTTAAACATGGAGAGATTACTGAAGAGTTATGTTAGAGTTGGAAAGATAGACATGCATGAGTTGAGAGCAGCCTTAGAGAGATGCCAACCAGCTGAGCTACTGAGGTTACTGATTACTATCAAGCATGACTCATACTCATCGGTGATGGTAGCTGCAGCAGTAGGCCACACAGAAGCATGTCATCTGCTTCTCTCACCAATTAGAAGAACAGCAGATGAGTTGCTCTGGATGAAGAGAAATGATAGAACTACAGTACTACACCTTGCTGCAAAGGGGGGATACAGTGAGTGTGTAGAGTTACTGATAGACACAGTGAGTGATGAGAGAAAATACGAGTTTGTAGCTGAGAAGACTAAATACGGTGACACAGCTATAGGAGTGGCTGCAGGGTATGGAAGTAGCAAGTGTATAGAGTCCCTTCTCTACAGCTTCTCCTCACTACAGAGAGACTCCCTATTAAACATACATAATAACTACCTTAACACTCCACTACACAATGCAGCAGGCAGTGGAGAGACAACTGCTCTGAAGGTCATGTTAAGATCCGTGTCTCTAGTGACTGCATCTTCACTTCTCAACATAAAGAATAAACAGAACAGGACTCCATTGGAGGAAGCTGAGTGTTATAAGAAGAAGGAGTCATCAGAGCTATTAAAGGGGTGGCTGCTGCATTCAGTAGTAGAAGGTAGGCTTGTTATACAATGTGATGCCAGCTACTCACTTGAACTGTTCTACTGCTAAACTCTTCAGTCTCAGCAACTCTCTACTGAAAATCTAAACTAAATGCTAGTAGTTCATTCATTGTATACATTTACTGTTGATACCTGGGACATGCCCTGGAGGGTTGCATCTCTATTTCTTTGTAAACTCACCGAGTCTTGCATAGACAGAGTGCTGCTTGTCTCCAGCCTCCAGCTGAACAGTTTATAGACTGAGTATTTAAATTAATATCATTATTCAAAACTGGTAGGATTGAAGTGATGTTAGCAGCTCTTTAAATATAGACTTCTTGTAGCAGACTCAGTAGCTTGACTCTCGTGTTCCACTCTATTCTGTCTGTTAATATTTCTGTATTTTGAAATGTATGAGATGTGAAGAATTTAACACAATAGTAATGATACTATGATTATTGTATGTGGTGGTAGACTAGTGAGTCATTCCTTCAAGCAGAGGTTGGAGGTTCAACATTACACTCCTTTTTTATGAATAGCTAATCATCTATGCAGCAGTTTTGGATGGAAAGTAAAAAGTATTACAACCATATTTTACACTGCTGTAGATTATCCACATAATTTTATTTGTTAAATAGTTTAAGTTATTAACATAACATGATTCTATCCTTTGTCATGTTTAGTAGTAAACTGAATGACAGGCTAAAATACATATTGTAGCAGCCTCTTGCTTTAATATTCAGGCTTTAAATCTATAACAATACTAATCTTTGATGTAAAGATTAAAATTAGATTAACTCTTTCTTATTTTACAAGCTCTAAGACAATGTGTGGTTCAACTTTTTATGGCATATGCTAGCAGGAAAAGCTCGTATGGTGCTCAGTCCTATTAGAATTTTATATTTTCTGGTGCTGCTTAGAAAATTCTTTACCAAACAACTAACCTTATTTTACCAGATACGCGTAACCTTAATTCCCATGAGACTGGTAGATGTGAAATGAGCTTTCATTTTATTAGAACCAAACATCTAGTCATGTCATGTCTTGCTTCACACGCTACTAATAGCTACTTCACAATAACTACAGGATTTTACAACTATTTTAAACAATTTTTGCCTGATATTGAGTCAGGTCAGTAGCTTACTGAATACATGGCTTGGTCATGCTCACTCAAGT
This sequence comes from Watersipora subatra, assembly GCF_963576615.1. Taxonomy (NCBI): domain Eukaryota; kingdom Metazoa; phylum Bryozoa; class Gymnolaemata; order Cheilostomatida; family Watersiporidae; genus Watersipora; species Watersipora subatra. Next base: position 1,383,877 of record NC_088715.1, read on the forward strand.
CTACCTGCCTGTACCTGCTTGTGTCTCGTTGTTTGCCTTTGTCTGTGTATGCTAGTACTGCTTAGATAATTCCTTACCAAACGACAAGGTTAATTTTACCAGATGCATGCAACCTTAATTCCAGTAAGAATGATAATTGTGAAATATGCTTTATTATCTTAATAGATTTTATTCAAGTCACACTTTTACACATCAGATATTGTCTTTTGCTTGGCTTGGTAGGCAATAACTAAACACTTTTACAGCTATTTTTCGGTATACCGAACGGTGTACCAAACTCTCGTTGATCAAACTGTTGTGTAGTAACCCCCTGCAGGAGGGTACGGTTGCGTGTATGCAGTAAATTTTAGTTTTCAAGAAACTCAAGCAAATAGGTAGCATTTGGCTAGCTGAGCACCTCCACCGCTACTAATATTGCAACTCTCCTCTCTTAAAACAAGTGGCAAGCTTAGCAGCCTGTCTGCTAGGTCGCTTGCTTACCAGCCACATTTGCTGCCGCCTGCTCGACCTGTGCCCGTTTGTGTTGACTCACGCTAGCTTGGCAGCACTTCTCTGCCAGCCAGTTTGCCCACCTGGTTAGCTGAGTCAATCACGGCTATTCGTTTGGCCCCCGAGTTGACAACGATTGCTCGCTTTTGCTTCCTAGTAGATAATGGTTATATGTTCTGTTCACCAAATAGCTGAATTGATTGCCCTGCCTGCAAGCAAGCCTGCTCACTCTCATCAAGTCAAAAAATGATCATACGCTATGCTGCCAAATTCACAATGATCGCACATTTTGCCACCGAGTGGACCACGTTAGCATGTTTTTTATGCTGACTGTTTGACTTGATTGCACTAATGTTGAGTCTGTTTGGTAACCTGCCCGCCCATGTCAGTCAGCCTGCCTAAATATCAGCCGGCCATATAGCCGAGCTGATCAAGACTATTCTTTATGGTTGCAGCTTGAGTATGAACTCTGCAAAGCATATTTGCCAGGCCAGCCTGCCTGTGCTCTTAGGCTCCTGCCTCTGTGCCTGCCTGTCTCTACAACCCTGTGCCTCTACACCTCTCCGCCTCTACACCTCTCTGCCTCTACACCTCTACACCTCTCTGCTTCTACAACTCTCCACCTTTACACCTCTCTGCCTCTACGCCTTTCGGCTTGTACTCCTATATGCCGCTACACCCCTCAGCTTCTACACCCTTCGGCATTTAAACCCATTGACCTTTACACCCCTCAGCCTTTACATCTATTGGCCTTTACACCCCACGGCCTGTTCATCCCTTGGCTTGTACACCCCTCGGCCTGACACACCCCTCGACCTCTACACTTGTACATCATATTGCGTCTTGACGGCTCTTTGTACTATTCACAGGTGTTTTTTATTATATTGTAGCATTGGATGATGCTCGACAACAGATAAAAACACTGCAAGAGAAAAATGACCAGAAACTGTCCGCTCTACAGAGAGAAAGCGACCAGAAACTTTCCGCTCTACAGAAAAAAAGCGACCAGAAAATTTGCGCTCTACAGAGAGATAGTGAGCAGAAAGTCTCTGCTCTACAGGATAAAACTGAGCAGCAGGCAGAAGGTAACTTCCTACATAAATGTTTCAGTAGTCTATTGTTAGTATAGTACCGAGGGAGAGAAGTCAGTTACTTCTGTTATTGAAAATGCATATTGACGTCTGGTTAGCAGGTGAATGTGCTAAATTACATGTTCTGTGATCATCGAATGTGAGCAGGGAAAGTGTTGCATATCTATCAGTAAATTCTTTTTTCACAATGTTGTAGCATTGTATGACGCTAGACAAAGAATAACAACACTGCAAATAGAAAGTGACCATAAAGTCTCAGCTCTACAAAGACATACTCAGCAGCAGGCGGAAGGTAACTTCCTATGTTATTATTTCACTAGTCTATTGTTAGTATTGTACTGGAGAAGATAAGTCAGTTATTTCTGTAATTGAAAGTACATGATGCATTTCGAAATCATGTTAGCAGGTAAATGTTGTTTTTTTATTGGGCACCTAACGTGATTGTTAAATGCAAGGATGTAAACTGTAGCACGTCTATCAGCTGTTTTTTTCACTATGTTGTAGCATTAGCTGAGGCTAAACAACACATAAAAACACTGCAAAAGGAAACTGAGCAGCAGGCAAACGATAAAATTTTATGTAAATGTCTTACTAGTCCAATGTTAGCATAGCACTGAGGAAGATAAGTCAGTTGCATCTGTAATTGACAACGCATCGTAGCTGCTAGCCCTTCTTACCTCACACTATTATTACCTAAAAATTACCTGTTCGTATTATATATTATACTAGCTGAGGTACCATCCTGAAGGCCTAATTCTGTGTGATTACTATTGACCAATCATTACTCCCTCCTGGTCATTTTATGAGGATATGTTGGTGCTGCTTGCATTTCATGATAATTGAGGATTTACTGATCTTCAAGTATCATTAGATGACTTTCAACTAAAATGGTTACAGACTTTTGATAGACTTTAGTAGATTGATAGAGGTTTGTCATTGATATCTTCCTGTTCATTAGTAAAATCAACTCTTGTTTGTATATAAATAATAATGATAAATGCCTGGCATTTTAGATATGGTTGTGATGCAGAGGAAACTGGAACAATTTGTCACATACCTACAGGCTCCGGGTGACACAAATCTGACAGGCAATCAATGTCACGACCCGGACAGTTAATGGTGGGGGGACGCTAGCCTGCCTTCTACTTAAAACCTCTGACTCTAAAGATGCCTGCCGACCTACGACTCAGTCAATCTGAGATGAAAAGATGATTCGATCCATCCTGGCTTAAACCAGCATATAAAGAAATGACCAGCCAACAAAATAGGAAGGCCTATAATTTTTAAAGACACGCATGTGCTCCACAGACACACATTGACAGAGCAATCCCATTATATTGTTTTTTGTATTGTAACACGCCCTACTTGTATTTCATCATTTTCGAATAAATATATCTATTTTTTTCCACTTCATCTCTTCATCCGTACATATTGCACTGTTAGACTTTCTTAATCAACCAAATTATATAACTAAATACTTCCTTTGAAACTCATAACTTGGCTACATGAGGCGGCAATGATGTCGAATTGATGAACATGACTGATAGTTCCTAGTAGGGTAAAATACGGGTATTGAAATAGCCTTTAGTTCAATAAACCATGAGGAATTTGTTGATGACTTTAGGCTATGTCAAGGAGTGCACCATTAATTATAAATTACAATATATTGTCTCATACCCAGCAATATAAAGCATGGTTCCTTATCAAACTAAATTAAACTTGAAATAAATGAATGTTATTTCATTAAAAATCTTCCAGATTAAAATTGACCAGTTTTTGTAAATTACATAGTCCTGACTGCTGTCACGCTTTTTTTTAGGTGGGTCAAAGTTGCTCATTCATGTCGCAATTATGAGGTGGAATTATTGACACAAATGGTTCAGATAAGCTATATTATTCTCATGATTTCTTGGCAGCATTCAGATGATAGGTGTCGCAATGCTCGGATAAGACAGTCGTTGACGTGGATTGTATACATAAGGAGTCTAAATGTCGAGAGTTTTATTTATTAAGTGATAAGATATTAGGGGGTGTTGTAGTTGTAGTTAGCATGGTATTCATTTTATTAGAGCTCTGACATCACCCTTGATTAGGCACCTGCCTGGTTCACACCTTCAGCCACCTGTTATGATTGCTACTATATGTATTACCAGATGAGAAACAAACATTCCTTTGGCCAAGTTCATAAAAAGGGAGAAGAATCCAACTGCCATTTGGGCTTTGAGTTTAGCAATTCAATGAATGTACACACAATGAATGTACAATACAATATAATGAATGTATATAAATAATAAGTAAAAATACATCACATCTACCACAATGTACTCTGCAGTAGTCTAACATTTGTTTACATGTTTTTACTCTAGCAAAAGGTGAATAGAAGAACAAACTTGAAATGTTAATTAAAATTTAATTCATTTGTTAAAAGTTTACGCTTACTATTAAAAAGCAATGGAAAGTAGAGAAAGAGAAAATGTGAGGAAGTACATCACAGTGTACATAACCTATATATATGCAATACAGTACCCTACTACCAAGTACAATATTTAGCAACATGGTCTCAGAGGAGAGTTTATTTAACTATGGTAGCACTTCACGACAGGATCTTTAGAGGGTAACACTGTTGCTAAGGGAAGACAACTTCTGTAGGAAAACAAATCTGATATGAAAATTCTATTAACAAAAGAGTTTATCAAAAAAATAGACCAACAAGGAAAAATAATAAAAATGAAAGGTAAATTTCCTACAACATATATTTTCCTGGAACAAATTATTTATGTTGTAGGAGAGCGTATTGTACTTTGAAGTATCACAACTGTGTTCAACAGGGAACTAATATTAGCCTGAGAAAGTTAATCCAATCCAATTCCCCCTCCCCCCCCCCAGGGCCCAGCCATTTCATGAAGATGTGGTGAAGACGTTGAATACGCTGCCTGAAGCATAAACAGCCCTCTGAGAGGAGCAGATGACTAAGAAGAGCCTTCCCTGTAAGAACCCGGAGACTTAGTGTTGTTTCTAAATAACATAGGAAGGCGAGGGGACGACCCCAAATTGCAAGCAAAATTTGTAGGGCAAGTCCTAGTAGAAAAGGTTTGGCACACCATATGTGCCTAGTAGAATGAAAGGGCCAGTCCTCGGTGTAGAATGAAAGCAAGTTGAAACCAATCCTTGCCGGCCCAGAGAAGCTTGGACAGGCCCCATCCACCATAGAGCCAAAAAGAGGGCCCAATCTGAAAGGTTACAAGGGTATTAGTGGTTATAAGGTCATTAGAGGTTATAAGGTCATTAGAGGTTATGAGGTCATTAGAGGTTATAAGGTCAGGAGGAAGAAGCAGAGCTGGAGCTGGCAAAGTCAAAGACAGTGGCTTGACATTCAGTAAAGAGCTGGAAGGCCGGCTGCAGCAGCTTCGAAGGATCCAGGAACTAGAGAAATCACTGAAACAAGAAAACTTAATTCTATGAGAGCCAACTGAGCCCGCAAGTCCAGCACCAGTCCGTCTTCCTAGCAAGGAGAGAAAAACACCTAGGGTCAGTAGGTACAACCCCTCGCCAGACAAAATCAATCCACCACCTAAACGTTAAGGAGAGTGGGAGGGGTCAGCCGGTGAGTGACACAACAAGGACGGTGTTGCCAGAGCCCAAGTGAGCAGGGGTGCTGATGACAAGGATGAAATAACGGTTTTTGTTTCTGCCCTGTCAGAGGAGCCAGTCAAGTACAGCTTTCCTCTTGCAAGCAAAGCTGCTAAAGATTTTGTGAGTTCAACATAGCAAACTCAGGGAAAAGTTTCTACTCCTTAGCCAAAATGTTGAAGACACTGAACTCAACAAAAAGAAGGAGCGGCTGAAGGGTCGAATGGACTCATAAGAGGAGACTGCATCTGTATGTCAGGAATGCATCTGCTAGGCATCCCTTTTGCTAATGCAGAGTTAAGAGAGATGCCATTACATGGTTGATTGGAGTTAACCCTTTTTTGCAATGCTCTGTTTATACAGTCCATGACGTGGATTGTATACAAAAGGAGTGTCAATGTCGAGAGGTTTATTTATTAAATGATAAGATATCAGACTTTGGACTGCTTCCTAGCAGCCCAGAGTATTGCTCTGACCAGACTGTCTCCTCAAGCTAATCTTTTATCAACAGTTTAAGGATATTAAATGACTGATTTGAGCATTTTTGGAGCATCAGCTTCAAATTAAAATATTTAAAACAGCCAGAAAGAACTAAAGATTTCCGTTTAAGTAATATATAGTCATGGCCAAAAGTATTAACCCTTCAGCTTCTGTTACCCAGTCCATTTAGCATAAATTAAATTAACTTTGAATATATTTCTTACTGCATGTTCTATTTAAGTCATGCATATTGCACATCATTGAAAGTTGAGAATTAAGTATTTCTAATGATATTAAGACTGCTAACCATAAAACCATTTTCAAAGAAGAATTGGCTTAGAAATTGATGCAAATTTATGCCTCGAAAATTCTCCAGTTCACCATGGCCCGCCTCTAGTGACCACTGACATAGTTTTTATTTCATAATGTTTTTAAAGGATAGAAAATCTTCTCAAGCATTTTTAATGTAATTTGTCTGATTTGGACACCAGAGATTGGCATTAAAGAGTATAAACCTAATTAATGTTACTTGATGATGAGGGTGTTAATACTTTTAGCTATGACTACATTCGGTAGAATTACTGGTACTTGTAAAAATACTAATAGCTAGTTGCTAGTTATGTTTGATGTGGTACTGTATAAACATCAATTAATAGAATAACATGGAGCATCATGCACCTCAGTGAAAGAGATTAATTGTCTGCCAATATGTAGGCATGTCTTTGTGTTAGTGCTTGGCGAAAAATTAGCTGTATTGGGTGATAAACAGCCACCAACTTGCCTGTTCAGGTGGCTGTACATCAGTGAACATTTGACAAAGAACTATTATGTCTGCTTACAACAAATAAATTAGCAGCCAAATTTTTTAAGAGTTGGTCAGCAAGAGGGTTCAGATGTCATCATCATTTTGTATGAGCATAGCAGACAGATGGTGGGGTAGAGAATAGCTCCTGGTTGAATTGCTTGATGTCCAACCCTCCGCCTAGCAGCAGAATCCCCCTGAGTTGCTTGATATGCGGATTAATAATTCACATGAGCTATTACTCAAGTATAAATCATCGCTCATGTAGACCATGTATAGGAATGACATCTTATACACGGATGATTTAGCTAAAGTCCTTCACCCTAGTATCAATAATAGTTGCAGTAGACCAGTCAGCATATCCTACTGATGGCAAGTAACCAAAATTAGATATCAGTGGATTTTGTAGTCAACACTTGATTTATTTTATCCGAGTGTTGATGCCAGCCTAGAAACCTGCCTGGTTCAACACTACAGCCACCTGTTATGGTTGTCACTGAGTATAACATCAGATGAGGAACAAAACGTCTTACAGCAATGTTCATAAAAAGGGAGAAATAACCAATCGATTTTTGGGTTTTTAGCTGGATCATTAATTCAAGCTGAGGGATGCAGAAATATGTCATTTGAAAATCTGTGATTGGTTTGTTTACTATAAATGACAGCCATACGCTAATATCAGTGAGTCAATGAGGTTTACCAGAACTTCATATATAAATAATCACTTACCTTGTGTGCATACCTCAACATCCTGTTGGATCTCATTGTTTATAATTAATACCAGCTGTACACTGGACACATGCCAGGATGGTATTTATTTTTGACAACCAACTGACAGCAAATAAACAATAGAGGTTCCAAAGTTTGCTCAGTGTGATAGGTTGGTGAGTAGAACGCTAATGACTTGCTGTTTTATTGCATAGCTCAAAATTACATGGCTTGCATGATGCTGTCACTAGAGGGAAGACTATTATACGTTAGGAGAGTAGCTCTATGAAATGCTCTATGTTTATATAAACCTTAACAACTATGAACAATACTGTTACTAATCAGCGTATTTAAGAAGGTAGAGAGATGTAGGTTTTCATAGAAGATCCTTTTATAACAGCTGGTTTATAGTCAAACTTTAAAGATCCTTTACAGCAACTACTGAAGAGAAAGTGAAACTAACAACTGGCTTACACTAGCCAATTACATGTAGTTGTTAAACATTTACTCAGCCTTTGAGGGAAACATTATAGAGCTAAAGAAACAATTATATTCCTGTGTCTCAATGTATAATAAAAACTATTTATAACGGTTTTATTATTTTGAAAGTATAGCTAACAATTCAATTTTACCATTTTAAATTATGTTGCTCTGTGTATGAACTAATTAATAATGTTGCGACACTGACCTCTACACAATGATACCACAGCAGAAGCAATTTTTGTATACATATAAACAATATATATAATAGTATAATTAGGATATCTCACTGAAATATATTAAAAGATAACTTATAATTAGTAGCTTTTACACCTGTTTGACTTATCCCTGTTGAGCTGGTTGTTGTGGTTGACCTGGTTGTTATTGTTGACCTGGTTGTTGTGGTTGACCTGGTTGTTGTGGTTGACCTGTTTGTTATAGTTGGCCTGGTTGTTATGGTTGACCTGTTTGTTATGGTTGACCTGGTTGTTATGGTTGACCTGGTTGTTACGGTTGACCTGGTTGTTGAGGTTGACCTGGTTGTTGTGGTTGACCTGGTTGTTATGGTTGACCTGGTTGTTATGGTTGACCTGTTTGTTATGGTTGACCTGGTTGTTATGGTTGACCTGGTTGTTACGGTTGACCTGGTTGTTGAGGTTAATCTAGTGTTTATGGTTGACCTGGTTGTTGTTGTTGACCTGGTTGTTATAGTTGATCTGGTTGTTGGGGCTGACCTGGTTGTTGTGGTTGACCTGGTCGTTATGGTTGCCCTGGTTGTTATGGTTGACCTGGTTGTTATGTTTTGACCTGGTTGTTGTGGTTGTCCTGTCGTTATGGTTGACCTGGTTGTTATGGTTGTCAGGACTGTTTAAAAATGCACATAAGATTCTACCTGACATAACCTGAGAATCAGCCTTTGCAGCTGTGAATTTTTAGATACCTATTGGAATTGTGGCTAAGAAAATATATTCATGTAAAGAAGCCTGTAGCTCTGCTATATTTTCTTCTCGATGCACAAGATTAATGCTATGAAAGATATTGAATATACTCGCATCATTTATTACAAGCTGATGGTGCAATGATAACGGCCAGAGATAACAGCAATATTTTATTTAAATATTTATATTTTTTAATGTATATATTTTTTAATATATACATTTTTTATTTAATATATTATTTATTATGATAATCATAGTACTCCAATCATAGTGTATGAATTATAATAATAATGATTGTAATCCGATGACCAAACGAGAAGAGCCAATGTTTGAGAGTTTTTTTGATAAATGCATGTGCACACAACTTACAAAAATTATTCATCAACAACGTCGCAAACCCTTGTACGAAAATCTCATCAACAAATTTAACCATTTTTCTGTGGAGTCGTTTAAGTATAATACCAATACACTAGAAATTCCACTGTCATACAGCCCACGACCAAAGTAGTAATGGAAAAAAGAAAGGGTACTGTTGGTTGTCGAAAAAGTAGTTCTTAGCAGGAATTGACAGAGTATAATGTAAATGAGACTTGTTTGAGATGATATAAAATAAATTTGAGGGAGCACGACTCCATAAAGGCGCAACAGAAATAACAGAAATGTAACAGAAATAAATATTAATAAAATAAATAATTAACTATCTCAAACTTATGTTTACAATAATAAAATAAATATTAATTCAAGCGGTAGACCTAAACTACTGTACGTAATTTAACTAACAACAGCAATAATGAAATATGTTTATTATATCTCTTATTATATTGAAATGCAATATTAAAAGTAAATGGCAAGCTGCCGTGTAATACACAATTTGAAAGTTGGTTGTTGGTTAAAATAAATATTAATTCAAGCTGTAGACCTAAACTACTGTACGTAATTTAACTAACAACAGCAATAATGAAATATGTTTATTATAGCTCTGAAATGCAATATTACAAGTAAAATATATTGTAATATACAGTTTGAAAGTTGGTTGTGTTGAATGCAGAACAGTTTTTACAACGATATGTAACGGAAATAAATATTAATAAAATAAATATTAAACTATCTCAAACTTATGTTTTACAATAATAAAATAAATATTAATTCAAGCTGTAGACCTAACCTACTGTACGTAATTTAACTAACAACAACAATACCAACAATAAAGAAATATGTTTGTTATATCTCTGAAATGCAATATTAAAAGTTAAACAGCAAACTGATGTGTAATATACAGTTTGAAAGTTGGTTGCGTTGTGATGAATGTAGAATGGTTTTGACAGCGATATGTAACAGAGAGCAAGCGTTGGCCTTTACGCGTCTGGAAGTTTTATGCAAACTGGAGTGAAATAAAGAAATATTCTTGTCATGAAAGGGCGTTGGAGTAACGCCCTACCTTGTAGATAAGATGTAAAGAAATCTGGCTGATGTTCTAGATAATTTGAAAAACCTTCGGTAATTGGACAAAAACGTAGGCTGATAAACTGTGTACCACATTTTCGTACCTGTAAATCGGTCTACGCCTCAAACAGTACACAGTAAAAGGTTCTACTATCTGTCGCACGGCTTTATTGGCGTTTCGTAGGTCGGTCGAAACTATTAATAAACCAAGCTGTTCAAGCGTTTTGTGGCGATTTGTGGCAAGACTTTATCGTTCTATTCTCTGTCGCTCGGCGTAACAATTTCCGGTCTTAACTTATTAAACGAAGCTTTTCAAGCGTTTTGTGACGATTTTCGTCCTAATAAATCTGCCTATTTACGTATAATCCGATCAGATGGGTTAGTTTTAGGAATTTGCGTCAACCTTTCAAAGGCTTGGTAACATATTTAAATAGGTTTATATGCGTTTTGTATCATTATTATACTTAAACGACTTTACTGAAAAATAGTTAAATTTTTTGATAGGATTTCATTGCAAGGGTTTGGTGACGGCCGTTAACGGATAATTTTTCGGGAGTTGTGTGCACATGTGCATTTATCATAATTCTCCCAATCAATCGTTTCACTCTTGTTTGGTCGTGGGAAAACACATACAAACCTATTCAAATATATTACCAAGTCTCTGAAAAGTGCTGACAGTATCTTAAAACTTACCCATCTGAACGATATAAATAGACTGATTAATTTGGCCAAAAATCATTATTGAAACTTGCTAAGCTTTACTTTTATCAAATTTAGGACCAGAAAACGAACTGCCGAGCAACACAAAATAGAACCATTAAGTCGTGCGCATTTAACGATAAAATAACGTGCACATATCACCAGTCTATAGCATTGCCAAAATGCCGCAGGTTTCTGTAATTAACGTAAAAGAACTGAAATATAATCGTTTCTTTTTTGCCTATTTCAAAGTAACTGACATTTTAGACACTTTTGAGTACTTTGGTATTCTAACTGATGTCCAACGCAGTGAAAGTAAAGGAAATGATGGTGATATGTTTTTTCTAACGATTCATATGAGATTATTACAATATTTAATTATAAGTTTGGATGACTATTGAAGTGTTATAGTCACACTAACAACATTGATGATGTACAATATGTTACTGTTATTATTTTTTCTAAATAGTTTTGTTAAATCGATTTTCTAAAAATCTATATAAATATCACAACTTCTTGATATTGTTAGCTATGACATTTTGAAATGTAAACAAAATTGTGTATTGTTTTTCTATTATTACAGTAATACTATATTAATAACATTGGTTACTCTCATAACATCAGTGCATTTTACTTATAATGTTGCATTTCTCCTATTGCAGGAGGAGAGATATAAACATAATATTTTCCTTTCATTATTGCTGTTTGTTGTGCATAATAACGCCCACTCTCAGTACATTACAGCTACTATTGCAGTTATCCTATTGCACTGCAGTGCCATTTGATGGCTAATATTGCATTTCTCAACCATCAGTACCCTTTCTTTTTTCCAATATCACTTTGGTTGTGGGCTGTATGATAGGGGAATTTATAGTATATAATTATAATATTATTTGACACAATTATGCGACATATACTAGAAAAAATAGATTGCACATTTACATGTATATGAACCTGAACAAGTACAAATGGTTGTTATCCCCCCTCTATGTTCAAAAGTGATTACATGACTAAATATAAATAAGAGAAAGTAAAAGTCAAAGTTACAAAATAACTCTAGACTAACTCTATTAATAAGTAGAATGAGGACCTGATGAGAGACACCATGAATCAGATTTGCAAAGAAACCAAAAGTTAGACTTTTTGGATGAGTCTTACTTTAATATAATACCCAAGAAACTAATTCAACCCAAAAATAAATCTACTAGCGGTGTGCAAATTTAATATTCTACTATCCAATAACCTTTTAGACGATCGGTTGATAACCTTAGGCTATGTATTAAAGAAACTTGCATCATCCGTTATAATTTACCGGATGTTGTACAGTCAGACATAGAAAATCCAGGGTTTTGTAAAGTAGAAGATTTGCCGCTGTTACGCCTTCTTTAATTGGGTCAGATGCTGCTACTTCCCGTCGCTGTGATAAAGTGGAAGTATTGCCGCATATGGTTCAGATAAACTATATTATTCTCATGATCAGCAACAGCCTGCATCATGGGTGTTGCAATGCTCTGATAAGACAGCCATTGACGTGAATTGTATACATAAGGATCCTAAATGCCAGGTTTATTTAATAAATAAGATCTCAGGTGGCGTTGTGAGTATGTGAGGTGATCTGTTTTACCAGAGCTTAGATGCCAGCCATGACTAGTCACCTGCCTCGTTTACACACTTAAGCCACCTGTTATGGTTGCTGCTATATATAGTACCAGATGAGGAACAAACATTCTTATAGCATAGTCGATAAAGAGGGAAAGGGAATCAACCTCCATTTGACCTCTTAGCTAAGCAATTCAAGCTGATTGGTACAGAAAGATTGAATTCACAAACTGGAACTGGTTTGTTATAAATATTATTCCAAACCATATTGTGCAACAGGTAAAGTGCACTTGCTCAACAAGATGTCTACGCCTGATGCACCTTAATAAACTAAATTGCCTTCCGCAATAAATAGAACAGCATTTGCTAGCACCGTGTCATATATTCTGACAATAAACACTCTATAAACTAGAAATTTCACTGTCATACAGCCCACGACCAAAGTGATAATGGAAAAAAGAACGAGTAATGTTGGTTGTTGAAAAAGTAGTTCTCAGCAGGAATTGATAGATTATAGAGTAAATGAGACTTTTTTGAAATATAAATTGAAATAGAAATGTTCTAGAAATGGCTTGAAAAGCTTGTTTTAATACAATAATAAATCAAACCTAATTACACAAAAAGTCACACCTAATATATTGCTATCTCAAACCTGTTTTACAACGAAAAAAAATATTAATTTAAGCTGTAGGCCTAACCTACTGTAATGTATGTATTTTCCCAACAACGATAAGGAAATATGTTTCTTATAACTCAGAAATGCAAAAGTAGAAGTAAAATGGCAAGCTAATGTGTACTATACACAGTTTGAAAGTTGGCTGTGTTGAATGTAGAATGGTATTGATAGCGATCTTTAACAGAACGTAAGTATGGGCATTCACACGTCTGAAAGTTTTCTGCAAACTGCAACAAAATAAAAATGTTCACATCATAAAGGGGCAATGTAGTTCAGCCCTAGCTTGTACATAAGTTGTAAATAATTTTGGCTAACATTTTAAATAATGAAACCTTCAGTGATTGAACAAAAAACATAGGCTGATAAACTGTGTAACACAATTTCGTACCTGTATTTCGGTCTACGCCTCAAACGGTCTACGTTTATTACAGAAACCTTTGTATAATTTTGATTAAAAGTAAACAATGCCATAAACTGGTGAAATGAGCACGGTTTTGAAATTCGCACTGCTAAATAGTTTTACTATCTGTCGCACGGCTTTATTGGCATATCGTAGGCCGGTCCTAACTTTTATTAAACCAAGCTTTTCCAGTGTTTTGTTGAAATTTTTGTCCAAATTATTCTGTCTATTTGTGTATAATCCGATCAGTTGGGTAAGTTTTAAGATAATGCCAACGGTTTACAAAGACTTGGTAACATATTTAAATAGGCTTAAATGTGTTTTGTATCATTATTATACTTTTACGACTCTGCAAGACAATGGTTAAATTTGTTTATGATATTTCAAATCATAGGTTCCTCTCATTGTTGATGAATAATTTCGTAAGTTGATTGCAGTCATTTGAAGTCATTTTTCATAAAAACTCTTAAATTAAGCTCCCGTTCGTTTGGTCTTGGGACGATGTATAACACAGATCAAAGGTAAGCATAGATGATTGAGATATCTAGCAAGTACATACCAGTTTTTTCAATGGTTTGGAGTTACGACCTCGTGTTTTAAATAGAAAATTGTGAAGTGGTAGCATTGTGACAGAAGACCTGTAGTAAATACAAATGGTACATGAAAAGAGAAATACAATGAATGTATATAAAGAATGAATAAAAATACATCACATCTACCACAATGTACTCTGCAGTCTAACATTTGTTTACATGCTTTTGCACCAGCTAAAGGTTATTAGAAAAGTCTTGAAATGTGATTTAAAATTTAATTTATATCTTTAAAGTTTACACCTTATATTAAAAGCTAATAAATGGTAAAGAAAGAGAAAATGTGAGGAAGTACATCACAGTGTACATAACCTATACATATCCAATACAGTAGCCTACTACCAAGTACAATTCTTATCAACAGAGACTCAAAGGGAAGCTTATTCAACAATAGGAGTGCTTCATGACAGTATCTTTAGAACGGAACACTGTTATTAAGGGAAGACAACTTCTATGGCAAATCAAAGTTGGTATAAAAATACTAATAACAAAAGTGTCAAGAAAACAACCAAAAAAACAATCAAGAAAACAGGCCAACAAGAAAACATAATAAAAAAGGAATAAAGCTGGAGGAGCCAAGTAAGGGCCCTGGTAATAAAGGTACAGTAGATGGCCCTATAACATAAGTTCTAGATAACATAAATAATTTATGGGAAGTTTTACCTTCGTACTAGAAAAAAAATTAACATAATGTAAAGTATCAGGTCGTGTGTGTTTTTAAATTAAAATGTTTTTAAATGAAAAAATAACCAAATAAATGTGAATGAATGTCGACAATGTGCGTTTCTTATCAACTTCTTACAGATTGCTGAAACGAGGGTCTATAAAACCAGTGATATTTATTAGTGAAAAAGAGAAAAAAAATGTTAATGCAAGCCAATAATACAGCAGTTATGGTGCCGCCAGCAAATAAAAAAAGCTCATTCAAGTTTTTCTATTTTTTATGGCTAAATGGGTGAGTTTAAAAAGATATTTGAACGTATGAGCTCGTTTATATGTATTTTACTGTTCTTATAACGTAAAATCCTCATAACATAAATCTTGCAGGAGCAGATTATTTATGTTGTAGGAGCAAGTACTGTATTTTGAAGTATCAAGATCAGGTTAAACAAGGAACTACTATTAGCCTGAGACAGTTAACCCAATCCAGTACAATCCTCCACCACCAGAAGCGCAGCCCTCCCATGAAGATGTGGTGAAGACGTTGAGGTTGCTGGGGTAAGGACACATCTCTGTTTTAGTGGAGCGGATGGCCATTTGACAAGAGGACCAAGACTGGAACAAAGGAAGACTAAGCCTGGCTTCTAAAGAAATAAAAGAAGAAGGTGAGGAGACAACCCTAAATTGTTGGCTAATTTTGTAGGGCCTTTTCAAATAAAAAAGGTTTAACCAAACAATACGTGTTAGCTAGAACGACAGGGCCAGTTCTCAGTGCAGAATGAAAGCAGACTGAAACCATTGCATGCCTGTCCAGAAGTGCTTGGGCAAGCACCAGCTACCATAGAGCCAAGAAGAGGGGTTCAACATAAAATGAGCAAGGGCTAGGAGCCCAGATGGAGAAGCAGAGCTGGAAATAGCAAAGCCAAAAACAGAAGCTTACACCTTCCTTGCATTTAGCAAAGAACTGGAAAGCTGGCTTTAGGAGCTCAGGAAGGAGCCAGGAGCTGGAGAATCAACCAAAACAAGAAAGAAAATTTTCAGGAAAGCCAGGTAAGCCCGCTAACCCACTGCCAATCCAGCTTCCTAGCCAAAAGAGAAAACATCTGGGCTCATTAGGTAAAAACCCTGTCTGGCCAGAAATACTCGGCCACCTGAATGTTATGGAAAGCGGGAGTGACCAGCGATGGGAAAGTCGATGAAGAGAACAACAAGGACAGCGTTGCCAGAACCCAAGTGAGCAGGGGTGCTGTTGACATGGATTACATAACTCATTTTGTTTTTAACAGATAGAAAGTCTTCTGAATGAAGGTGGTGGGGTAGGAGTAGCTCATGATTGGATTGTTTGATGTTCAATCGTCTGCCTAGCAGCAGAAAACTAAGTAATGTTCATCAGTCAACCCACTGAGTTGCTTGATATGCTGATTGATTATTCACATGAAATATTACTCATGTAAAAATGATTGCTTTTGTAGACCATGCATAGGAATGGCATCTTATACAGGGATGATTTAATTACAGTCCTTCACCCTACCATCGATATCAGTTGCAGTTAGCATATCCTACTGATGGCATGTACAGGCGTATTCCGACACTTTGTTGGCTGCAGAATGTGACACAACTTTTACCAACACATACCACTAATTTGTAACCTTACCCGTCAATATTTGTACAATCCACCGGAAGTTGCCCTTAAGGTACAGCACACAGGCTTATGTTATTATTGGTTCTGACCAAAATCATTTGAGTCATTGAGCCATAGCAGTGAACGAAAAACATATAATTATTCAGCCGAAATTCACAGAATAGTCAGAGCTGTGCATGCACGCCGAAATCATAGTCGAAACACTTTTAATTGGCTAAACAAATTGTAAGTGAGCACAATTCTAGCAGTTTTCATCATTTATATATTCCAAGACCCATAAAGCAAAACGTAAAATATACTAACTTGATTTGCCATAGAAAATACAATGCAACTGACCTAATTGCGTTAAAGATAGCGCAATCAAGGTGTGGTGTAGCGGGTCATAACATTCAGTGTTTGTATAGTGATTGTATAGAGCCATATGATATGCTTATGCTGACCACTAGCATACTGGGTTACATATTAGGACTTACTGTGGTATATCTTACTAGAGTCTCTGTATGGACTGTTGTTATATGGCACATTCAAAAAGGATGGAAGGGGTTTCAGACAAACTGATACAAGCCATTGGTTATGTCATGGGATAATCACAATAGGAGCACTTCTAAGATGAGTGGATATTTATTTAGCCATAAATGAGTGCACCACTTTACGTGAAGAAGTTATGTGCACCTGATGTTCTTTACTTTATAAAATAGTTTTGTCTATAGTCTCATGCTTGTAGCAACAATCAGAATATCAAATTTTCAGTAACCAAAATAAATAGAAGGAACCATGACACTTCGCTAATATGATAAGAAATAGTACGCGATTAGTGGCTGACAACTCCTTAAATGTATTTTCAGATAGCTACATATGTCATTTTTGATTGGAGCAGACACTAAACTAGGCATTAGGTTAACTGTTGGAAAAAAGGTTTGTAAAAATAGCTTAAACAATACGCTAAAGAGTACAGGCTGAACTTGGCACATGATTGGCTTGACTTGTCTACCAATGTCATGTACCACGCCAGTTTCGATGAGTATTTTAACGCGGCAAAGCATAAAAACCTGCCTGTTAAAGTTTGTGAGTCGATCTCTAAATATAGCCATCAGCAAACATGATAAGTATTATAAAGTCACCATAGTAACTGCTGAATCTTGGCCTTTGCAATGTTTACGTTGAATGGCTGTTTCAACTATTTCTAACACCTCTGTATCTCATCTTCCACAGCTATATCTTCCACATACATATCTGATTGGAGCAGACACTGTACTAGGCATTAAGGTAATGGTTGAAGAAAAGGGTGGTAAAATAGCTTAAAATAAAAAAGCTTAGAATAAAAAATAGTGCATTCTAAGCAGTTGCATTGTGTGTATTATGTTTACGTAATACATAATACGTGTATCGGACTATACCAATAGCAAAACTCGTAAAATCGTGATTGCTAATAATTTGTTCAACCAATTTATTAAAAGCGTCTCGTCTACGATTACGGTGTGCTGTATACGATTACAGCTCTGACAATTCTGTCGATTTTGGCTGAATAAGTGTGTGTTTTTTTCATTTCGTGATTTTGGTCTGGACCAACAAAATTGTCACAGACATGCCTTTAGTGGTATCACATGGAGTAGGATAATTAATTGACAAACAAAGCTAGTCCCCTTTTTTCCTCAGTGGTTGATCATCAGTCAGCCAGCCCTTACCAAAGCTCTTCAAGTTGCTGAGATTCATAGAGAAGTCAGCATGCTTCTTAGCAGACTTCTAATCAATTGTCTCAATCACCTCCACTTTTTAGCTACAATACAGGCTAATAATAGAGGGCATCTCAGGTTAGTCCCTTTGCTATTAGAAGTTGATGCATATGACTGACTAATATCATCAAGCAACCTGTCAAGAGGGGTGCTACAGGATGGTGAACCATCATAATACATGTTGTATTGTGATGTAGCGGGTCATAATATTCAGTGTTTATATAGTGAGTGTGTAGAGCCATAGGATATGCTTATGCTGACCACTAGCATACTGGGTTACATATTGTGACTTACTGTGGTATGTCTTGGTGGAGTCTCTGTACAGACTGTTGTTATATGGCACACTCAAAAAGGATGAAAGGGGTTTGAGACAAACTGATACAAACCATTGTGTATGCCATGGGATAATCACAATTAGAGCACATCTGGGGTGAGTTGATATTTGATTTGCCCATGAGTGAGTGCACCACTTCACGTGAAAAAGAAGTTATGTGCACCTGTTCTTTACTTTATAAAATAGTTTTGTCTATAGTCTCATGCTATTGTTGCTTGTAGTGACAATCAGAAGATTAAATTTACAGTTACTAAAATAAATAGAAGGAACAAAGACACTTTACTATCATGATAAGAAATAGGATGCAAGTAGTGACGGACAACTCCTTAGATGTACTCTCAGAACACATCTACATCTTTTACATAGCTTAGTGGAAATAAGAAGATGACCTTTACTTTGTAAGACTTTTCAAATCAGTGGCTTGGTAAAGAGAAGTTTCTGATCTCTTTTAAACTGGTTTCGGACTCATTTAAATGAATACTAATTAGTAGGCCTACTTATTTCCTCTTTAACTACCCTCAATTATAAAAACTAAATGTTTTCGATGTGAATTAATGTAACTTATTTATGGTTTTCTCTTTCCGGTCTTAAAACTTCTCCACAGTTAATTTTGGGAAGCAAACAAACAATGCAGCTATTTACAATTAATATTTATGTTTATTTATATAAATCTCAATCTGTAGTTCGTTTATAGCTATTAAATTTTTGAAATTAAAAGCTCAATTCATTCTCGATTTGAAATCATAGGAATGCAATCCCAAGTTTCAAACCAAGTATTTACCTACTGGGCTATACAGTCATTAACATTACATCACTCTTATCATATACCGCATATTGTATGCACTCGCCATAAACCTATTAACTATATTATACTGTATAGTCAATAGGTCTATGGCACATGCAAACTGTGCAAAAGTGCCAAATGTGCACTTTTAATGATCAATTAGTATTACCTTTCACAATTATTGTTTTTTGAAATTGTTAAAAACTAATTTAAAACCATTTCAAAAGATTCTTTAAAATTAAAAGTGTTCAGAAGGAGTTTAAAATTAAAAAGTGATTTAAAAGAAGAAAGTGCCGCTCTAATGGAGGCTGGTGTTGTATGTTTCAAAAAGCTCATCAGAATTCGTTGTGGATAAATTTAACCCTAATATTGGTGAAGCAAATGTCGCCTATAACTTGCTTTCTTTTCTGGATGAGTAATATTAACAATTTTATGCGCAATAAATCTGCTAACTTACCTCAAACTTGTCAAATATATTTTAATAAATATGCATTGAGAAGCCAAGAAAGATCTTTGCTGAATATCTATGGCTTACAATTAACCTGCGATGATATTATAGTCTGTGGCCTACTGTGCAATTCTTTGGAAGTTTCAATTTTTATTCCATGCTAAATTTGAAGACATATTTTTATTTTATATTTCTATTTAACAATATTACGTAGCAGCTTGTCATTTAACATTGATATGTTTGCTACGGTTTGCCTAAACTAGTTTTTTATGTGCAATAGAAGTGGAGTTATGAGCATCCATCCAATGTAAAATCAGATTACTTCAACAATGCTATCATATAATATGTTATAAAACTCAAAATTTATAAGTTATATAATTGTAACCTATCAATTGATAAAAATATATATTTAAGAACAAGTGACATAATTAAACCTACTTATAATACATGCCACAACAAAATTGATGTTTTTAAAACAAAAATATTTTATTCATTCGCTAGGTCAGCTGCATTCTGATCAATCCTTTCGATCGAACAAACATCTTCTGATTGTTCAGCACCTTCCACAATGTTTTCTGACCGCAACTATTTTTCTGCGCTGCTGAATTAGTCGATGTTAGCGTCAAAGATATATTTTAGCAGAGCCATGCTTTTACACGTTGCAATTTGCACACATACATGTGATGATGAACTTTTTGCCGCATACGAGTTACGTACAACTTTTATCCTAAAACTAGTTGTTCAAATAGAGGTGGCGTTCAATTAAAGGGTGGCGCCCTATTTTTCAACACTTCTCCTATAGTTGCAGTCAAATAAAAGTTCTAAAGTATATGAGGTTCAACTAGTGCTGCACGATAAAACGATATTACATGATAGGTGTCGATTCCGTGTGGGACGATTTCATTTTGAGGCGTTTTGTGGGTCGACTCGGTAATCGGGTACATCCACGTTTTTGATATCATGTGAAGGCGAGAAGTATCTGTGTTTAATTGAGAGAACCAACATTGGTTATCACCGGCTTTCGTGACTCAATATCGGCACAGCAGTAGTTCTTGAAAACTTATTTGCAAGCCCGCAAATTTCCTTTCTCGTTGGGAATCTTCTAGAAACAGGCTGGCAAGCTAGACAAAAGGTTTCATAAACAATAATTTTATTCATTATTTTACAAAGTGAAGTTGAACTGTTGAAATAGTCAAACAAAGCAGGTTTTAGTGATCGCTCTCTAATATATTCTAACCTAAAGTGTGTTTAGAAAATGTGATCACAACTATTGCTACTCGTCCGTATGTAATAATAAATAAACTAATTACTAATTAAGTTAAATTTGATTAAATTATTTTTGGTTTGGCATTAAGTAAAGGAAGCTATAAATAACAAGTATTATATAAATAATAAAATTGGTTGAATAGGATTGCCATTATTATAAGGCCAGACAACAAAGCATTGATTGCCTAAAAGTAATAACATTATTAATACTACTTATTTGCCAATTATCATTATTTCAATTCAAATTCAATTTTTATTATATAGGTATATAAATCAATTTATACATGCATGCAGTGAGTGACTGTAGTTGTATCAGTTTGGTTGCAACTCTGGAAGAACTAAAGATAAACTTCATGACAGTGCTTATTTCATTAATTTAAGTTTAAATGTAAAATGCTGAAATAAAATCAGCGAACATAGTAACTATAGTAGGTTAGTACCATCCATGTATCAGGGGAAAATGTTACTTCATCCTCTTAGATATTTAAAAGCATGAAATATGAAATGTTTTATTAATCATTCAATTCATATAATACTGTATGCATCATCGTCATATATCTATGGTATGCATAATATTCATATATCTATGGTATGCATAATCGTCATATATATATGGTATGCATCATCATCATATATCTATGGGATGCATCGTCGTCATATATCTATGGTATGCATCATCATCATATATCTATGGTATGCATCATCATCATATATCTATGGTATGCATCATCGTCATATATCTATGGTATGCATCATCATCATATATCTATGGTATACATCATCATCATATATCTATGGTATGCATCATCGTCATATATCTATGGTATGTATCATCATCATATATCTATGGTATGCATCATTGTCATATATCTATGGTATGCATCATCGTCATATATCTATGGTATGCATCATCGTCATATATCTAGGGTATGCAATGCATAAGGCGTCATGTTAATATTTTGCAGGTTGCTTTGCTCGAATTCAATGGAAGGTGACAGCGGGTTCAATATTCAGATGATATCACAGTCTGACATGCTTGTAGCTAGTAGCAGTACACTGAGTAGTCCGAGCACAAGTAATGTTGAAGTTATAGCCACCAGAAAACGCTCACCTCTGCGGGCATTGTTCTTAAACTCCAAGGACGATAAGAATTGAGTATTATGCCAGTTGGGTGCCGATACACAGACCAGCAAAGTTAAAAGCAAGGACAGCTCAATGACAAACCTCTATTCACACTTACGTTGTCATCATCCTGCTAACTATGCTGAGATTGCACCAGTGCCAGCCATTAGAAGTACCTCAAGACCCGCTACCAAAATAAAAGCCAGCCAATCCACAATTAAGGAGACAATGCAGCAAAAAATCCTTACAGCCAAGACAGTTAACGATTTTTTAACCTGTTGTTTGTTTGTTAGTTCAAACCTGTGTAACCGCTCCCAGACAGTTTTTTTTTCTGCTGCTTTCTAGAGCACCCCTAGCTTGGGTCTTCTACTGTTATCTGATCTGGTTTGTTGGTAGCCAGCAGCCCTAAACCCAGGCCATGACTGTGTGGCAGGTTACAGCTGCTGCACAGTCAGCGCCTGGTTGCAGGCTAAATTGTTGACACTGTAGCAGCTGGTTGTATCTCAAAGAAAGGGTTTCACTCAATTCAAGCTGTTTGAGAATGAAGTAAATGTAATCAAATATACTCAATTTTCATTCCTACGCTAGATTAGATGTGCTTTGACACCCTGTTAGAGAGAAAAGACAACCCCTAATTTTTTGGTGCTTCGACACATTTATCGCTTTTGTATTTCCGTTTCTTTGTGTGCTCAACGTCACAATAATCGAGTGAGCATAACTCCAAAGTTTTGATACTGAATGATATAGATAGGTCACAGGGCCAATATATTGTTTTGGCTTATTGTGTCATATTGCACAGAACTAGGTTCAACCAAATTGGCTGCTCTCCGATTTTTAGATGAACTTAAGTAAATTGATAAAGGTTTGTCATTGATATTTTCCAGCTCATCAGTAAAATATATTCTTTTTTGTATGTAATCTTATCTCCTGGTGACAAACTAACAAGTCGGCGCTAGCTCGTATCTAAACAGATTAGCTCTCAACGCTCGTCTAAAGCCTCCAGCTCTTTGTAGTATATCAGTCGTTCACACCCTTTAACTATTTTAAAAGATTCCGATAAATGGACTTATGAGAAAAGGGCCTGAGGCTACAAAAATCAATAATCTTAAAAGGGATTCAAAACTGTTTTCAGTTTTAAACAACTGTGCGCACAATCGCTCAAGGAGTTACCTACTCTTGCCATATATCAACATAAATATAGCTGGATCAAAATATCTTCAGTGTTGGACTTGTTTCATATGGTTGGATAAGACTGCAGATTACAATGTGCTTCTTAGTCTAGACCATTGATTCTTAATTATTTCTTGTCATGTTTACCCATGACTATAAGTAGTACTATTTGTCTATAAGATTGTTATAAGTACAACTCTGCATGAAACTGTATCATTATTAATCTTCATGAAAATATAAGAATATACACCAGGTTACAACAAAAGTAACTTTATTAGCTGCCAAAGACATGATTAAACACATCATACCGCTGCTCTGTGCACAGTGTGCATGCTCAGTGCAGACAAAACCTTCATACTGCAGGGCAAATGCTTTCTGCACATAATGAGTGAGTCATTGTTCCTTAATATAGTGAAGGTGCAATATCACTTTATCCATGCACAATAAGATAACAAAAATGACAAACATGCAAAGACTTGCTAGCTACTTATAGAGTAATAAAATATTAAAACATAAATAAAAAATATATAATATAAGATAGAGAGGAAAATATGTGAGTTTTAACTGTTTGTATTGTGATGATTACCAGTAGAATTCATGTCACCAGGAGTCTGTAGGTATATGATAATTGAGTTAGCTTTATCTACATGGCTGCCACATCTAAATGTACAAATGTTAGATATGAAAAAATAATGCTTCCCATGGGATTCCAACTCACTACTTTTAGTTCATCTGCACAACACACCAATACCCACACTAATTGATAACTTTTTCACATTTAGTAATAAACATGCAGTTAGTTATTCCCCTTACAATCTCTCACAACACACCAGACTACCAGGGTGTTAGTTATTAATATAATTAGTAGTGATGAGCCCATATGACAGCCTTTAGTCACATTGATATGACAGTTTACTGTTCTAGTACTAACAGGCCTAATGGTAAAAGTTAGCTAATACCAGGAGTTGCCTTCTGCTGCAGTTTTCTGATGTAAACGCATAGATGTGCACAATGGTAGAAGTCATAATAGACAGTCAACCCTCGGCAGTTTGTTAAAGTAGCAATTTCTTTTTTAAAGCATTAAAACTTTAAATAAATAAATTTTTTTTATATATAATAACAATGCCAACAAACACAGTATATTTTTGGAGTTTTAAATCACACTTAATAGCAGATTTTAAAAAAATACTATGAATTAAAATATATTGCTCACAATTCAGAATTAAAAAATGTCCTTTGAAGATGATTTGCAATAACAGAATGAAAGAAAACCTCAGCTGAAACACCCAAATAAATATGAATATCTACTAGTAGCCTGACAATCTAGAGTGTAGTGAGAGATCATCAAGTGGTATGATAAATCACAGACTGGGCAAATTGATTGGTGCAGGTATTATAGTGTCTCCCTATTAAGCTACACATCATGAGTTCAAGTCCTGTGCAAGGCAATTTTTTTATCCTGGTCTCAGATCTTGGCTTCAGACATACGCTGAGTTTATTGCGGTAAAGATTTCATGCCTAACTCTTTTGTCAACAAATTAGTTTCTTCGACAAGACATAATTGAATAGGTAAAACCTAGTATCTGACAAGGGTGCATATAAGCTGTCATAACCTTTAAACCCCGCCGTCTTTAAAAATTGATTTTTATACAAGATTGTAATTTTGAAATTATACAGTACGAGTACTCTGACAGGGTGACAGGCTAGTGTGCTGTGAGAGATCAACCACTTGATAAGGTTTAGACGACAGCTTTATGTACAATTATTCTGTAAAGTTCATGAATGACCGATTAGTGCAGTTGTTAAGGCGTTGTCAACCAGGCAGCATGTTGTGAGTTCAAATCATCTACAGAGCAATATTTTATTTCAACTTCCAGACCTTTTTCCTCACATAAATTTCCCCCAGTGCTATATTGGAGTTGTCTTCTTCAAAAGGGTATATTCTGTTAGCAATGAATTGAAGAATATGATATAACAGCTTGTAACCATCAGCCTAGTATTCAGATGCTCCTAATACTGCAACAGACCGTATATCTTTTGGTTGTGGAAAATATACACAAATAATATTGAACGCTAGATTTTGCATTGTTAGAATATTCAGCAAAATATTTGCAAAAATGCCCTGGCCTAGCTGTATATATCACCTGAAAGAAAAATCAACAACTTAGCCATCAAAGAAAACACATCAGGCTCACAAGTTCTTCTAGTATACATAGCGCATCAATGGGTGCGCTACACTGGGTAACCAACAAAAAAATAACCACTATGTGGTATCTGGTACTATCGTTCAGACATCCAACATTGTTAGCACTTGCTAATGCAGCCTGTTATGTGATTATTGTCTTTTGATGTACTACATACCAATTGAAAGAAAAGTCAAAAAATTAACTTCTGGCCGAAATGCACCAGTTCTATGCACCAAATTATTTCTTTCAGTACTAGTTCACATTGTTTATATGTGGTTAATGAGGGAAAAAATTATTACTGTAAGATTCTTAGTATCATGATATCATATCTTAAATTCATAGTATCATTGTCAGCATATTTAGAAGTAGGAATAGCCCTATAAATAGCAATTACGCATCAAATCCAAACAACGTAAACACATGTCGAAACACAGCATTCAGCTAATTCATGATATCACCAGTTACCTTGTGTGTAAATCAACAATTGATAGCATATCACATCCGGATAGTCACAATCTGTCAGCAACATGTGACCTTTTTCCTTTATATAGCAATTTTGTTGCCTTTATGAAACAATTATGATTCACGATGTTTTTCTGATATTTTCCTTTTGGATCTACAAAAGAGCACCCTTCTTCATTCTTACTCTGCGGCTCATCCAGAAAACAAGCAAATTCTGCGATGAGCATTGTAAACCTTTTACTTCAACACATATCATTTTAAAGAAGATACTTGGAAAATTATACGAACTTCATCTCTTTGCCTTTACTGGGTATCCTGTCTGGAGCCAACAAGGTATTTTCTATCTTAATGCATATTTTTGAAGCATTTCTTATAATTGGATTCATTGAATTGATGGCTGCTATGTTTAAATATGAAACAAAAATAATTCTTGTATTTTATCATGTAACATGCATTGTTTTATCTGAATTATATAATCAAAGACAATGTTATTTGAATATTTACTATGCTTATTTTATCCATAGTTTTCACGGTGAAACTGTGGTGATAGAAATAAAACACTAGCATCACAACTCATCAGTTGAATTCCTTCTCACAAGACGTTATACGCAGTACAGTGAAAACTTGATGCTCAGTGAAAGCTTGGACTTCCAGTGAAACCTGTCGGTAAAGATCTGGAGCAGCAATACAAACTGCAACCTCAACGAGAACGTAAGAACACATTCTCAACAAACAAGGTATGAGTGATTACTAAAACTGAGACAGCGATTCTACAGAAACCTGGCAGTAACTCCACAACAGTAACTCCGTATAGGGACGGTAATCCTGAAATTGGTAACCCTGCACTTCTGAACAATTTGAAACTGTTTATGTCAGTAAACAATTCTTGTCAGTCAACTGTAAATTTAATATCAGTAGACTTTAACTTAATTAGTGAAGCCTTCTTTGCATCATAATAACTTTCTTGTTGTAGCAATCAACGATATTAACAAATTTCGTTATTGTAAAGCTGGTGATATCAGACAATTAGTTGAATACTCATTGTCATAATCATCATAGCGTACAAAGCTCCCATCTTGCGCTAATTGCTATAGGATAGGAATAGCTTAAGTTACTTGCTGCGGCATTATTATTAGGATAGCAGCCGTGTTTACACCTTTATTGTGTTGCGATGGCCTCACTGGAGAGTGGATTGCCCACTGCTGATACCTCACCAGGTGACCAGCCATTGCAAAATCTAGCTTCAAATTTTAATGAAAACTTCCAACTTCACCCTGATATTTCTGGTAATATGGATGTTAGGACTAAACAATCAAAGGCTAATGCTTCCACAGTGTCAGTAACTGATGAAATCACAGTAGATAAATTGCCCAAAACTGATGAGCGCCGCAGCTCAGAGCGCATTAAAAACATGGCAATTAAACAACAGTTGTATGACGAAATCAATCAAATTGTGCTACAGCTGACTGAAATGAAAAAAGCTGTCATGCAAGAACTAAAATCTGGTACTAGTACAGAAAGGCTGAATCAAATGAAAATAAATTTAGAAGTGAGCATGAAAGAGATCACGGACACCCACAACACAGTAAAACTGACTATAGAAACTGTAGAGCCATCAACAGTTAAGGCAGTTGATAGGATAGTGCATGACATACAACTACTGCTAAGCACAATAGAGCAAGTGCAAACCAAAACTGATAGCAGGTCTATCCGTTCCAAATCAAGCATGCGATCACGAGGTTCAAGCCACCACTCATCCTCCATCAGAATGATGGCAATGGAAGCAGCCGTTGAAGCCGCTGAAAAAGAAGCCAAGCTAGCTGCCTTGATAGAAGCGCAGCAAGCCAAAAAAGAGCATGCTGCCCAGCAACACAAGCTGAATGAAATCAAATTGCGGAGTGAACTAAATGCAGTGAAAAGAAAATCGGAAATATTTCAAAAGGCAGCAATAGAAGAGGAGCAGGAGGAATATAGATTCCTTAGCGTTGGTAGTGTGCTGTCAGTAGTTAGCAACAAACCTCCCCATGCTAAAAATGATGCGAGAAGTAAGTCGCTGCCACCAGACAACGCCTCACAACCACAACATGCAGAACAACAAGCTAAACCTGCACCAATTGGAACCATTCAGCCAGCTCCCACACCTAATCCGATGCCGGCTGCCAAAAACCAGCCTGTTACATCCAACCATGCGCTCCCGCATGTTTCAAATCATGCTGATAAAACCCCACTTGATGTAATTGACTCCGACGATGATGATCTACCCGCCGCAAACGAACTAAATCCCAACATAACAGTGCAGTCGTGGAATCTAAGTGATAGAAGTGTGCCAAGCAAAACAATTCACACACCAGCATCAGAAATGTCTGAAATCTCTGCCAGTGCAATCAATAGACTCACTACTGGCATAGAGCAGGCCATTACATCGGCATATTCAATGTCAAGATTGCCCCTCCTGAACCCACGAAGTTCTTTGGTGATCCACTGCAATACTCAGATTGGAAACTCTCATTTGACAGTCTCATTGGGAAACAAAATCTTTCATCCATTGAAAAACTTCACTATCTCAAAAGATATGTTGGAGGAAAAGCAGAAGCAGCAATCAGTAGTTTCTTTCTTTTGCAAAGCCCGCAAGCCTATGAAAAAGCCATGGCCGCCTTGACAAAGCAATTTGGGAACCCATTCACAATCTCCGAGGCATTCCGCAGTAAAATTGATTCTTGGCCTAGGGTTGGAAACAAGGAGGGAGATGCCTTGAGATTATTTTCTGATTTTCTGCAGCAATGTCTAGCAGCCATGGATGAAATCCCAGAACTGCAGATATTGAACGACTCTAGAGAAAACAAAAGATTGCTTCAAAAGCTTCCGGAATGGATGGTACTCAAATGGGCTTGGCATGTCAATACCTACCAAAACAAACACATGGTTTTCCCACCATTCTCAGTGTTCTGTCGCTTCATTGAGAAGGAGGCAGAGATCGCATGCTGTAGTCTGTTTCAAGCCACTCATATCAATCAAAACAAACCTGCTAGCAAGAAAACAACCACCATGGTCACCAACTATGAACAAAAGGCCTGAGTCAATGAGAAGAAATGCCTGTACTGTGACATGACCAATCACAATACAGACACTTGCTCAAGCTAGGGAAGCTCCTCTTCAAGGAGCTGCATGATTTCGTGAGGTCAAAATGCCTGTGCTACTCCTGCTTTGAACCATAAAAACACACCAGCAAGGACTGTAGCAAACCCAAAACTTGCAGAATCTGCAAAAATTCTCACCCAACTGCTCTTCACACCAAGAAGACAACCCCTAAGGTAAGCAATGGGGAACAAAAGACTCCAATTCCGCCTCAACAGAAACATGAGGTCAAACCACCAAAACCTGTTGACAACACAAAAGAAACAACTCCCGTGATTTCTTCTGAAACTAAACAATCTAGTTGACTATCTAGTGATCAGAACTTACAGGCCATCAACGTGAAAACAACCATGTGTGCAAACTCAGATGGCTTGGCTTGGATAGTACCTGTATGGATAAGTACTTCCGAAAGTGAAAATGATGAAATGCTAGTGTATGCACTTGTAGATTCTGCTTCAGATACCACCTATATATCTGATAATGTCATGAACAAACTTCAACCAAATCACAAAGTCACAAATCTCTCTATGACAACCCTCACATCTCAAAATGTTGACGTTAAAAGCTGTGAAGTTTAAAACCTTTTAGTTAGAGGCTTCAATGATGAAACTTGGCATGCATTGCCAACTGTATATTCCCATGCAAATATTCCAGTAAAGAAATCTGAAATTCCAACACCAACCAATCTCATTCAGTGGCCGCATCTGGTAAAAGTAGCAAACAGCTTACCTAGCGGCAAAATGAATATTCCTGTAGGCTTGTTGATAGGTCGTGACTTCGGCAAAGCATTCAAACCCACTGAAATTCTGAAAGGAAACCATGACAATGAACTGTTTGCTATGAAAACCAACATAGGATGGCTTGTTATGGGCAAGACAAATTCAGATCATAGAACATTTGCAACAATTGTAGACCAGCCAGTAAACCGTTCTGTAGTAACGTTCCAATGTAGTGCGAGTACACGTAAAGACATACAGAAGCTCATAGATATTTTTGACCGTGACTTTGCTGATTCTGATGACAGTAGTTTAGGTATGTCTGTAGATGATAGACAATTTATGGAAATTATGCAAACTAAAATCCACCAAGACAATGACAAGAGAGTTGTCATGCCTCTGTCATTTAAAACATCTCCTTTACAACAAAACACAAAGCACGCTGCCATGCATAGGTTTAAAATGCTAGAAATCAAATTTGCCAGGGACCAGATATATAAGCAACAGTACATAGAATTCATGAATGACATAATCAAAAAACACGAAGCCACCAAGGTACATGATGAGAATGATGTTGCAAACGACTGGTACATTCCGCACTTTGGAGTGTACCACCTCAAAAAACCAGACAAGATTCGTGTTGTATTTGATTGTGCTGTCAAGGTGGGAGGAGTAAGCTTGAATAACTTCCTTCTACAGGGACCAGAGCACATAAATTGCTTGCAAGGGAATTTGTTAAGGTTCCGAAAAGGACCTGTTGCTGTCATGGGGGACATCGAAAGAATGTTCCATCAATTCCGTGTTTTGCCAGAACACCAGAGATTCCTCAAATTTATATGGTACGATGAAAATACCAAACCAGCAACATTCAAAATGCAAGTGCATCTGTTTGGTGCACGTTCATCGCCTGCTTGTGCTACCTATGGACTGAGGTATCTCGCTAATCAGTATGAGAAAGAAAATCCTGGCTCTCATGCTCCAACACTAATCCATCGGAA
Source organism: Watersipora subatra (assembly GCF_963576615.1). Taxonomy (NCBI): domain Eukaryota; kingdom Metazoa; phylum Bryozoa; class Gymnolaemata; order Cheilostomatida; family Watersiporidae; genus Watersipora; species Watersipora subatra. The sequence goes on from NC_088715.1 coordinate 1,414,558, forward strand.
CTTTTATGTCGATGATGCGTTGGCCAGTGTTGACTCTCCCAAAGAAGCAATCAAACTGATACAGGACACACAAAAGCTTTGTGCTTCTGAAAATCTGTGGATACATAAAATTGTATCCAACTGCCGTGAAGTCATGGAAGCAATACCCAAGACTGAACACAGCAGCTCACTGCAAAATCTCCACATTCACACTGATAACCTTCCTAAAGAGACGTCATTAGGTGTCACATGGGACACTGAAATTGATGCATTCACATTCAAATTTGACCTAACCCTAGAAAAACCAAATACTAGAAGGGGAGTGCTCTCAACTGTTGCCTCTCTCTTTGATCCTACTGGGTTTGTCTCACCCGCTATTTTAAATGGCAAGTTGATCCTGCAAGAAATCTGTAAATCTAACTCAGCTTGGGACACTCCACTTGAAGGTCCTATACTTCAAAAATGGAAACAATGGAAGGCCCAAATGCGTCACATTGACCAAATTCAAATTCCAAGGTGTTTGAAACCAAACTACCTTCAAGTAGTTCAGACAGCTGAGCTTCACACCTTCGCTGATGCAAGCACATCTGGCTACGGTCAGTGCGCTTACCTTCGTCTAAAAGACAAGGCCAATCATGTTCATGTTTCACTGCTAGCTAGTAAAGCTAAAGTAGCACCTCTCAAATCTGTTACCGTTCCACGTCTTGAACTCCAGGCTGCTCCTGGAGCTGTCAGACTTGCTAACAAAATCCAAGAAGAAATTGACATCCCTGATTAACAGAAATTCTTCTTTTCTGATTCCACTGTTACCCTTGGCTATATCACAAATACCAAAGAGCGCTACCATACTTACGTCTCAAATCGTGTTCAAACCATTCATTCTCTTTCTGACACAAACTCATGGTTTTGGGTGCCTACGGAGGAAAATCCAGCTGATTTGGTCTCCAGAGGAGCAACACCTGATACACTTTTGCAATCATCTTGGTTAACTGGACCAACTTTCTTGTGGACAGAACCTATAGTCTTTCCTTCCCAACCTCAAGTAACTCTAAATCCAAACGATGTGTTGAAGTTAAAAAGAACTCCACATCCTTTGCAACACTGCAAAACGAGTTTTTTCTTGACAAAAACCTTGAAAGATTTTCTCAATGGGACAATGCCATTAAGGCAGTCGCCACACTTCAAAAATTATTAAATAAACAGCCTGTTCGCGACTTGAAGCAAGCTGAGCTTGCAATTCTAAAACTTGTGCAACAAGAACACTTTCCTGATGAAGTACATATGCTTCAATCATTCCAACCTTTAAAAAGATGTAGTGCTCTACTCAAACTATATCCATTTCTCGACAACAATGGTATCATTCGCATTGGTGGAAGGCTGGAAAACAGCACCATGCTCTCTTATGAAAAAAAGCACCCCATCATCCTTCCAAAATCTGCTCACATCACCACTCTCCTTATTCGCCATTTCCACAATCTTTCTGGACATCAAGGTCGTGAACCCACCCTAGCCAATATCAGAAATCATGGATACTGGACTGTAAAAGCAAAATCCAAAGTATTTCAAGCAATCCGAGACTGCATCACCTGCAAAAAGATCCGCGGCCAGCCCTGCCATCCAATTATGGCAACTCTGCCAGAGGAAAGAGTGAATGAATCTGCTCCATTCACTCACTGTGGTATTGACTGTTTTGGGCCTTTCATTGTCAAAGATGGGAGAAAGGAAAGAAAGATGTATGGTCTCATGGTAACATGTCTTTCGTGTCGGGCTGTGCACATTGAAACCCTCGAAGACATGACAACTGACTGTTTTATCAATGCCTTGAGAAATGTAATCGCAATCCGAGATCACATCAGCACTATCAGGTGTGATCAAGGAACCAATTTTGTAGGAGCATTTAACGAACTATTCAAAAATCCGCAAAGGTCAGAGAATCTCAACACAAAGTTCATTTTCAACCCTCCTCATGCAAGCAATATGGGCGAAGTCTGGGAATGCCAGATTCAATCAGCTCGTAGCATTCTGAAAGGATTGGAAAGCAAGTATGGAGGGAGAATGAGCTCATCTCAGTTGCGTACCTTATTCTATGAGGTCATGGCTACAATCAATAGTCGGCCTCTGGGAAGTGTAACAGAGAATGAAATGCCTCTTTCTCCTAATATGCTGCTGACCATGAAATCAGAGATTACTCTTCCACCTCCTGAAAATTTCACTGACGCAGATACATACTCTCGAAAAAGGTGGTGTGTTGTGCAATCATTAGCAAATATGTTTTGGAGGCGCTGGAAAGGTGAGTACCTGCAGAGCTTACAACAAAGACAAAAGTGGGTCAGAAAAACACCAGAAATATTGGTGGGAGACATAGTTCATGTATTACAAGATGAAGGCTTTCGTAATTGCTGGTCACTGGGAAAAGTTGAAGAGTGTGTAAGGTCACATGATGGTGAGGTCAGGTCACTTCGGCTCAGGGTTGGGTCACGGCAGTATCCTGCCCGGGCAGCGCGATGCGTTGAGAGGCCAGTGAGCAGGGTTGTTGTACTGATAAGAACGTCTAGCAAGTAAAGTAAAATTGCGCTCTGCTTATTTTAGGTGGAAGTGTAAGATTCTTAGTATCATGATATCATATCTTAAATTCATAGTATCATTGTCAGCATATTTAGAAGTAGGAATAGCCCTATAAATAGCAATTACGCATCAAATCCAAACAACGTAAACACATGTAGAAACACAGCATTCAGCTAATTCATGATATCACCAGTTACCTTGTGTGTAAATCAACAATTAATTGCATACCACATCCGGATAGTCACAATCTGTCAGCAACATGTGACCTTTTTCCTTTATATAGCAATTTCATTGCCTTTATGAAACAATTATGATTCGCGATGTTTTTCTGATATTTTCCTTTTGGATCCACAAAAGAGCACCCTTTTTCATTCTTACTCTGCGGCTCATCCAGAAAACAAGCAAATTCTGCGATGAGCATAGTAAACCTTTTACTTCAACACATATCATTTTAAAGAAGATACTTGGAAAATTATACGAACTTCATCTCTTTGCCTTTACTGTGTATCCTGTCTGGAGCCAACAAGGTATTTTCTATCTTAATGCATATTTTTGAAACATTTCTTATAATTGGATTCATTGAATTGATGGCTGCTATGTTTAAATATGAAACAAAAATAATTCTTGTATTTTATCATGTAACATGCATTGTTTTATCTGAATTATATAATCAAAGACAATGTTATTTGAATATTTACTATGCTTATTTTATCCATAGTTTTCACGGTGAAACTGTGGTGATAGAAATAAAACACTAGCATCACAACTCATCAGTTGAATTCCTTCTCACAAAACGTGATACGCAGTACAATTACTAAGTGCACTAATAAACCTAAACAAATGGTTTGACATGGACATTAATTTCATTTTCTCAATGAAACTTTGCTATATTACCCGATTCAATTTAGTATTTTCTCATTCTTTGGCATTTTGTCACAAAATGGACATCGACTGCAATTCGACTTTGTTTGAAACTCAACTAATAAGTCTTGAAGAAGTGCAGACATGGACAACTGATGCTCTAAAGGAGTACTGTCAAAAACGTGCATGCGGCATCTCGGGGACTCGTCTTGAGCGCTGTTCAAGGGTATATTTTTTGTATAATGCTAATGTCTCTGAAGAACCAACATTAAAACAGCAAGATACATCTAAAAAATTAGATTACAAGGCGTCACTGCAAATAAGAGTGAAAGCTGGTGATCCGAATAAATTGAAAACTTGGATTGGGGAACAGGAGACAGATGACAGCGCATGGTAGTAAAAGTAGTAAAGCCTTTATACTTTGCCCTCAACAGTGCAGCTACAGCATTTCTAGATGGAGTATTTAAACATTATTTTCTCGCTTTTGCAGCATATTCACATAAGCTATGAAAAAGTTCCAATTTTGGAATCCCAGTATAGAAAACACTGTCCTTACCAGATTTCAGAGTTTGTTTATATTTGGGCTAGGTGTAAAGTTTTAGCTGATTCATCTTTCTTCTTAAAGCAAGTGTTTGATTAAAGTATCGCCCTTGCAGAGATTTCTACTTTTTACTCAAACGTCTTGAGATGAAAGGTGTCGTAAATTCAGGTTCAGCTGGTGCTATTTCAATCGGCGAGTTTTGTCTATCACAATGTGAAGCGCTTCCTGTTATTTCTAGCCAGCCTTCACCATAGGCATTCGACTTATTGCCATCATAAATTATAGGAAAATGTTTATCTGTAGCCACTATGCATTTGGGACTCTGCCTTGCGGTGGAATACTGCACGGAGAATAGCCCATGTGTAGCATAGGTACATTATTGTTGGGACACCATTGATAAAATTTTTACTGCAGATAACAGAATATCTTGAAGGAGACCAGACTTTTTTAGAAGATGTCTTTCGATTGACTAAGGATTTCCATTGTGCTCGTCTTTTACAGTCGACAGGAAATTTAAAATGAGTAAATGGTAAAGGGTACCCACATGAACCTGTATGAAAAAAAAGAAAAATATATGATAAACATAAAGTACAGAGTAAGCAAAATATGAACGATATGCAAAAAGTACTGACTTATACAGCATATGCGAACCTAATATCAGAGAATAATTTTTACTTACTGCACAACAAGCATCCCAAAACAGTTAAAACTTATCAGTTTAATTTTAAATGTTTTTTCAAAAAATTATATGTCAACCTGTTTTATTTTGTTGTTTCTGTGACCAAAAATGTAAACTAACTCTAACTAACTGAAAATATAGACCGTTTTCATAACATCGTTAACATCATAACTGCAAATGCTACAGAGATAAATTATTACGAAGACTTGACAGCGAGCGTGATTTAAACTTCTACTGAAGATGAAACTATACAAATTATCTGTTATGCATAACCTTTGGCTAGGTCCCGCAGCCTTAGGTATAAGAATTAACAAGGTTAAGTACATTTACCTATTCTAGTTCATTTAAAAGAGCTTTTCACCATAACAACTTGCCAAACAATGATGACATACGCTGCCAAAAGGTTTGAAGTGTTATTCTTTATTATAGTTGTTTCGTTTGATACTCTAAATAGAAAAGGTCAACAATATGCTATGTGTCGATATTCCATGCTAGTCATGACAATGCTACATCCATGGAATGTGTTGCACTAATGGTACATGGAGTGACAATGATCACAAACAAACTAACTAGCAAGTGCTAATAATTTTGGATGACTGGCGGATAACAAAATACTATAGCAGCTGCCAAACATAGGTTGCACTGTACAAAATTGAATCATATTATAGCCAAGTTTCAACGAGAAAATAGTTTAGGTCTATTAGTGCACTTATGTAATAAATGTTTACCTCATAAACAAGGTGGATTAGTACTGAAAGAAATAGTGAACTGGTGCATTTCGGCCAGAAGTTAATTTTTCGACTTTTCTTTCAATTGGTATGTAGTACATCAAGAAAAAATAATCACATAACAGGCTGAATTAGCAAGCGCTAACAATGTTGGATGTCTGAACGATAGTACCAGGTACCACATAGTGGTTATTTCTTAGTTGGTTACCTAGTGCAGTGCACCCATTGATGCGCTATGTATACTAGAAGAACTTGTGAGCCTGATGTGTTTTCTTTGATGGCTAAGTTGTTGATTTTTCTTTCAGGTGATATATACAGCTAAGCCAGGGCATTTTTGCAAATATTCTGCTAAATATTCTAACAATGCAAAATCTAGCGTTCAATATTATTTGTGCATATTTTCCACAACCAAAAGCTATACGGTCTGTTGCAGCATTAAGAGCATCTGAATACTAGACTGATGGTTACAAGCTGTTATATCATATTCTTCAATTCATTGCTAACAAAATTTACCCTTTTGAAGAAGACGACTCCAATATAGCACTGGGGGAAATTTATGTGAGGAAAAAGGTCTATTATAAATAGATAAATATGTAGCCTACTCTTAGCATTGCATTAACTAGTCCAACCAAATTACAGTGGTTAACTAGACATGTAATGTAAGCAAGTTATACTATAAGGTAGAATTGAGAAAAGGCTTCTAAATCATAAACAGAGATGAAGCAATAATCACAGACTAGTAACTGACAGTCTCACTTATGAGAGACCCTCATGTGTAATAAGTATGTGTACAATAATTCTAAAAAGCAACCAGGTGGTCGAGTGGCACAGGTGGTAGATAGCTTAGTTAGGAAGTTTAGTATCAAGATTTGATTCCAGTGTAGGCAATATTTTTGCATAATGCTCTCAGCATGATTTCAAATTAATGGACAGACATGGCTCTAGTTATAGAACAGATTGATTTGTTGATAAAAAATTTGTTGATAACTTTACCCACTGAAATCTAGTCGCCTTTACCATGATCCTAAGTTAACCCCACACAGTCCTGTCACCATTGGCAACTGACAAGTATTAACAGGTACTTATGCTGTGATAATCACTGCAGGTAGGCAAGCTTCTTCACATTCAGCTTTATTTATACAATACAAAGGAACAGCCAGCAGCCCTGCACCCATGACTGCACGGCAAGATAAAAGCCAGCCCATGGACTCTGCACCCAGGCCATGACTGTGCGGCAGGTTTCACCTGACTGTGTGGGAAGTTTCAGCTGCTGCAGAGTCAGCGCCTGGGTGCAGGCTAGTTTGTTGGCACTGTGACAGCTGGTTGTTTCTCAAAGAAAGGGTTTCATTCAATTCAAGCTGGTTGAACATGAAGTAGATTTAATCAATTATACTCAAATTCCATTCCTCTGCTAGTTTAGATGCGATTTGACACCATATTAGAGAGAACAGACAACCCCTAATTTTTTGGTGCTTGGACACGATTATCACTTTTGAATTTCTGTTTTTTGTGCACAACGTACAATAATCTATATCGAGAGAGCATAACTCTAAATTTTTGATACTGAATGATATAACTAGCTCACAGGGCCACCATATTGTTTTGGCATATGGTGTCATATTGCACAGACTAGGTTCAATCAAATTGGCTGCTCTCTGATTTTTATATGAACTTAAGTAGATTGATAAAGGTTTGTTATTCATATTTTCCAGCTCATCAGTAAAAGAAATTCTTTTTTGTATTTAATCTTATCACCTGGCGACAAACTAATAAACCGGCACAAGCATTCCAAGCTCGTATCTAAACGGATTAGCTCTCAACGCTCGTCAAAAGCCTCCAACTTTTTGTAGTATATCAGTCATTCACGCTCGTTAAATATTTTAAAAGATTCCGATAAATGGACTTATGAGGAAAAGGGCCTGGGGCTACAAAAATCAATAAGCTTAAAAGGAATTCAAAACTTTTTTCAGTTTTAAACAATTGTGCGCACAATTGCTCAAGGAGTTACCTACTCTTGTCATGTATCACCATAAAGATAGCTGGATCAAAATATCTTCAGTGCTGGACTTGTTTTATATGGTTGGTTAAGAGTATGCAGATTACAATGTGCTTCTTAGTCTAGACCAGTAATTCTCAATTATTTCAAACATGTTGCCTCATGCCTATAAATAATACTATTTGTCTATAAGATTGTCGTAAGTACACCTCTTCATGAAACTGTATACTTACTAATTTTAATGAAAAGATAGGAATATACATCAAGTTACAACAAAAATAACTTTATTAACTGCCACAGACATGATTAAACACATCATACTGCTGCTCTGTGCAGAGTGTGCATGCTCAGTGCAGACAAAACCTTCATACTGCAGGGCAAATGCTTCCTGCACATAATGAGAGAGTCATTGTTTCTTAATATAGTGAAGGTGCAATAGCACTTTATCCATGTACAATATGAAAAGAAAAATGACAAACATGCAAATCCTTGCTAGCTACTTATATAGTAATAAAATATTAAACATAAATAAAATATATATAATATAAGATATAGAGGAAAAGTGGAGAGTGTTAACTGTTGGTATTGTGATGATTATCAGTAGAATTCATATCACCAGGAGTCTGTAGGTATAAAATAAATGCTTTAGCTTTATCCACATGGCTGCCACATCTAAATGTATAAATGTTAGATATGAAAAAAGAATGCTTCCCATGGGATTCGAACTCACTACTTTCATTTCAGCTGCACAACACACCAATACCCACACTAATTGATCACATGTTCACATTTATTAATAAACATGCAGTTAGTTATTCCCCCTTACAACTCTCACAACACACCAAATTACCAGGATGTTAGTTATTAATATAATTTGTAGTGATGAGCCTATATGACAGCCTTTAGTCACATTGATATGACAGTTTACTGTTCTAGTACCAACAGGCCTGATGGTAAAAGTTGGCTAGTCCAATGAGTTGCCTTCTGCTGCAGTTTTCTAGTTTATACGCATAGGCGTGCACAATGATAGGAGTCATAATAGACAGTCAACCCTTGGGCATTTGTTAAATTAGCAATTTCTTTTTATTGCATTAAAAGTTTTGATAAATGAAAAAAAGTTTATATATAATCGCAATGCCAATAAACATAGTACATTTTTAAAGTTTTAAATCACGTTTAATAGCAAATTTTGAAAAAAATACTACGAATTAAAATATATTTTTCATAGTTCAGAATTAAAAAAATGTCCTTTGAAGATGATTTGAAATAACAGAATGAATGAAAGTCTCAACATAAACACCCAAATAAATATAAATATCTACGAGTAGCCTGACAATCTATAGTGTAGTGAGAGATCATCAAGTGGTATGATAAAGTACAGACTGGGTAAGTTGATTGGTGCAGGTATTACAGTGTCTGCCTACTAAGGTAAACATCATGAGCTCAGGTCCAGTGCAAGGCAATTTTTTATCCTGGTCTCAGATCCTGGCTTCAGACATACACAGAATTTGTTACAGTAAAGATTTCTTGCCTAACTCTTTTGTCAACAAATTAATTTCTTCAACAAGACATAGTTGAATAGGTAAAACCTAATATCTGACAAGGGTACATATAAGCTTTCATAACCTTTGTACCACGCCGTCTATAAAAATGATTTTGATACAAGATTAAAATTTTGAAATTGTACATTACAAGTACTCTGACAGGGTGACAGGCTAGTGGGCTGTGAGAGATCAAGCACTCGATAAAGTTTAGATGACAGCTTAATGTACAATTATTCTGTAAAGTTCATGAATAATCGATTAGTGCAGTTGTTAAGGTGTTGTCAACCAAGCAGCATGTTGTGAGTTCAAATCCTCTACAGGGCAATATTTTATTCCAACTTCCAAACCGTAATTATACATACATAAATATGTAGCCTAATCTTGTTCAGCATTGCATAAACTAGTCCAACCAAATTACAGTAATTATCTAGACATGTAAGCAAGTTATACTATAAGGCATAATTGAGAAAAGGCTTCTAAATCATAAACAGAGATGAAGCAATAATCACAGACTAGTAACTGACAGTCTCACCCACTATGAGAGACCGTCATGTGTAAAAAGTATGTGTACAATAATTCTAAAAAGCAACAAGGTGGTCGCGTGGCACAGGTGGTGGATAGCTTAGTTAGAAAGTCGAGTGGCCAGGTTCGATTCCCGTGTAGAGAATATTTTTGCATAATGCTCTCAGCATGACTTCAAAATAATGGACAGACACGCGTACACGGCTCTGGTTATAGAACAGATTGATTTGTTGATAAAAGATTTGTTGATTACTTTGCTCACTGAAATCTAGTCTCCTTTCCCATGATCTTAAGTTGGCCCTAAATGGTCCTGTCACACTTGGCAACTGACAAGTATTAACAGGCACTTATGCTCCGGTAATCACTGCAGGTGGGCAAGCTTCTTCACATTCAGCTTTAGTTCTACAATACAACGGAACAATTGAAAGATCATGGTTTTGATTCAATAGAAGTTGTATGCCCATGACGTAGTTTAAACAAAATGGAGGACAACTCCAAAAGTGCTAAGAGTTGTTCAAGATAACCAACATCACTCTAATGAACAAATTAAATCTCACTTCTCATTGGTGCAAACCACTATTGGAGTTTTGCTAAGACTACGAAAAATTCTAGACAAAAAATCCTATGCAAAAACTAGAACACAGATTATACGTACATGTATATTATTAAATATTCAGAGATGTCTGAAGGCAGATGCTTGGTGCAGGTGTTAAAGTGTTGATCTACAAAGTTGAATATCCACGTCATATTCATAGCAGTCTTTTATCCTCACCTCCAACCCTGGATTCATACAGACACAACTTTCATTACAGTAAATATCGTATTTGTAACACAGTCAGTCACCCTGGACTCTCTTACTTTCTAGACAAAGAGGCCACCCATTTCAGCTGGTAATATATACCTGCATGTATGTGTATTGCGGTGTCGATTATAGGCACACAACACACGATGTATTAAACAATATTTACTGTAATAAAAGCCCGGCCAGTTCACCCGCCCGATTGAAACCTCGCTTAAATGTAACAAAAAAGTTGCTTCACACGAGATTCGACTCACAACTTTTAGTTTAGCTCACAACACACTCTTACTTGCACTAATTGACCAGCTCAATCAATTTGTAATAATAATGCAGTAAGTTATTACTCATGACCATCTCTCACGACACTCCAGATTGTCAGGATGTTAGTTATTAACATAATTAGTCATGATGAGTCCATATGACAGTCTTTAGTCACATTGACATGACAGTTTAATGTTCTAGTACCAACAGGTCTGATGATAAAAGTTGACTAGTAAAAGAAGTTGTCTTCTGTTGCAGGATGCCAATTTACATGCATAGATGCGCAAAGTGTAGAAGTCGTAGTGAACAGTCAAGCCTTGGGCAGTTTGTTATAGTACCAATTGCTTTTTCATTGCGTTTGAACTTTTAATAATTTAAAGATAATCATAAAAGATAAAATGGTCAAATAACAGATTTTTAATAATAAAACTCTGATTGCATTTAAAGTTTACTCCAAATTTAAACTACTGAAAAAGAAAAAAACAAAACGCTCCTAGTTTAAAGTTTACTCGAAGATATTCTTTGAAGATGATTTGAAATAACAAAATTAATGAAAGTCTCAGCAGAGTTAGTCATCGCAAACCTCGACAACAGTTGTATTAAACTTTTCGTTAACGATAGATGGCCGAAGAGAAATGAATTGAAGTGAAATGAATATGAGAAGTGAATTGAGAGGGGAGATTGACATTTGACCTTGAATGCATTTAATAGTGTCAGCTGTAAGTAGTCATTGTGAATTAACTGTGTTTTACATCTCAGCTGAATAGATAGTGTCAGCTGAGATGTAAAACATGCGCCCCGCTGTAGCTAAAAGCGCGACAGGCCTATATAGAAAACGCGGACAATTTTGTTGTAGCGCGTGAACTCGTCAGCTACAAACAATTGGGAGTTGTGCGACCACCACTGCAAACCATGTATCATGCAAAGCTGTAAATCATGCAAACCATGTAAATCTTTGAACAAAACCATTATTTTGAAGCTCAAAAATGTGTAGCATGTAATACTAGTGATTGTGTCTGACGACTTCTCAAGGTGTCAGACACAATCCAGCCTTCTCAAGCCAGGTACCGCACCTGCCATTGTATCTATCTCTATTGACTTGTGGCTAATTAGGTCAATTGGCATGTTGCGATTGACCTCAATTGGTCCATTGGCATTCTTCCATAAAGCTCCAAGTCTATTCCACTCTAAATGCGTCTCCAAAGGTTGGCTACAGAAAAGACACATTTTGTCTGGCATGTAGCAATGCCTTTAAGCACACAGGAAATATTGAACCTTATTAAGATATGAATTAGGTAACATACATCCACTCATTTCCTAGCCTTAGTATACAAACATCCTATACACTAAATACCAATCAATATGAGCTAACAAAATAGCCAATAGTTACTATCCACATTGCAGAGGTGGAGGTACTAGCACAAGTAATACTAGTGCTACTAGCCTCCTAGCTACAGCCTCAAGTACTTTACTATCTGGTATCGAGTACACTTGTCTTCTCTAGGTTTATGGTACACAGGCTAAATTAGAGGAGTTAGTTGAAAATCATCTTTTGAAAATTAACAGTTGGTGATTGATTAATAAAAATTATAGATTCTAAGAGAATAGTTAGTAGTAGGTAGATTATTATGATGAGTATTATCAATACAGTCATATATTAACATACGAGTATCCAACATACGAGAAATATGAGACACAAGCATATGAGACGGTGTTTGAAGCAACCAAAAGGTGCCCTAGAATATGAGAGGCAGCTTTAGAGAACGGCATGACTTGGCTTTTTTTCCTAGAGTATAGCAAAGTATACAGTGTCTGGAGAAGACAACTGGGACTAGACTGCTGTTCTAGTTTTTCTAGTCATATTCGGTTGTTCTAGACTGAGAACAACCAAATATGACTCATAGAGACTACGCTGATAAGAACAGCTAAAACTAAGACCACAACAGAAAATGGCATACTTTAAATAATAGATAATTCTTTTGGGATTACATATGTAGATGACATACAGTCAAACTCAGATGACTTGTCTTCGGATAGCTCAAACACATAGTTAACTCGAATGGTTTTGTTTGATCTGTTCCCTCGCAATGATAAATTGCTTTAGATAACTCAACCTCAACTTGGTTAACTCGAACAGCTTTTTGCCCAATGACTACCGATACGGTTGTTATCATTTTAGAATATTACTGTTCGGTCCTGTGAAGTTTGAGTTATCCTAGTTTGCTTGTATTTAACTCCCCTTTAAGATCGAAATAACATGCACCGCATACTGAATGTGTAACCTATACACTGTACTATAAGATATAGAAAAGTTTTTATCAAAAAACTATAATGGAATTAACAAAGTGACTTGGCTCTTTAGCCTTAGAGCTAGCTGGCAAGTGTTAGTCAGCTATATTAATCAACTCAGTACTTTATAATTCTTAAAACTAGCTCCATATTTAAGAGAACACAACTATGAAGTGATTGCGGGCAATGGAGTGTTTAACTTAACAACACCAGCAGTTGATGATTAAAACACTGAAAATAACGGCTAACCAAGGAAGTGTTTGAGAGAAACTGCTACTAGTGTCTAACAAAGGTGGATGTAAATGCTTGTGTTTTCACTTGTTAAATTGTAGCGTTCCCATTTTAAACATGAAATTCCGTCATATTACCTACACTAGCGCTTTGGTGGTCCAGGGTGCTGTGAGAGATTGTCTGGTGTTCCAATAAAGTGCAGAGAACAAGTGTGTGCACATTTATTCCAATTTTTTAGAAGGCAGATTTGGTCATTTGAAAGTGTGATGAGCTGTCGAGCGAAATGTGAGGAGTTCAAATCCCATAAGCTGCAATGTTTTTTCACAGCCAGCAACCGTGGTTGCAGGGAGGCAGACACGACTCTTATCTTAGTAAAAAAAGATTAATATCTATATTAATATAGTATCTAGTATTATATTAACAAACCCAACTTTTTCATTGAGTGTGTGTTCGTTGGTCTGCCCAGACACCATGAGTTTCCTTGTTCTCCACACTCGAAAGCACGTAGCATATGATTATGAAGTTTGACTGATTTCAGCCAAACTTTGTATGTATATGCTTCATGCCTTCCGATATATTACAAGCATATTTAGTCTCATAACCCTGAGTCATTGTTAGTGAGCCAGTCATTTACTCTTTCACTGCCGTAGGTGCATAAATGCGTTTTTGTGGTACGACTGCCGTAGACGCATTATTGCGACTTTTCCAGCAATTAAGTAGTTACCTAATTTTATTGTTCGTTGACAACATAACCCACATTTTTTAAGACTTTTATGAACTTTACAGTGTTGTCTGAAGATTTGTCTATAAAATTAGCTTAAAAAACAAAGCAATTTTAAACTTTTGTTTGAGAATTTATATTTTAAAAACGAATGTGTTTTTTGTGTGAGGTCATTAATTACCGCACCCGAGTCAGAAAACATTTAATTAGTTATGTTGATGACATTATAGCCAATTCAGATTCATATTTTCGTTAATATACAGATAATTAAAGCAGCAGCGCTGTCTCTGAGAGTGGTGAAAGTAATAGTTTTGTAAGAGTAAGAAACATGGAAGATCGTTTTAGCTTTGCATCGATCATAGCTTCACATAGCTTTATCATCGCACAAATTATATATCCAATGAATTTTGCATAGCAATGCTGGTTAAAACGTTGGCAAATTAAAATATGGAACAAAAATGTTCTAGATAGAGATTGAAATTGGGAAAACTACTGTTTACATATCACAAAGCAGTATCGGCAGTTTTCGGCAAAATGGCTGGCACTTGGCAGATACCCGAATTTTTACATAGTTGGCAGTGAAAGGGTTGAGTGACCATCTCAGACTTTATATTTTCCCTTGTTTACTTTAATACCTTTTAGAAACACTTCACTACTTACCTGGCTGATTATCTGAAGGAATGATATCATGCCTCTTTACCGCCTTTGTCGTATTTTGAGGGCTGCTATTGAGAACTTGTAGAAAGACGTCATCATGAGTGTCAGCTATAGTACCAGAAGTCATCATCGGAGTATTTGGCTAAGCGCCTGTGTCTGATATTTAGCTTCCTGGCAATAGATGCAGTTCATCTTTACCTTATCTATAGAATTATTGTCTGTTGTCTGTCTGTTCACTTTTTGTCACGACCTAATCTTTATTTCTTGATTAATGTTTTGACTATTATTTATTCAACTCTCTCTTTTTCACGCCCTCCTCTCCGCCTCTCTCTGACTCTCTCCCGCTCTTCTGTTCCCCCTCTCTCCCGCTCGCTCTCTCACTTCGGCTCCCTCTTTCTCCATCTCTTTCCCACTCCTTCTCTCCCGCTTACTCTCTCTCCCTCTTTCCCTTCCTCTCCTTTCCACGCTCTGTCTCCCGTTTCTCTCTACCTTTTCGTCTTTCTCTCATTTCCTCTCTTCCAAACACTCTCTCTCCCGCACACTCTCTCCTGCACATTCTCTTTCCCACACTCTCTCTCTTCATCTCTCTCTCTCTCTCCCATACTCTCTCTCAGCCACACTATCTCCCTCGAATATTTATTTATAGAAAACTAAGCCCTATCAACGGAAAGACAATTACTAGATGGGAAAAGGAAAAACAACTGCAGCTAGAGTATAGAGTGTATAGTGTGACCACAGTGTAAAAAGACTACTACTGAATGAAAAATCTTCTGAAGTTTGGCTACCTAATTACAAAGTCTTGGCAATATTGTAAGACCTCCTAATAGTAGTTACAGCCATGAACCACTATTCGCTATTGGTTAACTTTACTGTAAAACCTCATACAATTGGTTCAAATTAATACAAGACCTCATGCCATTACTAAACTCTATCACTTGGATCAAGTTGTTCTTTAGCTTCAAGTGTTCATCTTTAGTCACAGCAGCTTGGAATTTAGCTTGTACCTGCTGTAACTGTAACAGACCTCAGGCTACAGCTGCATTTGTACCATAATAATAACTGATAATAATAATACTAGAAATTCCACTGTCATACAGCCCACGACCAAAGTACTAATGAAAAAAAGAAAGGGTACTGTTGGTTGTCGAAAAAGTAGTTCTCAGCAGGAATTGACAGAGTATAATGTAAATGAGACTTGTTTGAGATGATATAAAATAGATTTGAGGGAGCACGACTCTAAAAAGGCGCAACAGAAATAACAGAAATGTAACAGAAATAAATAATAATAAAATAAATAATTAACTATCTCAAACTTTTGTTTTACAATAATAAAATAAATATTAATTCAAGCTGTAGACCTAAACTACTGTATGTAATTTAAATAACAACAGCAATAATGATATATGTTTATTATATCTCTTATTATATTGAAATGCAATATTAAAAGTAAATGGCAAGCTGCCGTGTAATATACAATTTGAAAGTTAGTTGTTGGTTAAAATAAATATTACTTCAAGCTGTAGACCTAAATTACTGTAAGTAATTAAACTAACAACAGCAATAATCAAATATGTTTATTATATATCTGAAATGCAATGTTAAAAGTAAAACATATTGTAATATACAGTTTGAAAGTTGGTTATGTTGAATGTAGAACTGTTTTGACGGCGATATGTAACAGAAATAAATATTAATAAAGTAAATATTTAATTATCTCAAACTTATGTTTTACAATAAGAAAATAAATATTAATTCAAGCTGTAGACCTAACCTACTGTACGTAATTTAACTAACAACAACAATGCCAATAATAAAGAAATATGTTTATTATATCTCTGAAATGCAATATTAAACGTTAAACGGCAAACTGATGTGTAATATACAGTTTGAAAGTTGGTTGTGTTGTGATGAATGTAGAATGGTTTTGACAGCGATATGTAACAGAGAGCAAGCGTTGGCATTTACGCGTCTGGAAGTTTTATGCAAACTGGAGTGAAATAAAGAAATATTCTTGTCATAAAAGGGCGTTGTAGTAATGCCCTACCTTGTAGATAAGATGTAAAGAAATCTTGCTGATGTTCTAGATAATTTGAAAAACCTTTGGTAATTGGACAAAAACGTAGGCTGATAAACTGTGTATCACATTTTCGTACCAGTAAATCGGTCTACGCCTCAAACAGTAGACAAACAGTACACAGTAAACATTTCTACTATCTGTCGCACGGCTTTATTGGCGTTTCGTAGGTCGGTCGAAACTATTAATAAACCAAGCTGTTCAAGCGTTTTGTGGCGATTTGTGGCAAGACTTTATCGTTCTATTCTCGGTCGCTCGGCGTTTCAATTTCCGGTCTTAACTTTTATTAAACGAAGCTTTCCAAGCGTTTTGTGACGATTTTCGTCCTAATAAATCGGTCTATTTATGTATAATCCCATCAGATGGGTTAGTTTTAGAAATTTGCGTCAACCTTTAAAAGGCTTGGTAACATATTTAAATAGGTTTATATGCGTTTTGTATCATTATTATACTTAAACGACTTTACTGAAAGATAGTTAAATTTGTTGATAGGATTTCGTTGCAAGGGTTTGGTGACGGCCGTCAACGGATAATTTTTTGGGAGTTGTGTGCACATGTGCATTTATAATAATTCTCCCAATCAATCGTTTCACTCTTGTTTGGTCGTGGGAAAATGATAGCATAGCCTTTGATTCACTTATCCCCAAAGTTTCTTGCCCAACATTTAATGTTTTACTATAACCCGCTGTGGGACATTACATTTCTAGTAAAAGTAATTTGGTGTAGGTAATTCACTTGTTTTGACGTTTAGTGTCCTGTTTTGTCTTGTTTGTCTTATGAAAAAATAATAAATTTTTCAATGAATACAATATATTTATTTTTTTCTCCATCTTTAAACCTTGTCAATTATTCCACAACCAAACACGAGCGAAAAAAACGAATGTTTGGAAGCTTCATGATAAATGCATATGCGCACACAACTCCCGAAAAACTATCCGTCCATGGCCGTTATCAAACCCTTGTACAATAATCAAATCAAAAATTTAAACCATTTTTGTGTAGAGTCGTTCAAGTATAATGATTAATAATGACACAAAACACATATAAACATATTTAAATATGTTACCAAGTCTTGGAAAAGTCTCTGCAATATCTTAAAACTAACCCATCTGATCGAATTATACATAAATAGATAGATTAATTTGGCCTAAACTCGCGATAAAAACTTGACTAGGTTTTTTAATCAAAATTTAGACTGGCCAACAAAATGCTGATAAGGCCGTGTAACAAAGAGTAGCACCATTAAGTTGTGCGCATTTCACCAAAAAGACATGCACATTTCACCAGTCTATGGCATTGTCCAATTGCCGAAGGTTTCTGTAATCAATGCAGAAGTACTGAAAAGTAATGGTTTTTTTTTTGCCGATTCTACTGGACTCTGACATTTTGGACAGTGATAATGAGTACTTTGGTATTCCAATTGATGTCCAAAGCAGTGAAAGTAATGAAAATGACAATGATATTTTTTAACCATTCTTATAAGATTATTACAATATTTAATTATAAGAATAGTTATTCGGTTTTATAGGATTATTATAATATTTAATTATAAGAATATCCTTTCGAATTTACAAGATCGAAGTAGGCCTATAGTGACCGATGGTGTGCAAAATGTTACTGTAATTATTTTTCTAAATATTTTGTTGATGACACTGCGGCTGTGGCCAATATTGCGGTACTGCTAAGCCGTATTTAATATCAAACTTAAGTAATCGGCCTACATTTTCTTATAGATATACATCTATTTCTATGACAACAAGCTAAAATCTGTTTAGATTTTTGAATTCAACATTATTTTATAGATATAAATGCAGAAATCTAGATGAATATCACAACTTTTTAGTATTGGTTGCTATAAGCAATGATATACAGCCTCCCCCCGCCTGTGTATATTACACAGCGGCATGCCATTTTACTTCTAATATTGCATTTCTCCCATTGCAGGGGAGAGATATAAACATAACTTTTTCCTTTCATTATTGCTGTTTGTTGTATATAATAACACCCAGTACATTACAGCTACCATTGCAGTTCTCTTATTGCACTGCAGTGCCATTCGACTGCTAATATTGCATTTCTCAACCGGTAGTACCCTTTCTTTTTCAATTATCACTTTGGTAGTTGGCTGTACATACCTGCCAACTCTCACGCATTGGGCGTGAGACTCACGCAATCACCCCAAAGAAAAAATGAAAATGTGCGAGATTCTTGCCTCAATGTACACAATTTTATATATACTATCATTGATACATCAATTGCCCCAAATCTCATACATTGCCCCACTCTTGGGTTGGCAGGTCTGTGGCTGTATGACAGGGGAATTTCTAGTATATAAATTAAATTAAAAAAAATAAATATAACAAAATATGAATACAAGTTATTTTTGCCTCAACTAGAGCTGTTAAAATAATTGGCTAATTTAAATCTTTATCCCATCCCCACGAACTATTTTATTAGGTTTACTCTATTTACTAAGTTGTGCAATCTGCTCTTTTTTAGACTGTTCAAAAATGGTATTCCAACAAAATTATTCGAAACCTAGAGCAACCAACTAGGCTTACAATGATGAAGCAATGTTTCTTTTTACATTGTACCTAGGATTCTCCAATTCCAATCAAATTAGTTTGGGCTGTCATCGTACTGGTAAACTTATACTTACTTACTGTTGAGCCTAAACTTGTGTATAGTTATATTTATACAAATAGATGCCAGTTAAAAAGTATTAGTACGTATTAACTACTGGCCCTCATAACTTGTGATAGTGTTCTTCATAGTTGGTTTGGAATGGCAGACGCGTGGCGAATATTTGTAGGTTTCAACGGGGCCGTCAGCGCATTTGTCGTAAAAAGCTCAAATGGAGTCGCTTGTAATAGCTTATTTGTCGAGAACTCGTTCGAAAAAAAATAATACAGGACATACACATGTATTTGCTGATCATCATAATAGATTATTTTCTTTGAGTGCTTTATCAGAACATAGACGTAAATCTTACTAGAGGAATGTCCTCCCTCGCTCCCCGTACACGGTAGACATTGCTACTGATAAAATAGTGTGACTCAAAACCTACCGGAAATTTATTTACCTACCCACTTGGAACTTGTCATTCATAATTCATAATTGACATCTGATGTAGTAAATAAACACAGCTGCGAGCAATTACAACTTGAGTTTCGTCTAATAGTTTCCAAAAATAGCAATATAGACTTTGCGGTGGTATGACACGATGCGTTGGGCAAACATGTTATGTTCGCCAACTGTTATGTTCGCAAAACTGTTATGGAACTAAGGGTACATAATCGCGAGCTCATTATCTTTTATTACTGCGCTTTTGCACTTCCAAAATTACAGCTAGCTACGTGCGAGCCATGTATCCCAAGAAGCATCTGCACCTGTTGTCTGTGAGACTACATGTATGTGTTTAATTAATATTGTAACCAATTTTCAGTAGTTATGAATGTTCAACAACATACTTTATCCGCAGGGTTATACTATATTGTCGGTGTTTTGCTATCGCGTCAATGTTGTTATATTAGTTAGTCTTGTTTATGTATCTATTATTGGTTTCCCAGGCTAGGTTTCCGCCAGGGAGTCGCCATCTTGATATTATTTTTTCAGTCACTTGTCTGTTGCAAATAAAGCTGGACTTACATGCATCTTATTACATAAATGATATAACATGGTGTCAGGACTTTGAACCACGCATTTGCCGTTTTTGTTATCTGCACTGTGAATTGACTTCATTTCGACGGGAATATTAAAGAAGATTGCGGCTAGTATCATATCGGAATGGCGGAGGCCGATGCTGCACGCCCCCCGCCGTTGAGGATAAAAGTTGACACTCCTAGACATTTGGATTTTGTTAATGCCTCCACGCAGTGGACAGAGTGGTTAAAAAGGTTTCAGCGGTTTAGGAACATTGGTGGCTTAGCAGAACAGTCTAATGCAGTGCAGATCGATTCTTTGCTCTATATAATGGGTCCGGAAAGTGAGGATGTATAGGCACAGCTGCAATTTACGGGAGATGAAGCGGACAGAACATTTAAAGCATTAGTGGATGCCTTCACTGCTTACTTTCAGCCACGCAGAAATGTTCTCAATTACAGGACACAGTTTTACAACCGTAAGCAGAGTGCTGATGAGTCGGCTGAAGAGTACATTCACATCGTTCACACTTTGGCAGTTAAGTGTCAATTTGATGCAGGATTGACACAAAATGATATGGTCAAGGACCGACTACTCTTTGGTATGTTTGATACTTTGCTTAGTTCTGAGCTACAGCTTGGTGAAGACGTAACACTAGATGCTGTTATATCTAAGATGCGCGCTAAAGAGGCAATAGTGAAACAAATGCAACTCGAAACGAAAGTGGCTGCAGTTAAATTAACCGGTACTGCTAAAAGTAATCAGAAACAAACACGCATGATATGGGACTGCAAATATTGTGGAGGTTCTCATCCGCCACGTTCATGTCCAGCTTTTGGAAAGAAGTGCAACAAATGCTCCAAAGCTAATGACTTCGAACGTGTGTGTAAGCAGAGCAGAGCTCAGGCTGCCGAGGTAACCGCGAATGATACAGCTAAAAGTGAAGACTCGGATTTCTTCATTCATACACCAAACTTACATGCCGATGCTGTTAGCAATGACACTAAAACCATTTATGTTGATAGGTTTGATTCTGCTATTATTACTCATGTTTTTAGTATCACTAATGAATGGTTGGAAGATCTTGTTGTGAATGGTCAGGTGTTAAAAGCGAAAATAGACACTGGTGCTCAGGCAAATATTATCACATCTAATGAACTTCAACGGGTTGCCCAAATTCTGTGATTAATCCTAATCGCACGAGGTTGACTGCCTACTCGGGACATGTTCTGCCTGTTGTAGGTGTGAGTGAGATGGAGGTATCATACAAGGGACAAAAGCATTCTCTTAGCTTTCACATACTGAAAGGGGAACGAACAGCACATACTTTGATTGGATTGCCGTCCATAAAACGACTGGGCCTTCTTAGTGTCTCTGTGGTAGGTTCAGTAAATTCTGATACTGTAGGTAGTAAAGGTAAGTGTAGGATAGCCGGTCAGTTCCCAGATGTCTTTGAAGGTTTTGTTAAGTTGAACATTACACATAGTATTATACTCAAACCAAATGCAGAGCCATATTCTTGCCCACCAAGGTCGGTATCGCATGCACTCAAAGCCAAACTGAAATCTGAGTTAGAGCGATTGGTGTCATTGGGAATCATTGCTGAATGTAAAGAACCAAGTGAATGGGTCAATCAAATAGTGTCAGTCCTAAAACCTGATGGATCACTCCGGATATGTCTTGACCCACAACAGCTCAATGCAGTGACTATCAGAGACAGATATGTTTTACCAACTATCAGTGACATATACGCAAGGTTATCTGGCTCCATAATTTATACTACTTTGGACGCACAACCAGGATTAAACCAAATACCAATTGATGAACAGTCCTCCAAACTAACAACATTCATGACACCTTTTGGTCGCTTTAGGTACCTACGTTTGCCATTTAGTCTCATATCCGCACCGGAGTTCTTTCATAGGACTATGGTGGACATAGTAGGGGATATACCAGGGGTGGAAGTATACATTGATGATGTATTGATACATGGCACTACAGAAAAAGAGCATGATGAGAGACTTAAAGAAGTTCTCACTCGATTCCGAGCAGCTGGTTTGAAATTAAATGCAAAGAAATGTCAGTTTAGGGCTCAAAGTGTGAAATTCTTGGGTAATATTTTGTCCAAAGATGGTATCCGGCCATTTCCAGACAAAGTTCGAGCAATACAGAATGCTAAGACGCCCAGCAATAAGTCAGAAATTCGTTCATTTCTTGGTTTGGTGACGTACCTGGCTAAGTTTTGTCCAAATTTGTCACAGTGCACAAATCCCTTACGACAATTGGGTAAAGATGGGGTGGATTTTTGTTGGGAGTCTGCTTAGGAGCAAGCATTTCAAAAGGTGAAAAGTTTGGTCACAAACGCACCAGTATTGGCACTCTATGATCCTAAAGTTGATGTAACTGTGAATGTAGATGCAAGCTCGCATAGTTTAGATGCAGTACTCATGCAAAAGGGACAGCCAATAGAATTTGCAGCACAATCGCTAACTTCGACACAATGTTTGTATGCTCAAGTGGAAAAAGAAATGCTAGCCATTCATTTCAGGCTTACACGTTTCCATCAGTATGTATATGGGCGAGAAGTGATTGTCGAATCTGATCATCAGCCTTTAGTTAAAATTAGCAGGAAACCCCTCAGTGACTTAACACCCAGACTTCAACGAATGCGCATGCAAATTCAGCACTACCAATACCAAGTAGTACATGTACCAAGCAAGCAAATGTTTGTATCAGATTACCTCTCAAGGTCTTGCAAGGCAAAAACGCATGAAGTAGACTTGAATTTAGATGATCCTATGCCTCAAATCTGTGCGCTCAGAGTTCGTGATGCAACTGATGTTGATGCTTACAAAGAAGCTACTGCTAGTGATGATACATTGAAAATAGTAATGCACTATACCAAGACAGGCTGGCCAAACCAGAAGCGATTGTGTCATGCATTGGCTAAACCTTACTGGAAATTTCAGAGTGAAATCAGTGATTGCAATGATTTGCTGTTTTATGGTAGCCGGCTTGTGGTCCCTTATGAAAAGCAACAGGAGGTACTTTATCAGCTGCATGCTAGTCATTTGGGTATTACAAAAATGCAGCAGCGTGCAAGAGTAGCTGTGTTTTGGCCTGGCATGAACCAAAGAATAGAAGACAAGATCATTTCATGTAGCGTATGCAAAGCTCATGAGAAGTCCCAGGATAGTGCACCTCTCATACCCAGTGAAATTCCAGATTACCCTTGGCAAATCATAGGCAGTGATCTTTTCCAGTTAGATGGTGGCCACTACTTGCTGAATGTGGATTACTACTCCAAATGGGTAAATGTCACAAACTTGGGTGAGTTGTCAAGTAAAGCGCTAATAGAAGAATTCAAAAAACAGTTTGCAGATTACGGAAGGCCAAACATCATCCGATCAGATAATGGACCGCAGTACAGTTTATGTGAATTCCAACAATTTGTCGAGCGATTTGCAATAGATCATGTAACTTCCTCACCTGGATATCCTAGATCAAACGGACAGGTCGAACGGTCAGTTCAGACTGTTAAACAGTTGATGATTAAAGCAGAGGAAGATGGAAAATGTTTTTGGAATTCCCGACAGCTTTGCCGCAATACCCCTCTAGCAGGAGACCTGCCATCACCTGCACAATTGTTGCAGGGTAGGTCATTGTTTGATGGCATTCCAGTACAAAAGCAGTGCTTGTTTCCTAGGGCCTATGATAGAAATCAGGTTATTGCAGAGACAAAGGAAAGTTAAGAGAGGAAAGCAAAGTTAGTGCAGAGACAATGTGCAATGAAAAACTATCATGATGTGAAAACAGTGCCGGAACATGAGATACTAACAGAAGGGCAGCAGGTAAGATTTAAGTCTTTAAAGGGTAACTGGGAGAAGGCAGTGGTGATAGGACACCATGACAGCTACAGGTCATACTCCATAAAGAATCCAGCAACAAGTATGGTCATAAGACGTAATAGAGAACAGTTAAAGCCTGATAATTCAATGCCTAGCTCTGTTACTTTAGTTCAGCCAAATTCATTAGAACCTAGTCAGGTAGGTAATCAGACCACAGACACTAGCCCAAAAGTGATACCAACTCAAAACATTTCACCAAATCCTGTTCCCCTTCCAGTTGCTGGAGGGCCTCGTCCTGGTGATGCTACCTCTCCCACACCGCAACAGGCTACTACCAGTGGGCGGACTCCAGTGCGACGCACCAGATTAGGCAGAACAATAAGGCTTCCTGTTAGGTACAGAGATGAGTGACATAAAAAAACATGGATTGTGTTTTATTTGCCAGAATTTCATGGCATTTCCCTAGATTGTTTCATAGTTTTTTTTATAGATCGCTTTATAACTCATGTTACAGCATTTCCTTTTCAATTGTAATGCGTTATTATCTTCTCTTGCTTGCTCTCATAATACTCATTACTACATACACTATGCAACTACTCACAATCAACATTACTTGTAGCTGTTTGTGAACCTGAGCACCTGTGCTTTCATTGGTAACATTTTGGGTTTAATTTATGTTCACGAAAGGGAGATCTTATATTAGTTAGTCTTGTTTATGTATCTATTATTGGTTTCCCAGGCTAGGTTTCCACCAGGGAGTCGCCATCTTGATATTATTTTTCAGTCACTTGTCTGATGCCAATAAAGCTGGACTTACATGTACATGCATCTTATTACATAAATGATATAACAAATGTAAGCTCGTCAGATCTTTTATTATCGTCATCATTATAATTGGATTTTCGCGCCACTTGGCGAGCGTAAGAGTGTGGGAACATATATATTGGTAATTAAAAACCCGTTTTTAAAAAAAATTTGTTTTGGTGTGTTTACTGTAGTATTATTGCGTTTGGCGATTCAGTTGCTAAATGTAGACTTGAAGAATTGCAGTTCCACTCGAAGTTTATTAGTGTTAACTTGTACAAAGAATGACTGCCGATTTCATTGGCAAAAACACGTAGCACGATATAGGCAAGGAAGACAACCCTTAGCGTAAAGCCAGCCTGGTTACACTACATAAGGTTTTGCATAAAGATCTGTGTGTGAAATTGTTGATGTAGTGCAAACGTTTTGCATGTTTGCACAAGTACTTGGTGCTTCCAAGCTTTTATAAAATGAAAAATGTGGATTGTAGTTTCACAATCAGCGTCCATAAGTGGCTTCATGTGCATAGTTGATGCATGAGAGAAAATAAATTAAAAACTGGTTAATATCGCTAGCAATACATGCATTGCGAATGGTGGCGGTAAAAAGCAAGAGAGAAGTCTGTAGTTCAAACAACACGACATCTCATTTACTCTTCGATTACACTCAACAGAAATTAGACATCTAATAACCTAGAAACAGGAAGGTTTAGCACTCAAAACATCCAATAGTACACAACTTTTAAAAATCGATGACTGGCTGAAATGGAAGTTCATTGCAGATTTTCGTATACCAAAATTTTATGTATAGATGTAGCGGCTGCAATGAAAGAATATGTCTAAGATGAACTTTTTACCTTGCTGTTGAATGGGCGCAATTGTGTTTGGGCAATTGCAATTATTAAGGCATTGATACTTCCTTTGTTTGTAACCAGTCCAGTGGAGAGGTTAAAATTTCTTTAATGGTTGTCTTGCAACAAAATTCACATTACAGTTATTTGATGTCAATTATTCGCCATGTCTCACTTTGTTGTGATGTAGGTGCCACATATGTGGGAATGTGATTACAAGCTGTTAAAAGCTAAAAAACGAACAGTTAATCGCAGCCGCACGAGCCCGCCATAGTTTGGATTCTCTTTCCAAAATGGCTCAAATGTGACGTAGATGTGTTAGATGGTTTCTGTTTACACTTTCATGCAACCTTATTCGTCGAAATATTTTCACAAATATGCTTCACGCATTCAATAAAATCATGTCTATTGTTCTTACGCGTCTGTTTTATCATCATTGTAAATGCTGTCACTTTTAGCAGTGATATCTTATAACTTGCCTTAAAAATTCATTTAATTTTATAGCCTTGTCTTGATGGAGTACATATCATTGCCTGATAATCATGATGAGCCTGTTGGTCACCTGTGATAATCACAAATTGCTGCAAAAATTATTTTCAAAGTATTGGGTCACATGATCAGATTACGGCTTGTCAGTTAGACCAGGCTGAAACCAAACTGTAAAGTAGAGAGCATCAATGTTTGATACATAGATATATTGCAAACACTTTCGGTAAAACCCAAACTGTTTGCCATAAACTGGTGCTACGATGAGTTTTATATTGAGGTTTTTATTGGGATTTCAATTCTCGTGAGAACATCACGTGACAAGACAATAACCAAATTTCATTGCTACGTCATCGAAATAAAGAGATTCAAATCTATGGTGGCTTTTCGTTTTTGAGCTTTTAAGAGCTTGTAATCACATTTCTAGACATTTGGCACCTACAACACAACAGAGTAAGACATGGTGAATCTTTTGATACCAAATAACTGTAATGTGAATTTTGTTGCAAGACAATCTTTAAATGATAATTTACAGCTGCCGCTACAATTCAAATTTTGATACATTACGTGCTACGGTATACGGCAGTTAATGCCCGTTATGACCTTTTAAAAATATGTGTACAGTTGGAAAACTCAGTATGATAGTGTGATTGTTGTAATATCCCCTTCTTATATATTTAGTACTATACATATACATGTATATCTATATATCTGATCTATTAATATAGGCCAATAATCTGGTCAGTTTTTGATCTTCCTTTAAAATGGCCAAAAGGAACATCATTATGGTGAGACATTGTTTGACATGTGCAAACATTTTGGTGTATAAAATGTAGCCTTTGTATAACATATTAAACTTGTATATAATATATTAAGTGAATGCCCTTCACATTACCTTGCATTACACTTGACATTACAATGCCTACATTACATTACATACTACATTACCCTTGCACTATACTACCTACAACTGTTTATAAGTTGCTTTTGTTACTCCTGCTACTCTGTGCATTCCTCTGGTGAGGCTGAGAGCCCAGCATGAGGTGCGATGTCGTTAGGCATATTATAACCGATGTAATGAATATATTCATTATTATTGATTGTTATGTTCAGTTGAAGGCAAAGTTTAATAGGTAAGCTCATGGTCTCTAGAACTAGAAGTGCCAAGATCCAATCCATTGTGAAACAGAATTTTTTGTCCTTAAAATTTTATCTCTATAGCATGACAGACAGGCTATCGCATTTATATATTTTACCTAAATGCTCAATGGCGTTGAAGGGCTAATAAAACAACTACGCAATGAATTTGAGTGATTTGCCCGGTAAGCCAGCGAAGGTAAACTTGTCTTCACTAAAACAATTATTGTATTGGCAGACAACTTAATAATAGTTATGTTTTGCATAACTATAATGAACTGTTTAGTTAATGAGCTTCAAGCTTGATTATTTTTACGGATGCCATGAAAATGCTAGCAGGCAATAAAAGCTTGGCTATCGAATTGTAGTGGATTAGATTGCTCGTCTGTATACAGGGAGAATCTGAGATCAAATCATTTGTGAGGCAGATCTTTTTATTCCTAAATTTTAAATGCAATAACTGGGCTGGCGAGGGTATATAAATATACACTCTTGCAGAACTATGATCAGGCACATTTCATCTAGGTTGTTCAGCTAGCTCTATCATCATCAGCTCATCAATATTCTCCTGAATATGTTATGAATAAGTCAAGTATGTTAGTTTCCAACACATTCACAACCCCAAACACTAGTTTCCATTTCAGTCGGTGCCTGTGCCACTCCCTATTCATTGGAATGATGTCATTCCCATAAGCCAAAGCTTTCCACAAGCTATTTGCAGTGTTCATGCAGTCACAACCAGCCAAGCTATGTTCAATAATTGTAATATTGTATGCAAGCTTTAAGATCAAAACGATTCAGTTGAAACCTCAAGTTGAGCTGGTTGTTTTGGGAGATGTCAAAACACTTGTCAAACAATATTTTTGTGTTCTTTAGTAGTTGTGGTTTTGTTGTCTCATTCTTCACTCATCAGTTTTAATCTTGACTGTGAGTTTTCATGCTCCTAAAGTCTGATGAGATGAAAGGAGAAACATATCAGTTTATTTTCTAGTCTCAGATTTCCATTGCTTTCTATTATTCAGTTGTCTTCTCTTTATCATCTATTTAGTAAGTTTACCCTGTTCTACTTTTAGACTATCAACACAATAGTCCACGATTGTGGTGTTAAGTCATATGACAGAAACAACAAGTCATCTTATTTGTGTTTGTACTCCTATTTTCAAATTTCAAATTTTCAACTTTTCATTCATTTCAAGCATCTACATACATCTGCGCTCGATGTTTACATTCTCAGTGCTGGTGCTTGATGCTGCCAGCCATATTATAAAATCAGAGCAAACCATGAACTGATGACTAAGTTTATGCTGACTGTCATTGTAACAGTTTATTTCTATAATATGCTCAAAGTTCAAGTTTAATCTGTCCCTTTGGTTGATTACAACCTCCAATATGACAGCTGACATCAAAAAGGTCTTTTCATTCTACTGTTTTTATATTCAGGAGTTATGCGCTCTTCTATGATAAAATAACCTGATTGTTCAGCCTCATTAACTAACAGATGGAATGGAACAATAGTGCAAGAATATCTATCATATATTAGGGATACTTGATATTCTATTACATAGACCTGCACATGTCTGTAAATTGGGAGTTACACTCTCTATATGCATATTGCTCTAATGATTGGGAAATGATCAGTTAGTGACTCTAATAAGAGCATTTGTCACATTCATCAACCATGAATCTTCTATAACAAGCATTTCATTATCATAGCATTTCAGCCTTACCTATTTACAGAGATTTGTCATTTGCTCATGACATGTCATTGCTAATATTTATTTTTAAAGAGATTTACTTCTCCACCCCCCCCCCCAAGACTTGCTTATCTCAACCCATCATTTACCTTGATCATTACAACTAGCTACCATATTTCTTGTGTAGCCTTCTTGTTACCTTTTGTGCTGTTCCCTTCCCGGTTACTCGCTTATTCTGGCAGTTATATTGTCAGGCCAGATAGGTAAGTGGTTGGCTCCAGTTTCAGCATCCCAGTACTTCCGTTAGAGAAGGCTTAGTCCAATGGCCTCATGTCCAATAGAAAGCAAGTGTAAGAAATGTTTTAACTCTTTCAGATTTTTTTCGCTTCAAAGATTCTCATTGGGTTAATTTTTTATTTTTAATTTTGTGTATTAAAATATACCGTAAAACCTTTAATTGAATGGCATGGCGCTCTATTTTCCAACCATTTTTTTACCGTGGCGATCAATTAAAGGCGGCATTCAAATAGAGACAGGCAGTGTGTTTTTTCAAATGGCTCGTCAGAATTCTCGGAAGATAAATCTAGCCATATTACTGGTGAAGCAAATGTCACCTATATTGGGCTCTCTATTCCGGTGGAGCAATATGAAACTTTTCGGATCCAATAAATCTGCTAACTTGCATAACTTACCAAAGATCTCTTAATAAATATGCATCGAGAAACCAAGAATGATCTCTACCAGTTGATATATATTGCTTGCAATGGACCTGTGATTATATTATAGCCTAGGGATGACCAAATGATTTTGGCCATTATCCGTTACAGACAATTCTGGCAAATGAAAGATCCACAACAATCTGAAGATGTGTATTTTTCTTTTTTATCATGCATAAACATGAAAGTAGTTATCTACATCTTAAACAAGGCGTCAAATATGATTTTAGAAATTTTTGCTTGTATACATAATGACTACAAATCAGTGAATATATGTGCTTCAGTAAATATGTCTGATATTAGTGAGAGAAATGAGGAGTGGGCTTTGACTTCACATTACTATCAGAACGCAGTTTTTTGCTACATACAGCGACTCCTAAAGTTTACGAAGATGAATATTTTACTTTTTATGAATGAATTACTTTTTACAAAAATCATTGATGAAAACAAGGAATTCACAAAAATTCTGATATAAGTTTACAAAAAACATTTTTAAAGCAAATTAAAGAAATTACTTCCAAAGATCCGAATCTGGATCTTGATTCGCCATTTGGCCATAGCTGTTATTGCCTGTGTCCTTTTTTGCATTTTGTTGGCCTTTTAAATTTGTATTTAATTTTAAATTTGAAGATATATTTTTATTTTATATGTATGTTTCACGGTGTTGCAAAAAAGCTCATTGCATTCATTGATATAGTTGCTACAGTTTGCGTCCAAAACTAGCTTTTTATGTTCAATAGAAGTTGAGTTATAGACATCAATCCAATGTAAGCCGTGTTAAGATAGCCACAAGGATGCTATTAAATAATAGGCTATTAATCTTCATATTTAGAAGTTATACAAGACAATCTATTAAACGATACAAATGTACATGTATATCCATGAACAAGTGACATAAATGAACTTTACAGAAACAGATTTTATCGTTATTTAACAATGAATCGTTTACAACATCAATGATTATTATTAATGTAAACAATTATGAATTAACTTATTATCATTACAATTATGTGGAGGCTTTTTTCTACCGAACACTTGATATTATGGGTTCAAAAATGTCAAAGATAGTCAAAGCTGCGGTCAAATGCAGGTTACGTTCAATAGAGGGTTGCTATTTATTTATCAACCCTTTTCTCATATATAGTTACGGCCAAATAGAAGTGGTGTTCAAATAGAGGGGCATTCAATTGGAGGTTTTACGGTATGTCAGATTTGAATTCTTTTATGTTATATAGAGAGTATTATTTTAAGATATGAAGGCACTTTTATGTATTACTAGGCAAAGCATCTAGAGATGTTAACAAAATTATCCCTCGCTACTTTTGGTCTCCCGTTTAACCCACTCAGGCCTGTTCCCGGTTACTACGGGTTGAATTTTGATTCACTCTATTGCTTAGTTGTTTAGGTACATTGGTCTTATTCATTCGCCAAACAAAGTTTAAGAGCCTTGGCATCAATTTGATACCAAATATGTGATTGTTGAATAGATTTTTAACTAACAAATTACGTGATAGATATCAACTGTTTTGAAAATCTTTTGATCACCATTTTGAGAAAAGTTTATCCGAGCGATGGCAAAAATTTTTAAGTGATTAAAAATTACTACAGACGTGGTAAATAGCTCAGGGGAAAAAATAGCAACGAAAGTGATGTTCAAGAAGAAAATGAGAACTTTCTGATGGAAGAAGGCAAGTTTTATGTGGCTATTTATATAATTTTACCGACAAAAAACGATGAAAAGCCGAAGCTTTTCTTGTGAATTTCAAACAAACTTTGTTCTAACAGTGCAATATATGGATTTTTTCATGATACACGTGATTATAACATTTTCAATCCAAATCAATTTAGATTCTTCTTGAAGCATGAACTCATCACTCTACTACCCCATAATAAATAATAATTTTATGATTTCCTTGTAGGACTACAAGATAACTAAAATTTCTTATTTCTTTTATATCCAATTATTCAACCCATAGTTAGTCAAGCATAATTATAGTTCTCAACCTCAACATCTACTATAAACTAGCCCCAACCACTAGGCTCTAATATTGGTTGATAGGGGACTCTTACCACAGTAATCATCTTCATGACTTTCTGTGTTTATAACTACAGTATCAAAAAATATTTGCAATTTGTATTACCAGTTTTTAGCTGCAGTAGACTACTTATTTTTCAATTTTTATCAGGTATTTACCATGAAAAGCTACTAAAGCACAATTTTTTCTAGGCTGTACGAGAAGTTTGAAAGCAAATAGGTTGCTGTCTACCGATCATTTTTGCTACAAGTAGGTGAAGACAGTCAAGGGCTTGTGAGTGATGATGCCATTGATGCTGAGCCTAGGGCTTCAACACCAATACCTGATGATAGTGACCTGGATGGTAATTACGACTCACAAGATGCTAACATTTAACCAAGCTCCGAGTTTAGTTGTGACATTCCTTTGCGTCCAGCTCCATGTTTTAAGTGGTGGCATACCGAGCGGAACTTTTAAAATAATTCTTTCATAAATATATGAGCGTGTTCATAAATAGTGATGGAACATTTAGAGTTATTTGATGCCAACCAAATATGCATATTTGTTCCCATTATAAAATTATTGGAGCAGCTGATGCAGTATATTCTTGGCTTTCAGATAATATAAAATTTATAGGTTTTGAAATAGCAGTGCCAGAGCTATAAAGTGAAACATGTTAAATGATTAGACACTTTTGTGATGTCTCATCATTTACCAATGTTGCACATCATAGCTCCGGAACTACTATCTTGAAAGCAATAATTTTTATATCATCTGAAAGCTAAGAATATACTACACCAACTAACTTAAAATGGCAGCAAATATGCATGTGTAGTTGGCATCAAATAACTCTCACTGTGTCATCATTTTTTATGAACACACCCATATTATACATGTATACTTGTATATTATTTCGTTTTCATGCATATTCAGTTTTACTGTATTTTTCACAATATATTTTATTGTATTTTAAAACATATTTTCTTTGCTGGTGATTGTCTGTTAGCTGGTAACTTCAGTATTTTTTATGCATAATATATTCATAATAACCTCTGCAATGCATTTCAATATAAATTAAGAAATTGTTTGACTATATAATTGATAAAACTGTCAGTGATGTAGTGTTGGTTAGAAGCTCGTAACACCTGTTCTATTGCTTGGAATTGAGAAATATTTTTTTTGTTTGCTGCTGATAAAATTTGCTATGAATCTAACATAAGTCCAACAATGTCAGTACAAAAAAACTGCTTGTGAGTTGCTATGAAACTTAAAAAAATAATTTTGATCGAAGAAAAGTTCACGGAAGTATTAAAAATTGTGGTTAGTAGAATTTGTAAAGGTGCAGAGACATTTGTAGCAAATTGGAGCCTTGAATGTTTTTGTTAAGCTGCAAAAATCAAATCAAGATTATTTTAAAAAGAATTCCAGTTATACTCAATTTCGTGTAGCTCTGTTTTAATTGTAAGGCTAGTGAAAAATTAATTAGGCTGGGGGGGCAGTCAACCCATAACTAATTAGTCCTGAATGGGATAATATCTTCTTGTTCAACAGTAAAAATAGAGCGATACCTCAACATATACGAGCTTAATGAGTTCTAGAACATAGTTCCTATTTCAATTCTCATATCTCAAAACAATTTTTCTTATGTAATAAATAAATAGGAATTAGTTTATTCCTTCCAGTAGAATAAAGAAGCTAGAGTGGCTATTACAACGGAAATGTGTTTTTCATTGGTTTAACTCAATACCTGCAGTCACAAAGTAACAAATACCTAATGTATCCAATGGTTATGGTCTGCAATGAAAGAATATCTTTATATGCTGTACTGTACAGAGTTCTCACCTTTGAGACAGACAGTAGAGGCTAGCGATGGTTCAGGAAATACTTGACTACAACTCAATCTGAACTCTACACTTTTGTCACGCTACGCAACAGTAAAGAAACTTTACATTTAACCTAAATTTATTTAGCTGACTACGCATACAATTATAAATAAGTTTTTATTTTAAGGTTAACTTGCAACAAAATTCACATTACATTTATTTGGTATTAAAAGATTAACCATGTTTTACTCTGTTGTGTTGTAAGTGCCAAATATGTGAAAATGGGATTAGAAGCTTTTAAAACCTCAAAAACGAAAAGCGGCCGTTGATTGGAATCTCTTTATTTCGATGACGTAGTCACGAAATTTGGTTATCGGCTTGCCACGTATTTTCTCACGTGAATTAAAAGGCCAATACACGGCTCAATATAAAACTTATCGTAGTACTAGTTTATGACAAACACTTCGGGTTTTACCGAATACCCCGGATCATATATAGATGCTCGCTACTTTACAGGTTTGTTTCGACCTGGTATAATCGGCAAGTTGTAATCTGATCGTGTGACCAAATACTTCGCAAATATTTTCTGCAGCATTTTTCGATTATCACAAGTGACCAACATGCTCGTCATGATTATCAGATAATGATATGTACTCTTTCAAGCTAAGGCCAAAAAATTAAACAAATTTTTACGGTAAGTTATCAGATATCACTGGTAAAAGTGACAGCATTACGATGATGATAAAACAGACGCATAAGAACAATAGATATAGTTTTATTGAATGTGTGAAGTATACCCTACAGGATGAATTTATTTGCGAAGTTATATTTTGCGAAAATTGTCATTTCATGCATATTCACTGATTAATTTATTCGCGGCTAAAAACTGCTACTCTCTATGAATAGTTAACCCTATTACTTCTACCAATTGAGTTAACCCTACGCAAGTGCGCATTGCGTGTTTCGTTTTCTATATTTAGCTTACAACTACGGGTGGATCGTGCTGAGGCGGGACAGCTAAGCTATAACTTTTTTGTTGCGTTCAGAGGTTTTTACGAATATTCATAGATTTTGAGACCTTGGATGAACCAACAACTAGTGGTAAGTAATGAGTTTTATCAAAACCATTTACTAAATTAGTTGAATTTTACTTTGGTTCTTCGGTAAAACGCAATATTTATTTTTCTATCCCTACCGCTTCATTATTTGTTTCAGTGTGAGAGAGATTTTTTATCATACACGCAAGCACAATACTGCAAGGGTGGTATATTTCATTCTTAAAAAATCACGAATCATTCAGGGAAGTCTGGAAATTGAGTTAGAAGTGACCGCAGCTACTTACGAGGAGAATATATATGTTTAAAAAAAGAACAAAATGCCCTTACAAGCCCAAATCTGTGGCCAACCGGAAGAACTTTGCAATAGTAAGCCACAAGGAGAGTTCTGATGATAACTTCCTTACCAGCCATGTAGTAGCGAAATAATTGCCTTTAACATCTACCCAAGACAGTGACAACGATATAGAGCTGCTATTACTAAAATAACTAGTCAGAGAGCACCACTACACGCTAGTATTCACTTTTCAAGAGGTTCAGTTTAATTTTATTGCTCTAGACAACCGCCATATATACTAAATTGTTTATATTTACTCCATTCATAGTTGGTAAAATAATATTTGTATTTGAAATATTTTATTTGGACACTCAAGTTTGTAATAAATTATAATATATTTATACATGAAATGAAATATA
The DNA here is from genome assembly GCF_963576615.1 of Watersipora subatra. Lineage (NCBI taxonomy): Eukaryota > Metazoa > Bryozoa > Gymnolaemata > Cheilostomatida > Watersiporidae > Watersipora > Watersipora subatra. The sequence continues at coordinate 1,449,771 of NC_088715.1, forward strand.
TAATTTAATCATGTTTGCTGCAGCGATATCAAGGAGTTGTTGTCGATGAAGGGTCTAGGTGGACTAGTTGCTTCTCTGCCAATATTCCTGCCTTGATGAATATTACTACTTGTCTCTAGTTTTCGTAATCGGAGTAAGTTGTTTCATTCTCAATCCGCAGTCAACACAAGAAGAAAAAAATATAACTAAGTGTTAAGAAAGTACAAAAACAATTGCTGAAGTATTTAATGAAAGCGATCAGTTTTTAAACAAACGAATTAACTAATACAGTTAGTTACGGAAAAAAGTATTTGCACTGCAAATTAAATACATACCATAATGTCCAGATCAGAATCATGGTTGTCCTCAACTTCGAGATTAGCGATTGATGGGGTTGATTTCGAAGTAAAAAGACAAGGAGAGATTTTTTTGCGATGATGAAGCCATGGCGAATAACTTGTGAAAACGTTGAATAATTTTGTAAAGAGATTTGATGCAATGGCAATAAAAATTGAAGCCTGGTGATGATTTTAAAGAAGTTTTGGAACTCGGCTACGTTTAGTACTTTTGCCTAGCTGTTATTTTTGCGTTGACGCCATTCTGCCTATCTTGTGACAACCTTGAATCATTTTGTAAAGAAATGTGATGCACTGGCAATGGTGTTAACTCAAAGCTCAGGCAATGATTATAAAAATGTTTTGGAACTCAACAATGATTAGTATTTATACTAAAAACAAGCTTAGCGGCTAGTTTTTAATTTGATGCAGTAGTTATTTTCCCTTGTGATTAAAAATAAAACTAATTATTCATGGAATTTAATAATTTACGAAATTGATTATTCGTGAAATTGCGAATTTCTATAACAAGCGAATATTTTCATACTGGAGGGCATTTGGGAAATTATTTCAACGAATAAGGTTGGAAAAAAGTGGAAACAAAAACCATCTCTCACAACTACATCACATATGAGCTGTTTTAGAAAAGGAATGCAAACTACGGCGGTCTCGTGTGGCTGCGATTTTCTGTTCGTTTTTGAGGTTTTAAAAGCTTGTAATCACCTTTCCACATATTGTGCACCCACAACACCACAGAGTAAGTCATGGTGAATCTTTTCATATCAAATAACGATAATGTGAATTTTGTTGTGATTCAACCTTTAACCTAGTTTATCAAGGAATGCTAGATAACCTAATTTCTCTGTGGTGATTGCCACAAAATTAAGGAAGAGGTGAGGGTCAGCAATATAGTAGCCCAGTAAAATTTTGCTTACAAGCTATGTTATATGACAGACAATCTGGTGAATGCCAGCTGGTCACATTGGTTGAGTGCTCTCTTCATTTCCATTCACTGCTTTAAAATAGCTCAGCATGTAGATTGGGTGGCCTCTCCTTGTGTGGCAATAACTAAAAACTGTCAGTTTGAGTTCAACAATAATCATAGTAAAGTTTAAAATACTTTATAACTATCAACTACATGTATAACTAATAATCTGCTTCAACTAGTAATTTATTAATAAAACTATTTATAGCTCTGTTTCTCTTGTTTCTAAACAGATAGAGAAGTTGTATCACATGTTTTAGTTCCGTCCTGTATCACACCTGTATTATTTATTAAAGATTTTGTATGTTTATATGAAATTTTTATTCAAGGCACATAATGGTGAGTAACAATCATGCTAATTCTTACAGAGCAGTTCTTTTTTCTTTTACAATTTCAGGTCAACATAATAAAACCTTTGATATGAACGAGAGTTTTATTACTCTTCGATAACTATCTGAGGATTACATACGCCCAACCAAAGGTTGACAATGTATGCTCAGTATACATTGGGATTATTCTGTACTTTGCTCGTATGAAACTATGTCATCTGCAGAGGAACTTGGGCTGAATGACAAAATAAGCTGACTTGGAGGGTATTTCAGAGGATATTCAGTTTATAATTTAGAATTGTTTACTACTAAAATTACCGCGAAACCTTTATTTGAATGACATTGCATTCTATTTTTAACCTTTCCCCTATCTATAATATCGATCAAATAGAGGGTGTTGTTGTATTTTGCAAATAGCTCTGTGAATTTTGGAAGATAATTTTTACCATTTTACAGGCGAAGCCAATGTCTTAACCCTTAATGTCATTAACTCTTTTGAATGCAATAAATCTGCTAACTTGTCGAGGATCTCTAAATAACAAGCATGGGAAGAGGAGCAGTATCCCTGGCAGTTGATATATATTACTTGCAATTAACATGTGATGATACTATAACACATGATTCTGTTGCCCCGCCTTGCAATTTGTTAGTGCTTTGAATTTTTTTATTTGTACCAAGTTTGGAGGTATATCTTTATGTTATTCTATATTTAAAATTGTTACATAAAAGCTTATTACATTCATTGATAGGTTTGCTACAGTTTGCAGTGAAAACCAACTTTTATATGCGATAGAAGAAGGGTTATGAAGGTTGATCCATTGTAAGCTGTGTAAGGATAACCGCAAAGGAGCTATTAAATAATATACTATAAATCTGGAATTTTACAAGCTTTATAGTAATAATTTATCAGACGTTACAAATGTATACATTCACGAACAAGTGACATAAATGAACCATACTTCTGCAAGTAGTTTTAGTATGTATAAACAAAAATTTATAATTTTGAAACTGAGTATTTGCTCGTTAGGTTCGTAAATTGCGTTCTGATTGTTGCATTCAATAGAACAAGCAACTTCTGGCTACTCAATACTTTCCATAATATTTTCTGACCTCAAATCTTCCTTTGCGTTGCTGAACTAAACGATATTAGCCTCCAAACAATTTTTCGTGCAGAGATAAACACTTACGCGTTGCATTTCACGCAAATTATAAACCTATAGCTGATTCGCTAAGCCCAACTTTTAGACTAAAACTAGTCGCTTCACATACCCTCGTAAATATAATCCGTTTTTACCTACATCAAAGTATCAAAACCGCATCAAACAAATGAACTACTATTAGTCTGATACAGTTATTAATCATTTCTACCGTGTTTCTTTCAAAGGTAATTATAATTATTTGTTATTAATGGAACCGAGTCAGTATTAGTACAATTTTGAGAACAATTTTCTACTGGTCACTCGCTATTATGAGTTTGTAAAGTTAAAAAAATGTCAAAGTGATGTTTAAATGGAGATAGCGTTCATTTAAAGGGTTTACAATAAGTTTAAACAAATTAAAAATAATTTATCTACTGCTTTTTGATTGCAGCTGCTAGTACCAAACTATGTCTTTAGAAAAGTTGTAAAAATACTTAAATAGTGTCCACTTACTGCTAGCTTGCCTTGTCACATGACACACTCGCCAAAGATAAAATATCTAATTTTATTGATTCAAGCAGGCGTACCTTATCACAACTACGGCCACATTTTCCGATGGGCAGACAAATACTTATTTCAAACAAAACTTTGTGTGTCTTTGAAAAGTGTTACAAACTATTAAGCATCCTTGACCTCAATGCTGTTTATTATCTGCCCTTAAGCTGAGTGTTTGGTATTTAGGAATTTATCTGAGGAACAGTAGCCTTAACTAGTAGACCTTGACTAGCACCCGCCACTGGCTATCTTACTATGTGTGGGGGTCCTACCACACTAAGTTGTCGTCAGAATAGTCACTTTTAAAATCACTGTTGTCGCTTTTAAAATCACTGTCCTCACCTTTTTTAAGTTGGTGACCAGAACAACATCTTTCTCTTCACATTCCTTATTTTAATACAAATATCCATTCTGCTGGTAATGGGTTGCGTTAAAAACATAAAATTTGCTCAGCTTTCAATTCTTCTAATCAAAAGCATGATTAAACCAGCGACCTCAACAAACTTATTAATGATGTTTGGGAGCGTTGCTGATTAGTCCGCGAAGAGTGACAGCCATCTTAGGTTTTTAGGGCTACATTTCTTGTACTGAAACTAGACTGAGATTGTCTTTAATAATCACTGTCAGTCACAGACTTGGAAACGGATTTGCTGTCAATGTCGCGGCATTTGCTGTTTACTTTAATTACCTGGCAGTCTATAAATGCTGAGCCAGCTGCTTCAAACCAAAACTAGTAAAGTTTCATTTGATCGTGGTGATTTATGGACAAATAATAAGTTAGTAATGGTATGGCCACACATAACAAACTTGTTGTTGGTTCTGACCGAAATCACGAATCGAACGAAACACACAGAATTATTCTGTGCTGTTAGAATCGTGCTAGCAAGAACGATTCTAGCAGTTTTTGCAATTAGTATAGTCCAAAACATGTATAATGACACACAATAAAAGTATAAGTGCAATTCAACATAGTACACATGATGCAAGTGCTTAGATTGTGCTATTGTATGTATTTATTGTTTGAACACTGTTGCTACAAATCATTTATTTTTAATAATAAAAATTTACTTTTTAGCAGCAAAAGTTTTGTGGTAGAAAATGTTGTCATCTTTGGCGCAATCAAGTCGGTTGCATCGTATTTACTTCGGTGAATTGATTTAATATTGTTCCTGCGTGTGGCATGATGTTCTCGGACTACATAAATTTTAAAAGTTGCTAGAGTCGTGCTCACTAACACACAATAGTGCAACTTAAACAGTTACATCGTGTGTACTATGTTGAATTGCCTTCGTACTTTTATTGTGTGTTGCAATAGGTGTCTTGGACTATACTAATTGTTAAAGCTGCTAGAATCGTGCTCGCTAATAATTTGTTTAGTCTATTAAAAGCGTTTCGTCGACGAATTCGCTAGGCATGCACAGCTCAGATAATTCTGTGAATTTTGACCAAATAATTCTGTAACTCTGGCCAAAACTCATAACCAGCGAAAAATTTGTTATGTGTAGCCGTACATTTAATAATCCAACTTACACAATCATCGTCACCTCGTCACCTCGTCACCCACATTGATAAATAATCGTTTCGTTCGTCACTTTTTAAATATATTTGTCGTCGGGTCGTCAGAATCGTCACAAAACATGGGAAGACCTTCATGTGTGACATTTGCTAGCAAGTGTCTATAAGTCATGCACTGTTTTTGCTAGCTCAGTGTGAGTGGCTGATATGCTGAGATACCCTAGGACACTTATATTTCGCTAGTATTTAGTTTCGTGAGTAGCATGCAGAGTAAAATTTCGCTGGAACTTAATTTCGCAGCTCTGATGAGTGCGAAAATATAGTGATGTGAAAATAAATGCAGTGGAACAAACATTAGATTCCTCAAGTCCAGTTCACTGGTACGAAATATTTTTCAATTTGGGACTACCGTACTGTTTGGACTATAAACCGTTATTCTATATAAGCTACATGTGCTTTATTTTCCAAAAACGATAATAAAACAATACATAAGCCGCACCTTACTATAAGCCGCAGAACTAAGGACTGCTTTTTAACGCCATTTAAAACGGAAGAGTGCAAAACTGCACAGTTTCGTATTATCCGACGCTTTTTAACTTAGTGCCTAACAGGACAGTACCGTGAGGCATTGTTTCGTATTTTCTTTCACAGCTAAATGTGCACTAATTGGAGATTCCCGTTAGTGCGCCCTAGCGGTGAAAGAAAAAGCCATAGAAAATAAGCCACAATGAATAGCCCCAACCTTGTTGGCCTACCTATAAGCCGCTTGGCTCAAATCATCAAAAAAAAATAGCTGCTAATTGTCCGAAAAGTACGGTAGTTTGTATTTGTGAACCGCAGGTAGAAATGTGTAGACTAGATCCATAATGTAATTTGATCGCTTGCTGCCATTTGTTTCCTAGACTATCAATGACGTCAAAGCCGCAGTGACTGATCGGTACCAATATTAGAATTCAAGTATTTAAAGCACACGGTGCCGCGGTGGCCATTGCACCGGGTTGTTATTGCTTTTGGTTGGTAATAAAATTCATCACCACAATAATAATTATTCAATTTTATGACTATTCCTACCAGACTGTCATCTTCATCAGTTACAAATTCATTGACTAAACTAATATCATCATCTTCTTCATTTGTTTAGGCTTTTCCAAAAAAAATTTATTATCTTAATTTGTTTTGCCAAGCTGCTCAGTCGGTGTATTAGCTATAATGAGTTTAGCAAAACTTGCCCAATGAGCCAACCACACATGAAAATTGCCTGCATTTCTAATATGACGATTTCATTGTGAATATCAATGAAGAAAGCCATTTATTTTCGCGTTTTCGTTCGTTCGTTATGATAGTTTAGTTTCGCTCATGAAATCTTCGCGAGGGGCTGTTGCCGCGAAAACGCGAAAGTTAGATGCCGCGAATACATAAGTGTCCTAGGGTATTCAACATACATGTACTTACTTGAGTCTTTAAATATTTTCATTAACTATTTACTGTTTGTGATTGATTAGTAGTAAAATATAATATAAAGCATTGTATTTAGTACCTATACATGTTAATCAAAAATGGATATTTATCTTGAGTTCTATTTATTTGTAGCAACATGAATTGTATAAAGGTTTATTTTATAAAAAATTGCTATTTGTCATATTACTGCCAGTGGTCACGGTGTGAATATTTATAATGCCCGAGGCCATTCTGTTACTAGTAAAAGTAACATAATGTTTGTTATATTATTATATAAAATTAAGCAGCTAAACTTCACTTTAACTAATAAACAGAAACTAGCCAATTACAAGACTGTCAAACCAGCCAATTATGAAGCTGCAGTAACAACTAGCTTCTGTTCCTTTATTCAATATCTGATAAATTCATCATGAATCACTGTTTGAGTAACTCTTATTCAGCTCAGCCAATCAGGAGACAGATAACATCATTATAACCAGCTACAAGCTAAAAAGAAGCCTGTAGTAGTCAGAGCAGGTCACAAACAAAATAGCAACCGGTAAGTATAACTTATATATTATATTAGCATATGTTGATCTTGTACTTACTGGGAATAATTGAGTAGATGAGGAGAGACACTGAGTCAGTTGGATTATAATATAACTCTGACCTCCTGAGACTATCACTATCTACCCTGAGGAGACTTATAGAGTCTGTCATGTAGTGAGGTTAAGTTAAGGTCAGGAGGCTCTGGTCTCATTCCTAAGTTATAATCAGACCAGCAAACACTTCCTACTGCAGATAATTCATGTTTCTCAGCTCTTCCAGAGTCTGACTTTCCTGGCCTTATTTATATACTCTGTAAATATCCAGGGTTCACCTGCAGCCACTCTGTAATGGTTGGCAGCTTTCCAAGTCAGCAATTGAGTCACATTTTGTTCTCATTTCTCTATCATATTTTACTGTATGCAGCAGCTAATAAAGTGCAGTACATATTTTACAGTTAAACATGGAAGGCCTGCTGAAGGATTATGTTCGAGATAGAAATATAGAGATTCAAGGGTTGAAGGTAGCCTTAGAGACTGTCCAACCAGCTGAGCTATTGAGGTTACTGATTACTATAGAGCATGACTCATACTCAGCTATTATGGTGGCTGTAGAAGGAGGCCACGCAAATATCTGTCGTCTGCTTCTTTCAGCAATTAGAAAAACAGCAGACGAGTTGCTATGGATGAAGAAGGATGGATGGACTGTACTACATATTGCTGTAAGGAGGGGATACAGTGAGTGTGTAGAATTACTGATAAACACAGTGAGTGAAGATAGGAAGTACGAGTTTGTAGCTGAGAAGACTAAATACGGTAACACAGCTATAGCACTGGCTGCGGGGTGTGGAAGTAGCAAGTGTATAGAGTCTCTCCTCTACACCTTCTCCTCAATACAGAGAGACTCCCTATTAAACATACAGAATAACGGCCTCTACACTCCACTACACTATGCAGCATGCAATGGAAATACAACTGCTCTAAAGGTCATGCTAGAATCTATGTCTTTAGTGACTGTCTCTTCACTCCTTAACATAAAGAATAAATTCAACCGTACTCCATTGGAGGAAGCTCAGTATTGGACGAAGAAGGAGTCATCAAAGCTATTAAAGAGATGGCAGCTTGGCTCAGTAGTAGAAGGTAGGATTGTTATACAGTGTGATACCAGCTACTCACTTGAACTGTTCTATTGCTAAACACTTCAGTCTCAGCAACTTTCTACGGAAAATCTAAACTAAATGCTAGTAATTCATTATATACATTTACTGTGGAACCCTGTGACATACCCTGGATAATTGCATCTCTATTTACCTGTAAACTCACTGAGTCTTGCATAGAAAGAGTGGTGCTTGTCTCCAGCCTCCATCTGAACAGTTTATAGTCTGAGTATTTAAATTAATATTAATAGTCAAAACTGGTACGATTGAAGTGATGTTAGCAGCTCTTTAAATATCAACTCCTTGTGGCAGACTCAGCAGTTTGGCTTTCGTGTTCCACACTATTCTGTCTGTTAAAATTTCTGTATTTTGAAATGTCTGAGATGTGAAAAATTTAACGCAATATTAATGATACTATGATTATTGTATGTAGTGGTAGACTAGTGAGTCATTCCTTTAAAGTTGGAAGTAAAACATTGCACTCCTTTGTTATGTAAGTCAGCTAATCATGAGTGTCAGCTTTTTTACTACAGCTAATCATCTATGCAGTAGTTTTTGAGGGGAAGTAGAAAGTATTATCACCATGTTTTACACTGCTGTAGAATATCTACAGAATTTTAATTGTTGAATAGTTTAGGTTTGCTAAGACTCTATCGTTTGTCATGTTTAGCAGTAAACTGAATAACAAACCAAAGTAGTGTACATATTGTAGCAGCCTCTTGCTTTAATATTCAGTTGTTAAATCTATAACAATAGTAATCTTCGATATAAAAATTAAAATCAATTTAGTTGATTTGCTGTTGTTATGAACTATAAGACAACGTGTGATCGAATTTTCTAAGGCAGAAACAGCTAGTATGATGTTGAGTTTAGGATAAATTTCATGTTTGCTGATGCTGCTTAAAGAACTTGTTACAAAATAACGGCAACATTTATTTTCATCAGATGCATTCAACCTATCTTCCATTAACACCTGTAGGTATGAAATGATGTTTTATTTTTTATTTTTACTGAACAACAAATATTGTGGTATGTTTAAATTGGCTGACAATAACTACAAAGTTTTATAACTTTTTAAAGATTTCATGTGTTCTGTACAATCGCGAATGGCTTCTACGCCTGAACCACTAAGTCACATGTGTCAAACTCACAGCCGGGGGCCACATCCGGGGGCCACATCCGGTCCACCTTGTGATCATATCTTGCCGCAAGATCATTTATTATTATTATTGTAAAAGTTTTTCTTCACAGTCGTGTGGTGGTAGGTGACTGGTTGTAGTCCATGTTGAGTCCGGGTCTTAACAAAAGGCCAAAGGATCAACCATCTTCCTCAACTCCACTAAGAGAGGACCTTCCTCAAAATGTGAGCCGTTCCTAAGATGGCCGTCTTCTGTATAGTCTCAAAAGACATGTTCACTCCCACCTCCGCCAAGTATGCTACATGCCTCATTGATATTGTTCCAAGTGCACCAATTACTATTGGTATCACTTCGGTCTTCACCTTCCACAGTCTGTTTATCTCGAACCCAAGCTCTTTGTAGTTACCAATCTTCTCATCTTCCTTCTGTACTACCCTTGTGTCTCCAGGTATTGCTATGTCTATGACCTGGCACAGTTTGGTTTCTTTATTTATAAGTATAAGGTCTGGTCTTCTAGCTTCAATAACCTTGTCTGTTTGCACATTGAAGTCCCATAACAGCGTAACTTTCTCGTTCTCCAATACAGCTTCTGCACGGTGGTCGTACCATTTTGCTGTGTGGGGCAACTCATGTTTCTTACATATGCTCCATTGCACTGCACTTGCCACTTTGTCATGCCACCCTTTATATTTTGTCTGTGCGATCTTACTGCATTCGATGACTATGTGGGACACTGTTTCATCTTTCTGCTTGCACAATCTGCATTTCGGATTGTTTGTTGACTTTTCTATCTTGGCTTTCCTATAGTTGGTTCGTAATGCTTGATCCTGGGCAGCAATTATCAGGCTTTCAGTCTCTCGTTTGAGACATCCCCTCTTCATCCATTGCCATGTCTCCTTTGCAGCTTGATCTTCTGTCTGTCTTAGATGTTGTCCGTTTATTGGTTTATCATGCCAGTTTTGCTTTCGTTCAGTTTTCTGATGATTTCTATACTCTTGTCGTCCATCTTCACTGTTGGTATTTATGATCTTACCTGCTGTTCTTATAAATTCGACTGGGCTGCCTTCTGTGTACTTTTTCAGACTGTGACTTTCGTAATTCACAGTTTCCTCAACACTCATTAATCCCCTTCCTCCTTGGTCTCTTTCAACATATACTCTATCTACATCGGATCTTGGATGAAGACCTTTATGCATTGTCATCAGTTTCCGCGTCCTTCTGTCCAGTTGCTGTAACTCAGCCTTCGTCCACTGAATAATCCCTGCTCTGTATCTGTAAAAGGACACAGCCCATGTATTGATAGCGGCAATGAGATTTCCAGCAGTCAGCTTTGATTTCAGCACTTTCATAAGCCTGTGAATGTATTCCTTCTTGATCTTAGCTTTCATTTCAGATTGTTTTATGTCATCTGCCTCCATAACTCCTAAATATCTGTAGCTTTCATTATCTTCTAGTTCATGGATTTCTGTTTCATTTGGTAGCATGATATTTCCTCTGCCATTTAATTTCCCTCTTACCATGGTGATGGTAGCTCACTTATCTAATCCAAACTCCATACCAATGTCATCCCTGAAGATTCTCACTGTGTGTATCAGTGTCTCAATCTCATTCTTGTTCTTCCCATACAGTTTCAGGTCATCCATATACTGTAGATGGTTAACTGCACATTTGTTTTTGAGATGGTACGCTGGTTTAACTTTGCGCAGTACAGTTGTGAGGGGTATCATTGACATCACAAACATCAAAGGAAAAAGACTGCCCCCTGAAAGATACCTCGGTTGATCGATACTTTTCCTAGTTCTTTCCCTCCACTTTCCAGCTCTGTTTTCCATTGTTTTATACCTGCTGTCATGAACCTCTTGATGTTTTCTGAGATCCCTAACATATCCATTAATTTGATTATCCATGAGTGGGGAACCATATCATACGCTTTTCTGTAGTCGATCCATCCCATCATCAAGTTGGTTTTTCTTGCCTTACTGTCTTTCATAACACACTTGTCTATTATCAATTAATCTTTAGTTCCACGACTTTTCTACCACAGCCCTTCTGTTCCCATGGTAGTAGTTCATTTCTCTCCAGGTGTTCATTAATGCTGTCCGAGAACATTGCAGTCAGTGCTTTGTACATTATTGGCAGGCAGGTAATCGGTCTATAGTTTGATGGTATGTTGCCTTTGCTTGCATCCTTAAGTATTAGCACCGTTCTTCCTGTTGTCATCCATAATGTCGGAGTGCCTCTCTTGATAATCTCATTCATCTGATTTACAATTCTTGTGTGAAGAGCTGTGAAGTTTTTGACCCAGTAGCCCTGTACTCCATCCGTTCCAGCGGCTTTCCATGGTGACAATCTTCCAAGGGTTCTTTTTAGTCCCACAACGTTGATCTCCATATCAGTTTGTTTCTCTAAATCTTTGTAGTCATGTTCAGCCTCCTTGATCCATTTGGCATCTTCTTCATGAGTGTGCGGTTTTGCCCATATGTTACTCCAGAACTCTAGAGCAACATTGGGCTCAGGCGGTGGTATCTGTTTCTGTTGTTTACCTTCTAGGCTTTGATAGAATCGTTTTTGGTCTGTTCCAAATAGATGGTTTGTATGAAACTGATTCACTCTGTCAGAATATCTCTTAATCTTTGCAGCTGTGGATGTCACTCTCTGTTTAAGTTTCTCAATCACTCGGTCTATTCCTTTTTTCTTCAGCCAATAACCTTGCTCTAATTCTCTTGTGATGAATTGCCTACCTTCTTTGATGTTATTCATCTTTGCTAGATCTTTACGTGTTTCCTCAAGTTTTCTTTCTAGTCTCATTTTCCATGCCGGTATTTGGGTTCTCCTGCCACCGGTTTTCTGTCCTTTCTGTAATCTTTTCATTACCAGCCATGCTCATGCATATATCAAGTCGTTTGTACCTCCAATATCAGTGGTGTCAATAAACCCGATCGCCTGATTGATCATTCATGTTTCCTTCCTGATCTTATCTTTCGGTATCTTCTTTAATTTTGGCATATTTCGCTTTTGCTCCAGTCCCTCAATGATGTCTTTGAGGCGATTGATTATCTCTCTCTGTTCTTCACCCGATGTTGGTCTTTCGATTGGCGTCTCTATTCTTTCCATAGTAATGTCGCTCTCCATTACTTCTTCAACTGCATCAATATGTTCATTTACATTGTTCTGAATCAGAGCGTTTGTTGGTGTCGTTGTTACTCTCTGTCTTATCTCTTCTATCTCCAAGTCGGACATCAGTCCGTTTCTTTTGATGACTCTGACTTGATCTGCTATCCTTTGATCTGTTGTGCTGAACCATCCTCGATCTTTCCATATCTGATGCATCCTTTTCATGTATCCTCTCTTCTCTGGTTGACTTTGGTAGTAGCATTCCATTGCATTGATATTGTTTATATGTGTCCATTCTTTCCTCTTCTCATTGTGATTAGTTGTCCCAGTAACAGGTTGACGACCGCTCCTTGCCTGGGGGGCACAGGTGAGCTGCTGAGCAAGAGTTGACAGTTAATAATAATAATAATTATTATTATTATTATTATTATTATTGGTATTCGTTGCCAATCGATATGGAGCACTGTTAGTGGAATGCTGCACAGAACTAAGGATCTCCTAATCCATCACTTTAGCTGCCTTTGATGAGTACTTCTTGCGTCAACTTAGCTTGAAGTTTGTTTCAGAGGGATATTCCAGTCTGTTTTTATCCATATTTATGTTCCAAAAACATTTAGTTTTATTGTGTTCAATAAGTGTTTATCTTGCTCAGCCCGTAACCTAGATGGTGTTTGGATTGTTTTCCCCTTTGACAATTGAGTTTGAAATTTCTGCACTAGGTGCTATTCCAATGCATCTAGTGTGGTTAGTTGCTATTTGTCTAAAGAAAGAAGCACGCTCTCTTATTGTTCGAATTACAGAGGGTGTATTGAACCTTTGTCAATAAAATCATCGTCAAGCGACAATCATCGTCAAGTCTTACCTCTCGAGAAGCCCAAGCAAATAAATAGCTTTTGGCTAGCTGAATAGGTCAGGCGCTACTAATACTTTGCAGGACCTCACCTCTGAAAAAAAGCAGCAAAGCTTAACAGCCGCCTGCCAGCCTTGCTCTCTGCTCGCGTCTGCTTGCCAGGGGCATCTGTTGGTGCTTGAGTCTGTGTATGCCTGCACCTGGCTGTGTCTTTTCACTACCGAGTTGACTACGATAACTTGCTTTTGCCGCCTGGCACACAATGGTAGTGCATTCAGGTCGTGAAATTATTGAGTCCATTGCTTTGCCTACAAGCAAGCCTGTCCACTCTTGTCGAGTCAACAAATGATTACACTCTTTTGCCGCCAAGTCGTCTACGACGTCACATTTTCTGCAGTCAATTCTTTGCCTCGATTCCGCTCACGTTTAATCTGTCTATCAGCCTGTCTGTCTCTTTCAGCTAGTTTACGAAAATATCTGCCAGCCAGATAGCCCGTCTGATCAAGCCGGTTTTTAAGCTTGTCTCTCGAGGCTCATGTTTGAGCTCTGCTGCCCATGCCTGCTGGGCCAGCCTGCTTCTCAGCGTGCCTGCTTCTACACCCCTCTGTCTCTTCACAACTCTGCCTTCACACCCCTTTTCTTTTTGGCCTTCTACATCTACTCGTGTATCTAAGATTCTACCTACTATCTGCAGGTTCTTTTTTCACTATGTTGTAGAGTTGGATGACGCTAAACAACAGATTAAAACACTGCAAATAAAGACTGAGCAGCAGGCAGGAGGTAACTTCCTATGTAAATGTCTTACTGGTCCATTGTTAGTACAGTACTGATGAAGAAATTAAATCACTTCTGTAACTGACAACGCATATGATTGCCTTGTTATCAGGTGAATGTGCTAAGGTAATTCTAAGCACCAGTTTGTTCAGCACTTTTTGTGATTGTCAAATGCAAGCAGTAAAATTGTTGCATATTTATCAGCGGGTTTTTTTCACTTTGTTGTAGCATTGGATGTCGCTAGACAACAAATAAAAACACTGCAAGTTGGAAGTGACCAGAAACTCTCTGCTCTACAAAGAAATTGTGACCAGAAAGTCTTAGCGCTACAGAGACAAACTCAGCAGCAGGCAGAAGGTAACTTCCTATGTCATTGTCTCATTAGCTCATTGTTAGTATAGAACTTAGGGAGAGAAGTCAGTTACTTTTGTAAATGGTTATGCATGTCATGGTCAGAGTAGGCAGATTTATTTACATCCAACCACAAATATAAGCAGTAACAGTGTGGCACATGTATCAGAAAGTTTCGCACCCTGACTTTTACAGCATTGGTTGAGTCTAGACAGCAAGTTACAACACTACAGGAGGACAGTGAGAGGATGTCGTCATTAGTACAGGAAAAGGCTAGACAGCAGAGAGCAGGTACTTTTATTTCTTATAAGCCCTATAAGATTATTTACTCTCCACCTCATATCTTGAATATCTAGTATCACCCAATGCTAGTAACCTATAAAATACCTACTAGTATATATTATACTAGCTGTGGTATTGCTCTGATGGTCTGATTCTATAAGGTTGTTGTTGATCAATCATGACTCACTTTTAATAACTTTATGTAGATATGTTAAAGCTGCTTGAGTTACATAGTATGCAAGCATTTACTGCATAGATTCATGGTGTTTAATCAGAATGGCAGCATTTTTCATTTTTACACTGCAATCAGCATATGTTGATAGAGATTTTTCATTGAATTCTTCCTGCTCAGCAGTAAAATTATTTCTCATTTATATAATACTCATAATGAAGAATGTCTGTTTATTCAGATTTGGCTGCTACTCAGCAGAGGCTGGAACAATTGGCTGCGTACCTACATGCTCCAGGTGATACGAGTTTGACAGGCAATCAATGTCACGATCCGGACAGTTAACAGTGTAGTAGCCGAAGCTGACAATCTACCCACTCAGATACTAAAAGTTCTGGGTGACCTACGTTTTAGCCCAACCATACCGGTAAGACGATCCGAACCGACCAATATTCAGCTTGAAGAAAAATGTCTAGCCGACCATCAAGCTGGAGGTGCCAGCCTATGGTATATAAAGACACACAGGAGCCCCACTACGCAAGCATCATCAAAGTGATCACATGAGGTTGTTCTCTGTATTGTAATACATCCTGCTTGTATTTTATTTTTTTGATTAAATAAACTTATTCTTTCAACCTTCTCTCTTCATCCATATGCAATGCACCATTAGACTTTCTTAAAAAACTACAATATCTAACTAAATCTATTCTTTTAAAATTGATAACTTTGCTACATGAGACAGCAATAATATCGAATTGGTGAACATGAATAATAGTCCCTAATAGGGTAAAATTAAAAGTAAGTAATTAAGGTAAGTATTAAAATAGCCTTTAGTTCTATAAACCATGAGGAAGTTGTTGTTGACCTGAGGCTATGTCAAGGAGTGCCCCATTAGTTATAAGTTACAAAATATCATCTCATATCCAGTAATGTAATCTCTGGCTCCTTTTCAAAGTAATTACAACTTGAAATAAATAAACTTTATTTTGTGAAAAAATCCTCCAGATTAACATGGACGGTTTTTTGTAAATTAAATAATCCTGACTGCTGTCACGCTTTCTTAAATTGGGTTAAAGCTGCTCCTTCCTGTCGCAATGATGAGGTAGAATTATTGACACAAATGGCTCAGATTAAATGTATTAATCTCATTATCTCCTGGTAACAGTCAGCAAGCTGGTTGTTGCAATTCACATATAAAACTATTATTGTGGATTGTATAGGGGTCACCGGGGGCACCGTTGGCCAAATACCACTTATTTTACTATAGCTTGTGTGATAGTAATTACAACTTTCTGAAATTTGGACATACAAGTCAAATATAATTTATGTATTAAAACATATATTTTCAAAAATTTAGCTTATTTTCAAGATACAAAAACTGCTTATGTCTCCTTAAAGATGTAGTTGCGTCAAAATTTAAGTTGATCTTAAAAGAAAGCATTTTTTTTTTCTCTATCAGTTGATATGTTGTTTGTTGTGTTACGCGATCGCATTGCCAAGATATTTGAAGATTAAACCGGAAAAAATCTGATCGCCGTAAAAACGCTCAGGCCACCAAAACGTGCCCAGACTTGCCCAAAATGATGTCACGCGTTTGGCAACCTGTCTCTATCTCTCGTATTCACATCGGGTATTTGCGATAAAAGTCTAGTCGTACGCGGCTCTATTGGCATATATCTTATTTTGTATTTGCTCATGTTGGCTAGAATAAAATTTTAAATCCTGCTACAGATGCATTATTATGAATGTTTCAAAGGCCTCAAATAACGAAAATTGAAAATTTGTTCTACTCACTTTCTCCAAATGTTGTGTAAACATTTGGGTACCGACTACCAATTCTACCGGTCTACGGTAATTCTGTCAAGTCACTATTGTAGAACGCGGTCTTTGTATCAGCACAGTTCTGCAGCTACCCATACAAATGATATACAGCCTCCCATAAGTCCCGCCCACATTATGTCGCCTATTACCTATTGCCTACATACTATTTTTTTACTAGTAGTATTCTTAACGAATACTAGATAAGTGAAATAAGCAAGCCACCTCTTTGAAAAAAATATAGACAGGGATAGAGTTTTAAGGATGAGAATTCTGCTGCAAACTGGATTTGAACTCGCATTCTCCCGTTCTGCGGACACCCATATACCATATCCGATTCACTACAATATTCTGCAAATCATGTTTTGCATTATCTTTAACAATATTATTTTATTATATAATTTTTACAAGCAAAAATACTTTCATCTCGGCATAAAGCTTTTATTAAAAGTATTCATCAAGTCGTGGCCACTCACATAGTATTAGCTGATACAATAAGACAAATTAATCTACTGCAACAAACTCAAACAAAACATCGTGGCTTATCCAGCACGCATTCAAGTCTCGCTTTCTCCTTTATGGCAGTTTCCACACTGACAAAGCTTCTTCGGCTGGTGGGACGACATAAACATTCTGTAATCAGTAAAACAAGTAAATGTAAACAAAGTAGATGCAATAAATATGTCATTCATAGATATGTCATTCTAAAGCGTATCTATTGACAGCTTCCAAATTGGGAGTTAAATAGATTGCGAGTGTAATTTTAAAAACGAATAAACATTTAATAAAGGCACCGGTACGCCAAGCCAACGATTCGAAGCTTTGGTTCTAAAAATTAAAGATTTGCAATGATCATTCGATTTTACCCACTTCTTACGAGTGAAAATAATTTGTAATCATGACTCTAATTTACCAACGAAAATTCGAAAAAAATATTATAGCTAGGTAAAACGGCAGATAAGCTATGAAACGATGATTGGAGATAGCAAAGAATTATCATTTTATTAATTAGTATATGTATTTATGACTATAAAAAATATTACATTTACTAAAGTATAGAAGACTCTAAGTTAATTTACCTCCTTTCTGTCTTCTTCTGCAGCAAAACGCTGCTGACGCCTGTCAGCTTTGGCCATTGGCTGTCTACTCTAATATTTTACTAAAAGTTGCTCAGATAACTCTGAGTAGCGGTCGCTCGAACTTGAAGCCATTTTAAAACTATGTATAACTTAGTAAATGTTGAAACGCGTTGAATCAGTAACGAATGAGAATGAATTCTCTAATTAGGAGAATCTTCGAGATCACAGACAACGCGTTTTACAAGTGATAACATTTATTACGGCCTATATAAAAATTTCGCACGCATGATTGGCTAACGAATCGACCTCATATTTATTGCTCGTGGTTTCGTTTCAGATACCTTGCTTGTGACGTCACAAAATAGGCACCCGCTGGAACGTGAGCATTTTAAAAGAGGGCCTCATTCAAACGCATATATCTCTGGACAGGGTTGGTCTACAAAGACAAAAATGGCATCAAATTGTAGCTGATGTTTTAGCCTTTTATGGGTCCTAAATGACCTTTTTGACGCAACTACATCTTTAAAAAAGGATAGCATTAGTACCTGGCAAATGGCCGAAGCTGCCGGTATCCAGGCAGCTTTGGCCTTTTTCTTTGGCAGCTTTGGACCTTTTTCGTACATATTGTGTCTCCTACATATAGAGCCTAGATGCAAAGAGTTATGGTCATTGAATAATAAGATATAAATGGACCATGTAGTCAGCATATGATTCCATTTTATTAAAGCTTTCGTACCAGTCATGGCTATTGACCTTTAATTTAGACTGAGACTACAGAAAGATATTCATTGTATAAACTATGTACATATGCTCTGTTTACCGCTCCTGACAGCTGTACTCTCCGCATATACCAGGATGGTAATTGTATAACCAAAGACAATTATCAGCAAATAATACTAGATAATAAAAAACCCCATTGCCTTGGCTGATTGTTGATTGGTCAGCTAAGAGAAATTTATTGCCTGAATAATCATTTTCCTCTGTTCATCACTATAAGTATATAATATTATTTACTCTTATAGTGATTTCATTTACTAGACTTCTCTTGACCTAATCTACAAGTATACATTAACAATGCAGCTGTTATAGCTGAATAGGCTGGCTAGGATGAGAGAAATCAACACCAGACTAACAACAAGTGGTTGCTGGGCCGAGTTTCGATTTATAGTCAAGGAAGACAGAGGCAGAGTCACTGACATAATGATTGATGACAGATGCAGTCCTCAACTTCCTTGTATGAATAAATCATTCACTCAGGTCAACACTAAACTAACACTGATGCTACATGTGAAGAAGAGGATAGTAGCACTGGATTGAGGGGCTACCAAGGCCTATTTATAAACCTATATCATCAGCAGTCTTATAAATGCTTATCTTATCAATTATATTACAGTGTTACTGGGCATGTGAGTATAAAATATCCATTACGCCTCAAGTACATTTACATAAAACTTGACTTAAAGCAAACTGCATGGAGTGATAACTCCTTGCAAAATGCCTAAATAACAGATTCTAATGACCAGAAAACAATTATGTAGTATTTTCCTGAAATCAGTTTACAGAGCAGGAACAGTGTATTATGAATGACATGATTGCTGTTTAAGTAAGTACATCACTGTGGTAGTCTAATGAGGAGCTCGAAGAGGTTTTTGGGTGTGTCATTCACAACGGCTGCTAATTTTGCTAGTATACAAATAAAACATCTCAGTTTTTTGTGTATCACTTATGAAGAGCTCCAACAATCTTCACACATCACTGAAGCAGTACTTTGATCAATAGATAAACAAGTGTTATTATTTTAACTCTGTTAATCCCCACAGTAGTGTTATTATTGTATTTCTATCTGACTTGTACTCATGGTGTAGCATAGTGTGTAATCTAAAATGTCAATATATGTTTAGCATAAAAGCCCTCTGCCACCTCAAACACAGCAATTCACGAACTCTATCATATAGCCACATAGAGTCAACTACTCCACATAAACATTACCCATATATCAATTTTATTAGTTAAATAATGACCATCATTAATTTTGCTTCGCCTTTTAAGAAGGCAATTACTTAACGCTTTTGCAGTTTTAAACCAGAACTTTACCACTAGGATTTTATTCTATGAAATATTTTTAATCACATTAGCTTATGGCTGATTGGTCAACCATGATAAAGTAGCTGTCCAATTAATCATTTTTCTATGTTGGTTAATTTAAGCGTAGGTCACTATGATTTACGTTGATCTAGTTTACAAGTATACAGTTTACAAGTAGTCTATCTAGTTTAGCTCTAATAGCTGGATGGGCTGGCTAGAATAACAGACATCATAGATGACAGACAACAAGTGGTTGCTAGGCTGAGTTTCTATTTATAGTGAAGGGAAACAGGCATTGTCTCTGACATACTGACTGATGACATATGCAGACATCAACTTCCTTGTATAAATAAATCAGTCACTCAGGTCAACACTAAACTGACACTGTTGCTACATGGGAAGAAAAGGATAGTAGCTACAGAAGGAAGGGCTAGCGTAACCAAATTAAACCGCTCTCTAGGAAATGTGTATAGATTTTTAGAGACCTCTATAAGTATTACTTGAAACACTAGTCTGATGTTCTATTTATAAACTGGACAAGAACTGTGATGGATGGCACAAACATGTCTTGTTCATCTCCTTAATAGAAGACTACAGTGATCGTACATAGCAGTCATGTTATACAGAATCAGTTGTTCCAGCTTTGTAAAACAACCTCAGCAAAAGTAGTACGCTTTTTCTGATTATTAGAATTTGATAACAACTTATAACGACTGTTGTATTTTATCAAAAGCTGTTTTTGACAGCAGAATACATTTCTAAGGGCTCTTAGTATAATATAAATGTACAAAGTTCCACTTTACTCACACGATAAACAAAGATTAGCCTGTCTTGACATACTGTTGCTTTTGTGGAGTTGTCACAAAAGCAACAGTCTCGCTCCGCTCAATGGGGACATTTTTGCAAAAAGCAACAGCTTGTCAAGACAGGCTAAACAAAGACTAACACAAATGGTTTTTGTTTGTGTATCAGTGTGTAACTTTGCTTAACAGAATTTAAAAGCTTTAGCTTGAATTGCTACTCCCACACACAAAATATTTAAGATTCATGCAATCACTAAGGTTTAACTGCTTAGCTAGGCTTAGAGCTCTTTAGAGCAACTTCAAGGTGTATGTTTATCTTTGATCACACTCAAAGTCATAATATTTAAGTAGTACTTACTTTAGAAGAGCAAATACTGAGCAGGCCACATGCAGCCTGTAGTCTGAGTGTTTGAGTATTTCTACTATAGCCATTATTATACTAGATAGCAAACTGGGCAACACACAGTGTAACCTCATCAGAATATAGGGTTTTCAGATTACTTATGTGCAAATAAGAGATCTATATATAGGATGTTGATCAGAGATGTACCTATAGGATGTAAGTCAGAGATGTACATATGAGATGTAAGTCAGAAATGATCAAATGTGATGCGAGTATTTATGGGAGCTAAAATAAGTAAGACTCTAAATAATTCATAGACACATTAACCTGTAAAATCCAACTTAATCAAATACATATTAACTAGAAGATAGTAGAGCTTCCAGTTTATACAGCCACTAACTGGCTGATCACAAATACCATCAAACCTGCTCATAAACATGCAAACCGAATGTAATGAGAGAGGTCTGCATGTAGGTTACCTGCACCTACCTATAATATATGTGACAGAGAACAAGTGACATACCATACAAGCTAGTCATGTGACAGAAAATGAATGACAATACTATAGTGACTAGTCGTGTGACAGGAAAGGAGTGATACAATCGTAAACACAAGTCATGTGACAGGAAAGAAGAGATAAACCATAGCCATTAGTCATGTGACAGGAAAGGAGTGATACACCATGGCAACTTTTCATGTGACAGGAAACAAGTGATGAACCATAGAAGCTATTCATGTGACAGGAAAGGAATGACAATACCATAGTGACTAGTCGTGTGACAGGGAAGGAGTGATACAATTATAAACACCAGTCATGTGACAGGAAAAAAGAGATAAACCATAGCAATTAGTCATGTGACAGGAAAGATAGTCTGCTTGCATAGGAATGATAAAAGAGTTGTTAGCATCAACTTATTCATTTTACAACAAAAGACAATGAATGCAGTAGCCAATGACCTGTCCTTAATTTAGCGATGCTTGTGTAATGTGTAATCATCATATACATACAGATACAGACGGATATATAATAAATCGCATCAAATATATTAAATATCCGTCATTAGTAAAATACTAAAACTAAAAAGTTTATATATCTGTGGGACTAAAAGTGGGAGCATATAAATTTATTTCTAAAAGCCATGTTACTGGAATCGGTTTGTTATAAATATTATTCCAAGACCAATTATAAAACAGGTAAAGTGCACTCGCTCAACCGGATGTTTATTCATGACACCATGATAGTCTAAATTACCTTCAGCCATAGAACAGTATTTGATACAATCAACTCATTTATTATGTCAATGAGTCCTGCAAACAAAGTATAAGACAGCATAATGATTGGCTTATATGAATGAGATATCTGGCAAGTGCGTACAAGTTGTTCTCCTTGAAAAAGCTTGTTCTACATTGGTTTGGAGTCACGGCCTCGTGTTTTAGATAGAAAACTGTGAAGTGGTAGCATTGCGACAGAAGACCTGTGGTAAATAAAAATGGTAGATGAAAAGATAAATACAATGAATTTACACAAGTAATAATTAAGAATACCTCACATCTACCACAATGTACTCTGCAGTAGTCTAACATTTGTTTACATGTTTTCACACTAGGGAAAGGTGAATAGAAGAACAAACTTGAATATTATTTGAAATTTATTTCGTTTAAAGAATAGAAAAAGCATAACATTATTATGCTTTATTAGTTATCTTGAGGTGTTGACTGATGTTCTAGAAAAAGAATCAAGAAGATTGACCCACTAGAAGCTGAGATATAGCCAGCCAAACACAGGTCTACCTAATAAAGAATCAGAGGAAAACCCTTCGAAAATCCCGACAACTGTGACGTATAAAATCGACTTAATGTTCATGTGCCGGAGTTGTGCACCCTTACCGACATTACGTATAATGATTGTTTTGGCTACGAGATGGGAAACGCTTCTCACGATAGTAAATAATTTACAGACTAGCTCTGGTTTCTCATGAAAATCAAGCAAACATTGTGTAGTAAAGGCATTTGCCCACAACCCCTCGCCGTGATTTTTCAAAACAGAAGAGCAGATTTTGACTATTGTGCTTCAAATTTTAACTTGATCTCCACGGATATGCTCCGAAGACCCTCTGTTCAACGAACGGCGCGTGTATAGTCTATATGCGACATCCGCGATTGCAGTTCGTTTAGAATAGGAAATGAGAATGTGAATTTTTGTTCATTCATTATTTTTCTATTGTGTATCTACTGCAGCAATTAGTTGATTTTCATGATTATCGTCACTATTAACAGACTGTAAGTTCACTACAGCCATAATCTTAAAAAAGAATAAATTGACCGTGCTGCTCTTGCTGTAAGAAAAGAAAACGATAACTTTTGATTTGATTTTTCTGTTGATCTATTATCTTATTTATGATTATTTTTTATGATTAATATAATAATCATGATGCATATTATGCAAAATAATAATATAACTGCGTATAGAATAAATGATGTAACTAATATAATTTGTAGAAAGTGATAGCAGAATGTTGCAAAATAATATATGCGTGTAATTATTTTATTCTAAAACTAATCTACATGTCAGAAGGACTGGTTCGGAATTCTCAGAGCAATGATTGTTAGGCCCAATTTGATTGTTCTATACTTCCAGGAATTAAACCAATTAAAACGCCGTGATCGTTATAGGAGAGCGCATTAGTTGGCTTAATCGACCAATGGCACACAAGTCGATTTCATACGTCATATATTGATGATTACCAAAACACTTATGTTTTTTTGGGAGACCTGTTTTTTGGCTATATCTCAGCTTCTGGTTGGTCAACCTCCTTGATTCTTTTTTTAGAACATCAGTCAACACCTCAAGATAAATAATAAAGCATAAAATTATTATGCTTTCTCTATTCTTTAACAAAAGTTTACGCTTACTATGAAAAGCCAATAGAGATTAAAGGAAGAGAAAAGGTGAGGAAGTACATCACAGTGTTCATAACCTACACATATACAATACAGTAGCCTACGACCAAGTACTGTGTATATCAACAGAGACTAAGCGGAGAGATTATTCAACTATGGTAGCACTTCATGACGGGATCTTCAGAGTGAAACACTGTTGCTGAGGGAAGACAACTTTTATGGCAAAACAAATCTAATATGAAAATATTAATAACAAATAGGTTAATCAAGAAAGTAGACCAGCAAGGAAAATTAATAAAAATGAAAGACAAAATCCTCATCCTCATCCTACAATCCTCCATCACCAGAGGGCCAGACCTCTCATGAAGATGCAGTGAAGACGTTGAAAAGGCTGGAGGAAACAAACACAGGCTTCCGAGAGGAGCGAATTGCCATCCGACAAGAGAACCAAGAGGAGCGTCCCCTTTATGCACCGGAAGCCTGAGTCTGGCTTCTGAATAAAATAAGAAGGAGAGGGGACAACCCCAAATTGCGGACAAAACTACAAATACTAAATACAATGTATATCAATAGAAACTCAAAGGAGAGTTTATTCAACAGTGGTAGTGCTTCATGACAGTATCTTTAGACTGTAACACCAATGATATACATCCTCCCCCCCCCCCCCAAGAATAGCCGACGGCTATAATGTGGGCGGGGCTCAATGATCGAGCTCTGTTGGGATGAACCCGAACACGGCACCCAAACAAACAAATATGCTGAATAAAGCCACTTATAAATTTGCAAATATTATGAACTATAGTGGTTATTTTACTGATCTGTTCAATTCATTTTGTTGTCAAATAAATATAGTATCCCAATATTGTCACCATTGTGATCAGTCAGTTGCCATTCACAAGCATTCGTGATATTAATAGTCACAATTGTAAAATAGCCCAAATTCGGTTTTGTATTTAGATTTTGAATATGAAAACTACACTGCACAGCTTGGCCTGCTGTCCCATCTTATTGGCCAGGTAAAACAATGTGACAATGGCGAAAGACTTGGTCATTTTATATTAGGGGTGGCAAAGTATTAATCAAAAACTAGGGAAGAAAGGCCATTGTTCGGGCAATTTTGGGTAAATGATATTCAACTTTAAATATATATTACGAACTTTACCAAATTCAAAATTAGTAAAAGTAGGTAATTTGAAATGTTTTATTTGCCATGGATTCCTTATTTTGGTGAGGTATTCCCCCTGCATTGTAGAAACTCAAGGTTTGCTATTGTGAACCGCGGTGTACTGACTGAATAAGTTAATGAAGTGATAACAGCGAGTCGTGTTTTCCAAAACCTAACAAGGCAACACGACTGCCCCGCGAGAATTAGTGTTAGCTCTGAATCCTAAGTTAGCACAATTCTAACAGAGCTCGATCATTAAACCCCGCCCATATGACAGCCGTCGGCTATCCTAGGGGGCAGTATATCATTGATAACACTGGATAACACAAGATAAGACAACTTCTGCGGAAAAATAAATTTAACATGAAAATACTAATACCCTAGGACACTTATATTTTGCTAGTATTTAGTTTCGTGAGTAGATCACAAAGTAAAATTTCGAAGCATCTTAATTTCGCAGCTCTGATGAGTGCGAAAATATAGTGATGTGAAAATAAATGCATTGGAACAAACATAATTAGATTCCTCAGGTTCTGTTAACCAATAAAAAAAATTTCAATTTGCAACTAGTTTGTAATTGTGAACCGCAGGTAGAATGGTGTGGGCAAGGTCGATAATGCAGTTTGATCGCTTTCTGCCATTTGTTTCTTGGACTATCAACAGGCTTGTTTTTTTCTTGGACGGCCGACCGGCTGAGCCGCCCCAACTTTTTGGGAATTTTTTACGGTAAGTACAGTCCAACTCGGATAACTCGCACTCGGATAAAATGTAACATTTCATGTCAAACACAAGATTAACTCGAACGGATTTGTTTGGTCAGTTCCAACGCAATGATAAATTGCTTCAGATAACTCGACCTTAACATCATTTACTCAAAAATTTATTTGCCCAACGGCCATGAACACGGTTTTTATCGCTGTAGAATATCACTTCATTCCAAGCCATAGAGACAAACATCAACTTCTAGTAGTTCTTAGGCTTCATTATTATCATCATTAGATGCAAAATATTTTTGTTAACTACTGTTATAAAGGTTTGAAAAATATTAAGTTTTATCAAACACCCGCTTGGCCATGTCCTATCGAAAGGGTAAAAGCCTCCGAATAAACTTAAAATAAAATCCGAAAAAATGATCTTCATTAAAATG
The DNA here is from genome assembly GCF_963576615.1 of Watersipora subatra. NCBI lineage: Eukaryota > Metazoa > Bryozoa > Gymnolaemata > Cheilostomatida > Watersiporidae > Watersipora > Watersipora subatra. Next base: position 1,475,767 of record NC_088715.1, read on the forward strand.
CTGAAAAGAAAAATATGTCTTTTTTTAGCGTTTTAACTGCGGTCATGTTTTGCCTATTCTAATTTAAAAGCGTCTCGTCAGTCACATCACCTAAAACAAAACCAATCTCAAAAAATAGAAAAATATTGATACTTTCCAAGAAAAAAATTTAAAATTGCACACGAAAGGCCCGGCTGAGGGCCTACATGAAAGAAACCTGTTGGGGGCATACACCGCCCCCCTTCCACACCCTAGGTGTTCATAACTAGTCGCCTAACATTAGCCACCCCAACTTGCAACCAGTGAATACAGGCCTGACCATCAATGAACAAAGCTATTCAGTTTCGCTTTTTCACTCGTTTGTTATGGTAGTTTAGCTTCGCACATGAAATTTTCGCGAATGAAAGACACCGCGAAAACGCGAAAGTTAGATGAGGCGAATACATAAGTGTCCTAGGGTAACAAAAGGGTTAATCAAGAAAATAGACCAACAAAAAAAATGAAATAAAGCTGGAGGAGCCAAGCAAGGGCTCTGATAAAAAAGGTACTGTAGATGCTCCTATAACAAGTTTCAGATAACATAAATAATTTATGTGACGTTTTAATTTTGTACTACAGAAAACTTTTCATATGATGTAAAGTGTCAGGTAGAAATTGTTTTTAAGTTCAAATGAAAAAAAAGCCAATCTATGTGAATGAATGTCGACGATGTGCGTTTCTTATCAACTTCTATAAAATGCCTATTCTATTAAAAATATTTTAATTCAAGCCAATAATACAGCAATTATGGGGCAGCCCACAAATAAAAAAAGTTCAGTCAAGTTTGTCTATTTTGTATGTCTAAAGGGGTGAGTTTAAAAAATATTTGAACAGATTAGCTTGTTTACATATACTTTACCGTTCTTTTAACGTAAAATCCTGATAAAATAAATCTTGGGGGAGCAGATTATTTATGTGGTAGGAGCGAGTACTCTATTTTGAAGTATCAAGATCAGGTTAAACAGCGAACTACCATTAGCCTGAAACAGTGAATAAAATATGATACAATCCTCAACCACCACAGGCCCAGCCATCTCATGAAGATGTGGTGGAGACGTTGAGATTGCTGGTGAAGGCCACATGACCGTTTTAGTGGAGCAGATGGCCATCTGAAAAGAGGACCAAGAGAAGCCTCCACTATATGCACCGGAAGACTGAGCCTGGCTTCTAAAGAAACAAAAGGAGAAGGCGAGGAGACCACACCAACTTGTAGGATAAATATGTAGGGCTCTTTCAAATAAAAATGTTTAGCCAAACTATATGTGTTTAGTAGAACAACAGGGCCAGTTCTGAAACTGACCCTGTTGTTCTACAATGAAAGCAGACTGAAACCATTGCATGCTTGTCCAGAGGGGCTTGAACAAGCACCAGCTACCATAGAGCCAAGAAGACGGTGCCAACATGAAAGGGGCAAGGGCTAGGAACCTGAAGGGAGAAGCGGAGCTAGAAATAGCAAAGCCAAAAACAGAAGTTTACACCTTCCCTGCATTCAGCAAAGAGCTGGAAAGCCGGCTTTAGGAGCTCAGGAAGGTGCCAGGAGCTGGAGAAACTACTAAAACAAGAAAGAAAAAATTCTGGAGAGCCAGGTGAGCCCGCCAAACCAGCACCAGTCCAGCTTCCTAACCACTTCCAGCTTCCACCAGTCCAGCTGTTTTTGGATCATCAGCTTCAAGTTAAAATATTGCAAAGAGTAAAAGGAACTAAATATTTTTTTAGATTAGATTAACAAGAACAATAAATTCCATGAGAGCCAGCTGAGCCCGCGAGTCCAGCACCAGTCCATTTTTCCTAGCTCGGAGAGAAAAACACCTGGGGTCATTAGGTACAATCTCAGCCAGACTCTGTTACCTAGTCCATTTAGCATAAATTAAATTAACTTTAAATATATTTTTCTTGCTGCATGTTCTATTAAAGTCATGCATATCACACATCGTTGAACAGCTGAGAATTAAATATTTCTAAAGATATTAAAACTGCTAACCATAAAACCATTTTCAAGGAGGAAATGGTCTCAGAGAGTGACTTCAAACTCAACTTCAAAAAATATCCAGTTTCAACTGCTGAAAAAGTTGATATTTTAGATAAATGTTTTCAAAATGTAGAAAATCTTCTGAGGAATTATTTGCTATGTATATTGTTTGGTCTGGGTAGCACACAGTGGCACTAAAAGAGCAACAAACCTACGGTAATTAATGCCCCATAATGATGAGGGTGTTAATACTGTGACTACATTTGGTAGAATTACTGGTACTGTATTTGTGAAGATACTGATAGCTAGTTGCTAGTTGTGTTTGATGTGGTACTGCATAGACATCAATTAATAGAATAACATGGAGCATCATGTACCTCAGTGAAAGTGATTGATGCTCTGCCAATATTTAGGCAGGTCTTTGTTTTAGTGTTTTGTGAAAAATTAGCTGTTTTGAGTGATATATAGATACCAACATCCCTGTTCTGGTGGCTGTAAATCATTAAACATCTCAGAAAGTATTATTATGTCTGCTTGTAATAAATAGAGCAGCAGGTGAATGTTGTAAGAGTTGGTCAGCTAGAGGGCTCAAAGGTCACTATCAATTTTTCATTTTATCGTTGGTTCTGGCTGAAATCACGAATTGAATGAAAAACACAAAATTATTCAGCTGAAATTCACAGAATTGTCAAAGCTGCGCAAGCTCGCCAAAATCATAGTCGAAACACTTTTATTTGGCCAAAAATTTGTAAGTGAGCACGAATATAGCAGTTTTCATCATTTATATATTCCAAGACCCATAACATGACACATGACAAAAATACTAACATGATTTTCCATAGGAAATACGATGCAACAGGTGTGATTGCGCTAAAGATGGCAGCTCTTTTTACAACATATCTTTAGCTGCTAAAAGGAAGGTGTTATTATTTAAAGAGAAACAATTCATAGCCATGCAGTCCGACTGATAAAGAATAAAAATAGTGTATTATAGGCAGTTGCATTGTATGTACTATGTTTACGTAATACGTAATACGTGTCTCAGACTATACCAATCCCAAAACTGTTAAAATCGTGATCGCTAATAATTTATTCAACCAATTTATTATTTGCGTTTCATCTACGATTTCTGTGTGCAGGTTCAGTGACAATTTTGTCAATTTTGACTGAATAATTCTGTTTCTGTCTTTCAAGTCTTGATTTCAGTCAGAACCAACCAAAAATTGTCACAGACGGGCCTTTAGTGGCATCACACGGAGTAGGATAATAAATTGACAAACAAAGCTAGTCCCCTTCTTTCCTCAGTGGTTGATCAGAAGTCAGCCAGCCCTTACCAAAGCTTATCAGATTGCTAAGATTCTTTGAGAAGTCAGCATGCTTCTTAGCAGACTTCTAATCAATTGCCTCAATCACCTCCACCCGTTAGCTACAATACAGGCTAATAATAGAGGTCATCTCAGGATAGTCCCTTAAGATTGCTATTAGTGGTTGATGGATAAGACTGACTAATATCACCATCAAGTAACCTGTCAAGATGGATGCTACAGGATGGTGAACCATCATAATGCATGTTGTAGTGTGATGTAGCAGGTCATAATGTTCATTGTTTATATAGTGATTGTATAGAGGCATAGGATATTATTATGCTGACCACTATCATACTGGGTTACATTTTGTGACTTACTGTGGTATATATTGCTAAAGTCTCTGTATGGACTGTTGTTATATGGAACATTCAAAATCGATGAAAGGGATGAGACAAACTGATACAAGCCATTGAGTGTGTCATGGGATAATCACCATACGAGCACTTTTAGGATGAGTTGATATTTGATTTGCCCATGAACGAGAGCCCCACTTCACGTGAAAAAGAAGTTGTGTGCACTTGTTCTTTACTTTATAAAATAGTTTTGTCAATATTATCATGCTATTGTTGCTTGTAGTGACAATCAAAAGATTAAATTTTCAGTAACCAAAATAAATAGAAGGAACAAAAACACTTTACTATTATCCTAAGAAATAGTGAATGATAATTATAATAAGAAAGAGTAGAGACGGACAACTCCTTAGATGTACTCTCAGAACACTTCTACATCATTTACATAGCTTAGTGAAAATAAAGAGATGACCTTTACTTTGTAAGACCTTGTGAATCAGTGGCTTGGTAAGGAGAAGTTTCTGATCTCTTTTTAACTGCTTTCAGACTCATTTAAATGAATACTAATTAGTAGGCCTTCTTATTTCCTTATCAACTACCCTCAATTATGGAAACTAAATGTTTTTGATGTGAATTAATCTAACTTAATTATGGCTTTCTCTTTCTGGGCATAAACTTTCTGACAGTTAAATTTGGGAAGCGAACTAACATAACAGCTGCTTAAAATTAATATTTATGTCTTTTCATATAAATCTCAATCTGTAGTTCACCTGTGTGGGCATTGTTCTCAAAATCCAAGGACGATAAGAATTGATTAAAATGGCAGTTGTGTGCTGATACACAGACCAGCAAAGTAAAAACCAAGGACCTCTCAACCACAAACCTCTATTCACCCTTACGTTATCATCATCCTGCTAACTGAGATTGCATCAGTGCCAGTCGTTAGAAGTACCTCAAGACCCGCTACCAAGATAAAAGCCAGCCTATGGACTCTGCACCCAGGCCATGACGGTGTGGTAGGTTCTAGCTGCTGCACAGTCAGCGCCTAGGTGCAGGCTAATTTGTTGGCACTGGCAGATAGTTGTTGCTCAACAAAGGGTTTCATTTAATTCAAGCTGGTTGAACATGAAGTAGATGTAATCAAATATACTCTATTTCCATTCCTCTGCTAGATTAGATGTGCTTTGACACCCTGTTAGAGAGAAAAGACAACCCCTAAATTTTGGGTGCTTGGACATGATTATCGCTTTTGTATTTCTGGTTTTTGTGCGCAACGTCACAATAATCTATATCGAGAGAGCATAACTCCAACGTTTCGTTACTGAATGATATAGATAGCTCACATTGCCAATATATTGTTTTGGCATATGGTGTCATATTGCACAGCAGAAGGTTCAAACAAATTGGCTGCTCTTTGTTGTTTATATGAACTTAATAAGAATAATAAAGGTTTCTCATTGATGTTTTCCAGCTCATCAGTAAAAGGAATTTTTTTTTGTATGTAATCTTATCACCTGGCAACAAACTAATAAACCAGCACAAGCATTCCAAGCTTGAATCTAAACGGATTAGCTCTCAAAGCTCGTCAAAAGCCTCCAGCTCTTCGTAGTATATAAGTCATTCCCGCCCTTTAATTATTTTAAAAGATCCTGATAAATGGACTTATGAGAAAAGGGGCCTGAGGCTACAAAAATCAATAAAATTAAAAAGAATGCAAAACATATTTCGGTTTTAAACAATTATGCACACAATTGCTCAAGGAGTTACCTACTCTTGCCACATATCACTATAAAGATAGCTGGATTAAAACAGTTTCAGTACTGGACTTGTTTTATATGGTTGGATAAGAGTATGCAGATTACAATGTGCTTCTTAGTCTAAACCAGTGACTCTCAATTATTTCTTGTCATGTTTCCCCATGACATCATACCGCTGCTCTGTGCACACTGTACATGCTGAGTGCAGACAAAACCTTCATACTGCAAGGCAAATGCTTCCTGCAGGGCTTGGAGTTCCTGCCAATGCTTCCCTTCCTGCTTCCTGCATATAATGAGTGAGCCATTGTTCCTTAATATAGTGAAGATGCAATAGCACTTTATCCATGCACAATAAGAAAACAAAGATGAAAAACATGCAAAGCCTTGCTAGCTACTTAAACAGCAATAAAATATTAAAACATAAATACAATATATATATAATATAATATATAGAGGAAAAAACGAGATTGTTAACTGTTGGTATTGTGATGATTATCAGTAGAATTCATATCATCAGGAGTCTCTAGGTATATGATAACTGATTTAGCTTTATCCGCATAGCTGCCACATCTAAATGTATAAATGTTAGATATGAAAAAAGAATGCTTTTCATGGGATTCGAACTCACTACATTCATTTCAGCTGCACAACACACCAATATCCACACTAATTGATCACCTTTCGACATTTAGTAATAATCATGCAGTTAGTTCTTCCCCCCTACAATCTCTCACAACACACCAGACTACCAGAATGTTGTTATTAATATAATTAGTAGTGATGAGCTTATATGACAGCCTTTAGTCACATTGATATGACAGATTACTGTTCTAGTACTAACAGGCCTGATGGTGAAAGTTGGCTAATACCCGGAGTTGCCTTCTGCTACAGTTTTTTAATTTATACCCATAGATGTGCATAATGGTATAGAAGTCATAAAAGAGAGTCAACCATTGGGCAGTTTGTTAAAGTAGCGACTTATTTTTTAATGAGTTGAAATTTTCAATAAATGAAAAAGGTTTATATATAATAACAATGCCAATAAACATAGTACCTTTTTAAAGTTTTAAATCAAACTTAATAACAGATTTTGAAAAAAAAACTATGAATTAAAATATATTGCTCATAGTTTACAATTAAAAAATTGTCCTTTGAAGATGATTTGAAATAACAAAATGAATGAAAGCCTCAACTTAAACTCCCAAATAAAAAGAAAGACCCAAATAAATATAAATATCTACTAGTAGCCTGACAATCTAAAGTGTAGTGAGAGATCATCAAGTGGTATGATAAAGCACAGACTGGGTAAGTTGATTGGTGCAGGTATTACAGTGTCTGTCTACTAAGGTAAACATCATGAGTTCAAGTCCTGTGCAAGGTAATTTTTTATCCTGGTCTCAAATCCTGGCTTCAGACATACACTGAATTTGCTACAGTAAAGATTTCTGCCTAACTCTTTTGGCAACAAATTAATTTTTTCAAAGAGACATAATTGAATAGGTAAAGCCTAATATCTGACAAGGGTACATATAAGCTGTCATAACCTTTGAACCATGCCGTCTATAAAAAAGACTTTGATACAAGATTAAAATTTTGAAATTATACATCACAAATACTCTGACAGGGTGGCAGGCTAGTAAGAGATCAAGCACTCGATAAAGTGTAGACAACAGATTTATGTACAATCGATTAGTGCAGTTGTTAAGGTGTTGTCAACCAGGCAGCATGTTGTGAGTTCAAATCCTCTACCAGGTAATACTTTATTCCAACCTACATAGCGGAATTATAAATACATAAATATATAGCCTATTCTTGTTCAGCATTGCATAAACCAGTCCAACCAAATTACAGTAATTAACTAGACATGTAATGTAAGCAAGTTATACTATAAGGTAGAATTGAGAAAAGGCTTCTAAATCATAAACAGATATGATGCAATGATCACAGACTAGCAACTGTCAGTCTCACCTATGAGAGACCGTCATGTGTAATAAGTATGTGTACAAAAATTCTAACAAGCAACAAGGTGGTCGAGTTGCACAGGTGGTAGATAGCTTAGTTAGGAAGTCGAGTATCTCGGTTTGATTCCCGTGTAGGGAATATTTTTGCATAATGCTTTCAGCATGACCTCAAAATAATGGACAGACATGGCTCTAGCTATAGAACAGATTGATTTGTTGATAAAAGATTTGTTGATAACTTTACTCACTGAAATCTAGTCGCCTTTCCCATGATCCTAAGTTGGCCCTAAATGGTCCTGTCACCATTGGCAACTGACAAGTATTAACAGGTACTTATGATGTGATAATCACTGCAGGTGAGCAAGCTTCTTCACATTCAGCTTTAGTTCTACAATACAAAGGAACAATTGAAAGTTCCTGGTTTTGATTCAATAGAAGTTGTAGGACCATGACTTGGTTTTAATAAAATGGAGGACGATTCCAAAAGTGCTCAAAGTTGTTCAAGATCACCAACATCACTCTAATGAACAAATTAAATCTCACTTCTCATTGGAGCAAATCACTATTAGAGTTTTGATAAGACTACGAAAATCTCTAGACAAAAACTCCTATGCAAAAACTAAAACACAGAGTGTAAGTACATGTGTATTATCAAATATTCAGAGATGTCTGACGGCAGATGACTGGTGCAGGTGTTGATCTACAAAGTTGGATGTCCAGGGTTCAAGTCATATCTATAGCAGTCTTTTATCCTCACCTCCAACCCTGGATTCAGACAGACACGACTTTCATTACAGTAAATATTGTATTTGTAACACAATCAGTCACCCTAGACTCTCTTACTTTCTATACTAAGAGGCCACTCATTCTTGCTGATAATATATACCTGCATGTATGTGTATTGTGGTGTCCGTAACACACAATACACAGTGTATTCAACAATATTTACTATAATAAAAGCTGTGCCAGTTCACCAGTTCACCCGCCCGATTGAAGCCTCACTTAAATGTTACAAAACGATTGCTTCACACGAGATTAGAACTCGCAACACGTAGTTTAGCTGCACCATACGCTCCTATCTGCACTAATTTACCAACTCAATCAATTAGTGATAATCATGCAGCTATTACACATGACAATCTCTCACAACACTCCAGACTGTCAGGGTGTTATTTGAAAATATAATTAGTCATGATGAGCCCATATGACAGCCATTAGTCAAATTGATATGACAGTTTACTGTTCTGGTACTAACAGGCCTGATTGTAAAAGTTTGCTAGTAAAAGGAGTTGTCTTCTGCTGCAGGATGCCAATTTAACTGCATAGATGAATAACTTAGTATTTTATAAGTGTAGATTGAAAAAGCTAGAAGTCAAAATAAACAGTACACTTTTAGAAATTTTATTAACATAAAAGAATAATAACAACAATAATTTAAAGACATTCATACAAAGATAAAATGGTCAAATAACAGATTTTTAATAATATACTTCTGATTGCATTAAAGATTACTCCAAATTAAAACTACTGAAAAAGAAAACCAAAACGCTTCTAGTTTAAAATTTACTCAAATATATTCTTTGAAGATGATTTGAAATAACAAAATGAAGGAAAGCCTCAGCTTAAACACCCAAATAAATATAAATATCTACTAGTAGCCTGACAATCTAGAGTGTAGTGAGGGATCATCAAATGGTATGATAAATCACAGACTGGGCAAACTGATTGGTGCATGTATTACAGTGTCTGCCTACTAAGGTAAACATCATGAGTTCAAGTACTGTGCAGGGCAACTTTTTATTTTGGTCTCAGGTCCTGGCTTCAGACATACACTGAATTTGTTACAATAAATATTTCTTACCTAACTCTTTTGTTACCAAATTAATTTCTTTAACGAGACATAATTGCAGAGGTAACACCTTATATTTGATGAAGGTGCGTATACATGTAAACCATCATAAAATTTGAACCACACCGTCTGTAAAAAAATTATTTTGATATCAAATTATTCAGCATAACATTTAACACCGGATGAAGCCATAAAAAAGCCCCAAATGTGTTGCATAATGAGCTTGGACACATTTTCAGCCATTTCCCCTACTTCTGTGAGCATGTCCAAGTCGAAGAAGTTATCAATATTATTACCGCTAACAGTAAAATAATCCTCCTCTGTAATACTATTGTTTAATAAAATTCACCCAAAGTCTATCGATCCACAATGAGTGCAACTTTGTAACCGTAATGTGTCTGACACGGCTGGTTGTTGCTAAGAAGAAAGCATGATAAAAATATGTTTTTGAAGAGTTTAAACAGCAATAAATTTTTACTGATTTCTACCTTGAAACATCTCAGCAGTCAGGCCACGTCAAACATCAAAAACATCAAATGAAAGAATAATATTAAAACTGTCTGATAGAATCAACTACAATTTGGTGCAAGTACATCTTCAACTATTTCCTTCTGTTCATGTACAGATATGATTGGCTCCTTCTGTTTAAGTACAGATATGATTGGCTAATAAATCAACTCACTAATCAAATACTTTGCACAAAGCCTACTAAAGCTGTACCATATGTGACTCTTGGCCATATGCCAACACTGTGGCAAGTCACACTACTCGGCTTATGGTATACACAGTGGCTCAGCTCATGGTTAAAATAGTTGTTCACTTAATAAACTGAGAGTAAATTATAATCTGTAGACAATGTAGATAGCCTCCTAACCATCTCATACATCTGTTCATTTTTAACAAAAAACAGTTATTACGGCGATCAGGTAGTCATTGGGACAACATAGATGAACAGACAAGAAATAGCGATTAAACTTACGTGAAACTGTTCTTATTCCATCTGATCTTTTATAACTTAGCTTGACACAAACCTTTCCCTTATTAGCCAATAACAGAAAGAATGCCAGACACCCTCCAGACACTGTTGGTTTTATAGGGAATTTACGCTATTCAAATAGCAAAACACACGTAAATTGCCTAATATGCGTACACTGCCTCATTCGTCCCAATATATTCCCAAACTCACCCTCTTTGCCATATAAAAGGAAAAAATATACTCCACTTTTAAAATTGTTGGCTGTATCTTACCTGCAGCATTTTCATATCAATTTCAGTTGTTTTATGATCGCTGTAATTTTACAATAAGTACATTTTTACACCCAAATACGACAATCTGTTTATTTTTTGGACATCTACGTCTATTCGGTGAAGTAAAACTAGTAACAAATATTTTACACGTTTACGACAAAGTAAATAAAAGTATTTTTCCGCTATAATTAGAATGTTGTGTACCAGTCATTTGACTACCCGTCTCTATTTGTCTCTATTTGTCTATAAAGGTCCAGATTAAGATAAAAGTTATCTTGGAATGATACATCGACTTGAAACATTTACATTGATAGACCAACGTGTAATGCCTGCACCTATCCGATGGACTCAAAAGATTTCTGACCAATTGCGGCGACTTATTCCCTCTGGTTTGTCGACACATTTGACGATCTATCACAGCAAACAATAATAATTTCATAGAACTTGTATATACTGTATACCATGATGAAGACAACCCTATATGTACATTATTTTGTTTTGCAAGGGCGGCAGGAGAAAAAAAGGGGTTTTTAAGGCTAACTACAAGATTATCACTATTTAAATCGGTCTGAATCCATGGTTAGAGGTTAAGATAAAAACTCGCATTGTGCAGGACTAGAACTTCTTACCATCAGGTTACTAGTTTGACTAGTTACTAGTTTAACAGTCTAACAGCTGTGCTAATCAAAAGCCTATCATTTGTTCAGATTATTTGGACAATTGATTACTTGATGTGCTTTAATGGGTTCATCTGACGATCTCTGACAGAGCACTAGATGACTAGGGTACAATTTTCTATAAATATTAGAAAAATAAATATTATAGAAATTATAGTAGCCATTTTAAGATTAATTATCGTTTATTATTTTTTAACATATTTATTTACCACACTTTCACTCATTACTTCACTAAAGATATTGTCACCCATACCTACTCAACATACCATATTATTTCACAGTTTTGTCATAAACTGGAGTAAGATTATACATTTCTGTTTTCATCGTAAAAGTGGAGCACTTTTCTCCTGAGTAAAGTAAAGCAACCCATATACCTACAGAAACCTTAGTAATTATCTATATTAGAATACAAACACTCTGAGAGTTAATTGAAAATAGATTAAGGGTACCATTGGCCTTCACATGATTGATGTCAATTCTCATTGGTCAATTTATTTGTCAACACGAAACATAATTTAATAGAGCTGGTGTGTGCAGCCCCAGGCAATACACTCTGCATCTGCCATGCATTTTCCTGGTCTGCGTGCACCAGGGCTTTTGGCACTATTGAATTATTTTAGCATCTCTTGCTTTTCATTTACTAAAAATTGAAATGTTCATATTAAGCTGAAGGGATCACTGAAAAACGTAATTTCACATCTAATCTGCATTGTTATTATAAATCAAGACAAGTTGGTGATTAATTTTAGATATAATTCTGGGCTCACAATTTAATGAATTTTAGCAGGATAAGAGTGTGTCTGTCTATGCGAGGCTGTACTTAGACGTAGATTAGTGTTGGGCCGGTAAAAAATTTAGTGCCGGATCGGATATCCTTGCACTTTTTTATCGGTTTTCCCGGTATCGGTATCTTCGATTTCCTTTGCCTACTAACAACGTTCGGTATTGTTGGTACTGTCGTTCGCTATGTGGTTTTCAGTGTGTGTTTAAACTTTAAATGGTTTAAAGTTTAATGGTTTAAACTTTAGGCCATAACTGTCACGAACAACTTTTAGTGTTGTTGCTAGGTAAACCAGACACGCTGATTCGAATTTTGTAATCAGAATAAAGATTGGTCAACTAACTTTCAAATTCATAAAGGCTATTTACAGCATTTTAATTTCCGTCTCAGAAACAACACGGTCGGCACAACAAGCTCCGCCCATAGATATGTGACGTGTCCTAGCTTTTGTAAAATTGGAAGTTGTGAATGTTTAGTCCGATGGCGATGGGTGTCTTAAAATCCATTATTCTCTAAATCCAGCCTAAAAATAATCTTAGTATTTGTTGAAAGGTAGATAACCTGTTTAAAATGGCTCGTAGCTTGTTACAGACTGTTTAATGGGCTGAACGCCAAAAAAATTGAGCTCAACAAAGCGCGATAACAACGCTAGCCTGTGATAAAATCGCGCTTTTTTGGGCTTTCAAATTGTTTTAATGTTTTATCTATCTTTCACAAAAACTGAGCAGATTTTGAAGGCTGAACTTGGATAAAAATGCGTTTTGAGGCACTCATCTCTATCGTTCCAAATCGGACTAAGTATCTTCAAATTCTGTTACTAAAAAGCTAGGTTATGGCATCAACTTTCCCGGTTTGAGTACAATGATTATATGATGTGCAATATGTTTCCAGAGATACTCTTAACACATATCTACGCTTGGAGGTTGATTGAGATCATGTCCTACCTGTGATAAATACTTCTGACAGAAACTATTAGCTTTTTACTCACTCAATGACTGAACCGAGTATTTTAATTAGAGAACTAACCAGAAACCTAATCAAAAATTTGGAAGAACATTTAGTAGCCTGTGCAAAAATCATTTTTAGGTCAGCAGTATATTGTAACGGCAAGAGACTCATTTTTTAGCAAACCAAAAAAGAAAAGAAAGATGGAAATATAAGTTTCATGATAGATGTTTTTATTGTTTATTTTATTAAAAATATAGTTATTGATACAAACGTTATGTTTAATAGAAAACAGATAGATATTAACACACAACAAGCATGTCACTAGGTCATCAGTATAGTCTTTATACATCTTCCCATGTTGGAGAAGAACTTCCAAACCTTCGAGGCTGGTGGCATTATCAATGTAACGTAATATAATAGTAGACACGGCAAGCATGGAACTTTGCGTTGAATTCGGTTGCCAATGCGCGCTGAGTTTAGCATCTTTGTCAAAGAGGCGTTTTTGCAATTAACCAATAACAATCAAAGATTTTCCCGCGCAACAAAATTCTATCCGGATATCCGGATAACCATTCACCGATAGGCTTTTACGGATAAATACCGATCATATCAAACCGGCCGCGGATAACTAGCTGTCATCGAAAATGATTGGTTTCCTCGGATACCGAAAATCCTTCGGTGTCGGTAAGAGCGGATAACCAAATACCGGCCATACACTAACATAAATGTAGAGGTGAGATAGTCAATGATTGTCCACTTTATAGTCGCACGGCTATAGTGTGGAGGATCGGGACATGCCTGTGTACTATTTACTGCACTCATATATATATCCGCACTATCATTTAACCGTAGCCGACCTCCGCGTCCATTTAAACCGATGCCGAGCCACCGGAGGAAGATAGGAGCGGGTCCAAAGGCCTTTTCCCCAAGGGTACGTAATCCCAAGGGTAAAGCAGAGGGAAGCGAGACTCGTCAATCAGGAAATAAACACACCGCCTAAGGGAGCTGGGACAGAGGTAGCGGGAGAAAGCGAGACTGCCCTGGAGATCCACGTCATTGCGGATGACATCGCTGGGGTATACGCTGGAGCCGATGGCAAGACCAAGGAACCTACCAGCAGCAGGGTAACCAGGGCCACCGAGAACACACGGGCCCGGCGAGAAGAGTACAACCGTAGAGCGGGAAGAGAAGAGGACCAATACCAACGTTACATCCGGATGGCCGAGGAATGCCGTATAGAAGCTCAGAGGTTGAGAACACAAGGGCGGCGTTTCCACTGAGAACACTTAATTGTTCACCCCTGGCCAAACAATTGGGGAGAGAGTGTGGAGGACCGGGACATGCCTGTGTACTATTTACTGCACTCATATATATATCCGCACTATCATTTAACCGAACCTCTCGAACTTCCCTTATTGCATACTTGAACTGCCTTTTTATTGTTATACAACTGTATTACTGAACTGTCCTTGTATTACTGAACTGCCTTTTTATTATATAACTGTATCACTGAACTGCCTATTGTTACATAACCATCCTGTTATATCTGGCATATCCTTTGTGATATAAATAGATCAGTAGGCGGAGTTAAACGATAGGCGCTGGCTATATAAGCCAGCGCGGTAGACAGACAGAGTGTGCTTGATTCCACTCATACTTGTGCATACTTGTATTGAAGATATCTATAATAAACTGCTATATACTCATACGAACTGCTTCTATTTACGCCTGCCTGGTTGGCTCGCCGATTGTACAAGCAGGCTCAGTGCAACCAACAGACGGAACTGCCAGGGTGACTCTAAGAAGGCTAGGAGGCGATCCACGGCCTTGTCTAGACTCGATCGGGTGTGCCATGGCACTAGAGATCCAGTCTTAAGACCAGCCATTAGTGGATCCAGACTAGCCTGGGATAGAGATCCAGAGGCAGGCCGGGGGTTTGGTTTCGGAGCAAGCCTGACTACTAGATTCTTGTCTTGGACTGACTTGACCGCCACACGCAGGTCGATCAGGCCCCGGACAAGGTCAGCCAGTAGCCCAGGTTGCGACTCCCTTGTTAGGAAGTAAAGCTGACTCAGCTACCGGAGTCAGATCCTTTACAATAGTAAATTCTATAGCTAAACCCATCGGTTAACAGAAACAAAGTCCTGGGAACCGAACTGAATATAGCTATGCAAAACCATGAGTGTCAAAACCTGACTGTTTATGTGAGGTCATACCTGAAGGTTAGGAAAAATATTGCTTCCAGATGGAATTCAAACTCTCAACTTTCAGCATGGTGGACCAACTTTCCATCACCTGCTACAACATTTACCTGCTTGACAAGAAATTAGATTCAAAGGAGAATTTGAAATCCTTGATATGAAGGCAGCTTTTAAAAGCATGTTCAAAGGATTTGGGGTAAAACAGTTGCGGAAAACACAATTTCAATTAAATCAAAGATGAATTCCTCATGAAACAAATTATAGTTCTTTGCCGTATCTACTGATTCTAAAGGGCCTGAAAGTGAATATAGACTAAGATCCTGAATCAATGTGCTTAGAAATCATATTGACTTCACACTAAAGTTACTCTTATGTTTATTTACTATGAGAAAAACCAGCCATAAGCATAGACACTTGCTATAACTATAGCAAGTATAGCAACTAGTGAAATCATTGGGGTGCGTATTTTTCTTCTGACTTTTATATCCGGAATCAAATTTTGTCGATTTTAATCTTGAAACATCCTAGCGGACAAATAACCTCAAACCAAATCAACTGTTTAAATTCATCTCTAAAACATTTGAAACCAAATGAAACAGCTGCTGGCAAGTAGCCAACACATTAGGCGCAAGATCTGCTTAGGTGTAAATATCAACTGATTTACAGGCAGTCGTTCAATGTTAAGTCATTTATTCTTATTTCAAGAACAAAGTGTCAGCAAAAAGGTTCAGTTTCTTATAAAATACAGCCATTTGGTATAAACTGACTCTGCTGCCAGCAGCTATATCCTATTGTATCATACCAACAGTCCTACTTGTAGCATAACATGTTTATAGCCCTGGCAGCAATCAATATGAAAAAGACATCCCTGAATATGCCTATTGTTTATACCTCTATTATAAGTAGCATAATTGATATGTGGCAGACAGTTAGTGTTGGTATCAATCCAATTATTCAGTAATCATTTGCAAAACGTTGAATATTCTCCGTAATTTAATGATCTGGAGACATGAAGTGTATGTCCACATCAATAATGCTCTTAGAGGAGACACTGTACACTGATTCTAGATCATGTCCTGTCAAACTCATCACAACATCAATCACGTGCAATAACAGATATGTCTCAATATTAAGAAACCCGATTATGGTGTAGAGAACTTTTTTATTATTAGTATAAATGTAAAGACAAATGTCTAGATACAAAATTAATCTGTTGTCAAACTTGCTTTGTATACCAAAACCATTACATGTTTTTATAAAAATACACTGTTTCAGCTTTTCTATGTTTTACTGCAAAAACACTAATTACAACCAAAATACTTCAGGCAAGAACCTATAACATTAAAAAATACATCAAAAAATACACTATTTTTTCACTATACGAAGCTAACCCTGGAAAATAATACAATCATATCCCGAGGGTGCACTGTAATTAGATGCAAAAACTTTTGCTGTAGGCCCGGAGATGGCTGAAACTTTGTTCAGATTCAATCAGATAGACCGCAGGTAGATGTATCGAGGCAGTATACTCCAGGTGATTACACACAGTATTATAATAAACACATTACATAAAACAATGTATATGTACATAGTACAGTGAGTTGTCAGCTAAAATATATGATATTATATGGATATTATTTCAGGTATTGAAGTATGTCAGCAGTATTTTAATAGACACATTGTATCAGCAGTCATAGACATAGAGAGTTAATAAAGAAACACAAATATACATGAGTCATACCTAAATGCTAAGTTACTGAGATAAACTATTGAGACCAGCCTATGAACATAATATATACTCATTTTGATCTTTACTATAATAAATGCCGTGTCCGTTTAAAGTCACGTGAAGTGTATGAAGAAAAAAGATTGCACAGCACAGGAATAGAACACAGATATTCAGATTCTTAATATCACAAAGTGTGCACAACTAATACTAATTGTGTGCATAGTTGTTGCACATGATAATCTCTCCCAGTGCACAAAACTGGCAGTATACCTATTCTGCTATTCCGACAGTGGTCAGAATACGTTAGTGTTGTATCGCTGTCTCGATTTGTTTCAGGATAAGTGTGCTTAAAAATTCAAATTGTAAGTATTTCCCAGGGGCACAATCGTAAAACAGTTATTATATAGAAAACACAAAACTTGGCCGTCGAGAAACAAAAGTTATCCTCTCATGTATGCTACATATACCATCACTCCAAATCATCAAATAAATATAAACAAAGCATTTGTGGTCCGCTGACTCGCTAGCAAAATGAACTGAGTGAGATGTGTTCTAAGTCATACCCATGGAAAGCAAACAGATGCGTGATTGTCACAGCCTTCAAAGGTTACCTAATACCAGGATATCAGGCTACCATTGGGAGTACTGCACCGGGGAGCCATAGACCTACCCACCATCAGGTAGGTCTCTATATATATGAACCACTCTCCAAGAAATGGATCATATATGATACTACATACTATATATACTAAATACATATACTAGTGCTAGGTAGATACCTTAGATCAGTGAAACACAGGGATGGACTGACATCTACCAGAACCAAAAGAAATTGGATCAGTACAATACAGTAGACGCTCCTACAATGTGACTAATCCATTCCAGGAATGTACATGTTACAGGGATGTTATGTTACCTGAACAGTAAAATACATGTAAATAGCCTAAACTGTTTTTAAACATTTTCAAATTCATCCCTTTTGGTCCTTCTAAAAGGGAAACCAGACATAATGTTTTAATTTAATGACTATACCATAACTGCAGTATTATTGGTGCATATTGACAACTTTCCTCCTTGGTATCAATTTCATCCGATTCATGGTCTATGACTATTGTAATTTAACAACAAATTAAGAGGAGCTCACACCCTGAATGTCGATTTATACATATTTATTCTCCTTTTTTCTACACAGGAACAGATCTATTTCGTAGCGGAAAGGTACTAAATAATATTTTTTTGTTTAAAACAAGGTAAAACAAAAATATATCTTTACTTAACTCAGATTGATCTCTATCCGTCTGTCTATCCATCCATCACCGGAGTTTGAAGTTATGATAAAAGGTAGCTTTTGACAGTATTCCATCTCGTGACATTCAGATTGGTAGACCAACGCTGTAACACCTGCACCCATCGGTTGCCTTCAAGTCTTTTTGAATATCCTAGGACACTTATGTATTCGCTTCATCTAACTTTCACAGTTTTGCGGAGTCATCCTCTCGCAAAAATTTCATGAGCGGAACTAAACTATTATAACGAACGAGAGAAAACGGGGAATTAAATAGCTTTGTTTATTGATAGTCCAAAAAACAAATGGCAGCAAGCGATCAAATTGCAATATCAATCTTAGCAACACAATTCTACCTGCCGCTCACAATTGCAAACTTGTCCCAAATTGAATTTTTTTTTCTTACTGATGAACTGAATCTGAGGGATCTAGGTATGTTTGTTCCACTTCATTTATTCTCACAACACTACATTTTCGCACTCATCAGAGCGGCGAAATTAAGCTGCAGCAAAATTTTACTCTATATGCTACTCACGAAACTGAATACTAGCAAAATATAAGCGTCTTGGGGTAATTGAGTAGTTGCTTATTCTCTGTGTCGACACAATACACCTGACAATCTCTCATGACAAACTAAACATCCAGGGTAACAGTCTATATAAAATAAGCACCTTGATAAATAATTGGCACCCCTCGGCCCCCTAGGGAGAACCCTGCATCTCACTAAGATCTATCACAATGCTGAGCGATCTGCGACTTTTAAATATGACTTCTATCACTTGCGTCATGAGGAGCGTGGATATATCGCCTAAACACACATGAGTCATTCACAAACAGGTGACAACGTGGGCACGATAACGTGGGCACACTCACAAACTGCCAATAAAATTACGTATCATTAGCTTCTCAGGCCTATCTCACTCTTTGGATTGTACACTACGAGAAGACAAGAAAAGACGATTTCTGTATCTTAACAGTAATATTTAATTATTTTTATTTATAGTTTACTTTATAGTAGTTCACCATTCTCAAGATGGTCAACATGTGCAATGATTGACTCCAAATGTTGGCCTTCAACTGTTTGTTTGTAATTTTTGTGCGTTATGTCATACATGACTTGGGCAGTTTTATTAAATTCATGAACATTTCAGTGTTCGTTCTGATGATGTTTCGATCGTAACCAAACTAGCGAAATTTTGCTGCTGTACGTTGGTGAACATAAACAAGAAATAAATACCTGCCATGTTGGATTATGGGATCAACCAATAAATATGCACCTCACAAGCGAAAAAGTTGTGATGAGAATGTCTAGTGTTATCGCTCTGCATGAGCTGGCTGAGCGATTTCTAGTGCAGATTAGCGCCAAGCAGCGTGATATCGCTATAATTATTGCCAAGTGTGGTTGTACCTTTATTCTCACAACAGACTGAATCACCTCTACTACGGACATCAGCATCGATTATGGTGAAGGTTGTCAACTACTTCGCTGTCTTCATCATGGTTTGTATGTATTTTCTAATGAATAGTGGCTGGTCAGAGCTCCACATTAGTTGTATATATTTAAAGATGTAGTTGCGTCAAAAATGAAATTAGGACCCATAAAAGGCTAAAACATCAGCTACAATTTGATGCCATTTTTGTCTTTGTAGACCAACCCTGTCCAGAGATATATGCGTTTGAATGAGGCCCTCTTTTAAAAAGCTCACGTTCCCGCGGGTGGCAATTTCGTGACGTCACAAGCTTGTTATCTGAAACGAAAACACAAGCGATAAATATGAGGTCGATTCGTTAGCCAATCATGCGTGCAAAATTTTTATATAGGCCGTAATAAATGTTATCACTCGTAAAACGCGTTGTCTGTGATCTCGAAGATTCTCATCATAGAGAATTCATCCTCATCGTTACTGATTCAACGCGTTTCAACAATTACCAAGTTATACATAGTTTTAAAATGGCTTCAAGTTCGAGCGACCGCTACTCAGAGTTATCTGAGCAACTTTTAGTAAAAGATTAGAGTAGACAGCCTATGGCCAAAGCTGACAGGCGTCAGCAGCGTTTTGCTGCAGAAGAATACAGAATGGAGGTAAATTAGCTTAGAGTCTTCTATACTTTAATAAATGTAATATTTTTTATAGTCATAAATACATATACTAATTAATAAAATGATAATTCTTTGCTATCTCCAATCATCGTTTCAAAGCTTATCTGCCGTTTTACCTAGCTGTAATATATTTTTCGAATTTTCTTTGGTAAATTAGAGTCATGATTACAAATTATTTTTACTCGTAGGAAGTGGGTAAAATCGATTGATCATTGCAAATCTTTAATTTCCAGAACCAAAGCTTCGAATCGTTGGCTTGGCGTACTTGTGCCTTTATTAAATGTTTATTCGTTTTTAAAATTACACTCGCAATCTATTTAACTTCCAATTTGGAAGCTGTCAATAGATACGCTTTAGAATGACATATATTTATTGCATTTTTTTTACTGATTACAGAATGTTTATGTCGTCCCACCGGCCGAAGAAGCTTTGTCAGTGTGGAAACTGCCATAAAGTGGAAAGAGAGACTTGAATGCGTGCTGCATAAGCCATGATGTTTTGTTTGAGTTTGTTGCAGTAGATGAATTTGTCTTATTGTATCAGCTAATACTATCTGAGTGGCCACGACTTGATGAATATTTTTAATAAAAGTTTTATGCCGAGATGAAAATATTTTTGTTTGTAAAAATTATATAATAAAATAATATTGTTGAAGATAATGCAAAACATGATTTGCAGAATATTGTAGTGTATCGGATATGGTATATGGATGTCCGCAGAACTGGAGAATGTGAGTTCAAATCCAGTTTGCAGCAGACTTCTCATTCTTAAAACTCTATCCCTGTCTATATTCTTTTCAAAGAGGTGGCTTGCTTATTTCACTTATCTAGTATTCGGTAAGAATACTACTAGCAAGAAACAAGTACGTAGGCAGTAGGTGATAGGCGACATAATGTGGGCGGGGCTTATGAGAGGCTGTATATCGTTTGTATGGGTAGATGCAGAACTGTGCTGATACAAAGACCGCGTTCTACAAAAGTGACTTGACAGAATTACCGTAGACCGGTAGAATTGGTAGTCGGTACCCAAATGTTTACACAACATTTGGAGAAAGTGAGTAGAACAAATTTTCAATTTTCGTTATTTGAGGCCTTTTAAACATTCATAATAATGCATCTGTAGCAGGATTTAAAATTTTATTCTAGCCAACATGAGCAAATACAAAATAAGATATATGCCAATAGAGCCGCGTAAGACTAGACTTTTATCGCAAATAGCCGATGTGAATACGAGAGATAGAGACAGGTTGCCAAACGCGTGACATCATTTTTGGCGAGGCTGGGCACGTTTTTGTGGCCTGAGCGTTTTTATGGCGATCAGATTTTTTCGGTTTTAATCTTCAAATATCTTGGCAATGCGATCGCGTAACACAACAAACAACATATCAACTGATAGAGAAAAAAAATGCTTTCTTTTAAGATCAACTTAAATTTTGACGCAACTACATCTTTAAAGAGGAGATTTCAGTAGACACAAAGAGCACTGCTGCAAAAACCGAACAGAAAAACTACAGATATTATTTCAAATCCGTGTAACTATGGACTTACCTGCGGTAAAAACAAAAAGATGCAAAACTATCATTATAATAAAAATTTTAACTAGCAGCTGGACCACAGGCTACTAAAAAAACCAAGCAATGATCAGGCCAGCTAACCGGATATGAATCACTCATCCCAGGCTATTTATAGAACAGTGGTACACAGCCAGGACAAGTTAAAAATTAAAACCTGGTTCCCACATCAATTTCGAAACTTTGGCTATAATAATACGGAGCAAAACGCTTGCGACGCTAGGCTCGGCGGCTTATGTTCACTTAAAGCTTCATCACTAATAACGGCATAAAAATTTACGCTTGCTATGCCATTTTTATAATGCTGACTTTCACATGTGCAGCGCATTTCAGCTATTTGAGAAATTTGAACCGCGCTAAACTCTTGCTTTGCCGCTGGCAACTACCAGCGGTCTTTGGCGGTACCCGGCGCATAGTTTCAAATTTCACTGCTAATAGCATGTGGTGCAGTCGCTGCAGCTTTGTGAGGTATATGGTAACCAGGTTTTAGATCATTGCATTGATTGGGACAAATGCTTAAGCGCTTATGGATTCTTAGAAAAGCTACAGCAAAAATCACTTCAATGGAACCACAATAGGCCCTTGCGATACGACATCAATCTGTTCTTGTTTTGGCATCAAAGGGTGAAAATGTCCGAAATAACAACTATTTAATGCAAAACCCTGGAAATAGGCCTTATAATTTATACATGTACTGAACATATTAAATATTCATAACAAAATAGTATGTTAACCTTAGTAACTATAGTTGCTTACAATAAATTTAGTGTATTTAGTTGTTATGATATGCTCATGGTTACAAGTCTTACTTTTTTCATTTAATTTCGTTATCAACCTTAGGACCCAAGGCTAATGTATTGAAGTTATATATGTAATTAGATGCATATAGTTAACCTAGCTAAGTTAAGCTTAGTTAAGTTAGGTACACAGTAATACATGATGACTGAGATTGGATTGGTCTGGTTACAATGGATATGGGGATTACATGATGATGAATCAACAAAAGCCATGACCCAGGGACCAAGGTCATTGATACATTAATCACTGCGTCAGTAACATATCACTGAAAGCAGCTTTGGAAAATAGCTCTATGGAGGATGGTAGAACTAACCTCTAGCAAGACACTCAAAAAATGACCTCTAGAGCTTGACCCATAGAAACGAACTCTAGCGTTCCACTATAACAATGAACTCTAACATTCTACCTTAACAATGACCTCGAGTATGTATAACCATAAAAATGACCTCTAGCAGTTCATCCACAACAATGACCTCTAGTGCTCCACCAATAACAATGACTTCTACAACTAAACCAATAACAATGACATCTAACATTCCACCTATAAAAATAGACCTCTAGCGCTATGTATATAACTATTACCTTAGCGTTCCACCCATAACAATAACCTCTAGCACTCACCCATAACAATAACCTCTAGCGCTACACTGATAACAATAACTTCTAGTGTTCCAACCATAACAATGACCTCTAGCGCTCCACCGATAACAATGAACTCTAGCGCTTCACCCATAGCAATGACCTCTAGCGCTCCACCCATAACAATAACGTCTAGCCCTCCACCCATAACAATGACCGCTAGCACTCCACCCATAGCAATGACCTCTAGCACTCCA
Organism: Watersipora subatra; assembly: GCF_963576615.1. Classification (NCBI taxonomy): domain Eukaryota; kingdom Metazoa; phylum Bryozoa; class Gymnolaemata; order Cheilostomatida; family Watersiporidae; genus Watersipora; species Watersipora subatra. The sequence goes on from NC_088715.1 coordinate 1,499,152, forward strand.
CCCAAAACAATAACCTTCAGCGCTCCACCCATAGCAATGACCTCTAGCGCTCTACCCACAACAATAACCTGAATGAAACCTTGGATCTAGCATCCACTCTACTAGTTAACATTAGGTTATATCGTGATAATAAAAGGATATTGTATTTTTCTTTGACCTGTACCATAGTGAGCACATACATGCAGAATTATTCAATATTATTTCAAGAAACAACGAATCCAATTTAAAAGAAGTTGTTACCCCGCTGTTAAGTATCGATTATTGCTTAGACAGTTTTGTGTCACATCTCTTTCAACACAAGAAATTATTAAAATATATTGAAGCTTTATCAATTATCCCCATGAAAACAGGCTGGTATGATACATCAATTGTAAAACATGACATAGAAGTATTTCTGCAATTTCAATGTGAATAGTTTAAATTCTCTCATAGGTGAACTTGTTTACAATTGTTGACTTATTGGATTAAAAATTATAATTTAAACAAATTTTTATTATTACCAAAATTATTTAAAATTGGCTAAGGATGCTTTTGTATTCTATAAGAGTGTTTGTTGCACTCCGGAGTTTGTAAATGAGCCATAGATAAAATAACTCGAGTGTTGATCACAAATCACTGAGAGTAGCAGGAAGAAGATAACTTCAAGTTTAGGGGTATATAATGGATGACTAAACAAAGGATTTTCACATAGTTTCCTATCTACCCTCTTTATGGTACAGGAGTCGTGCACATAGGGCTAGCAATCCACCTAGCAGTCTTGATTAGATCAACAAAAATGTTTTAAGAAATCAGCCAAACTGTCGTTTGTACTGGTTCAGTTTACAAATGACTGATCCTCTGTAACAGCCAATCAGATCAGATGGATTGAAGTTCTATTATCTCACACAGAACTAGCTAGCATGTGCTAATAACCAATAAAAATAACGACCGTATTTGTGTACGTAACAACAGTTGATAGGGTAGATTGTTCCACGTGCTCCTTTACAAAGCTTTCATGAATAAATCAAATTTTATCCTATGTTATCCTTTACAAAGGTTGTGAAAAATACTCAAACAGTGGAGGCTGAACAAGAAAGTCTGCCACAATTATATCAAACTCGCACCCAGGCAGCTAGTCTAGTGTGCTGTGAGAAATTATCAGGTGTGATGATAGAGCACAAACAATAACTATCTGTGTGATTATTCTGATATTTCAAAGGGTAGTAGATTGGTCGAAGTAGAGTTTCAGTCTACCAAGCTGAATATCAGGAGTTCAAATCTTGTATGATGTAATCTTTTTTCCAATCTTAACCTGTGGCTACGGATGGACGGACAAGATTACCAATGCATAGATCTAGACTCACCTCAAGTCTATGTATGGATGATCCATAGAAGTAAAAGTAGAAATCAAGGTAAATACAGCCAAATGTAGAGCAGAAGTGAGACATTTCTACAAATACCCTCAGGTACCTATAAATAATAAACATAGGAAATCACTGCACCGTCATAGCTCTGAGAAATTTAAAAGAATAATTTACGAGACAACATTGATAAATTTTTATTAACACGCAAGGAATTCAACACACAGAATCAGCTATGTAAGGGAGCAAGGGAGTTTGACTATAGAAAACCTGCAGTGCGTCTTCATGATTATGTGACAACCAACTTTTCTATAGAAACATTGGAGGCCTTCTCAATCACTAGTGTTACATACCATCAATTTTTGACAGGTTTTTTATCTTCGTACCACATCAATGGTTTGAAAAGTGGAATATTTAATTCTTCGAAGTGATTCAAACCTCCGATTCAAGAAGGGGTATTTTTAAAAACATCATATCAACAACGAGGTACTGCGTATGGTGTAAACATCGATATTCGTATTATTGCACAAATCTTTGCAACCGGAGGTTGGAGTTTCATCATCTTCATCGATGATGTCCTTACAGCATTTCTACGCAGCTCTGTTTTCAACGTGTGTGTTCTAAAAACATTTAAAAACATGTTTATTTTAAAATGTTAAAACACAAACATTTTATAAATATTTCCAAATGCCAAAAGTTGTGGGAAGTTTTTCTTTTAAATTCAGAGTTATTTTCCAAAATGGTGAACTCTCTGTTCTCAGACAAGTTAGTCATCGCAGAACTCAAAAATGGTTGTATTAAACTTTTTGTTAACAATAAATAGTCATTGTGAATTGAAAGGGGAAGATTTACATTTGATCTTGAATGCATTTTAATAGTGTCAGCTGTATGTAGTCATTGTGAATTAACTGTGTTTTACATCTCAGCTGAATAGATAGTGTCAGCTGCGATGTAAATCATGCGCCCTTCTGTAGCTAAAAGCGCAACAGGCTTATTTAGAAAACTCGGACAATTTTTTTGTAGCGTGTGAACTCGTCAGCTACAAACAATTGGGAGTTGTGTGACCACTACTGCGAATCATGTAAGTTCGTCCTCCTCATTCTACGATCAAAACCAGCATTTTGAAGCTCAAAAATGCAGCATGTAATGTTGGTGATTGTGTCTGGCAACTTCTCAAGGTGTCAGACACAATCCAACCTTCTCAAGCCAGTTACAGCGCCTCTCACGGCGGTATCTATCTCTATTGGCTACTGGCTAATTAAGTCATTTGGCATGTTGCAATTGACCTCAATTGGTCAATTGGCATTCTTCCAAAGGATTCCAAGTTTATTCCACTCTAAATGCGTCTCCAAAGGTTGGCTACAGAAAAGACATATTTAGTCTGGCATGTATAAATGCCTTTAAGCACACAGAAAATATTGATCCTTATTAAGATATGAATTAGGTACCATACATCCACTCATTTCCTAGCCTTAGTATACAAACATCATATACACTATATACCAATCAATATGAGCTAATGAAATAGCCAATTGTTACTATCCACATGGAAGAGGGGAGTTACTAGCACAAGTAGTACCAGTGCTACTAGCCTCCTAGCTACAGCCTCAAGTACTTTACTATCTGGTATCGAGTATACTTGTCTTCTCTAGGTTCATGGTACACAGGCTAAATTAGAATAGTTGGTTAAAGGTTGCTTTTTGAAAATTAATAGTTACTGATTGATTAATAAAAGTTATACATTCTAAGAGAGTAGTTAGTAGTAAGTAGATTATTATGTTGACTATTATAAATACAGTCATATCTCAGCATACGAGTGTCGACAATATATATATATATATAATACAAGCATGTGAAAGGGTGGTCGAAGCGACCACAAGCTGCCCTAGAAAATGAGAGGAAGCTTTAGAGAATGGCATTACTCGGTCTATTTTTTCCGATGAGTTTAAGAAAGTTTTTTGAACAAACTGGCTAAGAGTGATACAAAAAGTGCCAAACTGGACAAATGTCATACGAGCAGCACATCTATACATGCGAACAGCACATCTATACATGTGAACATTACATCTACATGTATGTATATGATCAGTACATATCTACAACTGAGCAAGAAAACTTTAGATACAGAATATTTGTACATATGTACTGCTAGACAGTACATATGTAGACAGTATGCTAGACAGTACATACTACAGCAAAAGTATACGTATGAACAGCAAAAGTATACATATGAACAGCAAAAGTATACATTTGAACAGCAAAAGTGTACATATGAACAGCAAAAGTATACATATTAACAACATATATGTACTTATGAACAGCATGTCTATACATATGACCAGCATGTATATACATATGAACAGCATGTATATACATATGAACAGCATGTATATACATATGAACCACATGTCTATACGTATTAACAGCATGTCTATACATATGAACAGCATGTCTGTACATATGACCAGCATGTCTATACATATGACCAGCATGTATATACATAAGAACAGCATATATATACATATGAACAGCATGTCTATACATATTAACAACATACCTATATGTTTGAACAGTATAGCTTTAAATAAAAACGGTAGCACGGCAAATATGAACAGCTTGTCTGTACAAACAGCTTGTCTGTACAAACAGCTTGTCTGTACAAACAGCTTGTCTGTACAAACAGCTTGTCTGTACAAACAGCTTGTCTGTACAAACAGCTTGTCTGCACAAACAGCTTGTCTGTACAAACAGCTTGTCTGTACAAACAGCTTGTCTGTACAAACAGCTTGTCTGTACAAACAGCTTGTCTGTACAAACAGCTTGTCTGTACAAACATCTTGTCTGTACAAACAGCTTGTCTGTACAAACAGCTTGTCTGTACAAACAGCATGTCTGTACAGACAGCTTGTCTGTACAAACAGCTTGTCTGTACAAACAGCTTGTCTGTACAAACAGCTTGTTTGTACAAACAGCTCGTCTGTACAAACAGCTTGTCTGTACAAACAGCTTGTCTGTACAAACAGCATGTCTGTACAGACAGCTTGTCTGTACAAACAGCTTGTCTGTACAAACAGCTTGTCTGTACAAACAGCTTGTCTGTACAAACAGCTTGTCTGTACAAACAGCTTGTCTGTACAAACAGCTTGTCTGTAACCTTCAAATAAACTTAAAGAAAAATCAGCAAAATTTATTTTGGTTAAAACACTCGAGAGAAAAATATATCTTTTTTTCTGAGCATTTTAACAGCGATCAAGTTTTGCCAATTTTAATCTGAAAACATCCTGACAATCATATCACCTAAAACTCCAAACTATTTAGAAGACAGATTATGGCATTTGAAAGCGTAAAAAGCTGTTGAGCCAGATGTGAGGAGTTCAAATCCCATGAGCTGCAATGTTTTTTCACAACCTGCAACCGTGGTTGCAGGGAGACGGACACGGCTCTTATCCTAGTAAAAAAGATTAATATCTATATTAATATAGTACCCAGTATTATATTAACAAACCCCACTTTTTCATTAAGTGTGTGTTTGTTGGTCTGCACAAACACCATGCGTTTCCTTGTTTTCCACACTCGAAAGCACATAGATTATGAAGTTTGACTGATTTCAGCCAAACTTTGTATGTATATGCTCCATGCCTTCCAATATATTACAAGTATATTTAGTCTCATAACCCTGAGTCATTGTTAGTGAGCCAGTCATTAAGTGACCATCTCAGACTTTATCTTTTCTCTTGTTTGCTTAAAGATGTAGTGGCGTCAAAAAAGTCAATTAGGACCCATAAAAGGCTAAAACATCAGCTACAATTTGATGCCATTTTTGTCTTTGTAGACCAACTCTTTCCAGAGATATATGCGTTTGAATGAGGCCCTCTTTTAAAAAGCTCACATTCCAGCGGGTGCCTATTTCGTGACGTCACAAGCAAGGTATCTGAAACGAAACCACGAGCAATAAATATGAGGTCGATTCGTTAGCCAATCATGCGTGCGAAATTTTTATATAGGCCGTAATAAATGTTATCACTCGTAAAATGCGTTGTCTGTGATCTCGAAGATTCTCCTAATTAGAGAATCCATTCTCATTACTCGTTACTGATTCAACGCGTTTCAACAATTACTAAATTATACATAGTTTTAAAATGGCTTCAAGTTCGAGCAACCGCTACTCAGAGTTATCTGAGCAACTTTTAGTAAAAGATTAGAGTAGACAGCCTATGGCCAAAGCTGACAGGCGTCAGCAACGTTTTGCTGCAGAAGAAGACAGAATGGAGGTAAATTAACTTAAGAGTTTTCTATACTTTAGTAAATGTAATATTTTTTATAGTCATAAATACATATACTAATTAATAAAATGATAATTCTTTGCTATCTCCAATCATCGTTTCATAGCTTATCTGCAGTTTTACCTAGCTATAATATTTTTTTCGAATTTTCTTTGGTAAATTAGAGTCATGATTACAAATTACTTTCACTCGTAGGAAGTGGGTAAAATCGATTGATCATTGCAAATCTTTAATTTCCAGAACCAAAGCTTCGAATTGTTGGCTTGGCGTACTTGTGCCTTTATTAAATGTTTATTCGTTTTTAAAATTACACGCGCAATCTATTTAACTCCAGAACTCCCAATTTGGAAGCCGTCAATAGATACGCTTTCGAATGACATATCTATGAATGACATATTTATTGCATCTACTTTTTTTACGTTTACTTGTTTTACTGATTACAGAATGTTTATGTCGTCCCACCAGCCGAAGAAACTTTGTCAGTGTGGAAACTGCCATAAAGGAGAAAGCGAGACTCAAATGCGTGCTGGATAAGCCATGATGTTTTGTTTGAGTTTGTTGCAGTAGATGAATTTGTGAGTGGCCACGACTTGATGAATATTTTTAATAAAAGCTTTATGCCGAGATGAAAATATTTTTGCTTGTAAAAATTATATAATAAAATAATATTGTTGAAGATAATGCAAAACATGATTTGCAGAATATTGTAGTGAATTGGATATGGTATATGGGTGTCCGCAGAACTGGAGAATGTGAGTTCAAATCCAGTTTGCAGCAGACTTCTCATCCTTAAAACTCTATCCCTGTCTATATTCTTTTCAAAGAGGTGGCTTGCTTATTTCACTTATCTAGTATTCGGTAAGAATACTACTAGTAAGAAACTAGTACGTAGGCAATTGGTAATAGGCGAAATAATGTGGGCGGGTCTTATGGGAGGCTGTATATCGTTTGTATGGGTAGCTGCAGAACTGTGCTGATACAAAGACCGCGTTCTACAATAGTGACTTGACAGAAATACCGTAGACCGGTAGAATTGGTAGTCGGTACCCAAATGTTTACACAACATTTGGAGAAAGTGAGTAGAAAAGATTGTAAATTTTCGTTGTTTGAGGCCTTTGAAACATTCATAATAATGTATCTGTAGCAGGATTTAAAATTTTATTCTAGCCAACATGAGCAAATACAAAATAAGATACATGCCAATAGAGCCGCGTAAGACTAGACTTTTATCGCAAATAGCCGATGTGAATACGAGAGATAGAGACAGGTTGCCAAATTGTGTGACATCATTTTGGGCAAGTCTGGGCACGTTTTGGTGGCCTGAGCGTTTTTACGGCGATCAGATTTTTTCGGTTTTAATCTTCAAATATCTTGGCAATGCGATCGCGTAACACAAAAAACAACATATCAACTGATAGAGAAAAAAAAATGCTTTCTTTTAAGATCAACTTAAATTTGACGCAACTGCATCTTTAAGCTCTTCATTAAAATAGTCAGACAACTCCCAATCCAACTGATGTCTTTTATAATTGCTTTGCATCAGCTGTAATAGTTGGACAACTCTCATGCTTGATATTTTCAGCAGCATAGAAATTGCCATATATTTTATATCTGCTTACTGATGCATCACAGTTCTTAGTGCAATGTTTTGCAGCAGTTGTGGTGTTCCGTGATTCCACAATTTATTATTTCTTCTGACTTATTGGTCATCTATAGTTTCAAACCCTGACACTATGAAAGCAGACTGAAACCATTGCATGCCTGTCCAGAGGTGTTTGGGCAAGCACCAGCTACCATAGAGCCAAGAAGACGGTGCCAACATGAAAGGGGCAAGGGCTAGGAGTCCGAAGGGAGAGGCAAAGCTGGAAATAGCAAAGCCAAAAACAGAAGCTTACACCTTCCCTGCATTCAGCAAAGAGCTGGAAAGCCGGCTTTAGGAGCTCAGAAAGGAGCCAGGAGCCAGAAAAAACAACTAGAACAAGATATGAAATTTTCAGGAGAGCCAGGTAAGCCCGCCAAACCAGCGCCAGTCCAGCTTCCTAAGCAAGCGAGAAAACACATGCGGTCATTAGGTACAACCCTGGCAAGCCAGAAACACTCGGCCACCTAAATGTTATGGAGATCAGGAGTGGCCGCCAGCAATGGTGAAAGCCAATGCAGAGCAGAACAAAGACAGCATTGGCGGATAGTAAATCTAGCAGCCCAGAGTATTGCTCTGACCAGACTGTCTCCTCAGGCTATTCTATTATCAACAGATTAAGGATATTAAATGGCAGATTTAGGTGTTTTTGGAGCATCAGCTTCAAGTTAAAATATTGCAAAGAGTAAAAGGAACTAAAGATCTTTTAGATTAGATTAACAAGAGCAATAAATTCCATGAGAACCATCTGAGCCCGCGAGTCCAGCACCAGTCCATCTTTCCTAGCTCGGAGAGAAAAACACCTGGGGTCATTAGGTACAATCCCAGCCAGTCTCTGTTATCTAGTCCATTTAGCATAAACTAAACTAACTTTAAATATATTCTTCTTACTTCATGTTCTATTTAAGTCATGCATATTGCACATCATTGAAAAGCTGAGAATTAAATATTTCTAAAGATATTAAGGCTGCTAACCATAAAACCATTTTCAAGGAGGAATTGGTCTCAGAGAGTGACTCCAAACTTAGCTTCAAAAAATCTCTGGTTTCAACAGCTGAAATGGTTTATATTTTAGATAAATGTTTTCAAAATATAGAAAATCTTCTGAGGAATTATCTGCTATGTATATTGTTTGGTCTGGGTAGCACAGGGTGGCATGGGTCTGGGTAGCACAGGGTGGCACGGGTCTGGGTAGCACATGGTGGCACTAAAAGAGCAACAAACCCAATTAATGTTACATAATGATGAGGGTGTTAATACTTTTGACTACATTTGGTAAAATTACTGGTACTTGTGAAGGTACTGATAGCTAGTTGTTAGTTGTGTTTGATGTGGTATTGCATAGATATCAATTCATAGAATACCATGTAGCATCATGTACCTTGGTGAAAGTGATTCATGCTCTGTCAATATGTAGGCAGGTCTTTGTGTTAGTGCTTGCTGATAAATTATCTGTATTGGGTGATATATAGACACCAACATACCTGTTCAGGTGGCTGTAAATCAGTAAACATCTCAGAAAGTATTCTTATGTCTGCTTGTAACAAATAGTACACCAAGTAAATGTTGTAAGAGTTGGTCAGCCGGAGGGTTCAAAGGTTATCATCATTTTTTCATTTTGTCGTTGGTTCTGACTGAAATCACGAAATAAACAAAAACACAAAACTATTCGGCCGAAATTCACAGAATTGTCAGAGCCGTGCATGTTCGCCAAAATCATAGTCAAAACACTTTTAATCGGCTAAACAATTTGTTAGTGAGTACAATTCTAGCAACTTTTAACATTTATATATTCCAAGACCCATAACGAGACACGTAAGAAAAATACTAACATGAATTGTCATAGGAAATACGATGCAACTGGCTTGATTGTTTTAAAGATGGCAACTCTTTCTACAACATAACTTAAGCTGCTAAAAAGAAATTGTTATTATTTAAAAAGAAACGATTCATAGCCATGCAGTCCGAATGATAAAGAATGATAAAAAATAGCGTATTATAGGCAGTTGCACTGTATGTACTATGTTTACATAATACGTAATGATGTAAGAATTGGTCAGCCGCAGGGATCAGAGGTCATCATTATTTTTCCATTTTATCGTTGGTTCTGAATGATAAAGACAAAAAATAGCGCATTTTAATCATTTGCATTGTATGTATTATGTTTACGTAATACGTAATACGTGCCTTGAACTATACCAATCACAAAACTGGTAAAAGCGCGATTGCTAATAATGTGTTCAACCAATTTATTAAAAGCGTTTCATCTACGATTTCGGGGTGCAGGCACAGCTCTGACAATTCTGTCAATTTTGGCTGAATAATTCTGTTCATGTCTTTCAATTCGTGATTTCGATCTGAATCAACAAAAAATTGTCACAGACGTACCTTTAGTGCCATCACACGGAGTAGGATAATTTATTGACAAACAAAGCTAGTCCCCTTCTTTCTTCAGTGGTTGATCATCAGAAATAGGATGCGAGTAGTGACTGACAACTCCTTAGATGGACTCTCAGAACACCTCCACATCCTTCACATACATGTAGCTTAATGGAAATATAGAGGTGACATTTACTTTGTAAGACCTTGCGAATCAGTGGCTTGGTAAGGAGAAATTTCTGATCTCTTTTAAACTGCTTTCAGACTAATTTAAATGAATACTAATTAGTAGGCTTACTTATTTCCTCTTCAATGACCCTCAAATATAAAAACCTAACATTTTTGATGTGAATTAATGTAACTTAATTATGGCTTTCTTTTTCCGGTCATTAACACTTTCCCGCAGTTAAATTTGGGAAGCAAACAAACAATACAGCTATTTACAATTAATATTTATGTCTTTATATATAAATCTCAATCTGTAGTTCAGGTCTATAGATATTAAATTCTTGAAATTAAAAGCTCACTACAGGCTCGATTTGAAATCATGGGAATGCAATCACAAGTTTCAAACCAAGTATCTAACTACTGAGCTATACAGTCATTAACATTACACTCTTATCATATACCGCATATCGTATGCACACACCATAGACCTATTAACAAGACTAAACTGTGTAGTTAATAGGTCTATGGCACATGCATACTGTGCAAAAAGTACCAAATGTGCTCTTTTGATTATCAATTAGTATTACCTTTCAGAATTGTGATTTTTTGAAATTGTTTAAAAACTAATTTAAAACCATTTCAAAAGATTGTTTAAAATTAAGTGTTTAGAAGAAGTTTAAAATTAAAAAGGTGTTTGAAAGAAGAAAGTGCTGCTCAAATGGAGGCTGGTGTTGTATGTTTCAAATAGCTCATCAAAATTGGTTGTAGATAAATTTAACCCTAATATTGGTGAAGCAAATGTTGCCTATAATTTGGTTTCTTTTTCTGGTTGAGTAATATTAACAATTTTATGTTTAACAAATCTGCTAACTTACCTCAAACTTGTCAAAGATCTTTTAATAAATATGCATGGAGAAGCCAAGAAAGATCTTTGCTGAATATCTATGGCTTGCAATTAACCTGCGATGGTATTATAGTCTGTGGCCTACTTTGCAATTCTTTGGAAATTTCCATTTTTATTCCATGCTAAATTTGAAGACATATTTTTATTTAATATTTCTATTTAACAATACTACGTATAGAGGTGGAACGAGACAGGTTTTTTAAGCTCGAGATGAGACTCGAGACACTGTCTTTAAAAATTTCGAGACTCGAGACACAAGACAGTAAAATAATGAGCATTTGGTGATGATTTCACTACACAAGTACTAGCTACTTAGTATATATAAAATTAATAAAACTCTTTTTAAATTGAATTTTCACCTGGTGTAAACGAATTAAATACAACATTTTAATAGTGATATGCATGTAGTTTTTGTAAACAAAAGTGACACAAACAGCTCTAAAATACCAAAGTTATATATTCTAAGAATTTTGAGCTTGATTGATCATAATTATTATAAACATATTGCTTTGTACATGTATATTTTTACCATCTATTGAATAGTTCTTACTTTTTAATGTAATGTGTAATGAAACCGATAGCCGTCGCTCTACAAAGAAATACCACAACTAAAAGAACACAAGATAACACTTTCATTCTTATCGTTTCATTAATGTTAAGTTTTGTTTGTGTATTAACTGTAGTATGTGAATTATATTTAAATTGTACTCATGAAATTATATTTATTACTGTATACATGCACATGTATATTCTTATATTGAGCTAACAAAACGTCATTGTTAACCGAACACGGACTTTGGTCGACACGGCCTTTCGTTCGTTTCTCTGTGTCCGGGCAAGTTTTACCCGCGATTGGTAGTATATACGTAAAAGAGGCTCGAATTTTATGAAGGGCAGTTGGTGTTTAAACACGATACGATAAAATACAGACATTTTACCCGCAAAAGTCTAATTTATTAAACTGGATTATCCGAAGAGTAATTAGATACGACTCGGTATCTGTTTTAAGGACACAGAACCGAACTAAAAAATAACAGGGCCGTTGTCCGGACTACATGATTAGACTCAGTGGCCAACATAATCAGTAGCAACAGGTAGTAACGGACCGGGTATAACTTTAAAGGCAGTTGCCCGCAATCCATTACAATATGGAGTTGTTGCTACCGCAAGAAGCCATGTTTTAACAACCGTGCGCAGGCGCTTTAGTTTTATTTCCTGTCTCGAGTTTAGCAATAGTTAAGTCGAGACGAGACCGATACGAGACGAGACAGGTCGATACTCGAGACGTCTCGTGTCTCGTTCCACCTCTAATTACGTAGCAGCTTGTCATTTACCATTGATATGTTTGCTACAGTTTGCCAAAACTAGCTTTTTATGTGCAGTAGAAGTGGAGTTTTGAGCATCGATCCAATGTAAAATCAGATTACTGTAAAGATGCTATCAAATAATATGCTATAAAACTCAAAAATTATAAGTTATATAATTAAAACCTATCAATTGCTAAAAATATATATTTAAGAACAAGTGACATAATTAAACCTACTTATAATACATGCAAAAACAAAACTGATGTTTTTAAAACAAAAATAATTTCTTCGTTCGCAAGGCCAGCTGCATTCTGATCATTCCTTTCGATCGAACGAACATCTTCAGATTGTTCAACACCTTTCACAATGTTTTCTGACTGCAAATATTTTTCTGCGCTGCTGAATTAGTCGATAATAGCGTCAAAAATATATTTTAGCTGAGCCATGCTTTTACACGATGCAATTTGCACAAATACATGTAATGATGAACTTTTTGCCGCATACGAGTTATGCACAACTTTTAGCCTAAAACTAGTTGTTCAAATAAAGGTGGCGTTCAATTAAAGGGTGGCACTCTATTTTTCAACTCTTTTCCTATAGTTGTGGTGAAATAGAGGTTTAACAGTATAGCAGGTTCAACTAGTGATGCACAATAAAACGTTATTGCACGATAGGTGTCAATTTCATGTGAGACGATTTCATTTTGGGGCGTTATGTGGGTCGATTCTGTAGTCGGGTATATCCACGTTTTCGATATCATGTGAAAACGAGAAATATCTGCGTTCAATTGAAAGAACCAACATCGGTTTTTGCCGGCTTTCGTGACTCAATTGTGGCACAGCACTACGTAGTTCATGAAAACTTATTTGCGAGCCAACAAATTTCCTTTCTCATTGGGAATTTTCTAGAAACAGGCTGGCGAGGTAGACAAAAAGTTTCATAAACAATAATTTGATTCATTATTTTACAAAGTGAAGTTGAACTGTTGAAACAGTCAAACAAAGCAGGTTTTAGTGATCGCTCTCTAATCTATTCTAACCTAAAGTGTGTTTAGAAAATGTGATCACAACTATTGCCACTCCTCTGTATATAATAATAAATAAACTAAATAACAATTAGGTTAAATTTAATTAAATTATTTTCGTTTTAGCATTAAGTAAAAAAAACTATATATAATAATTATTATATAAATACTAAAATTTGTTGAATAGGATTACCATTATTTTAAGGCCGGAGAACAAAGCACTGATTGCCTAATAGTAATAACATTATTATTAATACTTATTTGCCAATTATCATTATTTAAATTCAAATTAAATTTTTATTACATATAAATATGTTATTACATACATACAGTGAGTGACTGGTGTATCAGTTTGGTTGCAACTCTGGAGGAACTGAAGATAAACTTCATGACAGTGATTATTTCATTAATTTAAGTTTTAATGTCAAATACTGAAATAAAATCAGCAGACATAGTAACTATAGTAAGTTAGTAACATCTATGTATCAGGGGAAACATATTACCTCATCCTCTTAGATATTTATAAGCATGAAATACGAAATGTTTTATTAATCATTTAATTTATTTATTACTGTATGCATCATCGTCATATATCTTTGGTATGCATCATCGTCATATATCTATGGTATGCATCATCGTCATATATCTATGGTATGCATCATCGTCATATATCTATGGTATGCATCATCGTCATATATCTATGGTATGCATCATCGTCATATATCTATGGTATGCATCTTCGTCATATATCTATGGTATGCATCATCGTCATATATCTATGGTATGCATCATCGTCATATATCTATGGTATGCATCATCGTCATATATCTATGGTATGCATCTTCGTCATATATCTATGGTATGCATCATCGTCATATATCTATGGTATGCATCATCGTCATATATCTATGGTATGCATCATCGTCATATATTTAGGGTATGCAGCATCATCATCATATATCTATGGTATGCATCATCGTCATCTATATCTATGGTATGCATCATCGTCATATATTTAGGGTATGCAATGCATAAGGCGTCATGTTAATATTTTGCAGGTTGCTTTGCTCGAATTCGATGGAAGGTGACAGCGGTTCAATATTCAGATGATATCACAGTCTGTCACGCTTGTAGCTAGTAGCAGTACACTGAGTAGTCCGAGCACAAGTAATGTTGAAGTTATAGCCACCAGAAAACGCTCACCTCTGCGGGCATTGTTCTTAAACTCCAAGGACGATAAGAATTGAGTATTATGCCAGTTGGGTGCCGATACACAGACCAGCAAAGTTAAAAGCAAGGACAGCTCAACCACAAACCTCTATTCACACTTACGTTATCATCATCCTGCTAACCATGCTGAGATTGCACCAGTGCCAGCCGATAGAAGTACCTCAAGACCCGCTACCAAAATAAAAGCCAGCCAATCCACACTCAAGGAGACAATGCAGCAAAAAATCCTTACAGCCAAGACAGTTAACGATTTTTAAACCTGTTGTTTGTTTGTTAGTTCAAACCTGTGTAACCGCTCCCAGGCAGCTTGTTTTTTTCTGCTGCTTTCCAGAGCACCCCTAGCTTGGGTCTTCTACTGTCATCTGATCTGGTTTGTTGGTAGCCAGCAGCCCTAAACCCAGGCCATGGCTGTGCGGCAGGTTACAGCTGCTGCACAGTCAGCGCCTGGTTGCAGGCTAATTTGTTGACACTGTGGCAGCTGGTTGTATCTCAAAGAAAGGGTTTCATTCAATTCAAGCTGTTTGAACACGAAGTAAATGTAATCGAATATACTCAATTTTCATTGCTACGCTAGATTAGATGTGCTTTGACACCCTGTTAGAGAGAAAAGACAACCCCTAATTATTTGTTGCTTCGACACATTTATCGCTTTTGTATTTCCGTTTTTTGTGTGCTCAACGTCACAATAATCGAGTGAGCATAACTCCAATGTTTTGATACTGAATGATATAGATAGGTCACAGGGCCAATATATTGTTTTGGCATATTGTGTCATATTGCACAGAACTAGGTTCAACCAAATTGGCTGCTCTCCGATTTTTAGATGAACTTAAGTAAATTGATAAAGGTTTGTCATTGATATTTTCCAGCTCATCAGTAAAATATATTCTTTTTTGTATGTAATGTTATATCCTGGTGACAAGCTAACAAATCGGCGCAAGCTCGTATCTAAACAGATTAGCTCTCAACGCTCGTCTAAAGCCTCCAGCTCTTTGTAGTATATCAGTCATTCACGCCCTTTAACTATTTTAAAAGATTCCGATAAATGGACTTATGAGAAAAGGGGCCTGAGCCTACAAAAATCAATAATCTTAAAAGGGATTAAAAACTGTTTTCAGTTTTAAACAATTGTGCACACAATTGCTCAAGGAGTTACCTACTATTGCCATATATCGACATAAAGATAGCTGGATCAAAATATCTTCAGTGCTGGACTTGTTTTATATGATTGGTTAAGACTATGCAGATTACAATGTGCTTCTTAGTCTAGACCAGTGACTCTCAATTATTTCTTCAAATGCCACCTCAAATGTTTCCCTATGACTATAAGTAGTACTATTCCTTTATAAGATTGTTGTAAGTACAACTCTGCATGAAACTGTATCATTATTAATCTTCATGAAAAGATAAGAATATGCATCGGATTACAAAAAAAAAACTTTATTAGCTGCCAAAGACATGATTAAACACATTATACCGCTGCTCTGTGCACAGTGTACATGTTCAAAACAGACAAAACCTTCATACTGCAGGGCAAGTGCTTCCTGCACATAATGAGAGAGTCGTTGTTCCTTAATATAGTGAAGATGCAATAGCACTTTATCCATGTACAACAAGAAAACAATAATGACAAACATGCAAAGTCTTGCTAGCTACTTATACAGTAATAAAATATTAAAACATAAATATAATATATATAATATAATATATAGAGGAAAAGACGAGAGTGTTAACTGTTTGTATTGTGATAATGATTACCAGTAGAATCCATATCATCAGGAGTCTGTAGATATATGATAAGTGCTTTAGCTTTATCCGCATGGCTGCCACATCTAAATGTATAAATGTTAGATATGAAAAAAAGAGTGCTTCCCATGGGATTCGAACTCGCCACTTTTAGTTCAGCAGCACAACACACCAATACCCACACTAATTGATCACCTTTTCACATTTAGTAATAAACATGCAGTTAGTTATTCCCCCTTTCAATCTCTCACAACACACCAGACTGTCAGGATGTTTGTTATTAATATAATTAGTAGTGATGAGCCCATATGACAGCCTTTAGTCACATTGATATGACAGTTTACTGTTCTGGTACCAACAGGCCTGATGATAAAAGTTGGCTAATACCCGGAGTTGCCTTCTGCTACAGTTTTTTAATTTATACCCATAGATGTGCATAATGGTATAGAAGTCATAAAAGAGAGTCAACCCTTGGGCAGTTTGTTAAAGTAGCAATTTATTTTTTAAGGAGTTAAAACTTTCAATAAATGAAAAAAAGGTTTATATATAATAACAATGCAAATAAACACAGTACCTTTTTAAAGTTTTAAATCACCCTTAAAGCAGATTTTGAAAAAATACTATGAATTAAAATATATCGCTCATAGTTCAGAATTAAAAAATGTCCTTTGAAGATGATTTGCAATAACAAAATGAAGGAAAGCCTCAACTTAAACTCCCAAATAAATATAAATGTTTACTAGTACCCTGACAATCTAGAGTGCAGTGAGAGATCATCAAGTGGTATGATAAATCACAGATTGGGCAAATTGATTGGTGCAGGTATTACAGTGTCTGCCTACTAAGGTGAACATCATGAGTTCAAGTCCTGCGCAAGGCAATTTTTTATCCTAGTCTCAGGTCCTGGCTTCATACATACACTGAATTTGTTACAGTAAAGATTTCTTGCCTAACTCTTTTGTCAACAAATTAATTTCTTCAACAAGACATAATTGAATAGGTAAAACCTAATATCTGACAAGGGTGCTTATAAGCTGTCATAACCTTTGAACTCCGCGGTCTATAAGAATTATTTTGATACAAGGTTGAAAATTTGAAATTATACAGTACAAGTATTCTGACAGGGTAACAGGCTAGTGTGCTGTGAGAGATCAAGCACTCTGACAGGGTGACAGGCTAGTGTGCTGTGAGAGATCAAGTACTCTTACAGGGTGACAGGCTAGTGTGCTGTGAGAGATCAAGCACTCTGACAGGATGACAGGCTAGTGTGCTGTGAGAGATCAAGTACTCTGACAGGGTGACAGGCTAGTGTGCTGTGAGAGATCAAGTATTCTGACAGGGTGACAGGCTAGTGTGCTGTGAGAGATCAAGCACTCTGACAGGGTGACAGGCTAGTGTGCTGTGAGAGATCAAGCACTCTGACAGGGTGACAGGCCAGTGTGTTGTGAGAGATCAAGACCTCTGACAGGGTGACAGGCTAGTGCGCTGTGAGAGATCAAGTATTCTGACAGGGTGACAGGCTAGTGTGCTGTGAGAGATCAAGCACTCTGACAGGGTGACAGGCTAGTGTGCTGTGAGAGATCAAGTATTCGGACAGGGTGACAGGCTAGTGTGCTGTGAGAGATCAAGCACTCTGACAGGGTGACAGGCTAGTGTGCTGTGAGAGATCAAGCACTCTGACAGGGTGACAGGCTAGTGTGCTGTGAGAGATCAAGTATTCTGACAGGGGAACAGGCTAGTGTGCTGTGAGAGATCAAGCACTCTGACAGGGTGACAGGCTAGTGTGTTGTGAGAGATCAAGCACTCTGACAGGGTGACAGGCTAGTGTGCTGTGAGAGATCAAGCACTCTGACAGGGTGACAGGCTAGTGTGTTGTGAGAGATCAAGCACTCTGACAGGGTGACAGGCTAGTGTGTTGTGAGAGATCAAGCACTCTGACAGGGTGACAGGCTAGTGTGCTGTGAGAGATCAATCACTCTGACAGGATGACAGGCTAGTGTGCTGTGAGAGATCAAGCACTCTGACAGGGTGACAGGCTAGTGTGCTGTGAGAGATCAAGTACTCTGACAGGGTGACAGGCTAGTGTGCTGTGAGAGATCAAGCACTCTGACAGGATGACAGGCTAGTGTGCTGTGAGAGATCAAGCACTCTGACAGGGTGACAGGCTAGTGTGCTGTGAGAGATCAAGTATTCTGACAGGGTGACAGGCTAGTGTGCTGTGAGAGATCAAGCACTCTGACAGGGTGACAGGCTAGTGTGCTGTGAGAGATCAAGCACTCTGACAGGGTGACAGGCTAGTGTGCTGTGAGAGATCAAGTATTCTGACAGGGTAACAGGCTAGTGTGCTGTGAGAGATCAAGCACTCTGACAGGGTGACAGGCTAGTGTGTTGTGAGAGATCAAGCACTCTGACAGGGTGACAGGCTAGTGTGCTGTGAGAGATCAAGCACTCTGACAGGGTGACAGGCTAGTGTGTTGTGAGAGATCAAGCACTCTGACAGGGTGACAGGCTAGTGTGCTGTGAGAGATCAAGCACTCAGACAGGGTGACAGGCTAGTGTGCTGTGAGAGATCAATCACTCTGACAGGATGACAGGCTAGTGTGCTGTGAGAGATCAAGCACTCTGACAGGGTGACAGGCTAGTGTGCTGTGAGATATCAAGTACTCTGACAGGGTGACAGGCTAGTGTGCTGTGAGAGATCAAGCACTCTGACAGGGTGACAGGCTAGTGTGCTGTGAGAGATCAAGCACTCTGACAGGGTGACAGGCTAGTGTGCTGTGAGAGATCAAGTATTCTGACAGGATGACAGGCTAGTGTGCTGTGAGAGATCAAGCACTCTGACAGGGTGACAGGCTAGTGTGCTGTGAGAGATCAAGCACTCTGACAGGGTGACAGGCTAGTGTGCTGTGAGAGATCAAGCACTCTGACAGGGTGACAGGCTAGTGTGCTGTGAGAGATCAAGCACTCTGACAGGGTGACAGGCTAGTGTGCTGTGAGAGATCAAGCACTCTGACAGGGTGACAGGCTAGTGTGCTGTGAGAGATCAAGCACTCTGACAGGGTGACAGGCTAGTGTGCTGTGAGAAATCAAGCACTCTGACAGGGTGACAGGCTAGTGTGCTGTGAGAGATTAAGCACTCGATAAAGTTTAGACGACAGCTTTATGTACAATTATTCTATAAAGTTCATAAATAATCGATTAGTTCAGTTGTTAAGGTGTTGTCAACCAGGCAGCATGTTGTGAGTTCAAATCCTCTACAGGGCAATATTTTATTCCAACTACCAAACCGTAATTATAAATACAAAAATATGTAGCCTATTCTTGTTCAGCATTGCATAAACTAGTCCAACCAAATTACAGTAATTAACTGGACATGTAACGTAAGCGGGTTATACTATCAGGCATAATTGAGAAAAGGCTTCTAAATCATAA
Source organism: Watersipora subatra (assembly GCF_963576615.1). Taxonomy (NCBI): domain Eukaryota; kingdom Metazoa; phylum Bryozoa; class Gymnolaemata; order Cheilostomatida; family Watersiporidae; genus Watersipora; species Watersipora subatra. The sequence goes on from NC_088715.1 coordinate 1,518,604, forward strand.
ACAGATATGAAGCAATGATCACAGACTAGTAACTGTCAGTCTCACCTATGAGAGACCCTCATGTGTTATAAGTATGTGTACAATAATTCTAAAAAGCAACAAGGTGGTCGCGTGGCACAGGTGGTAGATAACTTAGTTAGGAAGTCGAGTAGCCAGGTTCGATTCCTGTGTAGGGAATATTTTTGCATAATGCTTTCAGCATGACCTCAAAATAATGGACAGACATGACTCTGGTTATAGAACAGACTGATTTGTTGATAAAAGATTTGTTGACAACTTTACTCACTGAAATCTAGTCTCCTTTCCCATGATCTTAAGTCAACCCTACACAGTCCTGCCACCATTGGCAACTGACAAGTATTAACAGGCACTTATGCTCTGGTAATCACTGCAGGTGGGCAAGCTCCTTCACATTCAGCTTTAGTTCTACAATACAACGGAACAATTGAAAGATCCTGGTTTTGATTCAATAGAAGTTGTATGCCCATGACGTAGTTTAAACAAAATGGAGGACAACTCCAAAAGTGCTCAGAGTTGTTCAAGATAACCAACATCACTCTAATGAACAAATTAAATCTCACTTCTCATTGGTGCAAACCACTATTGGAGTTTTGCTAAGACTACGAAAAATTCTAGACAAAATATCCTATGCAAAAACTAGAACACAGAGTATACGTACATGTATATTATTAAATATTCAGCGATGTCTGAAGGCAGATGCGTGGTGCTGGTGTTAAAGTGTTGATCTACAAAGTTGTATGTCCAGGGTTCAAGTTATATCTATAGCAGTCTTTTATCCTCACCTCCAACCCTGGATTCAGACAGACACAACTTTCATTACGCTAAATATCGTATTTGCAACACAGTCAGTCACACTGGACTCTCTTACATTCTATACAAAGAGGCCACTCATTCCAGCTGGTAATAGACACCCGCATGTATGTGTATTGGTACACAATACATAATAGGTACACAATACACGATGTATTAAACAATATTTACTATAACAAAAGCCCGGCCAGTTCACCCACCCGATTGAAACCTCGCTTAAATGTAACAAAAGGTTGCTTCACACGAGATTCGAACTCGCAACTTTTAGTTTAGCTGCGCAGCACACTCTCACCTGCACTAATTGACCAGCTCAATCAATTAGTAATAATCATGCAGTAAGTTATTACTCATGACCATCTCTCACGACACTCCAGATTGTCAGGATGTTAGTTATTAACATTATTAGTCATGATGAGTCCATATGACAGTCTTTAGTCACATTGATATGAAAGTTTACTGTTCTAGTACCAACAGGTCTGATGGTAAAAGTTGACTAGTAAAATAAGTTGTCTTCTGTTGCATGATGCCAATTTACATGCATAGATGTACATACAAAGTGTAGAAGTCATAGGGAACAGTCAAGCCTTGGTCAGTTTGTTATAGTACCAATTGCTTTTTCATGATGTTTAAACTTTAAAGAAATTTAAAAAGTTTATGTATAATAACAAGGCCAATTAACTCAGTACTTCATAAGCTTAGATTTGAAAAAGCTGGAAGTCAAAATAAACAGTTCACTTTTAGGCAATTTATTAACATAGAAAATTTCTTTTTCATTGCATTTGAACTTTTAATAATTTAAATAAAATCATAAAAAATAAAATGGTCAAATAACAGATTTTTAATAATAAAACTCTGATTGCATTTAAAGATTACTTTAAATTAAAACTATTGAAAAAGAAAAAAACAAAACGCTCCCAGTTTAAAGGTACTCAAATATATTCTTTGAAGATGATTTGAAATAACAAAATTAATGAAAGTCTCAGCAGAGTTAGTCATCGCAAACCTCGACAACAGTTGTATTAAACTTTTCGTTAACGATAGATGGCCGAAGAGAAATGAATCGAAGTGAAATGAATATGAGAAGTGAATTGAAAGGGGAGATTGACATTTGACCTTGAATGCATTTTAATAGTGTCAGCTGTAAATAGTCATTGTGAATTAACTGTGTTTTACATCTCAGCTCAATAAATAGTGTCAGCTGCGATGTACAACATGCGCCCCGCTGTAGCTAAAAGTGCAACAGGCTTATATAGAAAACGCGGACAATTTTGTTGTAGCGCGTGAACTCGTCAGCTACAAACAATTGGGAGTTGTGCGACCACTACTGCAAACCACGTATCATGCAAAGCTGTAAATCATGCAAACCATGTGAATCTTCGATCAAAATCATTATTTTGAAGCTCAAAAATGTGTAGCATGTAATACTAGTGATTGTGTCTGACGACTTCTCAAGGTGTCAGACACAATCCAGACTTCTCAAGCCAGGTACAGCACCTGCCATTGTATCTATCTCTATTGGCTACTGGCTAATTAAGTCATTTGGCATGTTGCAATTGACCTCAATTGGTCCATTGGCATTCTTCCATAAAGCGCCAAGTTTATTCCACTCTAAATGCGACTCCAAAGGTTGGCTACAGAAAAGACATATTTTGTCTGGCATGTACATGTATAAATGCCTTTAGGCACACATAAAATATTGAATCTTATTAAGATATGAATTAGATAACATACATCAACTCATTTCCTATTGATAATATACAAACATCCTATACATGAAATACCAATCAATATGAGCTAATAAAATAGCTAATAGTTACTATCCACATGGCAGAGGCGGAGGTACTAGCACAAGTAGTACCAGTGCTACTAGCCTCCTAGCTACAGCCTCAAGTACTTTACTATCTGGTATCGAGTATACTTGTCTTCTCTAGGTTCATGGTACAAAGGCTACATTAGAATAGTTGGTTAAAAATTGTTTTAAAAAAATTAATAGTTGCTGATTGAATAATAAAAATTATAGATTCTAATAGAATAGTTATTAGTAGGTAGATTATTATGATGACTATTAATCAATACAGTCATATCTCAACATGCAAGTGTCCAACATACGAGAAATATGAGACACAAACATATGAGACGGTGTTTAAAGCAACCAAAAGGTGCCCTAGAATATGAGAAGCAGCTTTAGAGAACGGCATGACTTGGCTTTTTTTCCTAGAGTATAGCAAAGTATACAGTGTCTGGAGAAGACAACTGAGACTAGACTGCTGTTCTAGTTGTTCTAGTCATATTTGGTTGTTCTAGACTGAGAACAACCAAGTATGACTCATAGTGACCACGCTGATAAGAACAGCTAAAACTAAGACCACAACAGAAAATGGCATATTTTAAATAATAGATAATTCTTTCGGGATTACATATGTAGATGACATACAGTCAAACTCAGATGAATTGTCTTCGGATAGCTCAAACATATAGTTAACTCGAACGGTTTTTTGGTCCGTTCCCTCGCAATGATAAATTGCTTTAGATAACTCAACCTCAACTTGGTTAACTCGAACAGTCTTTTGCCCAACGGCCACTACGACGGTTGTTATCGCTATAGAATATCACTTTATTCCAAACCATAGAAATAAACTTCAACTTTTACTAGTTCTTAGACGTCGTTATTACTATCATTGACAAAATATTTTTGTTAACGACATTTCCAAAGGTTCGCAAAAAATCAGATTTTACCAAACAACTGCTTAGCAATGGCCCTCCAAAAGCAAGGAAAAGCGTGGTAACCTTCAAAAGAACAAAGAAAAATCATCAAAATTGATTTTGGTTAAAACACTCAAAAGAAAAATATGTCTTTTCTTCTAAGCATTTCAACAGCAATCAAGTTTAGCCAATTTTAATCAGAAAACGTCCTGACAATCACATCACCTAAAACTACAAACCAATCTCAAGTGATTGAAAAGTTTATATTTTCTGATGAAATTTTTTTAAACTTCACATTAGAAACCTTTTAATTTGAAACAAGCCATCTATGCATTTGCTTCATATATAGTTTGTATATGTACATTTGTTTACTAATAAATACATGGACTTGTGACAGTGCTCTGATTACTCGAACGCTCTGATAACTCGAACACTTCTGCTTGGACCAGTGAAGTTTGAGTTATCCAGTTAGTTTGCCTGTATTTAACTCCCCATTAAGATCAAAATAACATGCACCACGTACTGAATGTGTAACCTATACACTGTACTATGAGATATATAAGGGTTTTTATCAACACAGCTGAAACTATAATGGAATTAACAAAGTGACTTGGCTTTTTAGCCTTAGAGCTAGCTGGCAAGTGTTAGTAAGCTATATTAATCAACTCAGTACTTTATAATTCCTAAAACCAGCTCCATATTTAAGAGAACACAACTATGAAGTGATTGCGGGCAATGGAGTGTTTAACTTAACAACACCAGCAGTAGATGATTGAAACATCGAGAATAATTGCTAATCAAGGAAGTGTTTGAGAGAAACTGCTACACTAGTGTGTAACAAAGGTGGATGTAAATGCTTGTGTTTTCACTTGTTAAATTGTAGCGTTCCCATTTTAAACATGAAATTCCGTCATATTACCTACACTAGCGCTCTGGTGGTCCAGGGTGCTGTTAGAGATTGTCTGGTGTTCCAATAAAGTGCAGAGAACAAGTGTGTGCACATTTATTCCAATTTTTTAGAAGGCAGATTTGGTCATTTGAAAGTGTGAAGAGCTGTTGAGCAAAATGTGAGGCGTTCAAATCCCATAAGCTGCAATGTTTTTTCACAGCCTGCAACCGTGGTTGCAGGGAGGCGGACACGACTCTTATCTTAGTAAAAAAAGATTAATATCTATATTAATACAGTATCTAGTATTATATTAACAAACCCAACTTTTTCATTGAGTGTGTGTCTGTTGGTCTGCACAAACACCATGTGTTTCCTTGTTTTCCACACTCGAAAGCACATAGATTATGATTATGAAGTTTGACTGATTTCAGCCAAACTTTGTATGTATATGCTCCATGCCTTCCGATATATTATAAGCATATTTAGTCTCATAACCCTGAGTCATTGTTAGTGAGCCAGTCATTTACCCGTTCACTGCCGTAGGTGCATAAATGCGTTTTCGTGGCACGACTGCTGTAGACGCATTATTGCGACTTTTCCAGCAATTGAGTAGTTACCTATTTTTATTATTCGTTGACAACATAACCCACATTCTTTAAGACTTTTATGAACTTGACAGTGTTGTCCGAAGATTTGTCTATAAAATTAGCCTAAAATAACAAAGCAATTTTAAACTTTTGTTTGAGAATTTATATTTTAAAAACGAATGTGTTTTTTGTGTGAGTTCATTAATTACCGCACACGAGTCAGAAAACATTTAATTAGTTATGTTGATGACATTATAGCCAATTCAGATTCATATTTTCGTGATTATACAGATAATTAAAGCAGCAGCACTGTCTCTGAGAGTGGTGAAAGTAATAGTTTTGTAAGAGTAAGAAACATGGAAGATCGTTCTAGCTTTGCATCGATCATAGCTTCACATAGCTTTATCATCGCACATATTATATATCCAATGAATTTTTGCATAGCAATGCCGGTTAAAACGTTGGAAAATTAAAATATGGAACAAAAATGTTCTAGATAGAGATTGAAATTGGGAAAACTACTGTCTACATATCACGAAGCAGTATCAGCAATTTTCGGCAAAATGGCTGGCACTTGGCAGATACCCGAAATTGTACATAGTTGGCAGTGAAAGGGTTGAGTGACCATCTCAGACTTTATATTTTCCTTGTTTACTTTAATACTTTTAGAAACGCTTCACTACCCACCTGACTGATTATCTGAAGGAATGATATCATGCCTCTTTACCACATGTGTTGCATTTTCAGGGCTGCTATAGAGAACCTGTAGAAAGATGTCACCATGAGTGTCAACTATTGTACCAGAGGTCATCATCGGAGTATTTGGCTAAGCACCTGTGTCTGATATTTAGCTCCCTACCAATATATACAGTTCATCTTTACGTTATCTATAAAAGTATTGTCTGTTGTCTGTCTGTTCACTTTTTCTCACAACCCAATCTTTATTCTTTGATTATTGTTTTGACTATTATTTATTCAACTCTCTTTTTCATCACCTCCTCTCCGCCTCTCTCCCGCTCCCCCTCTCTCCCGCTCCCTCTCTCTCCCACTCCCTCTCTCTCTTCAGCTCCCTCTTTCTCCATCCCCTTCCCGCTCCTTCTCTCCCGCTTACTGTCTCGGTCTCCCTCCCACTCGTTCTCTCTCCCTCTTTCCCTTCCTCTCCTTTCCACTCTCTGTCTCCCGTTTCTCTCTACCTTTCCGTCCTTCTCTCATTTCCTCTCTCCCGTACACTCTCTCTCTCCCACACACTCTCTCTCTCTCTTCATCTCTCTCTCCCACACTCTCTCTCTCTCTCTGCCACACTTTCTCCCTCAACTGTTTATTTATAGAAAACTAAGCCCTATCATAGGAAAGACAATTACAAGATTGGAAAAGGAAAGACAATTGCAGCTAGAGCATAGAGTGTATAGTGTGACCACAGTGTAAAAAGACTACTGAATGAAAACTCTCCTGACGGTCGGCTACCTCATTACAAAGTCTAGGAAATTTTGTAAGACCTAATAGTAGTTACAGCTATAAACCACTCTTCACTATTGGTTAGCTTTACTGTAAAACCTCAAACAATTGGTTCAAATTATTACAAGACCTCATACCATTAGTAAACTCTATCACTTGGATCAAGTTGTTCTTTAGCTTCAAGTGTTCATCTTTAGTGACAGCAGCTTGGAATGCTGCTTCTACCTGATGTCATTGTAACAGACCACAGGCTAAAGCTGTACTTGTAACATAATAATAACTGATAATAATAATAAAATGATAACATAGCCTTTGATTCACTTATCCCCAATGTTTCTTTCTCAACAATTAGTGTTTTACTATAACGCACTGTAGGACATTATATTTCTTGTAAAAGTATTTTGGTGTAGGTAATTCACTTGTTGTGACATTTAGTGTCCTGTTTTGTCTTGTTTGTCTTAAGAAAAAAATAATAAAAATTCCAATGTATACAATATATTTATTTTTTTCTCCGTCATTAAACCTTGTCAATTATCCCACAACCAAACACGAGCGAAGCGAATGTTTGGGAGCTCAATGATAAATGCATATACGCAGACAACTCCCGAAAGATTATCCGTCCACGGCCGTTATCAAACCCTTGTATCATAAAAAACACCAAAAATGTTAACCATTTTTGTGTAAGGTCGCTCAAGTATAATAATTAATAATGATACAAAACACGTGTAAACATATTTAAATATGTTACCAAGTTTTTGAACAGTTTCTGCAATATCCTAAAACTAACCCATCTGATCGGATTATACATAGACAGATGGAATTTGGCTTAAACTCGCGATAAAAACTTGACGAGCGTTTTTTACTCAAAATTAAGACCGGCCAATGAAACGCTGATAAGGCCGTGCAACAAAGAGTAGAACCATGAAGTCGTGCGCATTTCACAAAAAAGGCGTGCACATTTCACCAGTCTATGGCATTGTCCAATTGCCGAAGGTTTCTGTAATCAACGTAGAAGTACTGAAAAGTAATCGTTTTTTTTGCCAATTCTACCGGACTCTGACATTTTGGACACTTATAATGAGTACTTCGATATTCCAATTGATGTCCAAAGCAGTGAAAGTAAAGAAAATGACGATGATATTTTTCTAACGATTCTTATAAGATTATTACAATATTTAATTATAAGAATAATTATTCAGTTTTATCGGATTATTATAAGATTTAATTAAAAGAATATCCTTTAGAATTTAGAAGATCAAAGTAAGCCTATAGTGACCGATGGTGTGCAATATGTTACTGTTATTATTTTTCAAAAGATTTTGTTGATGATACTGCGGCTGTAGTCAATATTGCGGTACTGCTAAGCCGTTTTTAATGTCTGCAAAATTAAGAAATAGGCCTACATTTTCTCATAGATATACATCTATTTCTATAGTTCAAGAGCGATCAAGTTTATAGAGATCAAGTAGGCATGCAGCCACAGAAGACAAGTAGGCATGCAGCCATAGAGATCAAGTAAGCATGCAGCCATAGAGATCAAGTAGGCATGCAGCCATCGAGATCAAGTAGGCATGCAGCCATAGAGATCAAGTAGGCATGCAGCCATGGAGATCAAGTAGGCATGCAGCCATAGAGATCAAGTAGGCATGCAGCCATGGAGATCAAGTAGGCATGCAGCCATCGAGATCAAGTAGGCATGCAGCCATAGAGATCAAGTAGGCATGCAGCCATGGAGATCAAGTAGGCATGCAGCCATAGAGATCAAGTAGGCATGCAGCCATGGAGATCAAGCAGGTAAAATTTGTTTAGATTTGTGAATTCAGCGTAATTTTACAGATATATAGATGAATATCACAACTTCTTGCTATTGCTTGCTATGAGCAATGATATACAGCCTCCCCTCCAAGCCTGTGTATATTACACAGCGGCTTGCCATTTTACTTATAATATTACATTTCTCCCATTGCAGGGGAGAGATATAAACATTACATTTTCCTTTCATTATTCCTGTTTGTTGTACATAATAACACCCAGTACATTACAGCTACCATTGCAGTTCTCCTATTGCACTGCAGTGCCATTCGACTGCTAATATTGCATTTCTCAACCGGCAGTACCCTTTCTTTTTCAATTATTACTTTGGTAGTGGGCTGCATGACTGGAATCTCTAGTATATAAATTAAATTTTTTTGAAATATAACAAAATATGAATACAAATTATTCTTGCCTTAACTAGAGCTGTTAAAATAATCGGTTAATTTAAATCCTTAGTCAATCCCGACAAACTATTTTATTAGGTTTACTCTATTCACTAGGTTGTGCAATCTGCTCTTTTTTAGACTGTTCAAAAGTTGGTAGTCAAACAAAATTATTCAAAACCTAAAGCAACCAACTAGGCTTACAATGATGAAGCAATGTTTCTTTTTTATGGTACTTGGGATTCTCCAATTCCAATAAATTTAGTTTGGGCTGTCATCGTACAATTAAACTTATGCTTAGGTACAGTTGAGCCTAAACTTTTGTATAGTTATATTTATACACATAGACGCCAGTTGAAAAAATATCAGTACATTTTAACTACCTGCCCTCATAACTTGTGATAGTGTTCTTCATAGTTGGTTCGGAATGGAAAACGCGTGGCGAATATTTATAGGTTTCAACGCGGCCGCCAGCGCGTTTATCATAAAAAGCTCAAATGGAGTCGCTTATAATAGTTTATTTGTTGATAACTCGTTCGAAAAAAATAATACAGGACGTACACATGTATTGGCTGATTATTATAATAGACCATTTTCTTTGGGTACTTTTGCAGAACATAAACGTAACTCTCACTAGAGAACTGTCACCTCCCCCCCCCCTTCTACAGGTATACGGCAGACAATGCTACTGATCGCATAATGTGACTCAAAACCTATCGGAAATTTTATTACCTAACTGCTTTGAACATGTCATTCACGATTCATAAATGACGGCTAATTAAACGCAGCTGCAAGCAATTATAACTGAAGTTCCTTCTAAAAGTTTCCAAAGTAGCAAATTTGATTTTGCGGTGGTATGACACGTCGCGTTAGGCTACCCTATCGAACTAAGGTTACGTCATCGCGAACGCATTATGTTTTATTATTGCGTTTCACGCTCTGGCTACGCGCAAGCCAAATATGTCTCAAGAAGAATCTACACATGTTGTCTGTGAGACTGTACATGTAAGTGTTTGATCAATTATGTAACCATATTTCAATAATTATGAACGTTCAACAATGTATTTTACCTGCCGTTTTATACTATTTTGGCATTATTTTTTGCTATCGGGTCAACGTAAGTTGGTCAGATCTCTTATTATCGTCATCATTATAATTGGATTTTCCACCACTTGGCCAGCGCGTAAGTGTGGGAGAACATAATATATTGGTAATTAAAAAGAGCTGTTTTTACTAAGAGCTTGTTTTGATATCTTCACTGTAGTTCTATTGCGTTTGGCGATTCAGTGGCTAATTGTATATTCGAAGAATTGCAGTTTCACTCAAAGTTTATTAGTGTTAACTCGCGCCAAGAATGACAGCCGATGTCGTGGACAAAAATACGTAGCACAATATAAGCAAGGAATACAACATTTAGAGTAAAGCCAGCCTAGTTCCACAAAATAACTTATGTTTTGCATACATATCTACGTCTGAAATGGTTGAAGTAGTGCAAACGTTTTACCTGTTTGCACGAGTTGGCTACTTGGTGCTTCCAAGTTTTTATAATATGAAAATGTATATGGTAGTTTCACAAGTATTGGCTATCGTTTCATGAGCATAGGTGGTACATGAGAAAAAAGAAATTAAAAACGGGCTCATATCGCTAGCAATACATGCATTGTGTATGGTGGTGGTAAGAAGCAACAGAGAAGTCTGTAGTTCAAACATCACAACATCTCATTTACTTTTCGATTACACTCAACAGAAATTAGACATCACATAACCTAGAAGCAGGAAGGTTTAGCACTCAAAACATCCAATAGTACGCAACTTTTATAAATCGATGTCTTGCAGGAATGTAAGTCCATTGCAGATCTTCATACACTAAAATTTAATATATAAATGTAGCGGCTGCAGTGAAAAATTATGTTCACGATGAACATATTATTTTAACCATTTAACCTTGCTGTGGTATGGGCGCAAATGTGTTTGGGCAACTGCATTCATTAAGGCATTGATGCTTCATGTGTTTGTAATCAGCCCAGTTGAGAGGTTAAGATTTCTTAATATAATATTTTACAGTAACTGCTAAAAGTCGAATTTTGATATATTACAGGCTACAGTAGGCTTCAGTTTAGGCCCGCTATCACTTTTCAAAAATATGTGTACAGTTGGAAACGTCAATATAATGGTGCGATGTTTTTGTAATATTCCTTTCTCTCTTTCTTCTCACTGCCTCCTGTTATAAAAATACTGGGTATTTTCATAGCACCTTCCTTGTGCTTTTTCTTCTGCAATAAGATGTGAGCAAAGTGCCTTAATTTAATAGTTAGTTTCTAGTTTTACTAGTTTAGAGGCAATAATAAGTTATAAAAAATTATTATATTGTTTTTGTGAACTAAACAGAAAAACATGATGATTAATCAAACTGAATTAATGCAAAAACTTGAATAGCTGATTGAGGCGTTAGTGTTAAAGGCATACTTGCAACGAAATTTATATTACAGTTATTTGGTATCAAAAGATTCACCACTTCTTACTATGCTGTGTTGTAGGTACAAAATATGTCGAGATGTGTGTGTGTGTGTGTGTGTGTGTTTTATTTCACCTTTAAAGATTACACAATTGAATTAATACTCGAGACAAAATATAATTAACCAATGCGTGAAAAAATAACAATAAGTAAGAAATGATGATGGGGCCCATTGCGAAATGGCAAAGCCAGTGGTACGCGAGCCCGAGTCAGCAGCACAAAAACCAGACCGTAACACTCACTCTCCAGACTGGAGATGGTGCCTCAGTTCCACCTTATATTTACCGAGACATTTTATTGATCTTATTGAATTAGGTAGTCGATTCCACAGCGCAGGTGTTGCAAAGTTTGAGGATCGTTGACCGGCTAAAGTTAGATGATTAGGTACGGGAAGAGAAAGTAATTGATGACGAGTATTATAAAATGGTAGTGCTGGAACACATTTTGAGTAAAATAATTTGTGGGCTTGAATAAGCAACTTATATTTATGCAATTTATCAATAGTTAAAATATCAGAGGTTTTAAATAAATCGTTTGTTGGAAATCCAAATGGCTTACGGTTAATGATTCTGACAATTTTCTTTTGAAACTGTATTATTTTGCTAAGATGAATTTTGGATGCATTGCCATAAGTTTCTATTGAATAGCATAATTTGGAGTGAATAAGTGTGTAATAAAGCATAATCAGCAATTTTTTTGGAATGAAAGCACTTATGCGGTAAAAGATGCCTGATATAGGCCGTAAATCTAATAAAAGCTTACGAGCGTGGGAAGACCAGTTCAAATTTTTATCAATTGACACTCCAAGAAATTTGACTTCATCAATTGCTTTAATAAAAGTGTTATTAAAAAGAATAGGCTGATCAAATTTAATTTTGCTCTGGTAATTTTTAAAAACAGTAAAACAGGTTTTGTCAAAGTTAATGGTTAATTTGTTCGTTTGACACCAATCAGCTAGTTTTTCAAGATCAGATTGGACTTTAGGTAAATCGTCGTTTCGGTTCTTTGAACTCATAAACAAATTGGTATCATCAGCATACAATATAGGAGTTAGATGAGTTAAACAATCACAAAGATCATTTATGTAAATTAAGAATAAAGTCGGGCCTAGCACCGAGCCCTGAGGTACGCCACAAGTCAAATTGTCAGCGTTAGAAAAAGTATCATTAATTTTTGTTGTTTGGGTTCGGCGGGTTAAATAGCTTTGTATCCATCTGATGGTTAACTCACTAAAATTAAATTGCTCTAGTTTTTTAAATAATATTGCGTGATCGATCGTATCAAAGGCCTTCCTGAAATCTATAAAAATTCCTATAACACATTCACTTCGGTCAAACGATTCTAGAATTTGGTTAGTAAAAGTTGAGATGGCATCAGATGTGCCTCTAGCTCTTCTGAATCCAAATTGGTTTTTATATAAAAGTGATTTATTTTCTAAATAATCAACAATTTGTTGATTAACAAGTTTTTCCAATATTTTACTAAAGACTGGTAGAATTGAAATTGGACGAAAATTACCGCATTCATTTAAAGAACCCCCTTTGTGCAAAGGTAATATTTTAGCTTTTTTAAGTGCATCAGGTACCTTCCCAGTCTCTAGTGATTTGTTAAAAATCTTACATAAAGGGTAAGCAATACTCTGTGAAACCGATTTCATAAATTTAGCAGAAATTTGATCTAGGCCAGAGGCTTTGTTTGAATTTATTGTATCTACAATTTTTAATAAACCAGTTATATCGATGTATTGGAATTCAAAAGCTTCACCAGCATTATTTTCAAGCCACAATGCTTGATTTTGGATAGGGGGTTGAGGTACTAAGTTTACAAATTTCAAGGCCAGTCTTTTACCAATATTACTAAAAAAGGAATTGAGCTCATTAGCTTTTTCAACATCCGTTATGGCTAGTTCATCAGGATTAAGATAACAAATCAGTTTAGAAGGCTGTTTATGGCTATTTGTCTTTTGTTTTCCTAGAAGCTCATAGTTTACAAGCTGCCAAATCTGCTTTGAGCTGGTGCAGCTATTGAAAGCTTGTGAAAAATAATTATATTTGGAGTCCCTCAAATTCCTGCTAACATCGTTTCTAAGTTTGTTATATTGGCACTTCAATTTTAAATTGAGTGGGTTAGATTGAAGTTTTCTATGAAGACGATATTTCTTTTTAATGCTCAACAAAAGGTGATTACAAGCTCTTAAAAGCCCAAAAACTAACAGTTAATCGCCGCCATCATGAACCGCCGTAGCTACATATATTGGGTATTTTAGCTAAGCTAGGGTAATTTTGGGTATTTTCTCTTCTGCAATAATGTAGGAGACATAATAGGAGAGAATAATGCAAAGTTCCTTAATTCGATGGCCGAGTTCCAATTTTAATAGTCACACATGTTGTACCTGTAAGCAGAAACAGACTAATTGTAACCAACAAACATTTAAGTTATAAAAAATAAATGAAAGATTAAAAATATTCTAAACTGTCAAGACCTTTCACTTTTTCATTCCACTCTCATCATTCGTCATTGTACTCCTGGTATTTTTTGTAAAAGTGTGATCTAATCATATAGGCTATACTTTGGGCAGCTCTTAGTCTTCCTTACAAAATGGCCAAAAGGAAAATCATGACCCTGAGACATTGCCTGACATGTGAGAACTTTTTTGGGTGTCTAAACTGTAGCCTTTGTGTAACGTATTAAACTCATATAATACTAAGTGAATGCCCTTTACATTACCCTTACATTGCAATTACAATTGCAATGCCTACACTATATTACCTAACACATTACTTTTACACTATACTAGGGTTGCGCGATAGCTCGATAGTCGATGTCGATAGTTGTCTTTCTCGATATGAATTTGTTGCCTATTTTTAGCCTATCGAAAGATCCGAAACAAATATCTCGTTATCGAATAATAAAAAATAATATAACTCGATAGTTATCGCCCTCGAATAGCTCGAACACAAGATTAACTCGAACGGATCTGTTTGGTCCGTTCCCACGCAATGATAAATTGCTTTAGATAACTCAACCTCAACTTGGTTAACTCAAACAGTTTTTTGCCCAACGGCCACTACGACGGTTGTTATCGCTATAGAATATCACTTTATTTCAAGCCATAGAGTCAAACCTCAACTTTTAGTAGTTCTTAGACGTGTTATTACCATCATCTGCAAAATATTTTCGATAATGACTTTTCTGAAGGTTTGCAAAAATCAAATTTTGCCAATCATCTGATTAGCGATGGCCCTCCAAAAGCTAAGAAAAGTGAGCTAACCTTCGAATAAACTTAAAGGAAAATCGGCAAATTTGATCTTGGTTAAAACAGTGATATACAGTCCCCTGTATATCATTCCTTGGGGCTGTATATCATGGGTTAAAACGCTCAAAAAAAGATGTCTTTTTTCCGAGCATTTCAACATCGATCAAGTTTGGTTTTGTTCATCTGAAAACGTCCTGGCAATCACAAGACGTCAAACAACAAACCAATCTCAAGTGATAGAAAAGTCTCGATACTTTCTGATGAAATTTTTTTAAACTTCACACTAGAAGCTTTTTAATTTGCAGCAAGCCATCTATGCGTTTGATTTATATACAGGTTGTACATTTATCGACTAATAAATACATGGACTTGTGACAGTGTTCTGATAAATTGAATGGCTCTGATAACTCGATCACCTTTTCCTATTCCTTCCCACAGTCCTCGATCTCTTCAGGCACGATAATTCGATAGTTTTACCTGCTGCCAAGTCACTTGATAACTATCGGTGAACTCTGTCTGCTCATTGATAATTCGATACTATCGCTATCGGTGGGACAACTCCAACGATAGTCAATAACACCTTTTCAAACAACAAATGCCATCCCCACACTATACTACCTACGACTGTTTATAAGTTGCTTTTGTTACTCCTGCTACACCATGCATTCATCTGGTGAGGCTGAGAGCCCAGCATGAGATGTAATGTCGTAAGGCATATTATAACTAACGTAATGAATATCTTCACTATTATTGATTGCTGTACTCAGTTGAAGGCATAATCTAATGGGTAAGCTCGTGGCCTCTAGAACTGGAAGTGCCAAGATCCAATCCTCTGTGAAGTGTATTTTTGTCACTAAAATCTGATCTCTATCACTGGACAGACCGACTCCCACATTAATGTATTTTAGCCAAATGCCTGGTACAGTTGTACGAGGGATAAACAACAACGCAATGAATTTGAGTAACATACTTGGTAAGCTAGCGAAAGTAAACTTATATTTACTAAAACAATGACCGCGTTTGCAGACGGCTGAATAATAGTTGTCTTGCGTAACTATAATCAACTGTTTAGTTAATGACCTCATGAGCTTCAAGCTTGATTGTTTTAACCAATGCAATAAAAATGCTAGCAGCCATTGAAAGTTTTGCTATCATAGTGTAGTGGATTAGATTGCTGGCCTGCCGACAGGGAGGTTCTGAGATCAAATCATCTGCGAGGCAGATTTTTTATTCCTAATTTTTAAACGCAATAACTGGACTGGCCACAAACATTGAGATTCATATATATGGATATACACCTTTGCAGAACTTTGATCAGGTACATTTCATCCAAGTCCTTCTGCTAGCTCTACCATCATAAGCTCATTAATATGCTCCTGAATATTTTATGAATAAGTGATGTTAGTTTCCAACACATTCACAGCACTCAAACACTAGTTTCCATTTCAGTCAGTGCTTTTGTTATTCCCTATTTATTGGTATGACGTCATTGCAATAAGCCAAAACTTTCCTCAAGCTATTTGCAGTGTACACGCAGTCACATCCAGCCAAGCTATGTTCAATGATTGTATGCAAGCTTTAATATCAAAATGATTCTGTTGAAACCTCAAGTTGAGCTGGAGGTTTTGGGCGATGTCAAAACACTTGTCAAACAGTATTTATATATTCTTTAGTAGTTGTGGTTTTGTTGTCTCATTCTTCACTCATCATCAGTTTTAATCTTGACTGTGAGTTTTCATGCTCTCAAAGTCTGATGAGATAAAATGAGAGACATATCAGTTTATCTTTTAGTTTTAGATTTCCAGTGCTTTCTATTATTCAGTTGTCTTCTCTTTATCATCTATTTAGTCAGTTTACCCTATTCTATTTTTAGACTATCAACACAATAGTCCATGACCGCGGTGTTAAGTCACATGACATAAGCAACATGTCATCTTATTTGCGTTTGTACTCCTATTTTCAAATTTTTAACTTTTCATTCATTTGAAGCATCTACATACAGCTGCACCCGATGTTTACATTATCAGTGCTGCTGCTTGAATCTGCCAGCCATATTTTAAAATTGGAGCAAACCATGAACTGAAGACTAAGTTTACTCTGACTGCCACTGTAACAGTGTATTTTTATAAAATTCTCATAGTTCAAGGCTATTCTGTCCCTTTGGTTGCTTACAGTCTCCAATATGACAGCTGGCATCAAAAAGGTCTGGATATTATACTGTTTTTACATTCAGGAGTTATGTGCTCTTCTATGTTCAAATAATCTGATTGTTCAGCCTCATTAACTAACAGATGGAATAGAACAATTATGGTGCAACAATATCTATCATAGATTAGGGATACTTGATTATCTATCACATAGACCTGCACATGTCTGTAAATTGGGAGTTACACTCTCCATATGCATCTCAATCTAATGATTAGGAAATGATCAATTAGTGACTCCAATAAGAGCATAAAAGATATATTCCCTTATTCACCACCCACAAACTCGCTTATCTCAGCTCATCATGTACCCTGATCATCACAACTACATGTAGCTGCCGTATTTCTTGTGTAGGCTTCCTGTTACATTGTGTGCTGTTCCCTTCCCAGTTACTCGCTTATTCTGGCAGTTCCAATGTTCAGGCCAGATAGGTTAGTGGTTGGCTCCAGTTTCAGCATCCCAGTACTTTCTTTAAAGGCTTAGTACATGTCATGTCCAATATAAAACAAGAGTGAGGAAAGTTTTGACGTTTTTAGAATTTTTCACTTCAAAGAATCTTCTTGGTTTTAATTTCAAATTTTCATCTTGTGTATTAAAATATATTACCGGAAAACCTCTAACTGAAAGCTATGGCGCTCTATTTTCTACCCTTTTTTACAGTGGTGTTCAATTGGAGGCTGCATTCATATTGAGGCAGGCAGTGTACTTTTTGAATGGCTCGTCAGAATTCTCGAAAGATAAACTTAGCTCTATTACGGGCGAAGCGAAACATAAATATTATCACTTTTAAACATAATCGTATCGTTTACATTAATAACGATTTTTTTTATTGTTAGCGATTAATTATCAATACAGTGTTGTGGGCTCTTTTCTACTGATCACTTGATATTATGGGTTCATAAAAGTCAAAGAAAGTCAGTGACAGTCAAATAAAGGTGGTATTCAAATGTAGGTAGCGTTCAGAGGTTTTACGGTATATTAGATTTGAATTGTTATAGGGAGAGTGTTATTTTAGGATATCAAAGTACTTTTATGTACTACTAGTCAAAGCATCTAGAGATGCTTTGACTAATGCTTAACATAATAATACCTCACTAATTTTTGACTCCCCTTATAATATCTTCTTGTTCATCAATAGAAATAGAGCCATACCTCAACATACGAGCTTAATTAGTTCTGAAACATAGCTCCCATTTCAATTCTCATATCTCCAAACAATTTTTCTTATGTATTTAATAAAAAGGAATTAATTGGTTCCTTCCAGTAGAATAAAGAAGCTAAAGTGGATATTACATTGGAAATGTGTTTTCATTGGTTTAATTCACCACCTGCAGTCACAAAGTAACAAGCACCTATCTAATGGGTATGGTCTACAATAATTATTTAGATAATTAGATGAGTAACAAGTAACATATCTAATGATTATGATCTACAATAAAACAACATCTTTATATGCAGTACTGTATAGAGTTCTCACCTTCGAGACAGATGGTAGAGGCTAGCAGTGGTTCAGGAAATACTTGACTACAACTCATTCTGAACGCTACACTTTTGTTACGCTACGCAACAGTAAAGATACTTTACATTTAACTTAAATTAATTTAGCTGATTACGCATACAATTATAAATAAGTTTTTATTTTACCTTAAGCTTATTCAATTTTTGTTTTCCATTTTTGTACTTTTCGAATAAGATCATTTTGCTTCACTTTTATACTTTTTATCACTTTCACTCACAGCTAGCTTTCTTTATCATTTTTATCCAAGAAGAAAGAATCAGTGATGCTGTTCTCGTAAGCATTGAAACTGTCTCGTATGCTAGTATCTCTAATTGGTCTCATATCTCAAGCCATGTATTGGCTCAGAATTCATCTCGTATCTCAAATTTGTTACCAGTTGAAACGCTCTTTTATCGACGCATACAGTGTTTCTATCGTTCATTTCACAAAGGAAGAGAGGGAATGTTTACATAGGATTAATATAGCTATCTAAGAATATATTTGTACTATAATATATTAGTAAATATATTACCAAAAATTCTGTCACCACTCGCAGGTTTCACTGCCGATTTTTTAACCTAGTTTATCAAGCAGTTTTAAATAACCTAATTTCTGTGGTGATTGTCACAAAAGGAAAAGATGAGAGTCAGCAATATAGTAGCCCGGTGAAGTTTTGTTTACAAGCTATACTATGTGACAGACAATCTGGTGAATGCCAGCTGGTCACATTGGTTGAGTGCTCTCTTCATTTCCATTCACTGATTTAAAATAGCTCAACTTTTAGCACTGGGTGGTCCCTCATTGTGTGGCAATAGCTAAAAACTGTCAGTTTGAGTTCAACAATAGAGGATAGTAGGTGGGCCTTGGGTGTGATGCAGAGGGCTGGAGGTCAACTCTATGGTGAGACTCTCAGTAAGACATAATAGTAACAAGTAATAATAGTAATTATAATATTAATAATAGTAATGTTTATAGTACTTCATAGCTATCAACTATAACTAGTAATTTATTAATAATACTTTGTTTATAGCTCTGTTTCTCTTGTTTCCTAAACAGATAGAGAAGTGGTATCACATGTTTTAATTCCATCCTGTATCACACCTGTATTATTTATTAACGATTTTGTGTGTTTATATGGAATTCTTATATAAGGCGCATCATGGCGAGTAACAATCATGCTAATCCTTCCATGACAGTTTTATCTTATTTTACAATTTCAGGTCAACTTAATAAAAAGTTTGATATCATCAAGAATTTTATTACTCTTCGATAACTATCTGCGGATTAGATACGCCCAACCAAAGGTTGACAATGTACGCTCACTACGCATGGGGATTATTCTGTACTTTGCTCGTATGAAACTATGTCATATGCGGAGGAACTTTGGCTGAATGACAGATCAAGTTGACTTAGAGGGTATGTCAGAGGATATTCAGTTTATAATTTAGAATTGTTTACTGCTAAAATTACCATGAAACCTCAATATGAATGACATTGCATTCTATTTTTAACCTTTTCCCAATTTATAATAGCGGTCAAATAGATGGTAGTGTTGTATTTTGCAAATAGCTCGTCTGAATTTTAAAAGGTAAGTTTGACCCTTTGTCAGGCGAAGTCAATGTCTTAACCCTTAATCTCATCAACTCTTTTGAAAGCAATAAATCTGCTAACTTGTTGAGGATCTCTAAATAATAAATTTGGGAAGATGAGTAATATCTCTACTAGTTGATATCTATTGCTTGCAATTAATCCGCGATGATTCGTATAGCAGGTGATTCTGTTGCCCTGCCTTGAAATTTGTTAGTGCTTCAAATTTTTTATTTTGTTATAAGTTTGGAGGTGTAATATCATGCTATACTGTATTTAACATAGTTGCATACTAGCTCATTGCACTCATCGATATGTTTGCTACAGTTTGCAGTCAAAACTGACAGGATAACCGTAATGATGCTATTAAATAATATATGCTATAAATCTGGAGCTTTACAAGCTTTATAGTAATAAGTTAGTAGATCTTACAAATGTATACATTCACGAACAAGTGACAAACAAACAGTACTTACTACCTGCAGAAACAAAAATTAAGATCTTTGAAACTGAATATTTGCTCGTCAGCTTCGCCGATTGTGTTCCGATTGTTGCATTCGATAGAACAAACATCTTTTGGCTATTCAATACCTTCCATAGTGTTTTCTGATCTCAACTCTTCTTCTGCGCCGCTGAACTAAATGATATTAACGTTCAAACAACTTTTTGAGCAGAGCGAGACAACTACGGGTTGCGTTTCGTGCAAATGATAAACCTATAGCGGCATCGCTAAGCACAACTTTTAGACTAAAACTAGTCACTCACATACCATCGTAAATATAAACCGTTTTTTACATACATCAAAGTATCAATACCGTGTCAAACCAAAGATCTACTTTTAGCAGGGCAGTATCCACCTGTTTGAAAATGGTACTGCAGGAAAAGTCTAAGAGAGGTACCGAATGCCCTCTCAGTTGGGGGAGGGGGGTCTGGGGATCCTCCTCCGGAAAAATCTTTAGTATGTATAACTAGTCAAAATGGTGCAAATCTAGCACACTTGGCTTCTGATGGGCACATGTTTTAACAGCAATTTTTTATGAATATATAACTGTTTATTGAGATTGTCTTTAACAACGCTTATTAAAAATATAATGTGAATGAGAGCTGCAAAAGGGGTTGGCCACTGCTAGCATGAGGTAGAATTATCACCGGGTATAATGCTGAATGGTGTAGAAGACGAGTTGTCTCCTATGAAATAATTTATTTAAATAATATTGTAGAGTTGAATGGTAAAATTAATAGAGCACCATGTTAAAAATAATGCACTTATACTATAGTCTATAATACTGAGCAAGAAGTAGAAGATTTAAGTTTGAGCTATCAAATAATATTTGATCAAATAATATTTTATTTTACCGTTTGGAAAGTCAAGCCGATGTTGACTGGTATTTTCAGCTTTTATTCTTTTCCAAGGAGGCGCGATTTCTTTAGCACAAAGCAACGCCTTTCGGGTAATCGTTTCATATCTTAATTTATCGACTAATATCTTGTTGATGATATTTAAAATTTACTAGCATTCATATCCTTTGTTTAACGTTCCGAGACGGCAGCTTAATAAACGTCTACCGAAAGCGACATAAATGCCGTTTCCCCACGCAACCGATAAACGACCTTTTGGCAAGTTTGCCAGCCAAAGTGATAAAATCAAGCAAAAATGACATGAATTCCGGGATTTTTATCTTCACAAATAGGTACTACCATGGCAGTAGCTGCAGTATAGGATGATACGGCCCTGACGATTAGTCTAATACAGATATTATTCATTTTTACGGTGTTGCTTTAAAAGCTAATTATAATCGTTTGTTATTAATGGAACCGAGTCATTATTACTACAATTTGGAGAACAATTTTTTACTTGCTATTATGGGTTTGTAAAGTTAAAAAAATGTCGAAGTGATGTTCAAATGGAGGTAACATTCATTTATAGGTTTTACAGTAAGTTAAAAAAATTGAAAAGAATTTATCTACTGCTTTTTGATTGCAGATGCTAATACCAAACTTTGTATTTAGAAAAGTTGTAAGAAAACTTAAATAGTGTTCACTTACTGGTAACTTGCCTTGTCACATGATAAACTGACCAAAGATAAAATATCTAATTTTATTGATTTGAGCTGGCGTACCTTATCACAATTATGGCCACATTTTGCAATGAGCAGACAAATCCTTATTTCAAACAAAACTTCATGTGTCTTTGAAAAGCGTAACAAGCTTTCAAGCATCCTTGACTTCAATGTTGTTTATTATCTGCCCTTAAACTAAGTGTTTGGTATTTGGGAGTTTATCTGAGAAGCATTAGCCTTAATTTGTAGACCTTGACTAGTACATGCCTCTAGCTATCTTACTATGTGTGACATTGGCTAGCAGGTGTCTATAAGTTATGCATTGTTGTTGCTGGCGGAATGTGAGTGGCTGATATGCTGGGATATTTAATATACATGTACTTACTTGAGTCTTTAAATATTTTCATTAACTATTTACTGTTTGTGATTGATTATTACTAAAATGTAATATAAAACATTGTACTCAGTACCTACATGTTAATCAAAGACGGAAATTTATCTTGAGTTCTATTTAATTGTAGCAACAATAATTGTATAAAGGTTTGTTTTATAAAAATTTGCTATTCATCACATTACTGCTAGTGGTCACAATGTGAATATTTATAGTGACCGTGGCCATTCTGTTACTAGTAAAAGTAACATAATGTTTGTTATTTTATTATATGAAATTAAGCAGATAAATCTCACTTGAAATAATAAACAGAAAGTGAAACTAGCCAATTACAAGGCTGTATAACTAGTCAATCATGAAGCTGCAGTAACAACTAGCTCCTGTTCCTTTATTCAATATCTTATAAATTCATCATGAATCACTGTTTGAATAACTCTTATTTAGCTCAGCCAATCAGAAGACAGATAACATTATTATAACCAGCTACAAGCTATAAAGAAGCCTGTAGCAGTCAGAGCAGGTGACAAACAGAATAGCAACAGGTAAGTATAACTTATATATTATATTAGCATCTGTTGATATTGTACTTACTGGGAATAATAGAGTAGATGAGGAGAGACACTGAGTCAGTGTGAATATAATATAACTCTGACTTCCTGAGGCTATCACTCTCTACCCTGAGGAGACTCATAGAGTCTGTCTTGTAGTGAAGTTAAGTTAAGGTCAGGAGGCTCTGGTCTCATTCCTCAGTCATATTCAGACCAGCAAATACTTCCTACTGCAGACATTTCATGTTTCTCAGCTCTGCCAGAGTCTGACATCCCTGGACTCCTTTTATACTCTGTAAATATCCAGGGTTCACCTGCAGCCACTCTGTTAGGGTTGGCAGCTTTCCAACTCTGCAGTCGAGTCAAATTTTGTACTCATTTCTCTATCATATTTTACTGTATGCAGCAGCTAATAGAGTGCAGTACATATGTTACAGTTAAACATGGAAGGATTGTTGACAGATTATGTTAGATATAGAAAGATAGAGATTAGTGCTTTGAGGGCAGCCTTAGAGTCAGTCCAACCTGCTGAGCTACTGAGGTTACTGATTACTATCAAGCATGACTCATGGACAGCTGTTATGAGAGCTGCAGCAGACGGCCACACAGAAATCTGTCGTCTGCTTCTCTCACCAATCAGAAGAACAGCAGACGAGTTGCTCTTGATGAAGGAGAAGAATGGATGTACAGCACTACACATTGCTGTAAGGAGGGGAGACAACAGTGAGTGTGTAGAGTTGCTGATAGACACAGTGAGTGATGAGAGGAAGTACGAGTTTGTATCTGAGAAGACTGAACAGGGTAACACAGCTATAGGACTGGCTGCAGTGTGTGGAAGGAGCAAGTGTATAGAGTCTCTCCTCTACAACTTCTCCTCACTACAGAGAGACTCCCTATTAAACATACAGAATAACAACCTCTACACTCCACTACACAGTGCAGCATACTGGGGAGAGACAACTGCTCTGAAGGTCATGTTAGGATCCGTGTCTCTAGTGACTGTCTCTTCACTCCTCAACATAAAGAATAGGGACAAAAGGACTCCATTGGAGGAAGCTGAGTTTGAAGGAAAGAAGGAATCATCAGAGCTGTTAAAGAGATGGCAGCTGAAGTCAGTAGTAGAAGGTAGGATTGTTATACAGTGTGATACCAGCTACTTACTTGAACTGTTCTACTGCTAAACTCTTCAGTCTCAGCGACTTTCTACTGAAAATCTAAACTAAATGCTAGTAATTCATTGTATACATTTACTGTTGAACCCTGGGACATGCCCTGGATAATTGCATCTCTATTTTCCTGTAAACTCACTGAGTCTTGCATAGACAGAGTGCTGCTTGTCTCCAGCCTCCAGCTGAACAGTTTATATTCTGAGTATTTAAATTAATATTAATATTCAAAACTGGTAGGATTGAAGTGATGTTAGCAGCTCTTTAAATATCAACTCCTTCTGTCATGTTTAGTCATAGACCTATTAACTATACTAGACAGGGCAATGCCAAGCCACGTTGTCCTACATAAATAGCCACATTCTTCACGACGTAACGTCAACGCTTTGTTCACTTGCAGCTGGTCAGGCAAGCGAGTCATCATTGTTTACATTAAAAGAATGGCAGAGACAGCTTTGTTGCTACATGTAATTTGACATAACTACTAAAGTACACAAGATATTGGTTTAAAATTTTAGATGCAAAGCTTATACACTATGCTTTTCCTGCCCTGAAAATTTGTAAACATAAAGTTGAATATTTCATATGTAAAGTACGAGTAAAAATGTATATTGATCTATTCAAAAAGTATTGCAAAATTATCAATGTTGCCCTATGCTATGGGCTAACATGTCAGATAACTAGGTGTACAAACTGATTTCAAATGCATACACACTGGTAAATGGCACACTGATCGCAGTCTGCCATGAACATAAATGTTGGGTCTTAGGTGTTATGCAAACAGTATCAGAAAAATCGTAGAAAACAAATTACAAATGGTGCAATTTTCTAGACATATTGTGACAGGCTACACATGACTAAGGACGACCAGTCGGCTGAGCTTTGATCTAAGATTACTTTTGTTAGCTGCTACCTTTGTAGCCTCGTGGTGAATTCTAATTCTGACATATCTGGATGTGATAGTTTTAAAAAACGCTGCGCAAAAATTTTTATTCTTGTCCTGCAAAATAATCAGTAAATAATTGCATTCTTATGCAACCATCATAAAGTAAAAATCTTTTCGTTAGGTTTAGCTACACTTCTAAATATAGCACAGCCATCACCATACTCATTTACTAGCCTATGTCCACCTGCCATGGTGATGAAAAACTTCATGAAATGGGCAGCACTTCGTCTACTCTGGGGTTGACACCTCTTTGTGCGAAGCAACTTTTCAAATATTAGCGCCAGCAATGAACTCTAAGAAAAATTTTTGAAAAAAACTATTATTTGTATGCATATCTCAGAAAAATCCGCAAGATTTCTTGCTCTTCATATCTAGGTACCTCTCACAACCACACTTGACAACAATTGGAGTAAAATTTACCGTCAAATCATTTCCAGTGCTGGTAGTTGCTCCACTCTCAATGGCTTCCTACTTAAAACTATGGCCTGGACTAGGCAAAGTGAACAAAGCAACAAAGTGAACATAAACATATTTTCTGATGCTGTTTGCATGACACCTAAGAGCCAACATTTATATTCATGGCAGACTGCGATCAGTGTACCATTTACCAGTGTGTATGCATTTGAAATCAGTTTGTACACCTAGTTATCTGACATGTTAGCCCATAGCATAGGGCAACATTGATAATTTTGCAATACTTTTTGAATAGATCAATATACATTTTTACTCGCACTTTACATATGAAATATTCAACTTTATGTTTACAAATTTTCAGGGCAGGAAATGCATAGTGTATAAGCTTTGCATCTAAAATTTTAAACCAATATCTTGTGTACTTTAGTAGTTATGTCAAATTACATGTAGCAACAAAGCTGTCTCTGCCATTCTTTCAATGTAAACAATGATGACTCGCTTGCCTGACCAGCTGCGAGTGAACAAAGCGTTGACGTTACGTCGTGAAGAATGTGGCTATTTATGTAGGACACAATGCTGAGCCGTGATGCATTGGATTGCCCAGTCTAGTATAGTTAATAGGTCTATGCTTTAAATACATAACAATAATAATCTTTGATATAACGATTAAAATTAGGTTAACTTTTTCTTATTTTACAAACTCTAAGATAATGTGTGCTTCCATTTTCTATGGCAGATGCTAACAGGACCAGCTAGTGTGGTGCTGAGTTCTGTTAGAGTTTCATATTTACTGGTGCTGCTTAGAGAATTCCTTATCAAACAGCAAGATTAATTTTACCAGAGGCTTGACACCTTAAGACTGGTAGATGTGAAATGAGCTTCATTTTCTTCTTAGATTTTATTCGATTCGATCTATTCGATCTACACTTATCTTTAATATTTTATCTTAATAGTAGTAGCAGCTCGACCGCTACTACTATTGCAACTCTCATCTCTTAAAACAAGCGGCAACCTTTAGCAACCTGCCTGCCAGCCTTCTGCCTGCTTACCAGCCAAATCTGCTGGCACCTGCTTTTTCTGTGTCTATCTTACCGTGTCCACCGCTTGCTTGACCGTGCTTGTCTGCCACCCAGTTTTCTTGCCCGATTGGCAGAGACAATCACGGTCATTTGTGTCGCTGCCGAGCTGACAACGATTTCTCGCTTTTGCCTCTTAGTAGACAATGGTTATATGTTCTGGTCATTAAATAGACGAATTGATTGCCCTGTCTGCAAGCAAGTCTGCTCACTCTCACTGAGTCAAAAAATGATCTCAAGCTATGCTGCCAAATCCACAATGATCACATGTTTCGCCTCCAAGTCGACCACCATTGTGTGTTTTTGTGGCGAGAGTTTGATTTTATCGCACTAATATGGAGTCGGTCTGCCAACCGGCCGCCGGTGTCAGTCAGCCTGCATATATATCTGCCGGCCATATAGCCGGGCTGATCAAGACAATTCATTATGCTTGCAGCTTGAGTCTGAATTCTGTTGAGCATATCTGTCAGGCCAGCCTTCCTCTGCTCGCAGGCTCCTGCCTCTGTGCCTGCCTGCCTCTGCACCCCTCTTTCTATACACCCCTTTGCTTCTACACCCCTCCGCCTTTACACTTCTAGAATCGCCTGTGTATCTATGGCTCTATGTACTATCCACATGTTCTTTTTTATTATATTGTAGCATTGGAAGACGCTAAGCAACAGATAAAAACACTGCAAGAGAGACATGACCAGACACTTTCCGCTCTACAGAAAAAAAGCGACCAGAAAATTTCCGCTCTACAGAGAGATAGTGAGCAGAAAGTCTCTGCTCTACAGGAAAAAACTGAGCAGCAGGCAGGAGGTAACTTCCTATGTAAATGTCTTACTAGTCCATTGTTAGTATAGTACTGAGGAAGATAAGTCAGTGGTGATAGACTAGTGAGTCATTCCTTCAAGCTGGTGTTTAGATATGAAACATTACAGTTCTTTACTATGAGACAATATGTGTTATCTCTTCTGTGGAAGGTGTATTAGGAACAGCTAGGGTGATGTTGCATTTTGGAGGAATTTAATATTTGCTAGTTCTTAGAGGAATTCTTACAAAAAACATCAAAATTTATTTTTGTGTTGCTTGGCTGGCAATAACTACAAAGTTTTATAACTTTTAAAAGAATTAAATTTTTCCTAAGGAATCGCGGATGGCTTATGCGTGTAACACACTAAGTGCTACTTCAATGCATCTAGTGGCCAGTCGTTATTCAGCCAAGGAAATAAGTTTGCTCTGGAATTAGAGAAAGTGTATAGAACTTTTGTCAAGCAACCAGCCTGCCGGAATGCATAGATCCGCATGTTCAAGAAAGTTTCGCCTTGCAAAAAGCTTGAGGAAATTTGCAGCGTTCAGCTCGCTGAACACTCCGGCTATTATTAGTAGTACGCGGGCCTCGGCTCCTACGAAAAGCACCTAACAGCCTGTTCGCCCACCTACTTGGCAGTCAGCCAGCCAACCTGTCACAAGCCTGCGTGAGTCAATGAAGCTCATGCGCTTTTGATTTAAAGTAAAGGCCGATTGCGCAATTTCACTGCTGAGTACACGACTCTAGCTCACTCCACATAATCTGCCCGCTTACTTGTGTGCAAGATCGCCAGCTTCTACTATATACTACTATACTACTATATGCTACTATATACAATGCACATAGAGTATATTTACAGAACAGCTCAAGACTGAGTTCGGCCACCCGCATCTGCCAGACTAGCTTGTTTCTGTCTCTGGGAACTTGCCTTTGCCTCTAGGCACTTGCCTCTGTGACCCACTCACTGCCTCTGCGCTTCTACATAGTCCCTGCTTCTACACACTTCAGTCTCTGCGCTACCATTTACATTCCTGCTTTCATGCCCATTCATTCAGTTCCTTCTGTAATTAACAATGCATATAAAAGCCTTGTTAGCAGGTAAATGTGCTAAGGTACATCTACTCACCAATGTATTCAGCACACACTGTCATTGTCAAATGTGAGCAGTGGAAGTGTTGAATATCTATCAGCAAGTTTTTTTCACTCTGTTGCAGCTCTGGATGACGCTAGACAACGAATTACAACCCTGCAAATAGAAAGTGACCAGAATGTATCAGCTCTACAGAGACAAACTCAGCAGCAGGCAGAAGGTAACTTTCTATGTTATTATTTCACTAGTCTATTGTTAGTACATTACTGAAGTCAGTTTCTTTTGTAATTGGCTATGCATGTCAGCGTTGGCAGATCTATTTACGTCCAAGCACAAATATAAGCAGTAACAGTGTGGCACATGTAACAAATGGTTTTTCACGCTCACTTTTATAGCATTGGTTGAGGCTAGACAGCAAGTTACAACGCTGCGGGAGGACAGTGAGAGGATGTCGTCATTATTACGGGAAGAGGCTAGACAACGGAGAGCAGGTACTTTTATTTCTTATAAGCCCTATAAGACTATCTATTCTCCACCTCATATCTTGACTATCTAGCATCACCCAATGCTAGTAACCTATAAAATACCTACTAGTATATTTTATACTAGCTGTGGTATTGCTCTGACGGTCTGATTCTATAAGGCTGTGGTTGATCAATCATGGCTCACTCCTGGTAACTTTATGTAGATATGTTTATGCTGCTTGAGTTACGTAGGGAGTGAGAATTTACTATGTAAGTTCATGGTGTTAAATCAAAATGGCGGCAGTTTGACTTTTAGACTGCCTTTAGCATGTTGATAGAGATTTGTCATTGTTATCTCCCGGCTCTTCAGTAAAAGTAACCCTCGTTTATATATTACTTATAATGAGAAATATCTGTTTATTCAGATTTGGCTGCTACTCATCAGAGGCTGGAACGATTCGCTGTGTACCTACAGACTCCAGGTGATACACATTTTTCAGGCAATCAATGTCACCACCCGGATAGTTAAAAGCGTGGCAGCTGAGACTGACAATCTACCCAGACAGACACTAAATATGCCGAGTGACCTACGTTTTAGCCCAACCAGCCAATGAGCAATGACAAGAGAAATGACCAGCCTGCCCTCAAACCAGAGGGAAGGCTTATAGTAAATAAGGACACGCGAGCCCCACTAGACCCACCGCATTGTCAAAGTGATCACATGATCTTGTTCTCTGCATTGTAATACATCCTGCTTGTATTTTATTATTCTTGGTTAAATATACTTATTCTTTCAACCTTCTTTCTTCATCCATATGCAATGCACAGTTAGACTTTCTTTAACAACCACAATATATAACTAAATCTCTTCTTTTAAAATTCATAACTTTGCTATATGAAGCAGCAATGGAGTCACATTGATAAACATGACTAATAGTTCCTAATTGATGGAAATAACTAGTCTCCTGGGTATTCAAATAGCCTTTAGTTTAATAAGCCATAAGGAATTTGTTGATGACCTTAGGCTATATCAAAGAGTGCACCATTAATTATAAGTTACAATACATTGTCTCATACCCAGCAGTGTAATGTCTGGTTCTTTATCAATCTAAATAAAACTTATGGGTTATTTCATGAAAAAGTCCACCAGATTAAAATTTACTGTTTATATAATATACAAAGAGCTGACGGCTGTCTCGCCTCCATTAATTGAGTTGAAAGGTGCTCCTTCCTGTCGCCATGATCTAGTGGAATTATTGACACAAATGGCAGAGATAAAATATATTATTCTCAGGATCTCTTGGCAACACCCGACATTATGGGTGTTGTAATGCTCTGATAAGATAGTCATTGACGTGGATTGTATACATAAGGAGTCTAAATGTTGAGAGTTTTATTTATTAAGTGATAAGATATCAGGGGGCGTTGTAGTTGTAGTTAGCATGTGATCTAGTTTATCAGAGCTTTGATGCAAGCCATAACTAGTCACCTGCCTGGTTCACACACTTCAGCTACCTGTTATGATTGTCACTTTGTATAATACCAGATGAGGAATAAACATTCCTATAACAAACTTCCTAAAAAGGGAAAATAATCCAACTAACATTTGAGCTCTTAGCTAAGCAATTCAAGATGATTGGTACAGAAAAATTGAATTCACAAACTGGAACTGGTTTGCTATGAATATTGTTCCAAACCATATTGTGCAACAGGTAAAACGCATTCGCTCAGCAGGATGTTTACGCCTGATGCACCTTAATAGACTAAATTACCTTCCGTAATAAATAGAATGATATTTGCTAGCACAGTGTCATATATTCTGTCAATAAACAGTATTTAAACAATGTGTAACACAGATCAAAGGTTAGCATAGATGATTGAGATATCTAGCAAATACATACAAGTTGTCTTCATGCTACAGACTTGTTCTACATTGGTTGGGAGTTACGACCTCGTGTTTTAGATGGAAAATTGTGAAGTGGTAGCATTATGACAGAAGACCTGTGGTAAATACAAATGGTAAATGAAAAGAGAAATATAATGAATTTACTCAAAGAATAAGTAAAAATACATCACATCTACCACAATGTACTCTGCAGTAGTCTAACATTTGTTTACATGCTTTCATACAAGCAAAGGTTGACTTGATAAAAAAAATTGATATATTATTTAAAATTCAGGGCACTGGTTAAAAGTTTACACATACTATTAAAAGCCAACAGAGAACAGAGAGAGACCAGGTGAAGTAGGGCATCACAATGTACATAACCTATACATATACAACACAGTAACCTATTACCAAATACAATGTTTATCAACAAAGACTCCGAGGGAAGTTTATTTAACTATGGTAGCACTTCATGGCAGGATCTTCAGAGGGTAACACTGTTGCTAAGGGAAGACAACTTACGTGGCAAAATGAATCTGATATGAAAATACTAATAACAAAAGGGTTTATCATGAAAATAGACCGACAAGGAAAAATAATAAAAATGAAATAAAGCTAGAGGAGCCAAGTAAGGGCTCTGATAAAAAAGGTACGGTAGATGCTCCTGTAACAGGAGTTCCAGACAACTTAAAGAATTTATGTGAATTTATTATAAAAAATTTTTATAATTCAAAGAGTCAAGCGGATGTGTTTTCAATTTCAACTTAAATGTTAACATATCTTTTCGCATTCGCTAGAAAAAGGATGACATGGGTCAAGCGTTACATCTATGATATTTACAACTTCCAAGACATTCTAGTTCATGGTG
This sequence comes from Watersipora subatra, assembly GCF_963576615.1. Lineage (NCBI taxonomy): Eukaryota > Metazoa > Bryozoa > Gymnolaemata > Cheilostomatida > Watersiporidae > Watersipora > Watersipora subatra. The sequence goes on from NC_088715.1 coordinate 1,550,032, forward strand.
ATAGATCGTCAGATGTATCGACAAAAATGGTAAGAAGTACCTGCAGAATTGTTTATAAATACTGAATATCGATAGAATGGTGCAAATGTTTCAGTGTCGGTCAAACAATCTGAATGTCACAAGTTGAAATATCGTCAAAAGTTATCTGTTATCCCAACTTTGACCCTTGCATACAGATAGACGACAAACAGACAGTACATCTTATAATATTATAAATATTTTGCTGTTTCGGTTTATTGGACACATAAAATATTTGTTATTAGTTTTACTTTGCAGAATAGACTTTGTTGTTTAGAAAAAATAGGCAAATCATTGTTAATGGATATCAAAGATGTGCATTTCCCATGAACTTTTTATAAAATTACGGCAGCCTTGGTTCATAAAACCAGTAGGATTTAGCGGTTAAAAAAAAAGTTGTCTATGCAAACTAATAATAGAGCAGTTATGGTGCAGCTTACCAATTAGAAGAGTTAAGTATAGTTTTTCCTTTTTCTTTGGCCCAAATGGTTAGTTTGAAAGGCTATTGGAGTAGATTAGCCAATTTACCTGTATTTCACATCCTTATAAATCCCCACATTGTAAACTTTCCTGGAACATATTATTTAAGTCGTAGAAGCGCTTACTGTACTCTGAAGTATTACTACTGTGTTAAAAAAGAACTATTGTTAGCCTGAGGTGGCTAACCTAATCCAATACAATTCTCCATCACCAGAGACCCAGCCCTCTCATGAAGATGTGGTGAATATGCTGAAAAGGCCGAAGGAAGCACACCCGACTCACTGAAATGAGCAGATGGCCATCTGACAAGGGCACCAAAAAGAGCCTCCCCTATTTGCACCGGAAGACTGAATCTGGCTTCTGAATGAAAGAAAAAATGAGGGGACCATCCCAAATTTAAAGTAAAGTTTGTAGGGCCTTTCCCAGTAAAAAATTATTTGGTCAAACCATACTTGCGTAGTATAACGGCGGGGCCAGTCTTTGGTGCAGAATGAAAGCAGGCAAAAACCATTCCATGTTTGTCCGGAGAAGCTTTGACAGACACATGCCACCATAGAGCCAAGAAAATGCCCCAACATGCGAGGGATGCAGGCTCGGAGCCTAGAGGAAAAAGAAGAGATTGAGATGGAAAAGCAAAGATCAAAGGCTTACACTTCCCTTGCATTTAGTAAATAACTGGAAGGCCAACTGCAAGAGATCCGAAGGAACCAGGAACTGGAGAAATGACTGTAACAAGAAAAAATTCTAGGAGAGCCAGCTGAGCCCGTGAGTCCAGCACCATTCTAGCTTCCTGGTCGCTAGCAAAAAACACCTTGAGTGAGTAAGTACAACTCCCGGCCACGAAATTTTTTTCCCAAACAGTTTCACCTATGACAGTAAAATCTTGGTTTTTGATTGGTTCCCATCTGGTTCAAATCGCATGAACTGCGCTCTGCTCATGCATTGAAGATATTGTAGGCATGATAATATGTGGATATGCAAGCATATTCACACACAGGAATACATTGAGTTTGTCTCGACATTGTAAGATTTGTTCATCGGTAAATTCTTGAAGATTGTTACATAAAGTATGTTATGTATGACTACAGGTACCATGAATTACCACTTTGTATATAATATATTAATGTCTATTTTGTGCCGTCGATCAAAGACAAAGTGTCGAATTACCATTCGAGCGTGGACGTGGTACACACGATGCCGATTAACGATTACTGCTACATCACATACAACTTCATAAGTAAAGTATTGATATTATTACCCTATTAGTAATACCTTCAGAGCTCATAACATGAATATTCATTATGCGTGTATCTGTAAACCAATCAGGAGCCAAGCTTTTACTGCCATAGGTACACCTGTTTGAGAAAAAAAGTTGCTCCCCGGCCAGCTAGAAACGCTCGGCCACCTGAATGTTAAGGAAAGTTGGAGAGGTCAGCCATGGTGAGAGCCATTGAAGAACACAACAAGCACAGCGCTGCCGGAGCCCAAGTGAGGGGGAAGGCTGATGACACGGATGACATAACACCTTTTGATTTTAAAAGATAAAAAACTGTATATTGTCTGGTCTGGGTAGCACACAGCGGCACTAAAACAGCAAAAACCTAAATAATGTCACAAAATGTTGAGGATATTAATACTTTTGGCCATGATTACATTTGGTAGGATTACTGGTACAGAGAAACCTGGGTTCTGAACATAATCCGTTTCAGAAGGTTGTTCAAAAACTGAGTTGTTTGAGATCCGAAACAACTTTTCCCTTTAAAATAAATGCATGTAAATTTTAATCCGTTCCGAGTCGAGAAAACCACTTCGGTAAAGTATTTTTAACGTTTTACACCATAGAATGTACACTGCATACTATAGATAAAAACCGGCAGATATAGACCGTGTTTAATTTTAATAAAATATTTATTATCATGATGAAAAAAGAAAACAAAAAGCCAACAAACAGTACGTATGTTTTGCTCTTAAAACGTTGCAAACCTTAAAGGTTAAAATACAATAACAAACATTGCAGAAAGTGATAAGGAAACGGCAAAAAATGAAACCGATCAGTTACATCAAAAATTGCGTAAAAAAGAAACCATGAATAAACAGTAATGACCCATTTATTTTACATGTTTGAAAGAGAATGCAAAAACATTTTAGCGTAACTCGACTGTCTCTCTTGAGGAAATGTCTTCGGTAGAAGAAGCATCCTTCAAGGTGGCTCCTTTCATTCTGAAAATAATTTGTCAAACAAAACCGAGGCTATTGAGGCTATGTCAACGAGTGCATCATTAGTTATAAGTTACAAGATATTCTCATACCCAGTTATATAGAGTCTGGTTCTTTTTCAATCTAAATAAAACTTGAAGGTTTTCTCATGAGAAATTCCTTCAGATTAAAATTGACCATTTTTGTGAAATACATAGACCTGACTGCTGTCAGCTATCCATTACTTAGGTTAACAGCTGCTCCTTCCTGTTGCCAAGATAAAGTAGAATTGTTGACGCAAACGGTAGAGATAAAATATATTATTCTCAGGATCTCTTGGCAACAGCCGGCATTATGGATGTTGCAATGCTCTGATAAGACAGTCATTGACGTGGATTGTATACATAAGGAGTCTAAATGTCTAGAGTTTTATTTATTAAGTGATAAGACATCAGGGGGCGTTGTAGTTAGCATGTGATCTAGTTTATCAGAGCTTTGATGCCAGCCATGACTAGTCCACCTGCCTGGTTCACACACTTCAGCTACCTGTTATGATTGTCACTTTGTATAGTACCAGATGAGGAATAAACATTCCTATAGCAAAGATATTAAAACATAAATTATATTACCTTCAGTCATAGAAGGGAGAAAAAACAATCTGCCATTTTGGCTTTGTAATTTTGAAGCATTTGCTTCAAGCTGTTTGTTACAAAAAGAATGAATTCCCAAACTAGAATTGGTTTGTTATGGATATAATTCCAAACCATATTCTGCAACAGGTAGAGTGCACTCGCTCAACACGATGTTTACGCATGATGCACCTTAATAAACTCAATTACCTTCAGTCATAGAACGATATTTGCTAAAATTGTGTCATTTATCTGTTAATAAGCACTGCAAACAATGTATAAAACATCACAAAGGTTAGCATAAATGATTGACATATCTACATAGTAGATACAAGTTGTCCTCCCTTTATAGGCTTGTTTTACAATGGTTTGGAGTTACGACCTCGTGTTTGATATTGTAAAAATTGAGAAGTGATAACATTTTGACAGAAGACCTATGGTAAATACAAATGGTAAATGAAAAGAGAAATACAATGAATGTATATACATAATAAGTAAAAATTCATCACATCTACCGCAATGGACTCTGTAGTAGTCTAACATTGGTTTACATGCTTACACACTAGCAAAAGTTGACTTGAGAAAAAAAAATTGATATTTTATTATTGAAAGGGCTGGAGGAAGCACCCATGGCCCGACAAGAGGAGCAGAAGGCCATCTGACACAAGGACCAAAAGAAACCTTCCCCTATATGCACCGGGAGACCGAGTCTAACTTCTAAATAAAACAAGGAGAGGAGACAACCCCAAATTGCAGGCAAAATAAAATCCCTACTGATTATTTTCTGTGTAGAAGAGCGTATTGTACTTTGAAGTATCATGACAGTGTTAAACAAGGAACTACTATTAGTCTGAGACAGTAATTCTAATCCAGTACAATCCTCCACCACCAAAGACCCAGACCCCTCATGAAGATGTGGTTAAGATGTTGAAATTGCTTTACCAGGATCTCTCATCTTGGAGAACCCCTTTTGAAAGCAACAGGGGTGCCTAAAAAAGAACAGGACCTGGATAACACAAAAAGACTAGGGAGGACCCAGTTGTGTTCGATTTAGGGCAAGACCTGAGCGATGGGTTCTCAAAAGTGAAAGAGAAACTTCCTGTTCTGAAAGCAAAAGAAAAACTATTGTAGGAAAAGGTCACCAGAAAAGTGCCTGTCCTAACTTGACTGGTCACACTAAGATAATCACACTGTTTTACTAGAAGAGAACACGCCAGAAGCACAAAAACAGGTCAAAAAAGGGGCCCTAGCACAAAAAGCAGAACTAAAGCGGTATGTGTGCCTAAAAGCAAGTAACTACAGCAGACATGGGCAGAGTGAGCTAGCTGAAATAGCTACGTCCAAACACACTAAAAATATAGAGGCCAGGAGGAGGGTATCACACGTTGAGCTTGCCAGCACAACTAAGATGCTCGACTAGGATGCTCCTAAAACTCAGTTGGTTACGAACGACCCTATCACCCAAAAACAAGAGGGACAATCCGAGGACAAGGTGCACAAGAAACAGTTACTACCCGGCATATTTACTCACTTGGACAGCTGGCGCATTTCAGAGCCGAAGCAGGAATTCACTCCGGGAAAATTAATCTCTACCATGAGTCCCGAAACAGCTACGGACAAGAAGTTGTAATAGCCCCTATTCTATCTCACGAAAAAAATTTCCCATAGACAGGTCAAGGAATGGGAGCTGTCATTTAAAACTACAACAGGATAAAAAGATGTTGGCAAGACCATAGTCAACACAGCCTCGTATTAGTGTTATAGGCGTTTAGGCAAAGTTTACTGGGGTTTTACCCATAAATTCATGCATACATAAACAGCACAAGCTGTATAATGGGCAGTTGTGTTTGTAGCCTTGTATAACTATTAGACATGTTTCTTTATCAAGATTGCCCAATGTCTCGCAGACGCCATTATCTGTCCCAAGAAAACAAAGTTTATGTCAGCTTAGCAAGGTCTTTGCCAGTTTGACACAAGTTGACGCGGTACTTACCAGAATCAATAGTAACAGGTGGTAATGAACCAGGAGCAACTTTGAAGGTAGTTGCACCAGATCATTACACGTACTCGAGTTGGATAGCTAATTTTTATCAACATAATTGCCAGACAAGACAACACACTTTTTGCCATATTTGTACTAGTTTTTTATTCCTTCAGCATAAAATTTTGTAAATTGCCTTTGTAATCATTTACTCACAGAAGCTATAACCTCATTGTGAATTATCATTATTTTGGTAGAAAATGAGGCCACAAATAGCAAGCCTATTTTCTTGTTATTCATGTTTCTTTTCACTTGGTAAGAACTGGCACAGCAAACTGTAGCGGATCCAGCGCATAGAACAACACATTGAAACTGGCAAAACAACTGAAACATGGACAGTGCACTGAAATAGCACACTGAAACAGCAAATTAAAACTGGGGAGACAAAATGAAACTAACAAGATAAACTGAAATTACGATGTAAAAAACGACGAGGTGTTTTATTCAATTAATATTTTGATGGCCTTTTATGGTTATTTAGGATGATGGAAAGAAAGTGGGATAACTCCAAAAGCATCCTGATCTCTCATACTGGTGAATTTCTAGTTACGTGGTGAGCCTGTGTTGATATTTTGGCGTCCACAAGGTAGCTATGTTTCTAGCTGTTTCGGCGTTACTAAAATGTATGTTACTGTTGCAGCAACATCTATGTACTATATTCTGTCAATTCCTTATTGTTATGGTAGTCCACATTACCTGTTAAATGAGCGAAACATGCTATATTCAGACTGACAATGGTTGCAGGTACTCTATTGCTGCCTTAGTTTCAGCAAGAGACTTTCAATTGCTAACAATCCTACAGAGGTGAAATTTGAGCTCTGCCAGAGACAAGAGAATATGCTTGGGTGGTCTTTACATTGACCTAGCTCTCTCTCTATATCAGAGAAAAGGCAGCGTTAATAAATTAGAGTAAGGTCACAAGTACAGGAATTCCTTTCACTGTATACTAAACAAGCCTCAAGCTATTACCTTCAGTCAGCTTAATGGATCGTGTAAAAACTACCTGAAGGATTTTTAGCAATCAGGAACTAACTTTTAAAGGTTGACTTGCAAAAAAATTCACATTACAGTGATTTAGTATCAAAAGATTGACCATGTCTTACTCTGCTGCGTTGAAAGTGGCAAATATGCTGAAATGTGATTACAAGCTCTTGAAAGCTACAAAATGAACAGTTATCACAGCCATCACAAAAACGCTGTAGGTTGGAATCCATTTCAAATGGGGCGTAACTGAACATGATGGCTTCTGTTTACACTTTCATGCAAACTCGTTCGTTGAAATATTTTCACAAATATACTTCACGCATTTAATAAAACCATGTTTGTTGTCCTTACCCGTCTTTTTCGACATCATCATAATCGAAAAAATCTTAACACCTACCGTAAAAAATCTAATTTTTCTACCTTAACTCGAAGGAGTGCATATCATTCTCTGATGAACATGAGAGGCCTGTTGGTCCCCTGCGATACTAAAAATTGCTACAGAAACTGTTCGCGCGCTATTTGACAGAAAGTATAGGTCACATGATCAGATTACGACTAGATGATTAGACCAGACTGAAAAAATACTGTAAAGTAGTGAGCATTTATATTTGATACGGGCTTTTAGTTAGAACCTCAAGTACTTGTCATAAACTAGTGCTACGAGAGTTTTATATTGAGCCTTTTATTGGCCTTTAATTTCACGTGATAACATCACATGTCAAAACAATAACCAAAATGTAGCAGTACGACAGACAAATAAAGAGATTTCAAACTACGGCGTTTTCGTAATGGCTGCAATTAACTGTTCGTTTTCAAGCTTTTAAGAGTTTGTGATCGCATTTCGACACATTTTGCATCTACAACACAGCGGAGTAAGACATTGTGAACCTTTTGATACCAAATAACTGTAATGTGAATTTTGTTGCAAGTAAACCTCTGAGTGGTATTTCATTATCTTACATTAAAAACGATTACATAACAGCCATACATATACCTTAAAATAGAACTAGTCAAGCTGTATTATCAATATTCATTCTACATAATTGTTACACAGCAGGTAAAATGGAAAGCGAAAGGTCTGTTACAGGAGCAGACAAATCCATAAGTTATCTAAAGAGGAAGCTGTTATCGCTGACATAGTAGGCCCCTTGAACATGTTTGACTGAGCTGAAGAATGCTGTGCCTGCTAGGTTGATGAATCGAACTTTCTTAGATTTTATTCTGTGTTCATAGTTGGCCAGGTACTCCCCGTTGACGTATATCTGTAACATGATTTAACGTAGAAATTTGTGTTTCCAAGGCTATAACAGCGGATATAACCAATTATGCCTTTTTACATACATTTAAGACACTATCAACCCACCAATTCACATATTAAAACTTGATTCTACTCTCACCTCATAACCATCATCCCCCACATTGAACTGAACATAGAACTGTCTGCCAGGGTAAAAGGCCTCTGGGAGAGGATAAATCTCCTCATCTCCCCAATCTCCATTCTTCAGAGTGTTGAGTACAATTTCACCTGCAGAGAGCTTTGCATTATTAGGACACGAACATGCAGCAAGCTGCGCCTCCTAAAGAAGGTGATAGAACCCTGTATGTCAGGCCACACCTAATGGTAATTGGACCCTGTATATCAGGCCACACCTCCTGATGGTGATAGAACCCTGTATATCAGGCCACACCTCCTGAAGGTGATAGGACCATCTAAATGTATGCAAGACGACACTTTTACCTTGGTCCCATCTTGGATTAAAGTGCAGAGGATATATCAGGGCCACACCTCCAAATAGCGATTGAACCCTGTATATCAGGCTATTACTTTTTGCTATCACGAATCATTGTTTCACACATTTTTATCGTTTTATCTAGCTATAAAATTTGCTTAAAATCTTCTTTGGTATTTTTAGCTAGTAAATTAGATTTATGATTAGAATTTATGTTCGTTTCTCACTTGTAGAAAGGGAGGAACATCGATTGATCAATGCTCATTTTCAACTCTCAGAAACAAAGCTTCAAATTGTTGGCTTTGCGTCTTTATTTTTTTGTTAAACATTTATTCATTTTGAAAATTACACTCGCAAATCATCTAACTCTCAAATTGAAAGCTTTCAGTAGATATGCAATAGAACGACGTAGATATAAATGACATTTGTTTTATTGTTACAGGATGTTCATGTGGTTCACTAGGGGAGCAGTTGTGTCGGTCTGGAAACTGCCATACATGGGAAAGAGAGACACGAATGTGGGCTGCACGAAACATAATGTTTTGTTTGAGTTTGCAGCAGTAGATTAATTTGTCCTATTATATGAGATGAAACTAGGTGAATGGCCACAACTTGGATGGATGGTTTAATAAAAACTATATGCTGCAGCGAAAATTGCAGTTGGTTTCGCCATATATTCAAACGTAATTTTTTTAAAGATGGCGGCATGCTTATTTTGTTTAGTAGCTAGTCTCCAGTGTGAGTAGTAACTGAGAACTTAGCTGATACAAAGGCCATGATGAAATAAGTTAACTCAACGACCTAATTACCGTAGATCGGCAGAATCGAAGTCGGTACTCAGATGTTTACACAGCATTTAGAGAACGCTAATATGACAAGTTTCTAATTTCCCTTATTTGAGGAGTTTGAGACATTCATAATAATGTATCTGTAGCTAAATTTAAAATTTTATTCTAGCCAACATGAGCAAATGCAAAATAAAATTTAAGACAATAGAGCCGCTAGTAGGAGCCAATAGTAGGACTAGACTTTTATCGCAATAGCCAATGTGAATATGAGAGATAGAGACAGGTTGTATCACTGGTTACATCATTTTGGGCAAGTCCGGGCATGTTTTTTGGCCTGAGCGTTCTTAGTGTGATCAACCTTTTTCGATTTTAATCTTCAAATATCTTGACAATGACATTGCCTAACACAACAAACAACATATCAACTGATAGACAAAAAAATGCTTTCCTTTAAATGTCAACTTAAATTTGACGCAACCACATCTTTAAGTCACACCTTCTAATGGCGATTGCACCTTGTATATCAGGCCGCACCTCCTAATGGTGATAAGAACCCTGTATATCAGGTCACAACTTTTAATGGTGATAGAATCAGGCATATCAGGCAACACCTCCTAATAGCGATTGAACCCTGTATATCAGGCCACACCTCCTGAAGGTGATAGGACCATCTACAAGTATGCAAGACGACACTTTTACCTTGGTCCCATCTTGGGTTAAAGTGCAGAGGAATGTCTGTGTGTTTCTCTTCCTCATCAGAACTTGATGACGACTCGTCCGGAGTCTTACCTTGAAGGTTGATGCAAATTCTGAAAAAGGACAAACAGAGCTTTAACCAAATATCTAGTCTCAAAACACCTGTTTAGTCATATGTTACCTCATACAAGGTGTAGATGCTTGTAGGCACCTGTGAGCACATGTACAGTCCTGGCTAATGCTAGATGTCCATATGGCTAGACTCTTTTTGGCGCTTATAGGCGGTCCAAAATGTGTTAAGGTGAAATTTGAATATTTACACAAAATGTCTTAAATTTCTTTGAAAAAGTTTTGGCATTTTGGGCCAAGAAGATCCTTCAGGCAAAGTCTTGGCAGATTCATGTCAATGACAGAATTGTGACATAGGCAAGTATCTAATAGCATCTTAAACAAATGTACTTTTAGTCTTCAAAACATGAACAGCCACACCATAACACCTTCTACTGGTTCACTTCGGATTATTACAATTACTATTGAATATCACATACATACACTAAAACAGTTCTCCAATTTGATTCATTTAGAGTTATCGTCTCATAAACTGTTAACCTGTTAACCGCTGTTTAACCTTTATGTTTACCTTTCTGGATCATCCTTGACGGACCCTATGACTGTAACAATGTCTCCCGACTTCAGACCTGGCACTTTGCGATAGGAGTTGTCTTCCTACAGCAGGTTATCACACTGCATCACTACTTCAGTGAATATGAGTCAAATTTCCAGATCCAAACAAAGAGAGAAAAGTCTACTGATGGTTTACGGATAGAAACGATATGATCAGCACTTACCAAAGAGCCAAGGAATCTAACCTCCAGTACAGACACATCTCCATTAACTGTTAGATGATGAGCATCCTGAGCATCACATCGATGATTGTATGTCACATATGGCTCACCATTCACGTACACCTGCAACAGTTGTCAATATATCAAGCACAGGACTAGCTAGTCATGTATACCGGCAATAACTGTCAATAGACTGACATTTGAGTCATCATTAGCAAACACCAGCGACGGCTGTCAAGAAGCTAAATCTCTACAAAAATTGTCATCAACATGCATGACAGACATCACTGGATGCTACCAGATGGAAAGCTCAAAACAGAGAAAATGTGAGAATTTTAAACGCATGACTAATATCTTGTACATGTATTCTGTCATGGCTAGATGCAGGCTTATGTAGCTTTACATATGTTTACACAATTCTAGATTAACTACAAATGTTATGCATGACAAGCATATCCCCATCTGCTGCAACACAGTAGCTGCTACAAATGTCAATAAAGCCCAGCTTACCGAGTAATAGTCATCTTGCACCTGAATGCCGATCTTGTAGACTTTTCCAGCCTCAAATGGGAAGCCACCTTCTCTCTCCTCATCTCCGTACTCACCACCTAGTCTTGAATTCCTAACCGTTTCTCCTTCATAGAAACGTGGGTTGAAATGGAGTTGTCTTTCCTCATCAGAAGTGTCACACGCCAAGTTGATATCAAACCTTAAATATTAACAAACAATCTAAACAAACACTCAGACCGGAAGACCAAACACTTGCTTCTTATGGTCCAATCATTGATAGGATGTGTCGGTCTGTGAGCTGGGCTCATGTCCCAAGTCGGATATGTGAAATAGGTCAATAGAAGACAGAGACATGTTTATAGAGGAGGTACAACTGGCTACTAGATGCAAGAGGGATATGACCCACCTAGGCTACTCTGCATTGGATATTGAAATCACCCAGTGGCAACGGTTAAGAAGTGTGGTAAGTAATTGGTTAGTCTCACATATACTGTTTCCGTGCTTCGAATTTGTTTGGAGCTGCTTTCACTCTGATTCATTGAAGCGGTAAAATCCAAATGCATTTAATTTCGTTTCTTGCTCATAAAAACGTTCACTGCTGATGAATCCAAATGGATAACACTTGGCTAAGCTCTCCTTATTATAAGCGAAATTTTTTTAGATCAAGCATATGGATCACTGTTATGAAAACATTCTACTGCTTCTCTTCTCACTACTGTTTTTGCTTGAGTTTTTACCTTTACATAACATTTACATGTCAAGGATGGGTTGTTCGTACGAGGATGATGAAATAATTATATTTTCTAGCACAACTAGTTAATTACGCAAGAATTGGAAAGTAACATGAAGACCTGAAAGTGAGTCTACTTTAATAAGTTTCACTTTGAGGTATACATCACAGATCTTGGAATGATCCATAGTGCAACTCCGAATCATTGAAACAGTCGGGTGCAAGTTCGCCGGCAGTGGGCAACTCCAAACTTATTTGGAGCAAGGAAGCACAGTGATTATGTGGACTGCAGACTATTATGGGAATAAAACTGCACCAACTTTCTCTCAGAATTCGTTGGTTTCATTCTCCTTTGGTTTTATTCATCTCCGTATTTTTTGAGATGTTAAAACCATGTTTACAATAAAAATAATCTCATTTCTGCCGTCACTGTGAAAATATGAACAATTATACTTATTTATATTTAAAAGCAAAAATACTAGATATTAGTTTAACTACTTGGAAATACTTAGTAGGTTTCTGTAGTATTTCGAGTAGGCCTTAAAAGAAATGATTTTCATATCTTGCCTATAAAATGGCACCATACTTTTAATACACTTTTTATGCTTTAAAAGTTACTCTGTTAACTGAAATACATGACAAGTCGTGAGTGGCGCATTCCATAGAGATTTTCTTTGTTTGCATTATTCCAACTACGGCTCACCTGTGAAGGTTGTCACAACTGTCAGTCGTATTTATCCAATTACATTGACACGCAAGAATTGTCATAAACTATTAGTGTCAAAAAGCAAAAAAACTACACCCGCATAGGGTGTCATGATTTTACAGTCATGTTGAAACTGCTGCAGCTCACCTGTGAGGGTTGTCATGAACAGCGACAGTCACATTAACCCAGCTGCCAGGAATCAGCTCCTGTGGGATGATGCTGTTGTAACGAGCTCCCTAGAAAGCGAACAGAAAACTCCCTGTAGTTCAGACATTCTATTCTCATCAAGTCAGTCACACAGTACTGAATGAGTATGATAGTGCAAGTAACTGTTTACATCAGTAGCTTAAGCTTGAGGGAAATTGTAGCCTTAGTTCCTTCAATGCTAACAGACTGTCAATACTAATAGATACTTACAAAGTATGCTGTGAATTCGACATCGGTAAATTTAGCATCACCATCTATGTAGATGTGAGAGACGGAACGGATGTCCACTCTATGGTCGTAATTGCAGAAGTGGGCTCCATTAACATAGACCTAAATGGGACAGTAGATGGAAGTTTACGCACAATGTCCCTATGATCCGATCATCACTGATTCAACGACGCAATTAATCAACAATTTTGAGTCATTCACAAGATAACAACAGTAAAAATCCGCAAGTCAAGAGAGTTTTATTACACAGAAATTTGGATCGAATCCATCATGCTTCAAAAAGATGAAAACAGAATTTGCGGATGCGTCAAAAAATGCTGTGCCAGCTATTCTATTTTAATTGTTTTCCAAATTTCAGTAATTCTTTTGATTTGAGCAGTTCCGAATGCACCGCTATAGCGTAGAAATCCTTATATTTTTGGCAAATCATCCACATCCCTAATCTCCATTGCATCACTTATTGCATGGCAACTCAACGTGCGCACAACTCCAAAGCAACACCATTGATTCACTGGCTACTAAATGACAACATGCAATAGTATGATGGGAAGGATTAATAAGCCTTCAATGCATCATGCTTTATCGACGTATCTACAAGAGCAGGAAGTCTGGGGATGAGGTTTAACGCTCTTGCAGGCATAGCGACATGGTCGTTTCCCGATACTGACGCCAATGGACAGAGCGACTATTATGTCACCACACGAACGTTTTTTATAAATTGATTTCTGGTTACCTTATTGCATTTTTTTATTTAAGTTTTTTACCAATAGTAAACTAAAATATATTGGTCTATGTTAACAATCAAAAAATTAGCCATTTTGATAAAATCGATCGTTTTTCGCAATACTAAATGAATGAAAAATCTGAAATAAAAACGTATTTGAATAAAATAAAGATTTTTGTTTGTAGCTTGTTTATGCTTCTGTTACTGCTTTCTGAATATTTTACCAGAGTGCAACAACTTTCTTTTACTGTCATGGCGTCTTCCAAAGGCTATAGGCAAAGGCAAGGCTATAGAGGAACAATAATAAATAAGCACATGATGTCAAGACTGTGGTGTAGGCCTCTGCAAGGGCAAATGCTTCTAAAATAACTATAGCTAGAGAAACACTTATATAAGAATTTGATTTATAAATGTTTACTAGCTGCATTACCCGCCTACAGGAGCAGATTCACAAGCAACATAAAGTTTATTGAGAGTTGTCTTTCATACTGCAAAACAACTCCAAATATGCAGTCTACTGAAATTGTTATCCTGATCAGAGTATGTATGCACATATACATGTCAATGTTGGGGAGAACAATGGAAATCTGCAATGTGTCTTACAACTAGATGCGTGTAAAATCTAGTAAATATTCTAGATTCATGTGTCTAGATTCATGCTTCCGTTCATACCAGTCTATATTTGCAGTTGACGATCGCGCACTTCTGCCGCTGAACCCCAGCCTCGGCTGACCAATATTTACCCGCTGAGCAGTTGACAATCGCGCTCTTGCACTTGCCTGGCAATCAATCGGTTCGCACTCGCAATCAATCGCCCTGCAATCAATCGGCCCGCACTCGTCTCGCAATCAATCGCCTTGCACTCTCGTAGCAATCAATCGTCTCGCACTCGCCTTGCAATACCCTCTCACTCGCCTTGCAATCAATCACCTTGCACTTGCAATCAATCGCCTTGCACTTGCAACCAATCGCCTCGCAACCAATCGCCTCGCAACCAATCGCCTCGCAACCAATCGCCTCGCAACCAATCGCCTCGCAACCAATCGCTTCGCAATCAATCGCTTCGCAATCAATCGCTTTGCAATCAATCGCCTCGCACTCGCCAACTCATTCATCCAGAAAGCCGTGCCTGGAGACTCTCGCTGTACTCGAGGCGAAAAGGGTCTCCCGCGCATCCTCGAGTGACGCCATGGCCCCAAGCCTAGCTGTGCTACCCGGCGGTGCCCGGGTAGTAAAAAAGTCTTTGCACACAAAATTGATTTGTATTTTAACATATAACAACATTTGTCATACTAACTTACAAACTACATATCATGAAGGAAGTGTTTTGTGTAGTTGAAATAAATTAAGAGAGAAAATAAAACAACTGTAAAGGTTTTCAAACTTTTTCAACCAACTACAACTTTCAAACTTCATATCATGAGGAAAAGGTTTTGTGCGGGACAACTGATTTAAAAATAAATAAAACAACTGTAAAGGTTTTCAGACCAATGTAAATTTAAAATTTCATAACTTTCAGCGACCTATATCTTTTGATAACGTATAGTGGAACCTCAGTTCTCGAACATAATCAGTTCCAGAAGTTCGAGATCCGAAACAATTTTTCCCATCAAAATAAAATAATGTAAATTTTAATTCGCTTCAAGGCGAAAAAACAACTTCGGTAAAGTATTTTTTCAACATTTTACACGATAAGCTGTACTTGTACCCGGGTAATAAAAAAGTCTTTGCACAGAAAATCTATTTGTATTTAACATATATAACAACATTTGCCATTCTAACATTGAAACTACATAAGTAACATAAGAAAACATGATAGGTAACCTATCATGAGAAAAGTGTTTTGTGTAGTTGAAATAATTTAAGAGAAAATAAAACCACTGTAAAGTTTATCAAACTTGGTCAAACAACTGTAACTTTCAAACTTCATATCATGAGAAAAGGTTTTCTGCCAGTCTAATAAATAAGAAAAATAAACAATTGTAAAAGGAATTAGATGTAAATTTCAAATAATTAGCAAGTAATAGCTAAATTAAGTCGGTTTTGAAACAATTACAATAAAAGATGATACGGTAATGATACAATTAATACAAACTGTGAAGACAAAATAAAATTTGTGAATATGTTGAATTAATAATAACAATTCTAGCATAGAAGTGTGTGGGTATAAAAAGGTTACTGTCCCACCAGAAACTATCCATCAATTCTTTGAATACGACGATACTAAAAATGACAGAATATTATAGTATTTTGCAGTTGAAATTTTATTAGAACAATGTTTGCCAAAAATGGTTGAATAAAAGAATAATATTAACTAGAAATTCCACTGTCATACAGCCCACGACCAAAGTGATATTGGAAAAAGAAAGGGTACTGATGGTTGAGAACCGCAATATTAGCAGTCAAATGGCACTGCAGTGCAATAGGATAACTGCTGGTAGCTGTAATGTACTGGGTGTGGGTGTTATTATATACAACAAACAGCAATAATGAAAGAAAAGATTATATGTTTATATCTCTCCCCTTGCAATAGGAGAAATGCAATATTAGAAGTAAAATGCACTGATATTATTAGAATAACCAATATTATTAATATAGTAATACAGTAATAGTAGAAAACCAATGAACAATTTTGTTTACATTTAAAACGTCATAGCTAACAATATCAAGAAGTATCAAAAAGAATATCCAAACTTAGTAATACAGTAATAATAAAAAAACAATGCGCAATTTTGTTTACATTTCAAAACGTCATAGCTAACAATATCAAGAAGTATTAAGAAGAATATCCAAACTTATAATTAAATACCGTAATCTCATAAAAATTGTTAGAAAAAAATATCATCGTCATATCCTTTACTTACACTGCGATGGACATCAGTTAGAATACCAAAGTACTCAAATGTGTCTGAAATGTCAGTTAATTTGAAATCGGCAAAAATGAAACGATTTCAGTACTCCTATGTTAATCACCGAAACCTTCGACAATGCTCTAGACTGGTGAAAAGTGCCTGTTATATAGTCATGAAATGCGCACAACTTAATCGTTCTATTCTTTGTCGCTCGGCGTTTCAATTTCCGGTCTTAACTTTTATAAAAGTGAGGCTTAACAAGTTTTAATAACGATTTTCGTCCAAATAAATCTGTCTATTTGTGTATAATCCGATCAGATGGGTAAGTTTTAAGATAATAACGACGCTTTACAAAGACTTGGTAACATATTTAAATAGGTTTGTATGTGTTTTGTATCGT
Organism: Watersipora subatra; assembly: GCF_963576615.1. Lineage (NCBI taxonomy): Eukaryota > Metazoa > Bryozoa > Gymnolaemata > Cheilostomatida > Watersiporidae > Watersipora > Watersipora subatra. The sequence goes on from NC_088715.1 coordinate 1,566,796, forward strand.
TATTATACTTTAATGACTCTACAAAACGATGGTTAAATTTGTTGATGAAATTTTGATGGAAGGGTATCGTCTCATTGTTGATGAATAATTTTCGGGAGTTGTGTGCACATGTGCATTTATCATAAATCTCCCAACCAATCGCTTCGCTCTGTTTGGTCGTGGGATAATAAAGATTGGAAACTAATCAAGTAATAATAATAGTAATAGGAAAATGAATAATGTTTTAACTTCAAACACGATACTCAATTTATGTTTAAAAGAATTCAAGCTGAAATGATAACAACAATGAAACAAACTTTAAAAACTTATATTATAAATTCAAAAGTTATAAGAAGTTTATAAATTTAATAAGAGAATTTAAATTTATATATCTTCTATATATATATATATATATATTTCTCAAAGTATGTAAATTTATGTAAATATAAGAGAGTGGAGAATAACTGATACTTGCAATCTTACACGATAAATCTTACAGTTCTCTTACAAATGTTTGTTGTAAAATGTGAAATTAATTATGAAAAACTAATTGGTTAGGTTTAAAAGGAAATATGTGTAAGCTAATACATCTAGCTGTACAACCCAGCGTTGCCCGGGTAATAAAAAAACTGAACAGAAAATTGATTTGTATTTAACATATAACAACATTTGCCATTCTACCTAAAACAACTGTAAAGGTTTTCAAACTTACTTTGTCAAACAAATTTTAAACTTCATATCATGAGAAAAATGTTTCGTGCAGGTCCAATAAATTTTAAAGATAAAACGACTAAAAAGGTTTAGATGTAACAGTGAAATAATTAGCAAGTAATAGCTAAATTGAGTCTGTTTTGCTACGACTACAATATGAAATGATTTGGTAATGATACAATTAATACGAACTGAGAAAACAAAATAAAATTCGTGAATATGTTGAATTAATACTAATAATTCCTGCATAGAAGTGTGTGTATAAAAAAGTTACAGTTCCAGCAACAGCTATCCATCAAAACTCTGAATATGACGATACTGGTACGATGATATGTTATGTAAAAATGAAATATTGTAGTGTCTTTGTCTGATCGAAGGTGAGAGAATCTAGATGCTATTCCTACTCGAGATGATACGATTGTCCGCGTGAAAGGTAGTGACCTTAACAGCGATTTAGCAATTGAACCTTGATAAAAGCCAGAAATAGAGCTTCACAAAAACGGCATCGTGTTTCTAGAGTTAATAAAATTTAATCGCCAAGTTCTAATATCGAGAGGGTCTATTGTCGATATCGTTTTGCCGAAAACAAATTAGCCCTAATACGTCGAGGAAAAAAAAGCATCGCGTGTCATGAAGCTAAAAGAAAGCCATAAAGTTGTAATTATTACGTCACTTTTGTGTGAAAACGGCAAACGATGAATAGGTTATGTATAATAGAGGCGTGTACTAACTGGATATTCTCGTTAATGCGCCCTAGATACCTAGTAGCGGCTAAGAGTCCAAAAAGTACGGTACTCTATAAGGCGGACACATACACAGACAGACAACGATTGCCGTTTATATAGTAGAGTTGTGTTTACCTGTATAATAAAAACACAATACGCATAATATGTCGCATATACAATATCATAAATAAAAGTGTATCAATGATTTGTTTTAAAATCAATTTGTGAAAAATTAATCTGCCCAGGGGGTCTCAAATTGGCCAAAAGAACTTGCCTGCGAAAAGGTTAAAGCTATGCAAACCCAATATGCAAACTCAATATCCATTGAATCACTTATTGCATGGCAACTCAATGAGCGCACAACTCCAAATCAACACCATAGAGACAGTGATTCACTGGCTACTAAATGACAACAAGCAATAGTATGGTGGAAAGGATTAATAGGCCTTCAATGCATCATGCTTTATCTACAAGAGCAGGAAGTCTTGGGATGAGGTCTAAAGCTATGCAAACCTAACTAAAGCATGCGGTAGCTTGTGCTTGCTCACCACATAGTTCCACGCTGTACAGATTATTCGAATCTCAAAGCTAGCCTTAGACGGAAATGGGAAGTCGGGCCCGTCTTTCTCTTCTTCTCCCCATTCACCATCAACCAAGGAGTTCCTTACCACCTCATCCTGACACTGGCGAGGATTGTAGTGGAAAGCAATTGTGCTCGCGCCATCTCCCTCCTCCGTCTGAAGGTTGAGGTAAAACCTAACATGATCATGAGACACCTGCCACAAATGATTTGAAAGTTTAGAAAATCAAAAAAGACTTGGTGCTGGCATGCCACTACCCACCATGAACATAAACCTAGAACTACTGGCCAACTGATGACTTGAGCTTGACAGCTAAACTGACCTCACCGAGTTCAATTGATCACCAATCCTTTTTACATGCACTCAGGTAAGTGACCTACTTTTTAGCTACTTGGAAAGTCAATGAATCTATGAGTAGTTTTAGGAGGCACCCTTGTTTGCCTACTGCTTACATTAGTGGTCACGATGACATTGCAAAGTACTCAAGCTTACATTAGGTACGATGGGTCAACTATGAACCCTCATTATCATACTTAACAGAACACATCTGGTCGTGGGCTAAATGGGAGGATAAGCTAAGGCCTATAGTTCCCTCTGAAACACCTTTAGACTTGGCTAGCAGCCTACAACTTTCCTACACAATCAAACTACTGATTTGGATAGACGACATGCAACAGCTAGTAGATATGCACTAGTCCATGGCTTGTCTAAATATACTAAATGTCTTATTGGATGCTGGTCTGGCTCCACATTTAGTGAAGCAATCGCTTTCGAGGAAAAGTCAATGGTATTAGGAGCAACTAGGAATCAACAGTAATCAAGCTTTACACTTTTGACATGTGTGCCAGTTAATCAACCCAGCAGCCTGTAGTTAGAGACGCAAGTAGTACTGCTCGCAAATGAGCTTTAGACTAGAATTAGATAGGCTGTTAAAATGAAAATCTATAAACATTCAAAACTAGAGATGGTATAAAATTTACCTGAAGATGTTAATCGGTGGTAAGTGTACAGTTACGATGGGGACATATATATATACAGTTCAGATTGAGATATACAGTAGATTGAGAAATAATTATATGGTGAGAGGATATATAGATGTACGTCAGGACTGCATATATGTACATGTACATGAGCTGAAAGACTGGAACCGGGATACAGTAGACTTGATGACCAGCCCACAGTAGTGTGTTGATCTGCATTTATACAAAAAAATTCCAGTACTTTTTCATAGAGTGCAGCCTTCTTTATTATAAACCACATCTGCAGGCAAGTCTGCAAATCTATACTTCCCAGAGACTATGTTTTAGGCCATCACCTTTTGAATCAATTTTTTTTGTATTTTTAACAAGATTTTGACCTCGGATCGCTCAATCGTTTTGGTTTTATCAGTAACTAAAAGGTTCAGGGCTACAGGTAGGTTAGTTGGCTCGTTACTGAACACAATGAATATCAGAGACTATTTTCTACACTTGTACGTTGGATCAATAGCTAATAAGTAAGGTGACTAGGTACAGTTCTAGTCAATTTAGCAACTATCATAACCTAATGATACACTTATGATTGTAGCTAGTCACAGGTTTCATTATACTTTCTCGATACAGTCAAGTTCGGTTACAAACATTAACTTTACACTAACTTGTTGGACACAGTTATGCTTTATTACCTACAAGACAGTTACCTCAACCTCTCTGATACAGTTAAATTCAATTACATATCTTACACTTACATCAAATTATAGAACACGGTCAGGTCAGATTAGTTACGAGACACTTACCACAACTTGTTGGCCTTTTACTGTCACCATTTGCAAACATTTTATCTGAAGGTATTGCAAATCTGTTAGACAGAGCATGATTCCTTCTTGCGGTCTTTCTATTACCTCTGACCATTTTTGACTTCGGAGCTGCTGGTATTCGCTCGTTATCCAATTTGGAAGGCAGCTCTTCTCTTTTTGGTGACTCCATATCTAGTAAAAACATGGATTATTACTAAATGCGGAAAGCCATAGTTAGACAACTCCGATACAATGTCATAGTAGCAGCAGACAAACATGACCCTTACTAATTAAACAAAGAAGCACTTGATGTGGTTTCAAATGAGAAAAACATACAGCTGACTTAGTTATATGTTGGCAGTAAAATCAGGAAAAAAACAGGGATGAACTAGAAACACATATTCTAAAGAACAATCATGCAGTAAATATACAATACAACTAGTGATAGATGTACAGTAGAACCAGAGATAGGTATACAGTAAAACTAGTGATAGATATACAGGCGAACTAGCAATATATTTACAATTAAGTTGTTGATACATATACAGGCGAACTAGCAATATATTTACAGTCAAGGTGTTAATACATATACAGACAAACTAACAATAGATTTACAGTCAAGGGGTTGATACATATACAGGCAAACTATCAATAGATTTACAGTAAAAGGGTTGATACATATACAGGCAAACTAGCAATAGATTTACAGTAAAAGGGTTGATACATATACAGGCAAACTAGCAATAGATTTACAGTCAAGGGGTTGATACATATACAGGCAAACTAGCAATAGATTTACAGTCAAGGTGTTAATACATATACAGACAAACTAACAATAGATTTACAGTCAAGGGGTTGATACATATACAGGCAAACTATCAATAGATTTACAGTAAAAGGGTTGATACATATACAGGCAAACTAGCAATAGATTTACAGTCAAGGGGTTGATACATATACAGGCAAACTAGCAATAGATTTACAGTCAAGGGGTTGATACATATACAGGCAAACTAGCAATAGATTTACAGTAAAAGGGTTGATACATATACAGGCAAACTAGCAATAGATATACAGTCAAGGGGTTGATACATATACAGGCAAACTAGCAATAGATATACAGTCAAGAGGTTGATACATATACAGGCAAACTAGCAATAGATATACAGTCAAGGGGTTGATACATATACAGGCAAACTAGCAATAGATTTACAGTCAAGGGGTTGATACATATACAGGCAAACTAGCAATAGATATACAGTCAAGGGGTTGATACATATACAGGCAAACTAGCAATAGATATACAGTCAAGGGGTTGATACATATACAGGCAAACTAGCAATAGATTTACAGTCAAGGGGTTGATACATATACAGGCAAACTAGCAATAGATATACAGTCAAGGGGTTAATACATATTCAGGCAAACTAGCAATAGATTTACAGTAAAAGGGTTGATACATATACAGGCAAACTAGCAATAGATATACAGTCAAGGGGTTGATACATATACAGGCAAACTATCAATAGATATACAGTCAAGGGGTTGATACATATACAGGCAAACTAGCAATAGATATACAGTCAAGGGGTTGATACATATGCAGGCAAACTAGCAATAGATTTACAGTCAAGGGGTTGATACATATACAGGCAAACTAGCAATAGATTTACAGTCAAGGGGTTGATACATATACAGGCAAACTAGCAATAGATATACAGTCAAGGGGTTGATACATATACAGGCAAACTAGCAATAGATTTACAGTCAAGGGGTTGATACATATACAGGCAAACTAGCAATAGATTTACAGTCAAGGGGTTGATACATATACAGGCAAACTAGCAATAGATTTACAGTAAAAGGGTTGATACAAATACAGGCAAACTAGCAATAGATTGACAGTCAAGGGGTTAATACATATTCAGGCAAACTAGCAATAGATTTACAGTAAAAGGGTTGATACATATACAGGCAAACTAGCAATAGATATACAGTCAAGGGGTTGATACATATACAGGCAAACTAGCAATAGATATACAGTCAAGGGGTTGATACATATACAGGCAAACTAGCAATAGATATACAGTCAAAGGGTTGATACATATACAGGCAAACTAGCAATAGATTTACAGTCAAGGGGTTGATACATATACAGGCAAACTAGCAATAGATTTACAGTAAAAGGGTTGATACATATACAGGCAAACTAGCAATAGATTTACAGTCAAGGTGTTAATACATATACAGACAAACTAACAATAGATTTACAGTCAAGGGGTTGATACATATACAGGCAAACTAGCAATAGATTTACAGTAAAAGGGTTGATACATATACAGGCAAACTAGCAATAGATTTACAGTCAAGGGGTTGATACATATACAGGCAAACTAGCAATAGATTTACAGTCAAGGGGTTGATACATATACAGGCAAACTAGCAATAGATTTACAGTAAAAGGGTTGATACAAATACAGGCAAACTAGCAATAGATTGACAGTCAAGGGGTTAATACATATTCAGGCAAACTAGCAATAGATTTACAGTAAAAGGGTTGATACATATACAGGCAAACTAGCAATAGATATACAGTCAAGGGGTTGATACATATACAGGCAAACTAGCAATAGATATACAGTCAAGGGGTTGATACATATACAGGCAAACTAGCAATAGATATACAGTCAAGGGGTTGATACATATACAGGCAAACTAGCAATAGATTTACAGTCAAGGGGTTGATACATATACAGGCAAACTAGCAATAGATTTACAGTCAAGGGGTTGATACATATACAGGCAAACTAGCAATAGATATACAGTCAAGGGGTTGATACATATACAGGCAAACTAGCAATAGATATACAGTCAAGGGGTTGATACATATACAGGCAAACTAGCAATAGATATACAGTCAAGGGGTTGATACATATACAGGCAAACTAGCAATATATTTATAGTCAAGGTGTTGATACATATAAAGGCAAACTAGCAAAGTATTTACAGTCAAGGGGGCGATACATATACAGGCAAACTAGCAATAGATTTACAGTCAAGGTGTTGATACATATACAGGCAAACTAGCAATAGATATACAGTCAAGGGGTTGATACATATACAGGCAAACTAGCAATAGATTTACAGTAAAAGGGTTGATACATATACAGGCAAACTAGCAATAGATTTACAGTCAAGGTGTTGATACATATACAGGCAAACTAGCAATAGATTTACAGTAAAAGGGTTGATACATATACAGGCAAACTAGCAATAGATTTACAGTCAAGGGGTTGATACATATACAGGCAAACTAGCAATAGATTTACAGTCAAGGGGTTGATACATATAAAGGCAAACTAGCAATAAATATACAGTCAAGGGGTTGATACATATACAGGCAAACTAGCAATAGATTTACAGTAAAAGGGTGGATACAAATACAGGCAAACTAGCAATAGAGTTACAGTCAAGGTGTTGATACATATACAGGCAAACTAGCAATAGATTTACAGTCAAGGGGTTGATACATATACAGGCAAACTAGCAATAGATATACAGTCAAGGGGTTGATACATATACAGGCAAACTAGCAATAGATATACAGTCAATGGGTTGATACATATACAGGCAAACTAGCAATAGATTTACAGTCAAGGTGTTGATACATATACAGGCAAACTAGCAATAGATTTACAGTCAAGGGGTTGATACATATACAGGCAAACTAGCAATAGATATACAGTCAAGGGGTTGATACATATACAGGCAAACTAGCAATAGATATACAGTCAATGGGTTGATACATATACAGGCAAACTAGCAATAGATTTACAGTAAAAGGGTTGATACGTATACAGGCAAACTACCAATAGACATACAGTCAAGGGGTTGATGCATGTACAGGCAAACTAGCAATAGATATACAGTAAAATGTTTGATACATATACAGGCAAACTAGCAACAGATTTACAGTCAAGGTGTTGATGCATATACAAGCAAACTAGCAATAGGTTTACAGCCAAGGGGTTGATACATATACAGGCAAACTAGCAATAGATATACAGTCAAGGAGTTGATACATGTACAGGCAAACTAGCAATAGATATACAGTAAAATGGGTGATACATATACAAGCAAACTAGCAACAGATTCACAGTCAAGGTGTTGATACATATACAAGCAAACTAGCAATAGGTTTACAGCCAAGGGGTTGATACATATACAGGCAAACTAGCAATAGATTTACAGTCAAGGTGTTGACACATATACAGGCAAACTAACCATAGATTTACAGTCAAGGTGTTGATACATATACAGACAACCTAGCAATAGATTTACAGTCAAGGTGTTGATACATATACAAGCAAACTAGCAATAGAGTTACAGTCAAGGGGTTGATACATATACAGGCAAACTAACCATAGATTTACAGTCAAGGGGTTGATACATATACAGGCAAACTAGCAATAGATTGACAGTCAAGGGGTTAATACATATACAGGCAAACTAGCAATAGATTTACAGTCAAGGTGTTGATACATATACAGGCAAACTAGCAATAGATATACAGTCAAGGGGTTGATACATATACAGGCAAACTAGCAATAGATTTACAGTAAAAGGGTTGATACATATACAAGCAAACTAACCATAGATTTACAGTCAAGGGGTTGATACATATACAGGCAAACTACCAATAGATATACAGTCAAGGGGTTGATGCATGTACAGGCAAACTAGCAATAGATATACAGTAAAATGTTTGATACATATACAGGCAAACTAGCAACAGATTTACAGTCAAGGTGTTGATGCATATACAAGCAAACTAGCAATAGGTTTACAGCCAAGGGGTTGATACATATACAGGCAAACTAGCAATAGATATACAGTCAAGGGGTTGATACATGTACAGGCAAACTAGCAATAGATATACAGTAAAATGGGTGATACATATACAAGCAAACTAGCAACAGATTCACAGTCAAGGTGTTGATACATATACAAGCAAACTAGCAATAGGTTTACAGCCAAGGGGTTGATACATATACAGGCAAACTAGCAATAGATTTACAGTCAAGGTGTTGACACATATACAGGCAAACTAACCATAGATTTACAGTCAAGGTGTTGATACATATACAGACAACCTAGCAATAGATTTACAGTCAAAGGGTTGATACATATACAAGCAAACTAGCAATAGAGTTACAGTCAAGGGGTTGATACATATAGAGGCAAACTAACCATAGATTTACAGTCAAGGGGTTGATACAAATACAGGCAAACTTGCAATAGATTTATAGTCAAGGTGTTGATACAAATACAGACAAACTAGCAAGAGATTTACAGTCAATGGGTTAATACATATACAAGCCAACTAGCAATAGATTTACAGTCAAGGGGTTAATACATATACAAGCAAACTAACAATAGATATACAGTCAAGGTGTTACTAGTGATAGAATACAGATCTAGTGATAGATATACAGTAAAAATAGTGATAGATATACAGTAGAACTAGTGATAGATATACAGTAGAACTGGTGATAGACAGGCAGTAGAACTCGTGATAGATATACAGTAGAACTAGTGATAGATATACAGTAGTACTAGTGAAAGACATACAGTAGAACTAGTGAGAGATATACAGTAGAACTAGTGATGGATATCTGATAGATGTCATACGATAGGTTCACTGTCACCATAGCATCATACTAAACTTGTATGTAACCTCTTGCAGCATACCAGACTTCTGCTGAATCTTGAGCATCAAACCCCAGTTCTACACCTCCAATTATAACAACATTCAACCTTAGCGACTTATTGCCTTTTCACATTGTGCTAAATACACAAACAAAGCATTGAAGATATAAGAATGTATTTGACTAGAAATTTCTATGATATAATAAAAACAAATGCTTGTTAATACTTCTGTTTTGCACAAAATAATACATTATTTCATTGAAACTTTAAGCAATGGTCGATAACTTTTTATTAATGCTGTTTTTAAACCCCATAGACGTGTCATTTCAGATCATTTTTTGTCACGAGGTGATACCGGAGGTACCTTTACATCTGTTGTTCATACATTCTTATCAAGACAGACAACAGTCCAATGATATCCTTTGACTATCATTGCAGTTCTATGTCAATAAGTTGTACAAACCCAGTGAAAAAGTAACTAGGCATAATGTATAGAACAACCATATCTTCCTCTTCCTCTATAGATTCTGTTTCAAAGAATTCACACGCATCATGCCAATTGTCATATTCTATCATTGAAGACATCGTAGTTGGCAAAGCAGGGCAATTAATTCATAGATTCACACACATCAATGTCGCAGCTAGCCTAAAAATAGCATTTAGCATTGTTGGATGTAAAGAGCAGGGCTCAGTACAGAACGTCATGAGAACCTTGATGAGTGTGCTAAAGTGAAGACAACCCTTGAGTTTTTGCATGAGCAAAACTAATTGGTGTGAACCCACTTACAATTTTTAAGAATAGTTTTATGGGCAGGCAAGAAGTAGATGCATAGTATGTTGGAGTAGCTATAAGCAGTACTCGTATTAATATCAGAGGCTAAACCTATAACTAACAGAGAGTAATATACTAGCTAATTAAGGTCAAGGTTATCTGCTGATTCTGCATTCACATGTAGTCTGCCTATTATGGAAATGTAACCGACTCCGGTGAAGATGTTGACAAAGGTGGTACACTATTAAAATGTTTGCAGTTTTTAAAAATGGTCAAGAAACAAATAACTCTATAACTCTACTTGTATCTGAAGTCTATGCATCTCAGACTCAGTAGTAAGAATATGCAGCATAACTTATTCTAACTTACAACAATCCTAAATTTAATTACTTTTTGTTATTCTATCATCTAGAATTTTATACTTTTACATTTACTTTTACTTGACGAAGATGTAATGGTTAAAAAAACATCCGGCAGCGTATGTTAAACTAGTTCGTAAGTTTGTATGTCAAGAGAAAATATTTGCTTAAATCCTTTTGCTGTATGCCAAAAAATTTGTATGTAGATGTTTGACAGTATTAAGGATTTCACTGCATCTGTCTAGCTAACAGTATCCTCAACTTCAGGCAGCTAACAATGCAGCAAACCTCAACCCACTCTACCCCAACACGGAGACCAGGCAGAATATGTGTCTTCAATGTTTACCTTCTTGAGATAGCTGTAAGCCATCAGACATCCAAGGAATAAATAGCTACAGACGTCACTTCTGATTGGAGCAGACACTGTACTAGGCATTAAGGTAATGGTTGGAGAAAAGGCTAGTAAGAATAGCTTGGGAAACGCTTTGGGGCAGATTATCAGCTTGACTTGTCTACAAATATCATGAACCACGTCTGTTCAGATGAGTATGTTGACGATGAAAAGCATAGACATCCGCTTACAAAAGTGTATGATACAAACTCTATGCAACGTCATCAACAAACATGATCAGTATTATAGAGTCACCATAGCAACTGCTGAGTCTTGGTCTTTGCAATGCTTACGTTTACTGGCTGTCTCAGCCATTTCTAACACCTCTGTATCTCATCTTCCACAGCTTACTGTCCATATCTATACATAGGAAAACAAAATCCATACCAATGAAAAGACAATTCACACATATGAACAACATATCTGCAAATATGAACAGCATATTTGTACATATGGACAGGATATATGTACATCTGGACAGGATATCTGTACATACGAGCAGAATACTATACATATGAACAACTTATCTGTACATATGAACAGCACACATATACATACTATTTGGCTAAGCACCTGTGTCAGATATTTAGCTCTCTATCAATATATACAGTTCATCTTTACCTTATCTATAAAAATACTGGCTGTTGTCTGTCTGTATGTTCAATTTTAGCCATAACCCAATCTTAATTCTTTGATTATTGTTTTGACTATTCTTTATTCATCTCTCTTTCCTTCCCCCTCCTCTCCGCCTCTAACTCTCGCTCTCTTTTCCTTCCACTCCCCCTCTCCCGCTCCCTCTCTCTCTCCGGCTCCCTCTCTCTCTCCATCTCCTTCCCGCTCCCTCTATCCCGCGTACTCTCTCGCTTTCGCAACCACTCGTTCTCTCTCCCTCTTTCCCTTCCTCTCCTTTCCACTCTCTGTTCCCCGTTTCTCTCTACCTTTCCGTCCTTCTCTCATTTCCTCTCTCCCGTACCCTCTCCCTCTCTCTTCATCTCTCTCCCACACTCTCTCTCTCTCTCTCTTCATCTCTCTGTCTCTCCCACACTCTCTCTCTCTCTCTCTCTCTCTGCCACACTTTCTCCCTCGACTGTTTATTTATAGAAAACTTAGCCCTATCATAGGAAAGACAGTTACCGGATAGGAAAAGGCAAGACAACTGCAGCTAGAGTATAGAGTGTATAGTGTGACCACAGTGTCAAAATACTACTGAATGAAAACTCTCCTGAAGGTCGGCTACCTCATTACAAAGTCTTGGAAATATTGTAAGACCTCTTAATAGCAGTTACATCTATGAACCACTTTTTGATATTGGTTAGCTTTACTGTAAAACCTCATTCAATTGGTTCAAATTATTACAAGACCTCATCCCATTAGTAAAGTCTATCACTTGGATCAAGTTGTTCTTTAGCTTCAAGTGTTCATCTTTAGTCAAAACAGCTTGGAATCCTGATTTTACCTGATGTCATTGTAACAGACCACATGCTAAAGCTGTACTTGTAACATAATAATAACTGATAATAATAATAAAATAATAACATAGCCTTTGATTCACTTATCCCCAAAGTTTCTTTCCCAACAATTAGTGTTTTACTATAACCCGCTGTAGGACATTATATTTCTTGTAAAAGTATTTTGGTGTAGGTAATTCACTTGTTTTGACATTTAGTGTCCTGTTTTGTCTTGTTTGTCTTATAAAAAAATAATAAAAATTTCAATGAATACAATATATTTATTTTTTTCTCCATCATTAAACCTTGTCAATTATCCCACAACCAAACACGAGCGAAGCGAATGTTTGGGAGCTCAATGATAAATGCATATGCGCACACAACTTCCGAAAAATTATCCGTCCGCGCCCGTTATCAAACCCTTGTACAATAATTCCATCAAAAATGTTAACCATTTTTGTGTTAGGTCGCTCAAGTATAATAATCAATAATGATACAAAACATGTATAAACATGTTTAAATATGTTACTAAGTCTTTGAACAGTTTCTGCAATATCCTAAAACTAACCCATCTGATCGGATTATACATAAATAGACAGATTAATTTGGCTTAAACTCGCGATAAACACTCGACAAGCGTTTTTTATCCAAAATTAAGACCGGCCAATGAAACGCTGATAAGGCCGTGCAACAAAGAGTAGAAATATGAAGTCGTGCGCATTTCACAAAGAAGACAAGCACATTTCACCAGTCTATGGCATTGTCCATTGGCCGAAGGTTTCTGTAATCAACGTAGAAGTACTGAAAAGTAATCGTTTTTTTGCCAATTCTACCGGACTCTGACATTTTGGACACTTATAATGAGTACTTCGGTATTCCAATTGATGTCCAAAGCAGTGAAAGTAAAGAAAATGACGATGATATTTTTCTAATGATTCTTATAAGATTATTACAATATTTAATTATAAGAATAATTATTCGGTTTTATCGGATTATTATAAGATTTAATTATAAGAATATCCTTTCGAATTTACAAGATCAAAGTAGGCCTATGGTGACCGATGGTGTGCAATATGTTACTGTTATTATTTATCTAAAGATTTTGTTGATGATACTGCGGCTGTGGTCAACATTGTGGTACTGCTAAGCCGTTTTTAATATCTGCAAAATTAAGTAATAGGCCTACATTTTCTTATAGATATACATCTATTTCTATAGTTCAAGAGAGATCAAGTTTGTAGAGATCCAGTAGGCATGCAGCCACAGAGGACAAGTAGGCATGCAGCCATAGAGATCAAGTAAGCATGCAGCCATGGAGATCAAGTAGGCATGCAGCCATAGAGATCAAGTATGCATGCAGCCATAGAGATCAAGTAGGCATGCAGCCATAGAGATCAAGTAGGCATGCAGACATATAGATCAAGTAGGCATGCAACCATCGAGATCAAGTAGGCATGCAGCCATAGAGATCAAGTAGGCATGCAGCCATAGAGATCAAGTAGGCATGCAGCCATAGAGATCAAGTAGGCATGCAGCCATAGAGATCAAGTAGGCATGCAGCCATAGAGATCAAGCAGCTAAAATGTGTTTAGATTTTTGAATTCAACGTAATTTTATAGATATAGGCCTATAGATGAATTTCACAACTTCTTGCTATTGCTTGCTATGAGCAATGATATACGGCCTCCCCCCCCCCCAGCCTGTGTATATTACACAGCGGCTTGCCATTTTACTTATAATATTGCATTTCTCCCATTGCAGGGTAGAGATATAAACATAACCTTTTCCTTTCATTATTGTTGTTTGTTGTACATAATAAAATCCAGTACGTTACAGCTACCATTGCAGTTCTCCTATTGCACTGCAGTGCCATTCGACTGCTAATATTGCATTTCTCAACCGGCAGTACCCTTTCTTTTTCAATTATCACTTTGGTAGTGGGCTGCATGACGGGAATCTCTAGTATACAAATTAAATTTTTTTTAAATATAACAAAATATGAATACAAATTATTCTTGCCTTAACTAGAGCTGTTAAAATAATCGGTTAATTTAAATCCTTAGCCAAGCCCCACAAACTATTTTATTAGGTTTACTCTATTCACTAGGTTGTGCAATCTGCTCTTTTTAGACATGTTCAAAAGTGGTATTCAAAACAAAAGTATTTGAAACCTAGAGCAACCAACTAGGCTTACAATGATGAAGCAATGTTTCTTTTTTATGGTACTTGGGATTCTCCAATTCCAATCAATTTAGTTTGGCTGTCATCGTACAATTAAACTTATGCTTACTTACAGTTGAGCCTAAACTTGTGTATATATATATATATATTCGAATCTGTCCAACACGCCCGAGGGCATTATATGAACATAAAATTTGAGATAAAATGATTGATAAGAACGCTAAAACCTAATTTGTTGCAACACTAAGATCGTATTAAAAACTGAGGGAGTCATCAACGCCCTGACCCACAACATTCGGTGCCATTCTATTATAAAAAGAGTGCTTATATTGGTCTATCCTAAAATGTGGGTGGACTACTCCATGACGGGTTTGGTGGGATGGGTTAAAAGAGATATAGTTATTGAGGTCTAGTTCATATAGACCAAACTCAATTCTTTTTAAAAATTTCAAATCCAAATCTTCTCTTCTATCTTTTAGTTCTTGGATGTTATTTACACGCATGCACTCTGTGACACTATCCATAGGCCCGAGTCTGAAAATCCATCGAACCCCCCGCCTTTGAATTGTTTCTAATTTGTCAGTTAAGCCTTTTGCGTGCGGTGACCATACCTGACAGGCATATTCGAGTAATGGTCGAACAATTGTGTTATAGGCGACAATTTTTGTTGATATGCTTGCATTAAAAAGGCAGCGTCGGATAAGTCCGAGTGCCTTATTACTTTTCTTAGTAATGTTTAAAATATGCTCGTGCCACTTGATGTCGCTTTGTATGAAAACCCCCAAATATTTCAGACCATTCGCCTGTGGTATAAAAATTCCGTTCATAAAAAGTTTAAAATCTGGTGTCGATTTATGTATAGTTATATTTACACAAATAGATGCCAGAAAATCCATCGAACCCCCCGCCTTTGAATTGTTTCTAATTTGTCAGTTAAGCCTTTTGCGTGCGGTGACCATACCTGACAGGCATATTCGAGTAATGGTCGAACAATTGTGTTATAGGCGACAATTTTTGTTGATATGCTTGCATTAAAAAGGCAGCGTCGGATAAGTCCGAGTGCCTTATTACTTTTCTTAGTAATGTTTAAAATATGCTCGTGCCACTTGATGTCGCTTTGTATGAAAACCCCCAAATATTTCAGACCATTCGCCTGTGGTATAAAAATTCCGTTCATAAAAAGTTTAAAATCTGGTGTCGATTTGTGTATAGTTATATTTACACAAATAGATGCCAGTTAAAAAAATATCCGTACATTTTAACTACCTGCCCTCATAACTTGTGATAGTGTTCTTCATAGTTGGTTCGGAATGGAAAACGCGTGGCGAATATTTAGAGGTTTCAACGCGGCCGCCAGCGCATTTATCATAAAAAGCTCAAATGGAGTCGCTTATAATAGTTTATTTGTTGAGAACTCGTTCGAAAAAATATTACAGGACGTACACATGTATTGGCTTATCATTATAATAGACCATTTTCTTCGGGTACTTTTTCAGAACATAAACGTAACTCTCACTAGAGAACTGTCACCCCCCTCCTACCGGTATACGGTAGACATTGCCACAGATAGAATAATGTGACTCAAAACCTATCGGAAATTTTATTACCTAAATGCCTGGAACTTGTCATTCACGATTCATAAATGACGGTTGATGTTATAATTAAACGCAGCTGCAAGCAATTATAACGGAAGTTTCTTCTAAAAGTTTCCAAAGTAGCAAATTTGATTTTGCGGTGGTATGACACGGCTCGTTAGGCTAACCTGTCGAACTAAGGGGGTTACAGAGATTACGCCTACAAGAGGATTCGGCTACAAGAGGTTTCGCCTACACTTCCTAGAGGTTACGTCTACACTTCCTGGAGGTTACGTCTACACTTCCTGGAGATTACGTCTACAGTTATGGAGATGGTGCATACCATTGATTGTTTAAGAAAAAATGTAAGAAAAATGGTAAAAGGTAATGCAATAATAGGGTTTTCACTTAACATTGATTGAAAAACATACTATTGATTAAAGTCATCTATCAATCAGAACGAAAATCGTGGAAGTGTAAAATAAAAACAATTTAATATCTCCTTTCCTTTCTTGGCTTTCTTAACGATTACTACCACTGCTACTATTACTACTGGTGGCTGTTCGGAGCCACAAGAACGCTAAGATGTGTGCTTAAAATCTCAAAGCTTTGATAGATGCTTTGAGTCTGATAAAATCATCACCACCTTAGGGTGGTAGTACCATTCGTTGTACTACGAATTATTATTTTTTGATAGTTTGTAATTAATTAATAGTCTGCAACTAACGGTGAACTAGTATTAATAATTCGATATATTGGGCATTGGTCTGTCTGCTTATAGTAATTTAATAGTCAAATGAGTGTGGGTAAATGAATGAGACAAAATAATATGATTATTTGCGAATAAATAACAAAAAATAAATAGGCCTAGTTGTTTTATAACTAAATTGTTCCATTCTTCTGGTCACTTTTAATGTTTTACGCATTGCTTTGTTTTAGCTTGCTTTGTAAAACATTGTTTTAGCAATGTCTTATGCATTGCTAATACATACATAGTAGTAGTAATATTATATCTTTGGTATATTATACCATATACATAATATATATTACATATAATTATGTAGTGGTTTTATTATTTTGTGTTGCAAGCAAGGTTGATTGATCGAAAGGTTGAATCATGAGTTAAAATTGTTTGTCTTGGGATGGCTAATTGTGATAAGTAACATTACATTAAAAATTTCATCCTCTGAGCAGTACAATTAGTCGAAAACTGTAAATTATGAAACGCCAATACCGTGTAGCAGGCTGTACGCTACCATTTTCCATGTATGTAGCTTTGTACGCAACATCTAAATTACAAGTCTCAGGTAGCGAATGGGACCAATGTCAATATTGGTATATTGATATTGGTCCTGATCAATAAGTCAATATCACCTCCCAGAATTTTACTAAAAACATTATGACAAAGTTTAACTCATCTGTCTTTCAAGGTTTCAAAATAATTAATTTCTCATAGTTGAAGAAAACTAACTCTGTTTTTTTGTCTATGCAAAAATCTCAGTGCAGCGTTTTGAGTTCACTTTAGTAAAGTAATATCCTTTGTAAGGTAAAGGTCCCAAACCATGCAGCCATACTCAGGACCAGGTCTAACTCGTGAAGTATCAGCTATCTTTCTTGTCTTTTGATCTGCATCTTTCAGAACCATTGTAAGCATGCCGATTAATTGCTCTTCCTCGGATTCAATTTTAAAAATATGTTGATTAAATTTCAGATCATTCTGCAACTCTACCACAAAATAAGGATTAGAAGTCACACTTTGAAGATGGTGATCATATAAGATGAGAAAGTTATTTGTATCCATCGGCAAAGACAACTTGCCAATAGAGAGATGGTAATACTTTTGTGGATTAAATTTCATGTGCCAAATTTTGGCTCAAGATTCAAGAGAGCATAAATCTTGTTGCAGCATGGGAGCTTTGTCTTGTGTAGCTGTTGAGGCTTTGTGTTATCAGCTAAGTTGTCAGTTCATCTTCGGCCACTTTCTTGGCACTCGCATGGAGTCTCTTAATACCTCGTCTCTTAGCCTACCAAGCATCATTTTATGCAATATGTAGCAGGCACAAAAATAGCTCTAGACTCTCTCAACAAGCGGTTTGGGAGTTGTCTGTTAGAGTTTTGCTGTTGTTGAACACACGACTCCTTTCTTAAAGCTAGTCTAAACCGGCTAAACTAGCTCATACAATGATTAGCAGGGCTTTTGGCTCACAAAAATGAAGCAAAAGTTTATCATTGTATTACTGTTTGAACATTTTAGAATATTATACCTATAACCTAGCTTAAGTTGATTTGTTCTGTATCTTGCAAAAATCTTGCAAAATCTTGTATTTGTTCTCTGTGCAAATTTTCTTATCCGCTCAGTGTTGGGTTTCTGATGTATCGAGGTAGAGAAAGTAAATTGCATTATCATACTTTCTAATATTCTCAAAAAACATATTGCTTTTTCATGACCTTCTACTCTACTTTGTAGAACAATGAAAGTCGATTGAGAAAGAATGATGACAGTCAGAAGATAGGGTGATATGACGATACATACGTTATTGAACAAATACTAGTACAAGTACAGATCCTACTATTTTAAGATGTATCACTGACATGATGGTGCTTATATGTGATGAATGAGAAAATGGAGCAAATAAATCTGTAACTGGATGTTTGTATTTTTTTGCAGAATAAATCCTAAACTTATAATCTATCTATTGATTCAATTGATGAAATAGGAAAACTTCAGCAAGTAAAAATACTGCAAGAATGTGTACTTAGCATATGAACTGTTGTGTGTACAAAAGTAGCCCAATTCCTCCAAATTATACAAAAGTGAGTAATTTTGTATAAAACTAAATGATATTCACTTCGAAATAGTCTTTTAATGTATGCTTATTATATAGCAAAGCTAAAGAGAAGGAGCAGTTATAGTAGCCATGCAAGGAGATTGAGAAATGGGTTTTTACTTCATTTCAAAGATATTTATTACAGCATTACAATGTGGTTGAAGCTATGGCCACTTTAGCATAATTTTATCAAACGTGCTTAATTGTTTTGTGGTCTTTTTGTTAATTTAGAGTTGGCTCCTTTATATGTCATATTTTTTCTTGCTAAAACAATATTGTTTAGTAAATAATTTCTTTTTTATCAAAGTGAAATAACAGGTTATATGCAGAAAAATCAAATTTTTATGAGATCCTTCTTTTGCTCATTTATGATGGATGACACTATTGTAAATCATATAACTTGTATTTGTAATTTACTCTGTATATATGCATATGTACCCAAGGGTGATCTCAACCGGCTGTGAGGGAGGCTCCATGTAAAAGTGAAACATAATGGTATGCAATAGGAGATAAAAAACAACTCCAAAGTTATGAAATGATATATTGACCAACAACCATTGATCACTTTTAGTGATGGGCTGTTGATAACATAGAAATACTCAGTTATTGACATGTGTCTGTATGTATAAGAGTAACAACTTCAAAAATACATACGCTTGTTTTTTGCTTAATTAAATCAATAAAAATGTGGTTTTAACATCAATAACACGGTTTGTTGCAAATAAACGACTGTTAAATCACCATGGTTCCCAATAATCAACTCGAATTAAATTTATATATTTGCAAGGATTTGATATATGGATGATTATAGGATTTGATATAAAAAATAATTTACATAATAAAATACATCAACACACGTTCATAACATGCATTCATCGCGCCATTCGTAATTTTCTGCATCACAATTCACAGAATTAAAGTAGGGGCAATATCCTAGATCGTAGGCATAGTCTATCAGCTTGTAGACGTAATCTCCTGTAGGCAAAATCACTTGTAGACGTAATCTCCTGTAGGCAAAATCACTTGTAGGCGTAATCTCCTGTAGGCAAAATCCCCTTTAGGCGTAATCTCTGGCACCCGAACTAAGGTTATTTCACCGCGAACGCATTATGTTTTATTATTGCGTTTCACGCTCTGGCTACGCGCAAGCCAAATATGTCTCAAGAAGAATCTACACATGTTGTCTGTGAGACTGTACATGTATGTATTTGATAAATTATGTAACCAATTTTCAATAATTATGAATGTTCAACAATGTATTTTACCTGCTGTTTTATACTATTTTGGCGGTATTTTTTGCTATCGGGCCAACGTAAGTTGGTCAGATCTCTTATTATCGTCATCATTATAATTGGATTTTCCACCACTTGGCCAGCGCGTAAGTGTAGGAGAACATATATTGGTAATTAAAAAGAGCTGTTTTACTAAGAGCTTGTTTTGATATCTTCACTGTAGTTATATTGCGTTTGGCGATTCAGTGGCTAAATGTATACTTGAAGAATTGCAGTTTCCCTCAAAGTTTATTAGTGTTAACTTGCGCCAAGAATGACAACCGATGTCATGGACAAAAATACGTAGCACAATATCAGCAAGGGAGACAACATTTAGAGTAAAGCCAGCCTAGTTCCACTAAATAACTTATGTTTTGCATAAATACTTACGTCCGAAATTGTTGAAGTAGTGCAAACGTTTTACCTGTTTGCATGAGTGGGCTACTTGGTGCTTCCAAGTTTTTATAGTATGAAAATGTATATGGTAGTTTCACAAGTATTGGCTATCGTTTCATGAGCATAGGTGGTACATGAGAAAAAAAAAATTAAAAACGGGCTCATATCGCTAGCAATACATGCATTGTGTATGGTGGTGGTAAGAAGCAACAGAGAAGTCTGTAGTTCAAACATCACAACATCTCATTTACTCTTCGATTACACTCAACAGAAATTAGACATCACATAACCTAGAAACAGGAAGGTTTAGCACTCAAAACATCCAACAGTACACAACTTGTAAAAATCGATGTCTGGCAGAAATGTAAGTCCATTGCAGATCTTCTTACACCAAAATTTAATATATAGATGTAGCGGCTGCAGTGAAAAAATATGTTCACGATGAACATATTATTTTAACCATTTAACCTTGCTGTGATATGGGCACCAATGTGTTTGGGCAACTGCAATCATTAAGGCATTGATGCTTCATGTGTTTGTAACCAGCCCAGTGGAGAGGTTAAGATTTCTTAACATAATATTTTACAGTAGCTGCTATAAGTCAAATTTTGATATATTACAGGCTACAGTAGGCTTCAGTTTAGGCCCGCTATCACTTGTCAAAAAGATGTGTACAGTTGGAAACGTCAATATAATGGTGCGATGTTTTTGTAATATTCCTTTCTCTCTTTCTTCTCACTGCCTCCTGTTATAAAAATACTGGGTATTTTCATAGCAGCTTCCTTGTGCTTTTTCTTCTGTAATAAGATCTGAGCAAAGTGCCTTAATTTAATAGCCAAATTCTAGTTTTACTAGTTTAGAGGCAATAATAAGTTATAAAAAATTATTATATTGTTTTTGTGAACTAAACAGAAAAACATGATGATTAATCAAGCTGAATTAATGCAAAAACTTGAATAGCTGATTGAGGCGTTAGTGTTAAAGGCATACTTGCAACGAAATTTACATTACAGTTATTTGGTATCAAAAGATTCACCACTTCTCACTATACTGTGTTGTAGGTACAAAATATGTCGAGATGTGATTACAAGCTCTTAAAAGCCCAAAAACTAATAGTTAATCGCCGCCATCCTGAACCCGCCGTAGCTACAAATATTGGGTATTTTAAGACAGTTTTTTGTGCTTTCTCTTCTGCAATAATGTAGGAGACATAATAGGAGAGAATAATGCAAAGTTCCTTAATTCGATGGCCGAGTTCCAATTTTAATAGTCACACATGTTGTACCTGTAAGCAGAAACAGACTAATTGTAACCAACAAACATTTAAGTTATAAAAAATAAATGAAAGATTAAAAATATTCTAAACTGTCAAGACCTTTCACTTTTTCATTCCACTCTCATCATCGGTCATTGTACTCCTGGTATTTTTTGTAAAAGTGTGATCTAATCATATAGGCTATACTTTGATCAGTTCTTAGTCTTCCTTAAAAATGGCCAAAAGGGAAATCATGACGCTGAGACATTGCCTGACATGTGAGAACTTTTTTGGGTGTCTAAACTGTAGCCTTTGTGTAACGTATTAAACTCATATAATACTAAGTGAATGCCCTTTACATTACCATTACCTTACATTACAATTGAAATTGCAATGCCTACACTATATTACCTAACACATTACTTTTACACTATACTAGGGTTGCGCGATAGCTCGATAGTCGATTCCGATAGTCGATAGTTGTCTTTCTCGATATGTATTTGTTGCCTATTTTTAGCCTATCGAAAGATCCGAAACAAATATCTCATTATCGAATAATAAAAAATAATATAATTCGATAGTTATCGCCCTCGAATAGCTCTAACACATGATTAACTCGAACGGATCTGTTTGGTCCGTTCTCACGCAATGATAAATTGCTTTAGATAACTCGACCTCAACTTGGTTAACTCGAACAGTTTTTTGCCCAACGGCCACTACGACGGTTGTTATCGCTGTAGAATATCACTTTATTTCAAGCCATAGAGTCAAATCTCAACTTTTAGTAGTTCTTAGACGTCGTTATTACCATCATCGGCAAAATATTTTCGATAACGACTTTTCTAAAGGTTTGCAAAAATCAAATTTTGCCAATCATCTGATTAGCGATGGCCCTACAAAAGCTAAGAAAAGTGAGCTAACCTTCGAATAAACTTAAGGGAAAATCGGCAAATTTGATCTTGGTTAAAACAGTGATATACAGCCCCCTGTATATCATTCCTGGGGGCTGTATATCATTGGTTAAAACGCTCAAAAAAAGATGTCTTTTTTCTGAGCATTTCAACAGCGATCAAGTTTGGCTTCTTTCATCTGAAAACTTCCTGGCAGTCACAAGACTTCAAACAACAAACCAATCTCAAGTCATAGAAAAGTCTCGATACTTTCTGATGAAATTTTTTTTAAACCTCACACTAGAAGCTTTTTAATTTGCAACAAGCCATCTATGCGTTTGATTTATATATAGTTTGTACATTTATCGACTAATAAATACATGGACTTGTGACAGTGTTCTGGTAAATTGAACGCTCTGATAACTCGATCACCTTTTCCTATTCCTTCCCACAGTCCTCGATCTCTTCAGGCACGATAATTCGATAGTTTTACCAGCTGCCAAGTCACTTGATAACTATCGGTGAACTCTGTCCGCTCATTGATAATTCGATACTATCACTATCGGTGGGACAACTCCAATGGTAGTCAATACCACCTTTTCAAGCGACAAATACCTTCCCCACGCTATACTACCTACAACTGTTTATAAGTTGCTTCTGTTACTCCTGCTACGCCGTGCATTCATCTGGTGAGGCTGAGAGCCCAGCATGAGATGTAATGTCTTAATGCATATTATAACCAACGTAATGAATATCTTCACTATTATTGATTTCTGTACTCAGTTGAAGGCATAATCTAATGGGTAAGCTCGTGGCCTCTAGAACTGGAGGTGCCAAGATCCAATCCTCTGTGAAGTGTATTTTTGTCACTAAAATCTGATCTCTATCACTGGACAGACCGACTCCCACATTAACGTATTTTAGCCAAATGCCTGGCACAGTTGTACGAGGGATAAACAACAACGCAATGAATTTGAGTAACATACTTGGTAAGCTAGCGAAAGTAAACTTATATTTACTAAAACAATGACCGCGTTTGCAGACGGCTGAATAATAGTTGTCTTGCGTAACTATAATCAACTGTTTAGTTAATGACCTCATGAGCTTCAAGCTTGATTATTTCAACCAATGCAATAAAAATGCTAGCAGCCATTGAAAGGTTTGTTATCGTAGTGTAATGGTTTAGATTGCTGGCCTGCCGACAGGGAGGTTCTGAGATCAAATCATCTGCGAGGCAGATTTTTTATTCCTAATTTTTAAACGCAATAACTGGACTGGCCACAAACATTGAGATTCATATATATGGATATACACCTTTGCAGAACTTTGATCAGGTACATTTCATCCAAGTCCTTCTGCTAGCTCTACCATCATAAGCTCATTAATATACTCCTGAATATTTTATGAATAAGTGATGTTAGTTTCCAACACATTCACAGCACTCAAACACTAGTTTCCATTTCAGTCAGTGCTTTTGTTATTCCCTATTTATTGGTATGACGTCATTGCAATAAGCCAAAACTTTTCTCAAGCTATTTGCAGTGTACACGCAGTCACATCCAGCCAAGCTATGTTCATTAATTGTATGCAAGCTTTAATATCAAAATGATTTTGTTGAAACCTCAAGTTGAGCTGGAGGTTTTGGGCGATGTCAAAACACTTGTCAAACAGTATTTATATGCTCTTTAGTAGTTGTGGTTTTGCTGTCTCATTCTTCACTCATCAGTTTTAATCTTGACTGTGAGTTTTCATGCTCTTAAAGTCTGATGAGATAAAAGGAGAGACATATCAGTTTATCTTTTAGTTTCAGATTTCCAGTGCTTTCTATTATTCAGTTGTCTTCTCTTTATCATCTATTTAGTCAGTTTACCCTATTCTATTTTTAGACTATCAACACAATAGTCCATGACTGTGGTGTTAAGTCACATGACATAAGCAACATGTCATCTTATTTGCGTTTGTACTCCTATTTTCAAATTTAGAATTTTTAACTTTTCATTCATTTGAAGCATCTACATACAGCTGCACCCGATGTTTACATTCTCAGTGCTGCTGCTTGATGCTGCCAGCCATATTTTAAAATTAGAGCAAACCATGAACTGATGACTATGTTTACTCTGACTGCCACTGTAACAGTGTATTTTTATAAATTTCTCATAGTTCAAGGCTATTCTGTCCCTTTGGTTGCTTACAGTCTCCAATATGACAGCTGGCATCAAAAAGGTCTTGATATTATACTGTTTTTACATTCAGGAGTTATGTGCTCTTCTATGTTCAAATAATCTGATTGTTCAGCCTCATTAACTAGCAGATGGAATAGAACAACTATGGTGCAACAATATATATCATAAATTAGGGATATTTGATTATCTACATGTATCACATAGACCTGCACATGTCTGTAAATTGGGAGTTACACTCTCCATATGCATATTGCTCTAATGATTAGAAAATGATCAATTAGTGACACTAATAAGAGCATCTGTCACGTTCATCAACCATGAGTGTTCTACAACAAGCATTTCATTATCTGAGCATTTATGCCTTACCTATTTACAGAGATTTCATGTCATTACTAATATTTATTTTTCAAGATATATTCCCTTATTCACCACCCACAAGACTTGCTTATCTCAGCTCATCATGTACCCTGATCATCACAACTACATGTAGCTGCCGTATTTCTTGTGTAGGCTTCCTGTTACATTGTGTGCTGTTCCCTTCCCAGTTACTCGCTTATTCTGGCAGTTCTAGTGTCAGGCCAGATAGGTTAGTGGTTGGCTCCAGTTTCAGCATACCAGTACTTCCTTTAAAGGCTTAGTACATGTCATGTCCAATAGAAAACAAGAGTGAGGAAAGTTTGGACTTTTTTACAATTTTTCACTTCAAAGAATCTTCTTGGTTTTAATTTCAAATTTTCACCTTGTGTATTAAAATATATTACCGGAAAACCTCTAACTGAACGCTATGGCGCTCTATTTTCTACCCTTTTTTACAGTGGTGTTCAATTGGAGGTGGCATTCATATAGAGGCAGGCAGTGTACTTTTTGAATGGCTCGTCAGAATTCTCGAAAGATAAACTTAGCTCTATTACGGGCGAAGCGAAACATAAATATTATCACTTTTAAACATAATCGTATCGTTTACATTAATAACAATTTTTTTTATTGCTAGCGATTAATTATCAATACAGTTTTTTGGGCTCTTTTCTACTGATCACTTGATATTATGGGTTCATAAAGGTCAAAGAAAGTCAAAGTGACAGTCAAATAAAGGTGGTATTCAAATGTAGGTAGCGTTCAGAGGTTTTACGGTATATCAGATTTGAATTGTTTTAGGGAGAGTGTTATTTTAGGATATCAAAGTACTTTTATGTATTGCTAGTCAAAGCATCTAGAGATGCTTTGACTAATGCTTAACAAAATGATACCTCACTACTTTTTGTCTCACCAAAAAGTACTCATGCCCAGCACCAGTAGGAACACATACAATGTATATTGGTAATTAAAACCCGTTTTTAATAAAAAATTGTTTTGGTGTGTTTACTGTAGTATTATTGCGTTTGGCGATTCAGTTGCTAAATGTATACTTGAAGAGTTGCAGGTCCACTCAAAGTTTATTAGTGTTAACTTGCGCCAAGAATGACTGCCGATTTCATGGGCAAAAACACGTAGCATGATATAGGCAAGGAAGACAACCCTTAGCGTAAAGCCAGCCTGGTTCCACTACATAATGTTTTGTATAAAGATCTGTGTGTGAAATTGTTGATGTAGTGCAAACGTTTTACCTGTTTACACAAGTACTTGGTGCCTCCAAGCTTTTATAAAATGAAAAATGTGTATTGTAGTTTCACAATCAGCGTCCAAAAGTGGCTTCATGAGCATAGGTGGTACATGAGAGAAAAGAAATTAAAAACTGGTTCATATCGCTAGCAATACATGCATTGCGAATGGTAGTAGTAAGTGGCAAGAGAGGTCTGTAGTTCAAACATCGCGACATCTCATTTACTCTTCGATTAAACCCAACAGAAATTAGACATCACATAACCTAGAAACAGGAAGGTTTAGCACTCAAAACATCCAATAGTACACAACTTTTAAAAATCGATGTCTGGCAGAAATGTAAGTCCATTGCAGATCTTCATACACCAAAATTTAATATATAGATGTAGCGGCTGCAGTGAAAGAATATGTTCATGATGAACATATTATTTTAACCATTTAACCTTGCTGTTGTATGGGTGCAAATGTGTTTGGGCAACTGCAATCATTAAGGCATTGATGCTTCATGTGTTTGTAACAAGCCCAGTGGAGAGGTTAAAATTTCTTAACATAATATTTTACAGTAGCCGCTATAAGTCGAATTTTGATACATTATGGGCTACAGTAGACTTCAGTTAATGCCCGTTATCACTTTTTAAAAATATGTGCAAAGTTGGAATACTCAGTATGATGGTGTGATTGTTGTAATATCTCCTTCTCATATATCTAGTATCATATATCTATTTATCAGATATTTTTATATCGGCCTATAATCTGGTCGGTTTTTAATCTCCCTTTAAAATGGCCAAAAGGAACAAACATCATGATGGTGAGACATTGTTTGACATGTGAGAACTTTTTTGGTGTCTAAACTGTAGCCTTTGTATAACATATTAAAGTCGTATATATGATACTATGTGAATACCCTTCACATTACCATTCCCTTACATTACCATTGACATTACAACGCCTACTTTAAATTACCTTTGCACTAAGCTCATGGTCTCTCCAAATGGAAGTGCCAAGATCCAATCCTTTGTGAAGCAGATTTTTTGTCCCTAAAATTTTATCTCTATGACATGAATGACAGACTCTCACATTTATATACATGTATTTTAGCCAAATGCCAGGCGGCGTTGCAGGGGTAGTAAAAGCAATTACGCAATGAATTTGAGTAACTTACCCAGTAAGTCAGCGAATGTAAACTTATCTATACTAAAACAATTACTGTATATGCAGATGACTAAATAATAGTTATGTTTCGCATAACTATAATCAACTGTTTAGTTAATGAGCTTCAAGCTTGATTATTTTTACTGATGCCATGAAACTGCTAGCAGCCATTGAAAGCTTAGCTATCAAATTGTAGTGGATTAGATTGCTCATTATACAATTTTTTAAATTCAGGAGTTATGTACTCTTCATTGTTCAAATAATCTGAATGTTTAGCCTCGTTAACTAGATTGAATGGAAACAATGGTGCGACAATATCTATCATATATTAGGGATACTTGATTATCTACCACATAGACCTGAACATGTCTGTAAATGGAGAATTACACTCTCCATATGCATCTCACTCTAATGATTGGGATATGATCAATTAGCGACTCTAATACGAGCATTTGTCACATTCATAAACCATGAATCTTCTTCAATAAGCATTTTATCATCATAGCATTTAAATATTACCTATTTACAGAGATTTCATGTAATTCCTAATGTTTAATTTTTAAAGAGATGTTTACCTATCCACCACCCACATGACTTGCTTATCTCAGCTCATCATGTACCCTGATCATTACAACTACATGTAGCTACCGTAATTCTTGTGTAGCCTTCCTGTTACATTGTGTGCTGTTCCCTTCCCGGTTACTCACTTATTCTGGCAGTTCTAGTGTCGTGCCAGCTAGGTTAGTGATTGGCTCCAGTTTCAGCATCCCAGTACTTCTGTTAGAGAAGGCTTAGTACATGTGATGTCCGATAGAAAACCAGAGTATGAAAAGTTTTGACTTTCTTAGAACTTTTCGTTTCAAAGAATCTTCCTTTTACCTTGTGTAATAAAATGTATTACCATAATCCTTCTAACTGACAGCCATGGTGCTCTATTTTTCTACCCTTTTTACAGTGGTGGTCAATTGGAGGGGGCATTCAAATAAAGTCAGGCAGTGTATTTTTTTCGAATGACTCGTCATAATTCTCGAAAGATAATTTTAGCCTTATTATGGGTGAAGCAGATCAAAGCATAAATATAATCGCTATTAAACATAATCGTATCGTTTACATTAATAATGATGATTATTATTGTTAATGATTAATTATCAATATGATTTTGTGGGCTCTTTTCTACTGATCACTTGATATTATGGGTTCATAAAGGTCAACAAAAGTCAAAGTGACAGTCAGTTTGAAGTGGTATTGAAATGTAGGTAGCGTTCGGAGGTTTTACAGTTTATCAGAATTGAATTGTTATAGGGAGAGTGTTATTTTAGGATATCAACGTACTTTTATGTATTGCTAGTCAAAGCATCTAGAGATGTTAACAAAATGATCCCTCGCTACTTTTTGTCTCCCATTTAATATCGTCTGGTTCATCAATAGAAATAGAGCCATATTTCAACACAGGAGCTTAATGAGTTCTGGAACATAGCTCCCATTCAATTCTTATATCTCAAAACAATTTTTCTCATGTAATTAATACAAAGGAATTAATTGGTTCCTTTCAGTACAATAAAGAAGCTAAAGTGGATATTACAGTGGAAATGTGTTTTTCATTGGTCTAATTCTCTACCTGCAGTCACAAAGTAACAAGTACATATCTAATGGGTATGGTCTACAATAAAACAACATGTTTATATGCAGTACTGTATATAGTTCTCACCTTCGAGACAGATAGTAGAGACTAGCGGTGGTTCAGGAAATACTTGACTACAACTCATTCTGTACACTACCCTTTTGTCTACGCAACATTAAAGATACTTTACATTTAACTTACATTATATTAGCTGATTACGGATACAATTGTAAATATGTTTTTATTTTACCTTAAGCTTATTCAAATTTCGTTTTCCTTTTTTATATTTTCCGATTAAGATCATTTCGCTTCACTTTTATACTTTTTATCACTTTCACTCATAGCTAGCCTTCTTTATCATTTTTATCCGCGGAGAAAGAATCAGTGATGCTGTTCTCGTAACCATTGAAACTGTCTTGTATGCTAGTATCTCTAATTTGTCTCATATATCAAGCCATGTATTGGCTCAGAATTAATCTCGTATCTCAAATTTCTTACCAGTTGGAACGCTCTTTTGTCGAGGCATACAGTGTTTCTATTGTTCGTTTCACAAAGGAAGAGAGGGGATGTTCACATAAGATTAATATTGCTATCTAAGAATATATTTGTACTATAATATATTACTAAATAGATTACCAAAAATTCTGTCATCACTCGCAGGTTTCACTGCCGATTTTTTAACCTAGTTTATCAATGAGTGTCAGATAACCTAATTTCTGTGGTGATTGTCACAAAAGGAAGAGGTGAGAGTCAGCATATAGTAGCTCACTGAAGTTTTGCTTACAAGCCATATTATGTGACAAACAATCTGGTGAAAGCCAGCTGGTCACATTGGTTGAGTGCTCTCTTCATTTCCATTCACTGCCTTAAAATAGCTCAACTTAGGTGGTCTCTCCGTGTGTGGGAACAGCTATAAACTGTCAGTTTGAGTTCAACAATAGAGGATAGTAGGTGGGCCTTGAGTGTGATACAGAGGGCTGCAGTTCAACTCTATGGTGAGACTCTCAGTAAGACATAATAGTAACAAGTAATAATAGTAATTATAATATTAATAATAGTAAAGTTTATAGTACTTTATAGCTATCAACTATAACTAGTAATTTATTAATAATACTTTGTTTATAGCTCTGTTTCTTTTGTTATCTAAATAGGTAGAGAAGTGGTATCTCATGTTATAATTCCGTCCTGCATCACACCTGCATTGTTTATTAACGTTTTTGTATGTTTATATGGAATTTTTTATCCAAGGCGCATCATGGCGAGTTGCAATCATACTAATTCTTACAGGACAGTTCCATCGTCTTTTACAATTTCAGGTCAACGTAATAAAAGGTATGATATCATCAGGAATCTTATTATTCTTTGATAACTATCTGAGGATTACATACGCCCAACCTAAGGTTGACAATGTATGCTCACTATACATGGGAATTATTCTGTACTTCGCTCGTATGAAACTATGTCATCTGCGGAGGAACTTTGGCTGAATGACAGAGAAAGTTGACTTGGAGGGTATGTCAGAGGATATTCAGTTTATAATTTAGAATTGTTTACTACTAAAATTACTGTGAAATCTCTATTTGAATGACATTGCATTCTATTTTTTAACCTTTCACATATAATGGCGGTCAAATAGATTGCGGCGTTGTATTTTGCAAATAGCCTGTCTGAATTTTGGAAGATAAGTTTGACCCTTTTACAGGCACAGCCAATGTCTTAACCCTTAAGGTCATTAACCCTTTTGAAAACAATAAATCTGTTAACTTGTTGAGGATCTCTAAATAACAAGCATGGGAAGCGAGTAATATATCTACCAGCTGATATCTAATGCTTGCAATTAACCCGCAATGATATGTATAGCACGTGATTCTGTTGCCCTGCCTTGCACTTTGTTAGTGCTTCGAATTTTTTTATTTTGCATATTTATATTTAACATTGGCGCATACAAGCTCATTGCATTCATCGAGATGTTTGCTACAGTTAATAATATACGCTATAAATCTGGAACTACAAGCTTCTTAGTAATAATTTATCAGATGTCACAAATGTATACATTCACGAACAAGTGATATAAACAAACCATACTTACTACCTGCATAAACAAGAATTAAGTTTTTTGAAACTGAATATTTGCTCGTTAGCTTCGCCAATTGCGTTCTGATTGTTGCAGTCGATAGAACAAACATCTCCTGGCTGCTCAATATCTTTCATAACGTGTTTTTGACTACAACTCTCCTTCTGCGCTGCTGAACTAAACGATATTAGCGTGCAAACAATTTTTTGAGCAGAGCGAAACACCTACACGTTGCATTTCCCGCAAATGATAAACCTATAGCAGCATCGCTAAGCACCACTTTTAGACCAAAACTAGTCGCTCACATACCATCGTAAATATAAACCGTTTTTTACATACATCAAAATATGAAGGCCGAGTCAAACAAAGGAACTATTATTATTCTGATACAGTTATTAATTATTTATACGGTGTTGCTTTCAAAGTTAATTATATTTAGTTGTTATTAATGGAATCGATTCATTATTAGTACAATTTTGAGAACAATTTTCTACTGTTCACTTGCAATTATGGGTTTGTAAAGTTAAAATAATGTCAAAGCGATGTTCAAATGGAGGTAGCGTTCATTTATAGGTTTCACAGCAAGTTGAAATAAATTAAAAAGAATTTATCTACTGTTTTTTGATTGCAGCTGTTAGTACCAAACTTTGTCTTTAGAAAAGTAACAATACTTAAATAGTGTTCACATACTGCTAGCTTGCCTTGTCACATGATAAACTGACCAAAAATAAAATATGTAATTTTATTTATTTGAGCTGGCGTACCTTATCACAACTATGGCCACATTTTCCAATGGGCTGACAAACAATAATTCCAAGCAAAACTTCATGTGTCTTTGAAAAGTATCACAAGCTTTTAGGCATCCTTGACTTCAATGTTGTTTATTATCTGCCCTTAAACTAAGTGTTTGGTATTTGGGAATTTATCTGAGAAACAGTAACCTTAATTAGAAGACCTTGACTAGCACCTGCCACTAGCTATCTTACTATGTGTGACATTGGCTAGCAAGTTTCTATAAGTTATGCACTGTTGTTGCTAGCTGAGTGTGAGTGGCTGATATGCTGGGATATTTAACATACATGTACTTACTTGAGTCTTTAAATATTTTCCTTAGGCCTAAGCATTTACTGTTTGTGATTGCTTATTACTAAAATGTAATATAAAACATTGTACTTGGTACCTACATGTTAATCAACAACGGGTATTTATCTTGAGTTCTATTTAATTGTAGCAACACGAATTGTATAAAGGTTTATTTTATAAAAAAATTGTTATTCGTCACATTACTGCCAGTGGTCACAATGTGAATATTTATAGTGCCCGAGGCCATTCTGCTACTAGTAAAAGTAACATAATGTTTGTTATTTTATTATATGAAATTAAGCAGATAAACTTTACTTTAAATAATAAACAGAAAGTGAAGCTAACCAATTACAAGGCTGTATAACCAGCCAATCATGAAGCTGCAGTAACAACTAGCTTCTGTTCCTTTATTCAATATCTGAGAAATTCATCATGAATCACTGTTTGATTAACTCTTATTCAGCTCAGCCAATCAGGAGACAGATACCATTATTATAACCAGCTACAAGCTATAAAGAAGCCTGTAGTAGTCAGAGCAGGTGACAAACAGAATAGAAACAGGTAAGTATAACTTATATACTATATTAGCACCTGTTGATATTGTACTTACTGGGAATAATAGAGTAGATGAGGAGAGACACTGAGTCAGTGTGATTATTATATAACTCTGACCTCCTGAGACTATCACTCTCTACCCTGAGGCGACTCATAGAGTCTGTCATGTAGTGAGGTTAAGTTAAGGTCAGGAGGCTCTGGTCTCATTTCTCAGTCATAATCAGACCAGCAAATACTTCCTACTGCAGATATTTCATGTTTCTCAGCTCTGCCAGAGTCTAACAACCCTGGACTTATTTTTATACTCTGTAAATATCCAGGGTTCACTTGCAGCCACTCTGTTATGGTTGGCAGCTTTCCAACTCTGCAGTTGAGTCACATTTTGTACCCATTTCTCTATCATATTTTACTGTATGCAGCAGCTAATAGAGTGCAGTACATATGTTACAGTTAAACATGGAAGGACTGCTGAAGGATTACGTGAGAGAGAGAAAGATGGAGATTAGTGTGTTGAGGGCAGCCTTAGAGTCAGTCCAACCAGCTGAGCTACTGAGGCTACTGATTACTATCAAGCATGACTCATACACAGCTATTATGGTGTCTGCAGAAGGAGCCCACACAGAAATCTGTCGTCTGCTTCTCTCACCAATCAGAAGAACAGCAGACGAGTTGCTCTGGATGAAGCAGAAGTATCGATATACAGCACTACACCTTGCTGTATGGAGGGGAGACAACAGTGAGTGTGTAGAGTTACTGATAGACACAGTGAGTGATGAGAGGAAGTACGAGTTTGTATCTGAGAAGACTGAAGGTGGTAACACAGCTATAGCACTGGCTGCAGCGTGTGGAAGGAGCAAGTGTTTAGAGTTCCTCCTCTACAACTTCTCCTCACTACAGAGAGACTCCCTATTAAACATACAGAATATCAACCTCGACACTCCACTACACTATGCAGCATGGAATGGAGAGACAACTGCTCTAAAGGTCATGTTAGGATCCGTGTCTCCAGTGACTGTCTCTGCACTCCTCAACTTAAAGAATAGAGACAAAAGGACTCCATTGGAGGAAGCTGAGTATAAGGGAAAGAAGGAATCATCAGAGCTGTTAAAGAGATGGCCAATGGAGTCAGTATTAGAAGGTAGGATTGTTATACAGTGTGATACCAGCTACTCACTTGAACTGTTCTACTGCTAAACTCTTCAGTCTCAGCAACTTTCTACTGAAAATCTAAACTAAATGCTAATAATTCATTCATTGTATACATTTACTGTTGAACCCTGGGACATACCCTGGATACTTGCATCTCTATTTTCCTGTAAACTCACTGAGTCTTGCATAGACAGAGTGCTGCTTGTCTCCAGCCTCCAGCTGAACAGTTTACAGTCTGAGTATTTAAATTAATATTAATATTCAAAACTAGTAGGATTGAAGTGATGTTAGCAGCTCTTTAAATATCAACTCCTTGTGGCAGACTCAGTAGCTTGACTCTCGTGTTCCACACTATTCTGTATGTTAATATTTCTGTATTTTGAAATGTCTGAGATGTGAAGAATTTAACACAATAGTAATGATACTATGATTATTGTATGCAGTGGTAGACTAGTGAGTCATTCCTTCAAGCTGAGGTTAAAGGTTAAACATTACACTCCTTTTTATGAATAGCTAATCATCTATGCAGCAGTTTTTGATGGAAAGTAGAAAGTATTACAACCATATTTTACACTGCTGTAGATTATCCACAGTATTTTAATTGTTCCTAACATAACATGACTCTGTCCTTTGTCATGTTTAGTAGTAAACTGGATGACAGACTAAAGTACATATTGTAGCAGCCTCTTTAATATTCAGGCTTTAAATCTATAACAAAAATTGTTTGATTTGAGGAATAAAATCAGATTAGTTGATTTGCTGTTGTTATGGACTGTAAGACATTGTGGGGTTCCATTTTCTAAGGCAGGTGTATTAGGAACAACTAGTATGATGTTGAGTATTGGCTGATTTTCATATTTGCTGGTGCTGCTTAGAGGACTTGTTACAAAATGACATCAAAATTTATTGTTATCAGATGCACTCAATCTATCTTCCATTAACAACTGTAGATATGAAATGATGTTTTATTTTTATTCATCCCACACATTACATATTGTGGTATGTTTGGCTTGGCTGGCAATAACTACAAAGTTTTATAACTCTTTAAAAAATTTCATTTTTCTTGAGCGCGAATGGCTTCTGCGCGTGAAACACTCAGTACTACTACAATGCATCTAGTGGCCAGTCGCTATTCAGGCAGGAAAATAAGCTTACTTTTGATATAGTGAGTGTGTTGAAACTTCATCAAGCGACCAGCCTGCCGGAATGCATAGGTGTGCATGTTCACAAAAGTTTTGCCTTGCAAGAAGCTGGAGCAAACTTGCAGCGTTCAGCTAGCTGAGCAGTCAAGCTATTATTAGTAGTACGCTGGCCTCGGCTCCTACATAAAGCACCTAACAGCCTGTTTGCCCCACCTACTTGGAAGTCAGCCAGCCAACCTGTCACAAGCCTGCGTGAGTCAATGAAGCTCATGCACTTTTGAGTTCAAGTAGAGGATGATTGCGCAATTTCACTGCTGAGTACACGACTCGACTCTATCGCACTCCACATAATCTGCCTGCCTACTTGTGTGTAAGATTGCCAACCTCTACGCTACTATATACAATGTACATAGAGTATATTTATAGAACGGCTTAAGACCGAGTTCGGCCACCCACACTGCCAGGCCAGCTTGTTTCTGTCTCTAGGCACTTGCCTCTGTGACCCACTCACTGCCTCTGTGCTTCTACATAGTCCCTGCTTCTACACACCTCAGTCTCTGCGCTACCATTTACATTCCTACCTTTATGCCCATTCATTCAGTTCCTTCTGTAATTAACAATGCATATGAAAGCCTTGTTAGCATGTAAATGTGCTAAGGTACATCTACTCACCAATGTACTCAGCATCTTCTGTCATTGTCAAATGTGAGCAGTGAAAGTGTTGAATATCTATCAGCAAGTTTTTTTTCACTCTGCTGCAGCTTTAGATGACGCCAGACAACGAATCACAACACTGCAGAGAGAAGGCGACCAGAAAGTATCAGCTCTACAGAGACATAGTCAGCAGCAGGCAGAAGGTAACTTCCTATGTCATTATTTCACTAGTCCATTGTTAGTATAGTACTGAGGGAGAGAAGTTTGTTACTTCTGTAATTGGCTATGCATGTCAGAGTCAGGGTAGGCAGACCTATTTACATCCAAGCACAAATATGAGCAGTAGCAGTGTGGCACATGAGAAGGACAGCTGAACAGTTTATATTCTGAGTATTTAAATTAATATTAATATTCAAAACTGGTAGGATTGAAGTGATGTTAGCAGCTCTTTATATATCAACTCCTTGTGGCAGACTCAGTAGCTTGACTCTCGTGTTCCACACTATTCTGTCTGTTAATATTTCTATATTTTGAAATGTTTGAGATGTGAAGAATTTAACACAATAGTAATGATATTATGATTATTGTATGTAGTGGTAGACTAGTGAGTTATTCCTTCAAGCTGAGGTTAGAGGTTAAACATTACACTCCTTTTTATGAATAGCTAATCATCTATGCAGCAGTTTTTGATGGAAAGTAGAAAGTATTACAACCGTATTTTACACTGCTGTAGATTATCCACAGTATTTTAATTGTTCCTAACATAACATGACTCTATCCTTTGTCATGTTTAGTAGTGAACTGGATGACAGACTAAAGTACATATTGTAGCAGCATCATGCTTTAATATTCAGGCTTTAAATCTATAACAATACTAATCTTTGATATAAATATTAAAATTAGGTTAACTTTTTCTTATTTTATAAACTCTAAGATAATGTGTGCTTCCATTTTCTATGGCAGATGCTAACAGGACCAGCTAGTGTGGTGCTGAGTTCTGTTAGAGTTTCATATTTACTGGTGCTGCTCAGAGAATTCCTTATCAAACAGCAAGATTAGTTTTACCAGAGGCTTGACACCTTAAGACTGGTAGACGTGAAATGAGCTTCATTTTCTTCTTAGATTTTATTCGATCTACACTTATCTTTAATATTTTATCTTAATAGTAATAGCAGCTCGACCGCTACTACTATTGCAACTCTCGTCTCTTAAAACAAGCGGCAAGCTTTAGCAACCTGCCTGCCAGCTTCTCTGCCTGCTTACCAGCCAAATCTGCTGGCACCTGTTTTTTCTGTGTCTATCTTACCCTGTCCACCGCTTGCTTGACCGTGCTTGTCTGCCACCCAGTTTGCCTGCCCGATTGGCAGAGTCAATCACGGTAATCTGTGTCCTGCCGAGCTGACAATGATTTCTCGCTTTTGCCTCCTAGTAGACAATGATTATACGTTCTGGTCATTAAATAGACGAATAGATTGCCCTGTCTGCAAGCAAGCCTGCTCACTCTCACCAGGCAAAAAATTATCTCACGCTATGCTGCCAAATCCACAATGATCGCACGTTTTGCCTCCAAGTCGACCACGGTTGCGTGTTTTTGTGGCGAGTGTTTGATTTTATCGCACTAATATGGAGTCGGTCTGCCAAACAACCCCCCCCCCCCCCGTGTCAGCCAGCCTGCATAAATATCTGCCAGCCATATAGCCGGGCTGATCATGACAATTCTTTATGCTTGCAGCTCGAGTCTGAATTCTGCTGAGCATATCTGTCAGGCCGGCCTGCCTCTGCTCGCAGGCTCTTGCCTCTGTGTCTGCCTGCCTCTGCACCTCTCTTTCTATACACCTCTTTGCTTCTACACCTCTCCGCCTTTACACTTCTAGAATCGACTGTGTCTCTACGGCTCTATGTACTATCCACATGTTCTTTTTTATTATATTGTAGCATTGGAAGACGCTAAGCAACAGATAAAAACACTGCAAGAGAGACATGACCAGAAACTTTCCGCTCTACAGAGAGAAACTGAGCAGCAGTCAGGAGGTAACTTCCTATGTAAATGTCTTACTAGTCCATTGTTAGTATAGTACTGAGGAAGAGAGGTCAGTGGTGATAGACTAGTGAGTCATTCATTCAAGTTGGTGTTTAGGTATGAAACATTACAGTTCTGTACTATGAGACAATATGTGTTATCTCTTCTGTGGCAGGTGTATTAGGAACAGCTAGTGTGATGTTGTATTTTGGAGGAATTTAATATTTGCTAGTTCTTGGAAGAATTCTTACAAAAAACATCAAAATTTATTTTTGTGTTGCTTGGCTGGCAATAACTACAAAGTTTTATAACTTTTAAAAGAATTAAATTTTTCCTAAGGAATCGCGGATGGCGTATGCGTGTAACACACTAAGTGCTGCTTCAATGCATCTAGTGGCCAGTCGCTATTCAGCCAAGGAAAGAAGTTTGCTCTGGAATTAGAGAGAGTGTATAGAACCTTTGTCAAGCAACCAGCCTGCCGGAATGCATAGATCCGCATGTTCAAGAAAGTTTCGCCTTGCAAAAAGCTTGAGCAAATTTGCAGTGTTCAGCTTGCTGAGCAGTCAAGCTACCGTACAGGATGAATTTATTCGCGGAGTTATATTTCGCGAAAATGGTCTTTTCATGCATATTCGCGGATGAATTTATTCGCGGCTGAAAACTGCCACTCTCTAGGAAAAGTTAACTCTATTACGTCTAGCAATAGAGTTAACCTTACGCATGCGCGGCTGCGCGCATCGTTTTCTATTTAGCTTACAAGGACGGGTGGATCGTACTAAGCTATAAATTCTTTGTTGCGTTCAGAGGTTTTCACGAATATTCACAGATTTGGAGGCCTTTGATGAACCAACAATTTGTGGTAAGTAATGAGTTTTTCACATTTACTAAATTAGTTGAATCTTACTTTGGTTCTTCGTTAATACGCAATATTCATGTTTTCCATCCCTACCAATTCATTATTTGTTTTAGTGTGAGAGATTTTTCACCATACACGGAAGAACAATGATTGCAAGGGTGGTGTATGTCATTTTTAGAAGATCACGAATCATTCAGGGAAGTCTGGAAATTCAGATAGAAGTGACTGCGGCTACCTACGAGGATAATATATCTGATTTAAAAAAAGAGCAAAAACGCCTTTACGAGCACAAATCTTTGGCCAGCCGGCAGAACTTTGCTATAGTAAGCTACGAGGAGAGTTCTGATGATAACTTCATTACCAGCCATGTAGTAGCAAGAGAATCGCCTTTAACATCTACCCAAGACAGTGACAGCGATGTAGAGCTGCTATTACCAAAATAACTAGTCAGAGAGCGCCATTACACCCTAGTATTCACTTATCAAGAGTATCAGTTTAATTTTATTGCTCTAGACAACCGCCATATAGACTAAACTGTTTATATTTACTCCATCGTTTGTAAAATTTTATTTGTACACTCAAGTTTGTAATAAATTATAATATATCTATACATGAAATAAAATATATAATTTAATCATGTTTGCTGCAGCGATATCAAGGAGTTGTTGTCAATGAAGGGGTCTAGGTTGACTGGTTGCTTCTCTGCCAATATTCCTGCCTTGATGATTATTACTACTTGTCTCTAGTTTTCGTAATCGGAGTAGGTTGTTTTATTCTCAATCTGCAGTAAACACTAAAAAGAAAAAATCTTAACAAGTGTCAAGGAAGTACAAAGACAATAGCTGAAGTATTTAATGAAAGCGATCAATTTTTAAACAAAAGAATTAACTAATGCAGTTAATAATGGAAAAACGTATCTGCACTGCACATCAAATACATACCATAATGTCCAGATCAGAATCATGATCGTCCTCAACTTCGGTATTCGAGATTGATGAAGTTGATTTCAATGTAAAAAGACTAGGAGAGCTTTTTTGCGATGATGAAGCCATGCCGAACTACTTGCAAAAACCTTGAATAATTTTGTAAAGTTTGCTGCAATAAAACTCGAACCCCGGCGAGGATTTTAAAGAAGTTTTGGAACTCGGCTACGTTTAGTACTTCTGCCTAGTGGCTATTTTCGCTATGACGCCATTCTGCCTATCTTGTGACAACCTTGAATAACTTTGTAAATAAATGTCATGCATTGGCAATGGTGTTTGCTCAAAGCCTAGGCAATGATTTTAAAAATGTTTTAGAACTCACCTACGTTTAGTAGTTATATTAAAAACTAGCCTAGCGACTAGTTTTCAACTTGATGCAGTAGTTATTCTCCCTTGTGATAAAAAATAGAACTAATTATTCACGGAATTTAATAATTCGCGGAGTTGACTGTTCGCGAAATCGCGAATTTTTATATCCATCGGATATTTTCATCCTGTACGGTATTATTAGTAGTATGCGGGCCTCGGCTCCTACGAAAAGCACCTAACAGCCTGTTTGCCCCACCTACTTGGCAGTCAGCCAGCCAACCTGTCACAAGCCTGCGCGAGTCCATGAAGCTCATGCGCTTTTGATTTAAAGTAAAGGCCGATTGCGCAATTTCACTGCTGAGTACACGACTCAATCTCACTCCACATAATCTGCCTGCCTACTTGTGTGCAAGATCGCCAGCCTCTACGCTACTATATACAATGCACATAGAGTATATTTACAAAACAGCTCAAGACTGAGTTCGGCCACCCACATCTGCCAGAATAGCTTGTTTCTGTCTCTGGGAACTTGCCTTTGCCTCTAGGCACTTGCCTATGTGATCCACTCACTGCCTCTGCGCTTCTACATAGTCCCTGCTTCTACACACCTCAGTCTCTGCGCTACCATTTACATTACTGCTTTCATGCCCATTCATTCATTTCCTTCTGTAATTAACAATGCATATAAAAGCCTTGTTAGCAGGTAAATGTGCCAAGGTACTTCTACTCACCAATGTATTCAGCATCTTCTGTCATTGTCAAATGTGAGCAGTGGAAGTGTTGAATATCTATCCGCAAGTTTTTTTCACTCTGTTGCAGCTCTGGATGACACTAGACAACGAATTACAACCCTGCAAATAGAAAGTGACCAGAAACTTACTGTTCTACAGATAGAAAGCGACCAGAAAGTATCAGCTCTACAGAGACAAACTCAGCAGCAGGCAGAAGGTAACTTTCTACGTTATTATTTCACTAGTCTATTGTTAGTACATTACTGAGGAAGAGAAGTCAGTTTCTTTTGTAATTGGCTATGCATGTCAGAGTAGACAGATCTATTTTCATCCAAGCACAAATATAAGCAGTAACAGTGTAGCACATGTAACAGAAGGTTTTTCACGCTCACTTTTATAGCATTGGTTCAAGCTAGACAGCAAGTAACCATACTACAGAAAGACAGTGTAACCTATAAAATACCTACTAGTATATATTATACTAGCTGTGGTATTGCTCTGATGGTTTGATTCTATAAGGATGTGGTTGATCAATCATGGCTCACTCCGGGTAACTTTATGTAGATATGTTTATGCTGCTTGAGTTACGTAGGGTGTGAGAATTTACTGTGTAAGTTCATGGTGTTAAATCAAAATGGCGGCAGTTTAACTTTTAAACTGCCTTTAGCATGTTGATAGAGATTTGTCATTGTTATCTCCCGGCTCTTCAGTAAAAGCAACCCTCGTTTATATATTACTTATAATGAGAAATATCTGTTTATTCAGATTTGGCTGCTACTCAGCAGAGGCTGGAACGATTCGCTGTGTACCTACAGACTCCAGGTGATACACATTTGTCAGGCAATCAATGTCACCACCCGGATAGTTAAAAGCGTGGCAGCTGAGACTGACAATCTACCCAGACAGACACTAAAGATGCCGAGTGACCTACGTTTTAGCCCAACCAGCCAATGAGCTAAGACAAGAGAACTGACCAGCCAGCCCTCAAACCAGAGGGCAGGCTTATAGTAAATAAGGACACGGCGCAGGCCCCACTAGAAGACACGCATTGTCAAAGTGACCACATGACGTTGTTCTTTGCATTGTAAT
Organism: Watersipora subatra; assembly: GCF_963576615.1. Taxonomy (NCBI): domain Eukaryota; kingdom Metazoa; phylum Bryozoa; class Gymnolaemata; order Cheilostomatida; family Watersiporidae; genus Watersipora; species Watersipora subatra. Next base: position 1,608,840 of record NC_088715.1, read on the forward strand.
ACATCCTGCTTGTATTTTATTATTCTTGATTAAATATACTTATTCTTTCAACCTTGTCTCTTCATCCATATGCAATGCACAGTTAGACTTTCTTAAACAACCGCAATATATAACTAAATCTCTTTTAAAATTCATAACTTTGCTATATGAAGCAGCATTGGAGTCACATTGATGAACATGACTAATAGTTCCTAATAGGCTAAAATTAGAGGTATTACAACAGCTGTTAGTTACTCCAGTATTATAAAGTCTGGCTCCTTATCAAACTAAAGAAAACTTGAAATAAATAAACGTTATTTCATTAAAAAACCTCCAGATTAAAATTGACCATTTTTTGTAAATTACATATTCCTGACTGCTGTCACGCCTTTTTTAGGTGGGTTAAAGATGTAGTTGCGTCAAAAATGAAATTAGGACCCATAAAAGGCTAAAACATCAGCTACAATTTGATGCTATTTTTGTCTTTGTAGACCAACCCTGTCCAGAGATATATGCGTTTGAATGAGGCCCTCTTTTAAAAAGCTCACGTTCCAGCGGGTGCCAATTTCGTGACGTAACTAGCTTGTTTTCTGAAACGAAACCACGAGCGATAAATATGAGGTCGCTTCGTTAGCCAATCACGATCGCGAAATTTTTATATAGACCGTAATAAATGTTATCACTCGTAAAACGCGTTGTCTGTGATCTCGAAGATTCTCATCGCTAGAGAATTCATGCTCATCGTTACTGATTCAACGCGTTTCAACAATTACTAAATTATACATAGTTTTAAAATGGCTTCAAGTTCGAGCGACCGCTACTCAGAGTTATCTGAGCAACGTTTAGTAAAATATTAGAGTAGACAGCCTATGGCCAAAGCTGACAGGCGTCAGCAGCGTTTTGCTGCAGAAGAAGACAGAATGGAGGTAAATTAACATAGAGTCTTCTATACTTTAGTAAATGTAATATTTTTTATAGTCATAAATACATATACTAATTAATAAAATGATAATTCTTTGCTATCTCCAATCATCGTTTCATAGCTTATCTGCCGTTTTACCTAGCTATAATATTTTTTTTCGAATTTTCTTTGGTAAATTAGAGTCATGATTACAAATTATTTTCACACGTAGGAAGTGGATAAAATCGATTGATCATTGCAAATCTTTAATTTCCAGAACCAAAGCTTCGAATCGTTGGCTTGGCGTACTTGTGCCTTTATTAAATGTTTATTCGTTTTTAAAATTACACTCGCAATCTATTTAACTCCCAATTTGGAAGCTGTCAATAGATACGCTTTAGAATGACATATCTATGAATGACATATTTATTGCATCTACTTTGTTTACATTTACTTGTTTTACTGATTACAGAATGTTTATGTCGTCCCACCAGCCGAAGAAGCTTTGTCAGTGTGGAAACTGCTATAAAGGAGAAAGCAAGACTTGAATGCATGCTGGATGATGTTTTGTTTGAGTTTGTTGCAGTAGATGAATTTGTCTTATTGTATCAGCTAATACTATGTGAGTGGCCACGACTTGATGAATATTTTTAATAAAAGCTTTATGCCGAGATGAAAATATTTTTGCTTGTAAAAATTATATAATAAAATAATATTGTTGAAGATAATGCAAAACATGATTTGCAGAATATTGTAGTGAATTGGATATGGTATATGGGTGTCCGCAGAACTGGAGAATGTGAGTTCAAATCCAGTTTACAGCAGACTTCTCATCCTTAAAACTCTATCCCTGTCTATATTCTTTTCAAAGAGGTGGCTTGCTAGTAGTAAGAAACTAGTACGTAGGCAATAGGTAAAAGGCGACATAATGTGGGCGGGGCTTATGGGAGGCTGTATATCGTTTATATGGGTAGCTGCAGAACTGTGCTGATACAAAGACCGCGTTCTACATAAAGTGACTAGACAGAATTACCGTAGACCGGTAGAATTGGTAGTCGGTACCCAAATGTTTACACAACATTTGGAGAAAGTGAGTAGAACAAACTTTCAATTTTCGTTATTTGAGGCCTTTTGAACATTCATAAAAATGCATCTGTAGCAGGATTTAAAATTTTATTCTAGCCAACACGAGCAAATACAAAATAAGATATATGCCAATAGAGCCGCGTAAGACTAGACTTTTATCGCAAATAGCCGATGTGAATACGAGAGATAGAGAGAGGTTGCCAAACGCGTTACATCATTTTTGGCGAGGCTGGGCACGGTTTTGTGGCCTGAGCGTTTTTACGGTGATCAGATTTTTTCGGTTTTAATCTTCAAATATCTTGGCAATGCGTTCGCGTAACACAACAAACAACATATCAACTGATAGAGAAAAAAAAATGCTTTCTTTTAAGATCAACTTAAATTTTGACGCAACTACATCTTTAAAGCTGCTCCTTCTTGCCGCTATGATAAGGTGGAATGATTGACACAAATGGCTCAGATTAAATGTATTATTCTCATGATCTCTTGGTAATACTCAGCATTCTGGTTGTTGCAAAGCTACGATGAGACAATTATTGTCGTGGATTGTATAGGGGTAACCCGGGCGCCGTTGGCCAAAATTCACTTATTCCACCATAGCTGGTGCGATTAGTAATTACAACTTTCTGAAATTTGGACATGCAACTCAGATATATTTTATGTATTAAAACATATATTTTGAAAAACCTAATGCTGCTTTTGTCTCTGTAAAAACGGATTACAATAGTACCTGGCAAATGGCCAAAGCTGCCCCCCCCCCTCTTTAATTTAGACTGGGTGGTACAGAAAGATATTAATTGCATAAACTATGTACATATGCTCTGTTTACCGCTCCTGACAGCTGTACTCTCCGCATATACTAGGATGGTATTTGTATAACCAAAGACAATTATCAGCAAATAATACTAGATATTAAAAATCTCTATTGCCTTGGCTGACGGTTGATTGGCCAGCTAAGAGAAATTAACTGCCTAAATAATCATTTTCCTCTGTTCATCACTATAAGTGTACAATATTATTGACACTTATAGTGTTTTCATTTACTAGATTTCTATTGATCTAGTCTACAAGTATACAGTAACAATGCAGCTGTTATAGCTGAATAGGCTGGCTAGGATAGGAGAAATCAAAATAAGACTGACAACAAGTGGTCGCTGGGCGGAGTTGCTATTTATAGTCAAGGGAGACAGAGGCATTGTCTCTGACATACTGATCAATGACAGATGCAGTCCTCAACTTCCTTGTATGAATAAATCAGTTGCTCAGGTCAACACTTAACTAGTCATGTTTTGTGTATCACTTATGGAGAGCTCCAACACCCTCCACACATCACCGAGGCAGTACTTTGATCAATAGATAAACAACTGTCATTATTTTAACTCTGTTAATCCCCAGAGTAGCGTTATGATTGTATTTCTATATGACTTGTACTCAAGGTGTAGCAAATTGTGTCATCTAAAATGTCAATACATGTTTATCATAAAAGCCCACTGCCACCTCAAACACAGCTATTCACGAACTCTATCATACAGCCACATAGGGTCAACTATTACACATAAACATTACCCACAATTCAATTTCATTTGTTAAATAATGACTATCATTAATCTTGCTTGGCCTTTTAAGAAGTCAATTATCTAAAGTATTTGCTGTTTTAAGCCAGAACTTTACCACTAGTATTTTATTCTATGAAATATTTTTAATCACATAAGCTTATAGCTGATTGGTCAACTAGGAAAAAGTAGCTGCCCAATTAATCATTTTTTCTCAGTGCGATAATTGAAGCATATGTCACTATAATTTATATTGATCTAGTTTACAAGTATACACTTTACAAGTACCCTATCTAGTTTAGCTTTAATAGCTGGATGGGCTGGCTAGAATAACAGAAACCATAGACGACTGACAACAAGTGGTTGCTGGACGGAGTTGCTATTTATAGCCAAGGGAGCCGGCGGCATTGTCTCTGACATACTGATTGATGACAGATGCAGCCATCAACTTCCTTGTATAAATAAATCAGTCACTCAGGTCAACACTAAACTGACACTGTTGCTACATGGGAAGAAGAGGATAGTAGCTCCAGAAGTAAGGGCTAGCGTAACCAAAATAAACCGCTTTCTAGGAAATGTGTGAAGGTTTTTAGAGTTCTCTATAAGTATTACTTAAAACACTAGTCTGATGTTGTATTTATAAACTGGACAAGAGCTGTGATGGATGGCACAAACATGTCTTCTACATCTCCTTAATAGAAGACTCCAGTGATTGTACATAGCACTCATGTTATACAGAATCAATTGTTCCAGCTTTGTAAAACAACCTCAGTGAAAGTAGTCTGCTTTTTTTCTGATTATTAGAATTTGATAACAACGTATAAGGACCCTCACATTTTATCAAAAGCAGTTTTTGACAGCAGAATACATTTCTAAGGGCTCTTAGTATAATATAAATGTACAAAGTTCCACTTTACTCACACAATAAACAAAGATTAGCCAGTCTTCACAAACTGTTGTTTTTGCACCTGATACTTCAGCTGCACTGAAATGGAGTCGCTCTCTTCCGTCTATGCGGCTTGGTTGCGATACTATGTCGGTCGCTCCATTGGTAATCATATCAGATTTAGCCCAAAAATTTATGTAAAAAAAATAAGATAAAAACGCTTAACCACAGACCAGTTTCTGTGATAAACTTTAGTAGAACTTAAGAACTTGGGCAACAACAACATTTAAACACGTTGTTATTTGTGCGCTCAGTCAGTTTTATTTCTATTTTTGTATCAGTCAGTTTTATTTGTTCTAAAATAAATTCAGTTTCATTGCTGACTCATTCATTGTTTTCAGTTAATTATATTATAAATAGATAAGTTATATGGATGCCAAAATTTAGTTACCATGGCCTCTGCTGCTGAAGTTCAACATTAGCCAGACCAGGCCATCACATTATAACTTTTTGTAACTTCAGTTGCAGTATAAAGATATGTTAATGCTAACTTTCTTATCTTATTTTTTCTACATAAACTTTTTGACTAAATCTGATATGATTTCCAATGAAGTGACCAACATAACATCGCAACCAAGCTGCATAGACGGAAGAGAACAACTCCCTTTCAGTGCGGTTGATACATCAGGTGCAGTGCGTGTTGTGACAGGCTGTAGTTTTGCTCGCTCCGCTCAATGGGGCCATTTTTGCAAAAAACAACAGCTTGTCAAGACAGGCTAAACAAAGACTAACATAAATGGTTTTTGTTTGTGTATCAGTGTGTAACTTTGCTTAACAGAATTTAAAAGCTTTGGCTTGAATTGCTACTCCCACGTACAAAATATTTAAGATTCATGCAATCACTAAGGTTTAACTGCTTAGCTAGGCTTAAGGCGTGGTCACACGAGCGCCGAACCGAACTAAATGATGCAAAACGACGTCGTTTTCAGCTCTAAAAAGTTCGGCTGAGGACATTTCTGGCCGAAACGAACTATTTCGGTACTGCGCGAAATTTCGTGCCGAACCCTTGCTCTTATTGGCTGGTTAAAATTCTAGAATTCTAGCGAGCACGCGTCACATTTCTTCTTACGTGCGTGTGAGTAAAGTTAAAAAAGAAATGGGACGATACTTTTATTTCGTTAAATAAACAACATGAAGCAATTTACGACAAGGTTCACCCGGACTTGTGATTGGGTTGCATAAATGTAAGATGTTGCACTTAAGTTTTGCATAAATGTAAGGGAATGGTTGTGATTTTCTTTCGTGTAGAATATAAGTAATGTGTCATATTCATCCTGATGAACTATCGTTGACTGATTTATTTATGTAAAACCACAGTACTATGATAAAGACTGTTTTTGTTTGTTATGTACTCAGCATAGAAAAACATTCATATGTTAATAAAAAAATATAATTATGTCGATGGGAAGGGTTAGCAAAATATTTGTATCGAGTGATTTATTTTGAGCAGCCGAACGATCTTCTGATAAATCTGCTGTGTAATTATAATTTATAATTGTTCCTCAAAGTTTTTTTGTTTACATTAGAAATATTTAACTCAAATACATAACAACTACTAATGAAACCGTGTCCTGTCTCTATACGTATGGTATCTAGGAAGCGAAGTTACTTCGGTGGCCGTGTGACATGTGCCCCGAACTGAACCAGCCTCTGAACCGAACCGATCCTACGTCGGTTCGGTGCTCGTGTGACCACGCCTTTAGAGCTCTTTAGAGCAACTTCAATGTGTATGTTTATCTTTGATCACACTCAAAGCCATAATATTTAAGTAGTACTTACTTTAGATGAACAAATACTGAGCAGGCCACATGCAGCTTGTGATCTGAGTGTTTGAGTATTTCTACTATAGCCATTATTATACTAGCTAGCAAACTGGGCAACACACAGTGTAACCTCATCAGAATATAGGGTTTTCAGATTACTTATGTGCAAATAAGAGATCTATATATAGGATGTTAGTCAGAGATGTACATATAGGATGTAAGTCAGAGATGTACATATGAGCTGTAAGTCAGAAATGATCAAATGTGATGCGAGTATTTATGGGAGCTAAAATAAGTAAGACTCTAAATAATTCATAGACATATTAACCTGTAAAATCCAACTTAATCATATACATTTTAACTAGAAGATAGTACAGCTTCCAATTTATACAGCCACTAACTGGCTGATCACAAATTCCATCAAACCTTCACATAAACATGCATACCGAATGTGATGAGAGAGCTCTGCATGTGGGTTACCTGCACCTACCTACGTGTAATACAGTTGCATCGTAATCCAATAGTTGCAGACTCCTTTTTACAATAGCTGTAAGAGGAAGGGGCCCTCACACAGGCCCCTATTAGAGTAAAATAGATTAACATGAAATTAGACTATCTAAATTTGTGTCAGAAGGTAACCCTATATTCTTTCAATAGAACTAGTGGATGATCCATTTGTAATTGAAGTAGATAGCTACATAAACAGACCCAGATGCTCCAAGTCAGTGTCCTGGTGACCCTTGTAAAGTTAGTTAATTACAGCTTGACATGTCCTTGACCTTGGTGCAAAGAAACTGTGTGAATCTTTGATTAACTAAACGGTTCAAAGTGTAGCCAATTTAAGGTCTTCAGCTAAGGTAGGCCTTTATATATTTGGGGTTTATAGTAGCTTATTACATGTATATATTATATATAAGATGGTCATATGGTAACACTTATTATTATAATCTTGAGAGAGTGAGCCTACTGACAAGTACAAACAACTCTCTTGATTCAACGGAACGAGGAGCACAATAAATGCAAGGATTATTAATTGAAGAGGAGCTGTGAGTCATAGAAACCAGTCATGTGAGAGAGAAAAGTAATAAACCATAAAACTGGTCATGTGACAGGAAAGTAGGGATACACAATAACAGTTAGACATGGGACAGGAAATGAGTGATACATCAAAACAAGTAGTCATGGGTCAGGAAAGAAATTATAAGCCATAGCACCTAGTCATGTGACAGGAAAGAAGTGATAAACCATAGCAACAAGTCATGTGACAGGAAAGGAGTGATACACCATAACTACTAGTCATGTGACAGGAAAGGACTGATACACCATAGCAACTAGTCATGTGACCACAATTGAGTGATAATATCAGAGCTGGTCATGTGACAGGAAAGATAGTCTGCTTGCATAGGAATGATAAAAGAGTTGTTATTATCAACTTATTCATTTTACAACAAAAAACAAAGAGTGCAATTGTCAATGACCTGTCCTTAAGTTAGCGATGTTTATATCATCAGCATATACATACGGATACATACAGATATATCATATATTGCATCAGATATATTAAATATCCGTAAATAGTAAAATAATAAAACTAAAAAGTTTATATATTTGTGAGACTAAAAGTGGGAGCATATATATTTATTTGCAAGAACCATGCTACATCATATCTTATAACAAACATCACAGGCTGTAAACATGATTATTGTGGCATAGTTTAATCTATGTACCACAGAATTAAATCTTCTTATAGGAGACTTTCATAGAGCAACGTCCGTAATCAACATGAACAATACAAAGCTAGCAAGCCAAGACAAGCAAGATAGCAGCTGCCAATGTTTGGCGACGACGGGTTTAATTTTAGAAAACAAACTGAATAAGCAGATGCAGCGGAGGCTGGAACGATTTGCTGCGAACCTACAGACTCCAGGTGCTACGGATTTAACACAAAATCAATTTCACGACCCAGACAGTTGATAGTGTTGCAGCTGCAACTGACAATCTACCCAGACAAATCTTAAAGGTGTCGGGTGACCTACGATAGAGCCCAACCAAACCGATAAAACAATTCAGTCTGAACCGGCGAAATTCTAGCTGGAAGAGAAATGACCAGCCAGCCCTCGAGCCGAAAAAGCAGGCCTAATAGTATATAAGGACACCCAGGAGCCCCCAGGCATGCATTATAAAAGAGATCACATGATGTTCTTCCTTGTACTGAAATACACCTTGTTATCTGTACTGTATGACACCATGCTTGTATTTTATTATTCTTGATTAAATATACTTATTCTTTCAATCTTATCTCTTTATCCATATGCAATGCACCGTTAGACTTTCTTAAACAACCACAATATATACTTAAATACAATATTTTAAAATTTGCAACTTGGGTATATGAAGCAGCAGTGATGTTGAATTGATGAACATGACTAACATTTCCTAATAAGGTAAAAATCGACCTAATAAAATAGCCTTTAGTTTAATAAACCAAAAGGAATCTGTTGATGACCTGAGGCTATATCAAGCAGTGCACCATTTGTTATTAGTTACAAGATATTGGCTCATACCCAGCAATGGAATGTCTGATTCCTTATCAATCTAAATAAAACTTGAAGGTTATTTCATGAGAAAATCTGTAAAGAATTTATGAAACATAACTGAGGCTATTGAGGCTATGTCAACGAGTGCATCATTAGTTATGAGTTACAAGATAATGTATCATAGCCAGTTATATAGAGTCTGGTTCCTTATCAATCTAAATAAAACTTAAAGGTTATTTCATGAAAAATTCCTCCAGATTAAAGTTGCCCGTTTATGTAAAGTACAAAGAGCTGACTGCTGTTACCCCTCCATTAATTGGGTTAAAAGGTGCTCCTACCTGCTGCCACAATAGGGTGGAATTATTGGCACAAATAGCAGAGAAATTTCATGATCTCTTGGCAACAGCCAGCATAATGGGTGTTGCTATGCTCTGTTTAGACAGTCCTTGCCGTGGATTGTATACATGAGGAGTGTCAAAGTCGAGAGGTTTATTTATTAAGTGATAAGATATCAGGGGGCGTTGTAGTTAGCATGTGATCTAGTTTACCAGAGCTCTGATGCCAGTCATGACTAGTCCACCTGCCTGGTTCACCCACTTCAGCTACATGTCATGGTTGTCGCTTTGTATAATACCAGATGAGGAACAAACATTCCTACAGCAAAGCCCATAAAAAGAGAGAAGAAGCCAGCTGCCATTTGAGCTCTTAGCTAAGCAGTTCAAGTTGATTGGTACAGAAAAATTAAATTCATAAACTGGTATCGGTTTGTTATAAATATTATTCTAAGACAAATTATGAAACAGGTACAGTGCACTCGCTCAACCGGATGTTTATGCCTGACACCATGATAGTCTAAATTACCTTCAGCCATAGAACGATATTTGATAAAATCAACTCATTAATTATGTCAATGAGCCCTGCAAACAAAGTATAAGACAGCATACTGGTTGGCATATATGAATGAGATATCTGGCAAGTACATACGAGTTGTCTTCCTTGAAAAGCTTGTTTTACAATAGTTAGGAGTTACAATCTCGTATTTCAGATCCAAAATTGTAAAGTGATGACATTGTGACAGAGGACCTGTGGTAAATACAAATAGTAAATGAAAAGAGAATTACACATATGAAGAATAAGTAAAAATACATCACATCTATCACAATGTACTCTGCAGTAGTCTAACATTTGTTTACATGTTTTTACTCTAGCAAAAGGTGAATAGAAGAACAAACTTGAAATGTTAATTAAAATTTAATTCATTTGTTAAAAGTTTACACTTACTATTAAAAGCCAATAGAGATTAGAGAAAGAGAAAATGTGAAGAAGTCCATCACAGTGTACGTAACCTGTACATATGCAATACAGTAGCCTACTACCAAATACAGTGTTTATCAACAGAGACTCAAAGGAGAGTTTATTTAACTATGGTAGAACATCATGACCGGATTTTCAGAGATTAACACTGTTGCAAAGGGAAGACAACTTTTATGGCAAAATAAATCTAATATGAAAATATTAATAACAAAAATATTAATCAAGAAAGTAGACCAACAAGTAAAATTAACAAAAAGAAAGATAAAATCCCTACAATGTAAACTTTCCTAGAACGTATTATTTTTGTTGTAGGAGCGCGTACTGTACTTTGAAGTATCACACCCCGCCTTAAACAAGGAACTACTACTAGCCTGAGACAGTTAATCCAATACAATCCTCCATCACCAAAGGCCCAGACCTCCCATGAAGATTTGGTGAAGACGTTGATCAGGCTGGAGGAAACAAATACGGCTTTCCGAGAGGAGCAGATTGCCATCCGACGAGAGGACCAAGAGGAGCGTCCCCTTTGTTCACCAGAAGACTAAAGGCGTGGTCACACGACCACCGAACCGACGTAGGATCGGTTCGGTTCGGAGGCTGGTTCGGTTCGGGGCACATGTCACACGGCCACCGAAGTAACTTCGCTTCTTAGATACCATACGTATAGAGACAAGACACGGTTTCATTAGTAGTTTTTATGTATTTGAGTTAAATATTTCTATTGTAAACAAAAAACTTTGAGGAACAATTATAATTACACAGCAGATTTATCAAAAGATCGTTCAGCTGCTCAAAATAAATCACTCGATACAAAGATTTTGCTAACCCTTCCCGTCAACATAATTATATTTTTTCTATTAACATATGAATGTTTTTCTATGCTGAGTACATAACAAACAAAATCAGTCTTTATCATAGTGCTGTGGTTTTACATAAATAAATCAGTCAACGATACTTCATCAGGATGAATATGACACATTACTTATATTCCACACGAAAGAAAATCACAACCATTCCCTTACATTTATGCAATACTTAAGTGCAACATCTTACATTTATGCAACCCAATTACAAGTCCGGGTGAACCTTGTCGTAAATTGCTTCATGTTGTTTATTTAACGAAATAAAAGTATCGTCCCATTTCTTTTTTAACTTTACTCACACGCACGTAAGAAGAAATGTGACGCGTGCTCGCTAGAATTCTAGAATTTTAACCAGCCAATAAGAGCAAGGGTTCGGCACGAGATTTCGAGCAGTACCGAAATAGTTCGTTTCGGTCAGAAATGTCCTCAGCCGAACTTTTTAGAGCTGAAAACGACGTCGTTTTGCGTCATTTAGTTCGGTTCGGTGCCCGTGTGACCACGGCTTAAGCCTGGCTTCTAAATAAAATAAGAAAGAGAGGGGACAACCCCATATAGCAGGCAAAACTTGTAAGGTCTACAGTAACTATCCAAGTAAAAAAGGGTCGGCCAAACCATACATGCCTAGGAGAAGGACTGCGCCAGTTCTCTGTGCGGAATGAATGCAGGTTGAAACCATTCCATGTCTGCCCAGACATCCTTGGACAGACACCAACCCCATAGAGCCAAGAAAAGGGCCCAACATGAAAGGAACAAGGGTTAGGAGCCAGGAGAAGGAAGCCGAGCTAGAGATGGCAAAGTGAAAGACAGAGGCTTACACCTCCCCTGCATTCAGTAAAGAGCTGGAAGGCCGGCTGGAGCAGCATCAAAGCAGCCAGGAACTGGACAAACGACTGGAACAAGAAAAGGAAATTCCATGAGATCCAGCTTAGCCCACGAGCCCAGCACCGGTCCAGCTTCCTGGCACAAAGAGAAAAACACTTGGGGTCATTAGGTACAACCCCAGGCCGCAAAAAAACTCCCAACAGGTTTACCTTTGGCAGAAAAATCTTGGCTTCTGATTGGTTTTAGTAATTGAGTTTTAGCAACCAAAACCTACATCATTACATTAAAAATAAATAGTTATAATTAAAAAGGAACACAAAATTCCGAAAGACGTAGTAAAAATTATGTTATCATTCGAAAAGTGCTGCTACAACGTTAGAGGGCGCTCACTTAAAACTCATTGATTTAAACCATTTTAGTAAAGTGTTAGAATTTTGTGTTCCTTTCTAATTATAACTATTTATTTTTAATGTAATGATGTAGGTTTTGGTTACTAAAACTCAATTACTAAAACCAATCCGGAGCTAAGATTTCACTGCCATAAGTAAACCTGTTTGAGAAAAGAAAATTGCTCCCCAGCCAGCCGGAAACACTCGGCCACTTGAATGTTATTGAGAGCGGAGTGCTTAGCCATGGTGAAAGCCAGTGAGGGGCACATGGCTTTAAATACACATGGTAAATACAACTGCTAAATGAAAAAAGAAATACAATTAATGTATATAAAGAATAAGTAAAAATACATCACATCTACCACAATGTATTCTGCAGTAGTCTAACATTTTTTTACATGTTTTTACACTAGCAAAAGGTGAATAGAAGAACAAACTTGAAATGTTAATTAAAATTTAATTCATTTGTTAAAAGTTCACACTTACCAATAAAATCCAATAGGGATTAGAGAGAGAAAATGTGAGGAAGTCCATTACATTGTCTATAATCTATACATGTGCAATACAGTAGCCTACTACCAAGTACAGTGTTTATCAACAGAGACTCAAAGGAGAGATTATTTAACTATGGTAGCACTTCATGACGAGATCTTCAGAAGGTAACACTGTTGCTAAGGGAAGACAACTTCTATGGTAAAATAAATCAAATATGAAAATATTAATAGCAAAAAGGTTAATCAAGAAAGTAGACCAACAAGGAAAAATAATAAGAAAGAAACATAAAATCCCTACAATGTAAACTTTTCTGGAACATATTATTTTTTGTTGTAGGAGCGCGTACTGTACTTTGAAGTATCACGACCCACGTTAGACAAGGAGCTACTACTAGCATGAGACAGTTAATCCAATACAATGCTCCATAACCAGAGGCCCAGACCTCCTATGAAGATGTAGTGAAGATGTTGAAAAGGCTGGATAAAACAAACACGGCTTTCCGAGAGGAGCGGATTGCTCTCTGGATTCTGCTTCTCTGGATTGTCCAGAAGACTGAGTCTGGCTTCTGAAAAAAAAGAAGGAGAGGGAACAACCCCAAATTGCAGGCAAAACTACAAATACCAAATACAATGTATATCAATAGAAACTCAAAAGAGAGTTTATTCAACAATGGTAGTGCTTCATCAGAGTATCTTTAGACTGTAACACCAATAATATACAGCCCCCAACATGATAGCCGACGGCTATCTAGTTGGCGAGGCTTTATGATCGAGTTCTGTGGGGATGAACCCGAACACGGCACCCAAAAAAACAAATATGCTGAATAAAGCAACTTGTAAATTTGCAAATATTACGAACTATAAGGGTTGTTTTACTGATCTGTTGAATTCATTTTGTTGTCAAATAAATCTAGTATCCCAATCTTGTCACCGTTATGATCAGTCAGTTGCCATTCACAAGCATTTGTGATATTAACAGTCACAATTGTAAAATAGCCCAAATTCGGTTTTATATTTATATTTTGAGTATGAAATCTACTGTACATTGCACAGCTTTGCCTACCGTCCCATATTTTTGGCCAGGTAAAACAATGTGACAACAATGAAAGACTCTGTCATTTTATATTAAGGGTGGCAAAGTATTAATCAAAAACTAGGGAAAAAAGGCCATTGTTCGGGCGATTTTGGGTAAATTATATTCAACTTTAAGTATATATTACGAACTTAACCAATTTCAAAATTATTAAAAGTAAGTAATTTGAAACAATTTATTTTGCATGGATCCGTTATTTTGGTTAGGTGTCACCCCTACATTGTAAAAATTCAAGGTTTGTTATTGTGAACCGCGGTGTACTGACTGAATGAGAATGTACTGATAAATGTTTTCAAAATATAGAAAATCTTCTGAGGACTTATTTGCTATGTATATTGTTTGGTCTGGGTAGCACAGGGTGGCACGGGTCTGGGTAGCACAGGGTGGCACGGGTCTGGGTAGCACAGGGTGGCACGGGTCTGGGTAGCACAGGGTGGCACGGGTCTGGGTAGCACAGGGTGGCACTAAAAGAGCAACAAACCTAATAAATATTACATAATGATGAGGATGTTAATACTTTTGACCACATTTGGTAGAATTACTGGTACTTGTGAAAAGACTGCATGATAGCTAGCTATTGTGAACCGCGGTGTACTGACTGAATGAGCTAATGAAACGATAACAGCGAGGTGTGCTTTCCAAAACCTAACAAGGCAACGCGACTGCTCCGCGAGAATTTGTATTAGCTCCAAAACCCACGCTAGCACAATCCCAACAGAGCTCGATCATTAAACCCCGCCCATATGACAGCCACCGGCTATTTTTGGGGGGCTGTATACCATTGATAACACTGGTTTAAAGAGAAGACAACTTCTACGGAAAAATAAATTTGATATGAAAATACTAATAACAAAAGGGTTAATCAAGAAAATAGACCAACAAGGAAAAATAATAAAAATGAAATAAAGCTGGAGGAGCCAAGTAAGGGCTCTGATAATAAAGGTACTGTAGATGCTCCTATAATGTAAGTTCCAGAAAATGTGAAGAATTTATGTGAAGTTTTACCTTCGTACTACAGAAAAAAATCATATAATGTAAAGTATCAGTTCAGGTGTGTTTTTTTATTTCAATGTTTTCAAATGAAAAAATAAGCAAATCTATTTGAATGAATGTCAACAGTGTGCGTTTCTTATCAACTTCTATAAAACGCCTATTCTATTAAAAATAATTTAATTCAAACCAATAATACAGCAATTATGGGGCAGCCCACAAATAAAACAAATTCAGTCAAGTTTTTCTATTTTGTATGGCTAAAAGGGTGAGTTTAAAAAAATATTTGAACAGATGAGCTCGTTTACATACATTTTACTGCTCTTATAGCATAAAATCATGATAACATAATCCTTGCAGGAGCAGATTATTTATGTTGTAGGAGAGCGTACTGTATTTTGAAGTATCAATATCAGGTTAAACAAGGAACTACTATTAGCCTGAGACAGTTAACCCAATCCAATACAATCCTCAACCACCATAAGCCCAGCCCTCCCATGAAGATATGGTGAGGACATTGAGATTGCTGGGGAAGGCCACATCACCGTTTTAGTGGAGCAGATTGCCATCTGACCAGAGGACCAAGAGAAGCCTCCACTATATGCACCGGAAGACTGAGCCTTGCTCCTGAAGAAACAAAAAAAGAAGGCGAGGAAACAACCCCAAGTTGTAGGCTAAATTTGTAGGGCCCTTTCAAATAAAAATGTTTAGCCAAACCATACGTGTTTAGTAGAACGACAGGGCCAGTTCTGAAACTGGCCCTGTTGTTGTACTATGAAAGCGGTCTGCTATGAAAGCAGACTGAAACCAATGCATGCCTGTCCAAAGGTGCTTGGACCAGCACCAGCTACCATAGAGCCAAGAAGACGGTATCAACGTGAATGGGGCAAGGACTAAGAGCTCGAAAGGAGAAGCAGAGCTGGAAATAGCAAAGCCAAAAACAGAAGCTTACACCTCCCCTGCATTCAGCAAAGAGCTGGAAAGCCGGCTTCAGAAGCTCAGGAAGGAGCCAGGAGCTGGAGAAACAACTAAAACAAGAAAGAAAATTTTCAGTAGAGCCAGGTAAGCCCGCCAAACCAGCGCTAGTCCAGCTTTCTAGCCATGCGAAAAAACATCTGGGGTCATTCAGTACAACCCTGACCAGCCAGAAACACTCGGCCACCTGAACGTTATTGAGAGCGGGAGTGGCCAGCCAAGGTGAAAGCCAATGAAGAGCAGAACAAGGACAGCATTGCCGGATAGTAAATCTAGCAGCCCAGAGTATTGCTCTGACCAGATTGTCTCCTCAGGCTATTCTATTATCAACAGATTAAGGATATTAAATGGCAGATTTGAGTATTTTTGGAGCATCAGCTTCAAGTTAAAATATTGCAAAGAGTAAAATGAACTAAAGATTTTTTAGATTAGGTTAACAAGAACAATAAATTCCATGAGAGCCAGCTGAGCCCGCGAGTCCAGCACCAGTCCATCTTTCCTAGCTCGGAGAGAAAAACACCTGGGGTCATTAGGTACAATCCCATCCAGACTCTGTTACCTAGTCCATTTAGCATAAATTAAACTAACTTTGAATATATTTTTTTACTGAAGGTTCTATTTAAGTCATGCATATTACACATCATTGAAAAGCTGAGAATTAAATATTCCTAAGGATATTAAGGCTGCTAACCATAAAACCATTTTCAAGGAGGAATTGGTCTCAGAGAGTGACTCAAAACTTTGCTTCAAAAAATCTCCGGTTCAACTGCTAAAAAAGTTTTTATTTTAGATAAATGTTTTCAAAATATAGAAAATCTTCTAACAAATTATTTGCTATGTATATTGTTTGGTCTGAGTAGCAGAGTAGCACCAAAAGATTATAAACCTAATTAATTTTACATAATGATGAGGGTGTTAATACTTTTGACTACATTTGATAAAATTACTGGTAAATGTACTTGTAAAGATACTGATAGCTCTTTGCTAGTTGTGTTTGATGTGGTACTGCATAGACATCAATACATCAATTAATAGAATACCATGGAGCATCATGTACCTCGGTGAAAGTTATTGATGGTCTGCCAATATGTAGGCAGATCTTTGTGTTAGTGCTTGGTAAAAATTAGCTGTATTGGGTGATATACAGACACCAGCATACCGGTTCAGGTGGCTGTAAATCAGTAAACATATCGGAAAGTATTCTTATGTCTGCTTGTAACAAATATAACAGCAGGTAAATGTTGTAAAAGTTGGTCAGCTAGAGGGTTCAAAGGTCATCATCATTTTTTCATTTTATCGTTGGTTCTGACTGAAATCACAAAATGAACAAAAAACACAAAATTATTCAGCAGAAATTAACAGAATAGTCGGAGCTGTGCATGCACGCCGAAATCATAGTCAAAACACTTTTAATTGGCTAAACAATTTGTAAGTGAGCACGATTCTAGCAGTTTTCATAATTTATATATTTCAAGACCCATAACGTAACGCATAGGCACATAACGTGACACGTAAGAATAATACTAACTTGATTTGCCAAAGTCAATAAGATGCAACTGACTTGATTGCGCTAAAGATGGCAACTATTTTTGCAACAGAACTTTTCCTGCTAAAAAGAAACTATTCATAGCCATGCAGTCCAAACGATAAAGAATACAAAATAGCGCATTATAGGCAGTTGCATTGTATGTACTTTGTTTACGTAATACGTTATATGTGTCTCGGACTATACCAATCGCAAAACTGGTAAATTCGCGATCGCTAATAATTTGTTCAACCAATTAAATAAAAGCGTTTCGTCAACGATTTCTGTGTGCAGGCCCAGCTCTGACAATTCTGTCAATTTTGGCTAAATAATTCTGTTTCATTCGTTCAAGTATTTCGGCCAGAACCAACCAAAAATTGTCACAGACGTGCCTCTAGTACCATCACACGGAGTAGGATAATTTATTGACAAACAAACCAAGTCTCCTCCTTTCCTCAGTGGTTGATCATCAGTCTGCCATTACCAAAGTTCATCAGGTTGCTGAGATTCATTGAGAATTCAGCATGTTTTTCAGCAAAATTCTGATCAATTGCCTCAATCACCTCCATTTGTCAGCAACAATACAGACTAATAATGGAAGGCAGTTTAGGTTAGTCACTTTGCTATTAGCGGTTGATGCATATGACTTACTAATATCACCATCAAGTAACCTGTCAAAAGGGGTGCTGCAGGATGGTGAACAACCATAATACATGTTGTAGTGTGATGTAGCAGGTCATAGTATTCAGTGTTTATATTGTGAGCTTGTAGAGCCATAGGATATGCTTATGCTGACCACTAGCATACTGGGCTACATATTAGAACTTACTGTGGTATGTCTTGCTAGAGTCTCTGTACAGACTGTTGTTATATGGCACACTCAAATAGGATGGAAGAGAAGGTTTTGAGATAAACTGATACAAACCATTGGGTATGCCATGGGATAATCACAATTGGAGCACATCTGGGGTGAGTTGATATTTGATTTGCCCATGAGTGAGTGCATCACTTCACATGAAAAAGAAGTTGTGTGCACCTGTTCTTTACTTTATAAAATAGTTTGGTCTATAGTCTCACGCTATTGTTGCTTGTAGTGACAATCAGAAGATTAAATTTACAGTAACCAAAATAAATAGAAGGAACAAAGACACTTTACTATTATGATAATAAATAGGATGCGAGTAGTGACTGACAACTCCTTTGATGTACTCTCAGAACACCTCTACATCCTTTACATAGCTTAGTGGAAATAAAGAGATGACCTTTACTTTGTAAGACCTTGCGAATCAGTGGCTTTGTAAGGAGAAGTTTTTGATCTCTTTTAAACGGCTTTCAGACTCATTTAAATGAATACTAACTAGTAGGCCTACTTATTTCCTTTTCAACTACCCTCAATTATGAAAACTAAATGTTTTCGATGTGAATTAATGTAACTTAATTATGGCTTTCTCTTTCTGGTCTTAAAACTTTCCCACAGTTAAATCTGGGAAGCAAACAAACGATACAGCTGTTTAAAATTAATATTTACGTCTATATATATATATATATATATTTATATATATATATATAAAATTGTTTCCTCACACCGGATACCCCGTATCGGTGGTAAGTTCTGCTCTAACTCGGGTCTCCTACCAGAGACCTGGGAGTTTGAGCACTCGCTTCAAGATCTTAGCTGTTCCCAATAGCGCACTTTTCTGCAACTCACCTGAGTTGATTGTTGTCGATATTTGGGCAAGTCACATTTTATGCGCCAGTGTTATTGCGCCCAGTGCCCCAATGACTACTGGGATTACAGCTGTTCTTACATTCCAGCATTTTTCAATTTCTTCTCCAAGAGGGAGATATTTCTCTACCTTTTCTTTTTCTTTGCTGGCTATATTGTAGTCATTGGGTACTGCTATATCTATTATAGTAGCCCTCTTGTTTTCCTTGTCTACCACCACTATATCTGGTTGGTTTGCTAGGACATGCTTGTCAGTTCGGATGTAGAAGTCCCAGAGGATCTTAGCGCGGTCATTTTCATTGACTTTACCAGGAGCTTCCCACCAGTGTTGTGGTTTATTAAGGCCATACTCATCACATAGACTTCTATACACAATACCTGCGACATGATTATGCCGCTCAGTGTATGCGTTCCCTGCTAGCTGCCTGCATCCACTGATGATGTGTTGAATGGTCTCAGGTGCATCTTTGCACAGTCTGCATCTAGGATCGTCTCTAGTGTGATAGATTTTCGTTTGGAGTTGCCTTGTTGGGAGCACTTGCTCCTGGGCTGCCATGATTAGCGACTCTGTATCGGCCGTTAGGTTTCCTTTGTTCAGCCACATATATGTCTGGTGAAGATCGCCAACCTTAGATATTTGTTGGTGGTAAGCACCATGAAGAGGTTTCGTGTGCCAGTCAATTTCCTCATTATCAGGGCGTAGTGAAGACATTGAAAAGACTGGAGGAAACAAACACGGGCTTCCGAGAGAAGCAGATTACCATCCGACAAGAGGACCAAGAGGAGCGTCCCCTTTACGCACGAGAATACTGAGTCTAGCTTCTAAATAAAATAAGAAGGAGAGGGGACAACCCCAAAGTACACGCCAAATTTGTAGGGTTTATCTATCCAAGTAAAAAAGGTTTGGCCAAATCATACGTGCCTAGGAAAAAGACAACGCCAGTCCTCGGTGCAGAATGAATGCAGGCTAAAACCATTCCATGTATGCCCAGACGACCTTGGACAGACACCAACGACCATAGAGCCAAAAAAAGGGCCCAACATGAAAGGAACAAGGGCTAGGAGCCAGGAGAAGGAAACTGGAGCTGGCAAAGTGAAGGACAGAGGCCTACACCTTGTCTGCATTCAGTAAATAGCTGGAAGGTCGGCTGTGGCAGCTTAGAAAAAGCCGGGAACTGGAGAAACAACTAGAACAAGAAAAAGAAATTCCATGAGAGCCAACTGAGCCCACGCGTCCAGCACCAGTCCAGTTTCCTGCCACGAAGAGAAAACACTTGGGATCATTAGGTACAACCCCCATACCCCCAGGCTCCAAAAATTTTTTCCAAACAGTTTACCTATTGCAGTAAAGTCTTGGCTCCTGATTGGTTTTATAAACCAAAACCTACATAATTACATTAAAAATTAATAGTTATAATTAGAAAGGAACAAAAAATTTCAAATGACGCAGTAAAAATGGTGTTATCATTCAAAAAGTGCTGTTACAACGTAAGAGGGCGCTCACTTAAAACTCATTGATTTAAACCTTTTTCAATAAAATTTAGGAATTTTGTGTTCCTTTCTAATTACATGTATAACTATTAATTTTTAATGTAATTGTAGGTTTTGGTTGATACAACTCAATTGCTAAAACCAATCAGGAGCCAAGATTTTACTGCCATAGATAAACCTGTTTAGGAAATAAATTAAACCACCTCCCCAAACCCCCCCCCCCTGATGCCAGATACATACATATAACATAACTTTGTGGGCTGCAGATTATGACACACAATTCTCACCAACACAGACCTCTACTTTGTAACCTTGCCTATAAATATTCATACACTCCACCAGTAGTGGGAAAAATCCCCTTTTTCTCTCAGTGGTAGATTGTCAGTCTGCACTTGCCAAAGTTCTTCAGAGTGCTGAGATTCATAGAGAAGTCAGCATGTTTCTTAGCAGACTTCTGATCAATTGCCTCAATCACCTCAACTTGTTAGCTACAATACAGGCTAATAATAGAGGGCATCTCAGGTTAGTCCTTTTGCTATTAGTTGTTGATGCATATGACTGACTAATATCACCATCAAGTAACCTGTCAAAATGGATGCTACAGGATGTTAAACCATCATAATACATGCTTTAGTGTGATGTAGCGAGTCATAACATTCAGTGTTTATGTAGTGATTGTATAGAGCCATAGGATATGCTTATGCTGACCACTATCATATACTGGGTTACATATTGTGACTTACTGTGGGAGATATTGCTAGAGTCGCTGTATGGACTGTTGTTATATGGCACACTCAAAATTGATGAAAGGGGTTTGAGACCGACTGATGCAAGCCATTAAGTGTGTCATTGGATAATCACCATATGAGCACCTCAAGGATGAGTTGATATTTGATTTGCCCATGAGTGAGTGCATCACTTCACATGAAAAAGAAGTTGTAGGCACTTGTTCTTTACTTTATAAAATAGTTTTGTCAATATTATCATGCTATTGTTGTTTGTAGTAACAATCAGAATATCAAATTTTCAGTAACCAAAATAAATAGAAGGAACAAAGACACTTTACTATTATCATAAGAAATAGGATGTGAGTAGTGACTGACAACTCCTTAGATGTACTCTCAGAACCCCTCTGCATTCTTTACATAGCTTAGTGGAAATAAGGAAATGACCTTTACTTTGTAAGACCTTGCAAATCAGTGGCTTGGTAAGGATAAGTTTCTGATCTTTTTTAAACTGCTTTCAGACTCATTTAAATGAATACTAATTAGTAGGCCTACTTATTTCCTTATCAATTTCCTTCAATTATGAAAACTAAATGTTTTTGATGTGAATTAATCTAACTTAATTATGGCTTTCTCTTTCTGGGCATAAACTTTCTGACAGTTAAATTTGGGAAGCAAAGTAACATAACAGCTGTTTACAATTAATATTTATGTCTTTATATATAAATCTCAATCTGTAGTTCACCTGTGTGGGCATTGTTCACAAAATCCAAGGACGATAAGAATTGATTAATATGCCAATTGTGGGCCGATACACAGACCAGCAAAGTAAAAACCAAAGACATCTCAACCACAAACCTCTATTCACCCTTATGTTATCATAATCCTACTAACCATGCTGAGATTGCATCAGTGCCAGTGGTTAGAAGTACCTCAAGACCCACTACCAAGATAAAAGCCAGCCCATGGACTCTGCACCCAGGCCATGACGGTGCAGCAGGTTTCAGCTGCTGCACAGCCAGCGCCTAGGTGCAGGCTAATTTGTTGACACTGGCAGATAGTTGTTGCTCAAAAAAGGGTTTCATTTAATTCAAGCTGGTTGAACATGAAGTAGATGTAATCAAATATACTCTATTTCCATTCCTCTGCTAGATTAGGTGTGCTTAGACACCCTGTTAGAGAGAAAAGACAACCCCTAAATTTTTGGTGCTTGGACATGATTATCGCTTTTGTATTTCTGTTTTTTGTGCGCAACGTCACAAAAATCTATATCGAGAGAGCATAACTCCAACGTTCCAATACTGAATGATATAGATAGCTCACATTGCCAATATATTGTTTTGGCATATGGTATCATATTGCACAGCAGTAGGTTCAACCAAATTGGCTTCTCTTTGTTGTTTATATGAACTTAATAAGATTAATAAAGGTTTCTCATTGATGTTTTCCAGCTCATCAGTAAAAGGAATTCTTTTTTGTATGTAATCTTATCACCTGGCAACAAACTAATAAACCAGCACAAGCATTCCAAGCTTGAATCTAAACGGATTAGCTCTCAATGCTCGTCAAAAGCCTCCAGCTCTTCGTAGTATATAAGTCATTCCCTCCCTTTAATTATTTTAAAAGATGCTGATAAATGGACTTATGAGAAAAGGGGCCTGAGGCTGCAAAAATCAATAAGATTAAAAAGAATGCAAAACATATTTCGGTTTTAAACAATTATGCACACAATTGCTCAAGGAGTTACCTACTCTTGCCACATATCACCATAAAGATAGCTGGATTAAAACAGTTTCAGTACTGGACTTGTTTTATATGGTTGGTTAAGAGTATGCAGATTACAATGTGCTTCTTAGTCTAGACCAGTGACTCTCAATTATTTCTTGTCATGTTTCCCCATGACATCATACCGCTGCTCTGTGCACACTGTACATGCTGAGTGCAGACAAAACCTTCATACTGCAGGGCAAATGCTTCCTGCACATAATAAAAGAGTCATTGTTCCTTAATATAGTGAAGATGCAATAGCACTTTATCCATGCACAATAAGAAAACAAAGATGAAAAATATGCAAAGCCTTGCTAGCTACTTAAACAGCAATAAAATATTAAAACATAAATAAAATATATATAATATAACATATAGAGAAAAAAACGAGATTGTTAACTGTTGGTATTGTGATGATTATCAGTAGAATTCATATCATCAGGAGTCTCTAGGTATATGATAATTGATTTAGCTTTATCCGCATAGCTGCCACATCTAAATGTATAAATGTTAGATATGAAAAAAGAATGCTTTTCATGGGATTCGAACTCACAACATTCATTTCAGCTGCACAATACACCAATACCCACACTAATTGATCACATGTTCACATTTATTAATAATCATCCAGTTAGTTATTCCCCTTACAATCTCTCACAACACACCAGACTACCAGGGTGTTAGTTATTAATATAATTAGTAGTGATGAGCCCATATGACAGCCTTTAGTCACATTGATATGACAGTTTACTGTTCTAGTACTAACAGGCCTGATGGTGAAAGTTGGCTAGTCAAATGAGTTGCCTTCTGCTGCAGTTATCTAGTTTATACGCATAGATGTGCATAATGGTAAAAGTCATAATAGACAGTCAACCCTTGGGCATTTGTTAAAGTAGCAATTTCGTTTTTATTGCGTTAAAACTTCCAAAAGCTTCAAAATTTTCAATAAATGAAATAAAAGTTTATATATAATAACAATGCCAATAAACATAGTACTTTTTTAAAGTTTTAAATCACCCTTAATAGCAGATTTTCAAAAAATACTATGAATTAAAATATATTGCTCATAGTTCAGAATTAAAAAATGTCCTTTGAAAATGATTTGCAATAACAAAATGAAGGAAAGTCTCAACTTAAACTCCCAAATAAATATAAATATCTACTAGTAGCCTGACAATCTAGAGTGTAGTGAGAGATCATCAAGTGGTATGATAAAGTACAGACTGGGGAGGTTGATTGGTGCAGGTATTACAGTGTCTGCCTACTAAGCTAAACATCATGAGTTCAAGTCCTGCGCAAGGCAATATTTTTATCCCGGTCTCAGATCCTGGCTTCAGACATACACTGAATTTGTTACAGTAAAGATATCTTGCCTAACTCTTCTGCCAACCAATTAATTTTTTCAAAGAGACATAATTGATTAGGTAAAACCTAATATCTGACAAGGGTACATATAAGCTGTCATAACCTTTGAACCACGCTGTCTATAAAAATGAAAATTAGAAACTGATAGTACAGAAATTGTACAGCACGAGTACTCTGACAGGGTGACAGGCTAGTGTGCTGTGAGAGATCAAGCACTTGATAAACTTTAGATGACAGCTTTATGTACAATTATTCTATAAAGTTCATGAATTAGTGCAGTTTTTAAGGTGTTGTCAAACAGGCAGCATGTTGTGAGTTCAAATCCTCTACCAGGCAATATTTTATTCCAACTTCTAAACCGTGATTATAAATACATAAATATGTAGCTTATTCTTGTTCAGCATTGCATAAACTAGTCCAACCAAATTACAGTAATTGACTGGACATGTAATGGAAGCAAGTTATGCTATAAGGTAGAATTGAGAAAAGGCTTCTAAATTATAAACAGATATGAAGTAATGATCACAGACTAGTAACTGGCAGTCTCACCTATGAGATACCGTCATGTGTAATAAGTATGTGTACAATAATTCTAAAAAGCAACAAGGTGGTTGAGCGGCAGAGGGAGTATATAGCTTAGTTAGGAAATCGAGTATCTGGGTTCGATTCCTGTGTAGGGAATATTTTTGCATAATGCTCTCAGCATGGCTTCAACAAGATGGACAGACATGGCTCTGGTTATAGAACAGGTTGATTTGTTGATAAAAGATTGGTTGATAATTTGATTAACTGAAATGTATTCTCCTTTACCATGATGCTGAGTTGGCCCTAAATGGTCCTGCCACCATTTGCAACTGACAAGTATTAACAGGTACTTATGCTGCGGTAATCACCACAGGTGGAGAAGTTTCTTCACATTCAGCTTTTGTTCTACAAACAAAGGAACAATTGACAGTTACTGGTTTTGATTCAATAGAAGTTGTATGACTTAGTTTTAACAAAATGGAAGACAAATTCAAAAGTGTTCAATGTTGTTCAAGATCACCAACTAATGAACAAATTAACTCTCACTTCTCATGGGAGCATGGGAACCATGGAAACCATGGGTGCAAACCACGATTGGAGTTTTGCTAAAGCTACGAAAAATTATGGACAAAAAATCCTATGCAAAAACTAAAACACAGCATATATTATTAAATATTCAGAAATGTCTGAAGGCAGATGCTTGGTGCAGGTGTTAGATTGTTGATCTACAAAGTTGAATGTCCAGGGTTCAAGTCATATCCACAGCAGTCTTTTATCTCACCTCCAACCTTGGATTCAGACAGGCATGACTTTCATTACAGTAAATATTATATTCGTAACACAGTCAGTCACCCGGGACTCTCTTACTATCTAGACAAAGAGGCCACACAATCCAGCTGGTTATAGACATCTGCAGGTGTATTCCATAATCTTTATTATAATAAGAGGCGTGTACATCCGTCTGACTAAAGCAACGCTTGAATATAACAAAAATGATTGTTTCACATAGGATTCAAACTCACAACTCATAGTTTAACTGCCACACTAATACCTGCACTGATTATTGTTCTGGTACTAACAGGCCTGGTGGTAAAAGTTGGCTAGTAAAAGGAGTTGTCTTCTGCTGCAGGATGGCAATTTACATGCATAGATGTGTAAAGTGTGAAAGTCATAGGGAACAGTCAAGCCTTGGGCAGTTTGTTAGATGGGAAATTGCCTTTTCATTACGTTGAAACTTTCAATAAATTAAAATAGTTTATATATAATAACAATGCCAAATAACTTAGTACTTTTTCAAAGCTTTAAATTACACTTTATAGCAGAATTTCTCACAATAAAACTCTCATTGCATTAAAAAATATTATAAATTAAAACGGATAATAAAGATTTAAATTGGAAAAACCTGCTCATAATTTAAAATTAAAAAATGACCCCTAAAGGTTATTGGCAATAACAAAATGAATGAAAGCCTCCAATGAAACTCCCGAATGAATATAAATACAATCAAACATGAATAACTCGAACTTCAAGGGACCGAGCAAGAGTGTTCGAATTATCAGAGCGTTCGAGTTATCAGAGCACTGTCACAAGTCCATATATTTACTTATTTATTAGTATATACATGTACATATACAAACTGTAATATAAATCAAAAGCACAAATGGCTTGTTTCAAATTAAATGCTTCTAATGGTAAAGTTTAAAACGTTTTTATGAAAAAGTATAGAGATTTTTCTATCACTTGAGATTGGTTTGTTGTTTGAGGTGATGTTATTGCCAGGACGTTTTTCAGATTGAACTTGGCAAAACTTGATCGTTGTTGAAATGCTCAAAAGAAAAGACACTTTTTTCTTTTGTGGTTTTACCCACGATCAATTTTGCCGTTTTTTCTTAAAGTTTATGCAAAGATCTTACTTTACCTGGGATTCGTTAAGAGCAACACTCCGAGGCAGTTCAATTAGAAGTTTTACGAGGTTTTACGGTACATTCTATATCACTCACACTCTTTTAATAGATACTTAATGAATGTACACACGTATTCTGTGTTTAGGTCAAACGATGAATAGTTTTTTTGTAGCTAAGACAACGTATATAATAATACGTAATAAGTAATACGTTTAATTACAACAATTTTTAAGACGTTTTAAACATTCAACATTCAGACGTTGATTCAACACGGAATCAACGTCGGAAAACTATTCATCACGGGCTAGCCGGGTCACGCACTCAAGGATTTTCGCCATGCACATACAAAACAAAACCAACATGCGATTCTTGTTTTGTATGTGCGTGGCGAAAATCCTTGGGCGCGTGACCCGGCTAGCCCGTGCTATTCATCGTATAGCAGTATAAATCAAATTTCACCAAACCTTTAGAAAAGTCGTTGACAAAAATATTTTGCCGATTGTGGTAATAACGACGCTTATGAATTACGAAAAGATGAGGTTTACCTCTATGGCTTTGAATAAAGTGATTTTCTAAAGCGATAACAACCGTTTCGGTAGCTGTTGGGAAAAAAAACAGTTCGAATTAACAGTGTTGAGTTCGAGTTATCTATAGCAATTTATCATTACGTGGGAACGGACCAAAGAAACAGTTCGAATTAACCATGTGTTCGAGCTATCCGTGGACGAATTATCCATGTTTGACTGTATTTACTAATACCCTGACAATCTTGTTATCTAGAGTGCAGTGAAAGATCATCCAGTGGTATGATAACAAAACAGAGAAGGCAAGTTGATTGGTGCAAGTATTAAGTGTCTGCCTACCATGCTGAATGTCATGAGTTCGAGCCCTGTCCATGGTAATCTTTTACCACAATCACAGACCCAATCACAGATTCAGAGAGACATGGTTTTTATGTTCAACTCTTTCCCCACCAAATTGATTTGTTTAAAGAGACATTCTATAAGTAAAACCTAATATTAGATATGGGATTATATAAACTGTCTAAAATTTCCACACTTTCACCCATTTCTTCACTAAAGATATTCTTGCCCATACATACTCAACACACCGTACTTTTTCACAGTTTTGTCATGAACTGGAGTAAGTTTTTGCATTTCAGTTTTTATCTAGGTTTAAAGGATATATAACCTAGATTTAGAAGCTATATATCCTAGGTTTAGAGGCTATATAACCTATGTTTAGAGGCAATATAACCTAGGTTTAGAGGCTATGTTACCTAGGTTTAGAGGCTGTATAACATAGGTTTAGAGGCTATATAAGCTATGTTTAGAGGCTATATGACCTAGGTTTAGAGGCTATATAACATAGGTTTAGAGGCTATATAAACTATGTTTAGAGGCAATATAACTTATGTTTAGAGGCAATATAACTTAGGTTTAGAGGCTATATAACCTAGGTTTAGAAGCAATATAACCTAGGTTTAGAGGCTATATAACCTAGGTTTAGAGGATATATGACCTAAGTTTAGAGGTTATATAACCTAGGTTTAGATGCTATATAACCTAGGTTCAGGGGCTATATAACATAGGTTTAGAAGCTATATAACCTAGGTTTAGAAGCAATATAACCTAGGTTTAGAGGCTATATAACCTAGGTTTAGAGGCTATATGACCTAGGTTTAGAAGCAATATAACTTAGGTTTAGAGGCTAAATAACCTAGGTTTAGAGGCTATATAACCTAGGTTTAGATGCTATATAACCTAGGTTTAGAGGCTATATAACATAGGTTTAGAGACTATATAACCTAAGTTTAAAAGCAATATAACCTAGGCTTAGAGGCTATATAACCTAGGTTTAGAGGCTATATGACCTAGGTTTAGGGGCTATATAACATGGGTTTAGAGTCTATATAAACTATGTTTAGAGACTATATAACCTAGGTTTAGAGGCTATATAACCTAGGTTTAGAGTCTTTATAACCTATGTTTAGAGGCTATATAATCTATGTTTAGAGGCTATATATCCTAGGTTTAGAGGCTGTATAACTATATGTAACACAGTCTTCTGTTAGCATCACATAAATTAGCTGAAGCAATTTACAGTAATTTACAAGGCAAGTAATGTGAACAAGGCAACTATGCAAATATTGTTAGTATTGTAAACGTGGCTAGCTGGAGAAATGGCTTCAGAAACAGAATATAAAGAAATGATCAACAAACTAGTAGCTGGCAGTCTTAAGTGATATGAGAGATCATCATATGTAATAAGTATGCACACAGTTCTGCTAAAATGCAACAAGGTGGTCGAGTGGCAAAGGTGGTAGATAGATTAGTTGGGAAGTCTAATAGCCGGGTTCGATTATAGGTCACGGAATCTTTTTTCAAAATAATCTCAGCATGGCTTCGGACAGACATATTTCTTATTATAGTAAAGACTGAATTATTAATAACACTAAACAGTTCTCAACAATTTAGTTCTCGTAAACAGTTATATTCTTAATCACTTTACTCACTGGAATCTAATTTCGTTCTTTGACAACCTTTGTAAATATATTGGTCACCTCTATTCCTCAGTGATTTTAGGTGTGCCCTACAAGGTCCTGCCAGCATTGGCAGTGGACAAGTATTACCAGGTATATATGCTGTGATATTCACTGCAGGTGGGCAAGCTTATCCACATTCAGCTTTGGCCCTACAAACAAAAGAACAATAATTATTATTGAAATTATTATTGAAAATTTCTAGTTTTGATTCAATGGAAGTTGTATGCCCATGACTTGGTTTCAACAAAAACGAAAGACAATTCCACAAGGGTTCAAAGTTCATTCAAGATCACCAACACTGCAGCCTGATGAACCAAATTACTCTCACTTATCATGAATGCAAACTACCATTACATCTTCGCTAAGGCTACACAGAAAAATGCTAGACAAAAAATCCTATTCAAAAACTAAAACGCAGAGTGTAAGTACATGTATATTATTCAATATTCAGAGATGTCTGAACTAGTCCAGTGCATGTGATGCTGAATTGTAAAATGTCAGAAAACGGCACGCAGAAGATTTTTTGATCATTTTAAAATTGGTTAATGTAGCATAAATTAACTAAAATAAAGTTCTTGGAATCTGAACACTTGCCATTTCTAGTAAAAATGTTACAAAATATAGTTGCACTATTTTACAAAGTGCAGTCATGATTTTGTAATTACTACGCCATGTTAAACAATGTGCTTTACTATGAGTAATCCGGTTTGTTATTATTAAAGAAAGTAGTGCGTAAGCCGCATGCATGTTTGCAAGTTGAAATGGTGAAAAAGGCTGCTACCTCATGTGCTTTTCACTGTTTGAAATCAGAGAATGACAACTGTAACGTGATTGTTTTATCATCAAAGCGACTCGCCACTGCTGAGTCATATGCTCAGCAATATATTAACTATTATCTTGAGCCACAAAGAAGTTTATCCAGACTATTTGCAACGATCTTCTAAGGGACTAGAAGCATCATCATCTTCTATTACTACCAACACCTCTCAAGATATCACTATCAGCTGCCATGAAAAATGCTACAACCATTTTACTCACAAGAAAACATTACAATCAGCTCAAAGGAGAACTGCAGTGAGTTGAGTAATACTATCTCAAACAACAATCTCTTTTGCTTATAGCTTTTGGAAGACGCCATGAGCGTAAAATAAAGTTGTGTCACTCTGGGAAAACATTCAGGAAGCAGAAACAAAATCAAAAACGAGCTACAAACAAAATTCCCAATTTTATTTAAATACATTTTTATTTCGGATTTTTCGTTCATTCAGTATTACAAAAACGATCGTTTTTGTTTCTCAAAACGGCTTTTTTGTTGTTGTTGCTAGCAGAGACTATCGAGTTTTATATATATATTAGTTTAGTTAGAATTATTGTCCAATTAGCATTTATTTTAGTCCAGGATACAAGAGAAACAATACGTCCGTTTTTTAGTAAGCCAAAACGAAGAATGTCGGATGTGAGTAATGAACAAGTATGTCATCTATACAGGAAATACCTCACTGAGCATGTGTATGTCATCACCATGGTAACAAGTAAATATATAAGTTTGTAAACTAAAAACTGTTACATCTCCTTTTCCATGGAAATATTAAAGCAAACACAAAATCATTGGTAAGTACAATGGTATGAAATATGATGTGAACATGTAACAATGTCACTGGTTTGGACTTCTAAGTTGGTTAGAACATCAGATAGTCAGCATATCGGGAGGGGAGTTTTCTATTCCGGGGAGGCAGAACACATCTAGGAGTTTGGTCAGGGACACTGCTATCAGAGGCTGGCTCAGATAATGGTAACGAACGTGGAGATTCTGGCGGGTTGTTGGGAATGGGTACAGTGTCGTTTGAGGCTGCTAGAGAACTATCTTGGGCTGTTTTTCTTGCCTGGGTACAAAGATTTTCAGCCTGTTCTGGGAAATGGTCAGCCAGGGTATAACTCTGATTCTGCGGCGCAGGAAGCTGTGATACCCTTATGTCTTTACGGTTACGTCTTACGGTACAACTACCTGTCGATAAATGGTAACTGCGATCCCCTGCTATGTCAATTATCCGTCCTGGTTTCCACTCACCTGACGCAGCTCTGAAATACACAGACGGTTCTGGTTCGAGGGGAGATTTCTCGCTACCTGCCCGTCTATCGTGATAATACTTATCAGAACCCTTCATACTACCCAACTTGTTTCTAACATGCTCCAAATCATAACTGTTGACTTTGTATCTCTCAGTAGATACTGGCATTGAATCTCTCAACAGCCTACCTTGAAGCAGCTCAGCCGGAGATGGTAGGCCATCACATGCTGGTGTAATACGTATCGTTACCAGACCACCTAACCAATCGGTACCTTCATCTGCACACTTAGCCATCATTGAGTTCACTGTACCAATAGTCCTCTCGGATTGACCATTACCTGATGGATGCAGAGGTGAACTTGTTTGATGAGATACTTTCAACTCAGTACAGAATCTCTTGAATTCATCACTAGAAAACTGAGGACCGTTGTCCAATACAATAACATCTGCCTGACCGAAATCAGCGAATATCTCTCTCAAGCATTTGATAACGACACCACTACTTGTACTCTTAGGCAAATGTTTCACTACAGGCCACTTTGACAAATAGTCAACTAACAGAAGCTAAATCGCTTCCATTCAGATGAAACAAATCTACACCGATCATCTCAAATGGCGTGTTGGGAATAGGAAAAGACATTAATGGCTCCTTTTTTTGACAGCCTTCCGACTTGAGCCATATCCAGTGTGTGCACGTTGAACGTCATGTCATCATCTGAGCTAACATCACCATCACCCGCTTGTAGAAATGACACTCTCTGAGTTGTAGCATTACTCTTTTTCAGACCAGTACACTTTTTTTTTAAATGCCCTCGTAAGTGACAACCGTTACATGTCTTATTATAAGCAGGGCATCTACCTTAGACATGATCATACCCACAGAATGAACAATCTGTGATCATGTGATTAGCTGCTGCATTATTCTGGCTTTGCGGTGTATAGTTTCTAGGCTTATATGGATACGAGCCTACTGGTTGTACTGAACGAACACCATCTAGTTCAACCTTTTGGTTCCTTGCGATTACTTCCTTAGTACACATTTGCTGCTTTATCTGCTCAAGCGTTATGTCTGCACGTAACTGTAGCTCACGACTCAACTCCTTATTCTTCATACCTGCCAAAAGTCGAGTGCGTAACATATCCTGTCGGTGTCTATCATCCCAATTGCTACATTTCACAGCCAGTTCATGCACGTTCCTTATGAATTCCTCATTACTCTCACCAGGAAGTTGAACTCGGGAACCCAGTAGCACTGCGTAATGCAAGTGATTATCACGAGGAGTGAAGTAATTATCCAAAATTTCCACAGTTCTATCAAACATCGTACCATCTGCGTCCTCAGCTGCAATACCGGCATCTGGATTAGCCACACCGGGAGGGCGCACAGTCAGCTGACCATATATACTCTCCGCCTCCTCGCCCATACAGTACAGCAGCATGTCTACCTGACGCTGAGCATTCTTTCATTCAGTCCAGAAGCACTGCGATATCTCAAAAATCTCCTCTTCCATTCCGGCCAGCTCTGCGGTGCAGAAAAATCCATCTCTTTCGGAGCAGACACCTTGAAGTCACCCATAATGTTGTTGAATAAGACACCAAACCAGACTAACACCAAAAGTCAGTCACAATTCAGCACAAACACGCTGAAAAACAACGGGCCTATTCAAACTCCAACAATCTCACTTCAAGTAGTATTCAGTCCAGCTATACATCCAACAAAGCAATGTTCGTCGCCTATGACGCCATATCGAGTTTTATATATATTAGTTTAGTTAGAACTATTGTCCAAGTAGCATTTATTTTAGTCCAGGATACAAAAGAAACAATACGTCCGTTTTTTAGTAAGCCAAAACGAAGAATGCCAGATGTGAGTAATGAACAAGTATGTCATCTATACACAAAATACCTCACTGAGCATGTGTATGTCATCACCATGGTAACAAGTAAATATATAAGTTTGTAAACTAAAAACTGTTACAGAGACCAATATATTGTAGTTTACTATTGGTAAAAAAATTAAATAAAAAAAGACAATAAGCTAACCAGAAATCAGTTTATAAAAAACGTTCGCTTGGTGACATAATAGTCGCTCTGCCCACCAGCGTCAGTATCGCAAAAGGGTCAAGGCATATGTATATATGAGATGCAACTGTTTTACGAAGAGTACACAAAAGTCTAGTGTGTCTCTGTCATTCACTGATGTAAAGACATTTGATCAGCTTGAGGAGAAGGTCTGGGAAAGGATTATCAGCATTGCAAGTTTGCATAGTGCCTCAAGGGTTGACCTGGTTGTAGATTCATATCTAAATCATAGCATCAAAGATGTTGAGAGAGCCAAGCGAGGTTCAACCCAGCAACGCATCAAGTTGACATCTGGCACCCAAAAGATACCTGTCGGAATGCAAGCCTACTTTGCAAACTCAACAAATAAAGAAGAACTGCTGGAATTTCTATATAGTCCACAAAGAAAAGCACTGAACGTCTGAGTGTTTATGTGACTAACAAACACAGCTGTGCAATTCTTCCTTCTCACCATTCCACCCAATCCACAATGGAGATTTCCGATTTAGAAACCACCCAAGAGGAGGCTGATACCAGGCTGCTTCTTCACTGCAAGCATGCTGATGGGATGCGAGGGCTTGGAGGAGAGTTTGAGAAACTGATCATCACATCCCCAGATACAGATGTGGCTATCATAGCCTTAGGGGTGATGGGTCAGTTCAACTGCACAGTTGGCCGCTCAACTGGGACAGCTAATGACAAACGGATGGTAGATCTAACAGCATTACATTCATGTTTTGGGGATTTGTTTTGCAAATCATTACCATATATACCCGCAGTCGCTGGCTGTGATTTAACCAGCGTATTTTTTCGAAAAGGGAAGAAAAAAGCTTGTAAAATCGTCAAGGACAATAAAGAAATGCTTGCTACCTTCAGCGCTCTTACAACCACACCACTCAACACGCTAACAACTGCAACTGAAAAGCTGGTCTGCTTAATGTATAACACCAAGTGTCTTGCTGTCAATGATGCCCACTACCACCTATTCAAAAGCGGAAACGCTGAAGAAATGCTACCACCAAATGATGATTGTCTTCAACAGCACATCAAGAGGGCCTGCTACAAAGCTGCAATATGGCTCCGCTGCCTGGATGCCAAGCCCAACATTGCTCCACCTCAAGGTAATGGCAGGCACATGACTAAAGAAGACACACTAGAAATAACTTTGTATCAGAAATCTGTCATACCACCACAAGTTCTGAAGACGGTACATTGCAAGTGCAGCAAAAATGGCTGCCACCAAAGATGCTCATGTAAGATGGCCAACTTACCATGCTGCGACCTTTGTGGCTGCACCAATACAGAATGCACTAACAGAGGCGTGGAAGAGGATGATGATGAGGACAATTAGAGCTAAATCCTATTATTAAGTTATCAATATGTATGTATTGTTATTTATCAAATCTCAATAAAAACCACAATTATTTGTTGAAGTTGTCTCCCTTGTGTCTGTAGAAAATACATTTAATAGCATAAGGCATCTATTCACTTGTGTAATAGTTCAGCGACTAGGTATGAAATACATTGATATAATCACCTTATATATAAAACTAAGTTAAATAGTTGTTTAAAAGCCTTTAGGTCACCGTAGACTTCCATGCACACAGTACATGTGTAAATGGCAAATGTCGCCGCCAATAAATTTGATGCTGATTGAGTATTGGCAAGGTTAGCCATTCCGACAAAATGAATTTTTAAAGACATACATTTCAGCTATTTTTGGAACAATCAAATCCTGCTCTGCTTTTGGTTTCCTAAACTAAAAAAAATTCAACAATTCAGCATCACATGCACTGGACTAAAGGCAGATGTTTGGGGCAGGTGTTAGAGTGTTGATCTACTAAGTTGAATGTCCAGGGTTCAAGTCATATCTATAGCAGTCTTTTATTCTAACCTCCAACCCTGGATTCAGACAGACACGACTTTCATTACAGTAAATATTGTATTTGTAACACAATCAGTCACCCTGGACTCTCTTGTTTTCTATACAAAGAGGCCACACAATCTAGCTGGTTATAGACATCTGCAGATGTATTTCATAATCTTTACTATAATAAGAGTCATGTACATCCGCCTGACTGAAGAAAGGCTTAAATGTCCAAAAAAGGATTGTTTCACATAGGATTTGAACTCACAACTCATAGTTTAGCTGCCACACTAATACCTGCCCTGATTATTGTTCTGGTACAAACAGGCCCGTTGGTCAAAGTTGGTTTGTAAAAAGAGTTGCCTTCTGCTGCAGGATGCCGCTTTATATGCATAGATGTGCAAATTGTGGAAGTAACAATAGACAGTAAACCCTTAGGCAGTTTCTTAGAGGGAAAATTGTCTTTTTATTACGTTAAACCTTTCAATGAATTAAAAAAGTTTATATATAACAACAATGAAATTTTCAAAGTTATAAATTACTTTTATAGCAGATTTTTAATAACAAACTTTGATTGCGTTAAAAAATATTATGAATTAAAACGATTAATAAAAATTTTAATTAAAAAGCCTGCTCATAATTTAAAATTAAAAAATGACCCCTAAAGGTTATTTGCAATACCAAAATGAACGACAGCCTCCGATGAAACTCCCGAATGAATATAAATATCTACTAGTACCCTGACAATCTTGTTATCTAGAGTGCTGTGAAAGATCATCAAGTGGTGTGATAAAAAACAGAGAAGGCAAGTTGATTGGTGCAAGTATTAAGTGTCTGCCTACCATGCTGAATGTCATGAGTTTGAGCCCTGTCCATGGTAATCTTTTACCACAATCACAGACCCAACCAGAGACTTAGACAGACATGGTTTTTATGCTAAACTCTTTCACTACCAAATAAATTTGATTAAAGAGACATAATTGTATAGGTTAAACCCAATATTAGACAGGGGTGTATATAAACTGTCATAAAATTTAAAGTACGCTGTCTATAAAAAAACACATTTTAATGCCATATTGACCAGCATAAAAAATTAAACAAAATAGGTCATAAAATGTCACAAATGTGTTGCAGAATGAACTGAGACACAATTTCAGCCATTACCCCTACTACTGTGAGCATGTCAAAGTCAAATGAGTTATCAATATTATTACAGCTAACAATAAAATAATCCCTCTCAGTAGTACTATTGTTCAATAATATTCACTTAAACTCTATTGATGTACAATGAGTGAATTCTCTGTAGCCGTAATATGTCTGACAAGGCTGGTTATTGCTAAGAAATTGCAACAAAAATAGCTTTTGAAGAGTTTTCACAGCCATACAATTTTGTAGATTCTAATCGTGAAACATCTTGGCAGTCAGGCCCCGTCAAACATCAAAAACATTAGCAAATGATAGAATAATATTAAAACTGTCTGATAGAATCAACTACAATTTGGTGTAACTACATCTTCAACTACTTCCTTCTGTTTAACTACAGATATGATTGGCTCCTTCTGTTTAAGTACAGATATGATTGGCTAATAAATCAACTCACTAATCAAACACTTTGCACAAACCATAGATATAGTAAACCCTAGATTGGCAAATAGCCATCATTACAATGGAGCAAAAGTGAGGCCTATAATTGGCTGTTGTTTTCACGACGTCACGTCGTAGTGATGTGCATCACAGCATCAAAGCCTTCAATTGAGCAATAAGTTTAGTAGTGGAAGCATGCTTGGCATGCTAATTTTTAAGTCATAAACATAACAATAACACCAAATTCTTAGTGAAATGTCATCAGAAGAGACCACAACACCCCAGGTATAACCTAAATTGCCCATAACAAAACATAACTTCAACTCAAAACAATTTCTCAACAATATCATGAGCTATCTATGCCGATTAAAGACACCAAGCTGAAAGCTGGTAGTGGAAAATAATAGGAAAATCATCATCATTTCGTAATTGGTTTTGAGTCAGCAGCCAAATCTGTACATGGCATTGCTCAATATCTTTTCAGCAACTACCCTTACCTCAACTACTTCCTAACCTTTAAGATCAACCAGGATCACATTGAGATTCTGTTTTTCACAATACGATCTAATGGTGGCTATAACAATAACCAGGATGTGCAGTGTTTTAGATCTGCACGTCGAGCACTGTTCATAAAAGCAGATATCACACCAAGTCCCAATGTTAACTGTATTGATCTGGATGTGAGCAGGGCTGAAAAAACTGGCCAACTCCTGCTACATTCTCTGGCTAGAAAGAAAAAAAAAACAAGACAAAAGCTGAGGAAGGTGAAGATGAGGAGTTCGGTGATGAGGATTATTTTCTAACTCAAATGTGATGAGTGTATCAAGTTCTTGACTGATGTAGAAGTAGTGGGAAGTAGAAATAGTGATGACATAACCCTAATCTCAGTTAAAAACAGAGGAGGATTGGTGACCAGATTGATAGGCCAAATATGTATTGCTGCAGAAAAGTGCCTACGTTCACACATGGAGAGCTATGGTATCACACAGAGAGCTTTTAAACAAGTAACATCACAGACAATAACATATATGTCTTATTACATAACATCAATCAAGGTTTTACATGTACAGTGCATGCCAACAGTCTACTCAAAACTATAGTAAATCGCTATACTAAAATCAGAATACACTATGCCGCTTCAAAGCAGGAATCTAGTTCAACCAACCTTAGACAAAAACTATCTCGTCTAGTTACTTTTGGTCATGTCTAATGGGTGTTTAATAGAGTGGCCAGTGTAACTGCTTCTAAATCTCATTTGATTCATTAGTTTGTTATTAGTTTAATTTATATTTGGTCACTCTTTGTATTATCAATGATATAGAAGCTTCTAAATCATTGGTATTATTCTTTACCATGTGTGTAAGATTCTTGCCTTTCTCATCCAGTCATTACAGTCATACTTCGACTTACGAGCTTAATGCGTTCCGAGTCTGAGCTCGTATGTCAATTTACTCGCATGTTGGTGCAATTTATTTATATATAGAACAATTAAATATATATTGATTGGTTTCCATACTCTAAAAATGCAAATAAAACACTCAAAACAATATTTTGTAACAGAAAGAACATGTTGGTTATTGTCCTAACTTACCACATGCTTTCAAAAAGCAACAAATAAAAAATAATGCCAGGAAATGTGATAAATTAAATTGTAAAATTAAATACATACAATAGCAGGTAATGCTAGCATTTGCCAGAGAGGGAGAGATAAGTTATCCTTCATTACAACAGTTGACTTTGATAAATTTGGATTTTATCCAAGTCTTAAAAGACAAACTTAAAAGCAAACATAAAAGCAAACTTATTCTTTAACTTAACGTAATTAAAATTTCTTCGGCCTTCATAGTTTTAAGTTTCTCGTTGGTTAGCTAATTTTTCGTTTGTTTCGCTCTCACGACCAGCCGGCCGTTTTAAAAGAAACCCATCTAAGGACGTTTGCCTTTGTCGCTATTTCAACATGTTGCGATCAGGACGAACACAGGTGTCGTCACCAAGTGTTAATGCACGACCACTACCAACTTGTTCGAATGTCTATTTTTTATAGTCTTGACAGATAGCACCGGCCTTTTTACGTAGCATCGTTTCAGTTACGCAGTCACCGGCCAATTGTTTGTCTTTCATCTAACGCCTGAGCAGTCTCTCCATCAGCGGTCGTGAAGATCGCTGCGTCGTTTAGAAACTATGGTTAGTCCTTTTGCAAACTAAATGCCTTGAATATAATCCTTGTGTTTGATAATTGTGGATGTATTTCTGTCTTATCGCTGAGCTAGCTCAATCATGCATACATGTTTTGCACATTTTTCAATAGTTTTCCGTTTAATATTAATTGTTATCATTCGCTTTTTCTTTGCATTATCTATCCTTTTACTGGCAAACTTTCGGTCTACACACGGTACTTCTAATTCACATCATTCAGCACTGAAAATCGCGCACAAAAAAATGGTACAAAAGTATAATCCGAGCAGTTGAAAAATACAGAGTGATGCTGTTCTCAATTTCTCATAAAACACCTCCGACATACTTGGCAACTGACTCATGTGCTCGTATCTCAAACGTGGCTCGTATGTTAGTGTTAAAACTTGCTTAAAAGCTGGCTCATACCTCAAGTTTCTCATACATTAGGGCACTCGTAAGTTGAAGTATTACTGTATATAAGTTTTACATATTTTCAATAAAATATGCAGTCTCAGATGCACAAACTATGGAAAATTTGAGCAGTTTTTAGTGCTAAGTCAATAGGAATTAATAGATCAGCTGATTCGTTTTGCACATCACCATGACGTTGCGTCATGCTAATTATAGGCCTCACTTGTTTTGATTATTCGCATATCTAGGGTTTACTATATCTATGGCACAAACCCTACTAAAGCCTACCATGTGACTCTTGGCCATATGCCAACACTGTGGCAAGTCACACTACTCGGCTCATGGTATTCACAGTGGCTCAGCTCGTGGTTAAAATAGTTACTCACTAAACACACTGAGAGTTAATTATAATCTGTTGACAATGTAGATAGTCTCCTAACCATCTCATGATGTTCAGTTTTAACAAAAACCAGTTATTATGACAAACAAATAGTCATTGGGTAGGTGTAGATGCACAGGCAGGAAATAACAATTCAACTTACATGAATATGTTCTCATTTCCTCCGGTGCTCATAACTTAGTTTGACACAAACCCTTCCCTCGTTACCCTATAACAGAAAGAATGCCAAGTACGCCCAGTCATTAATGGAAAAGAAAGATTTCTGACCAGGTGCGGCTACTTATTCCCTCTGGTTTGTTGACACATTTGACGATCTATCACAGCAAACAATAATTTCATAGAACTTGTATATACTGTATACCATGATGAAGACAACCCTATATGTACATTATTTTGTTTTGCAAGAGTGATAGGAGAAAGAAAGAGGCATTTTAAGGCTAACTACAGGGCAATCGCTATTCAAATCAGTCTGAATCCGGAGTTAGGGGTTAAGATGAAAAATCACTTTGTGCAGGTCTAGAACTCCTGACCGTTGGATTACTAGTTAGACACTCCAACAGCTGCGCTAATCAAAAGCCTATCTTTGTTCAGATTATTTGAGCAGTTAATTATTTGATGTGCTTTAACAGGTTCATCTGACGATCTCTAACAGCGCACTGGAGGGTACTATTTCCTATGAATAATTGAAAAATAAAGTTAATAGAAATCAATTAAAGTAGCCATTTTAGGATTTATTATCGTTTATTATCTTTTAACATGTTTATTTACCACACTTTCACCCATTACTTCGCAAAAGATATTCTCACTCATACATATTCAACATACCATTTTTTTTCCAGTTTTGTCATAAACTGGAGTAAATCTTTACATTTCCGTTTTCATCGTAAAAGTGTAGCACCTTTCCCCTGAATAAAATAAACACAAATAGCTACAGAAACACTAATAATGATCTATATTAGAATACAAACACTCTGAGTTTTAATTACAAATTCATAGATGATACCATTGGCCTTCACACAATTGATGTCAATTCTCATTAGTCAATTTATTTGTCAGCATGACACAACATTTAATAGAGCTGGTGTGTATAGCCCGAGGCAATATCTACACTATGCATCTGCCATGCATTTTGCTGGTCTGTGTGCACCAAGGTATTTGGAATGTTTGCACTATTGAAATTTTATAGCATTTTTTAATTACTAAAAATTGAAATGTTCATATTAAGCCAAAGGGATCACTGAAAAACGTAATTTTACATCTAATCTGCATTTTTATTAAAAATCAAAACAATTTGGTGATAAATTTTAAATATAATTAAGGCTCACAATTTAATCAATTTTAATAGGATAAGAGTCATGTGTGTCTGTCTATGTGAGGCAGTAGTTTAAAGTTTTATGGTTTAAACTTTAAACCATAACTGTCACGAACAACTTTTATCGTTGTTATTAGGTAAATCATACACGATGATTCCGAGTTTGTACTCAAAATAAAGATTGTTTTACTAACTTTCAAATTCATGAAGGTTTTTTTACAGCATTTTAATTTCCGTCTCAAAATCAACACAGTCGGCACAACAAGCTCCGCTCATAGATATGTGGCGTGTCTTAACTTTTGTAGAATTGGAAGTTGGGAATGTTTAGTCTGATAGCGATGGGTGTCTTAAAACCTATTATTCTCTAAATCCAGCCTGAAAATAATCTCAGTATTTTTTGAAAGGTAGATAACCTGTTTAAATTGGCTCTTAACTTGTTACAGACTGTTTAATGGGCTGAACGCCGAGAAAAATGAGCTCAAAAAAGCGCGATAACAACACTAGCTTGTGATAACATCGCGCTTTTTGAGCTTTTAAATTGTTTTAATGTTTTATCTACCATTCGCAAAGACTGAGAAGATTTTAAATTTGGAAAAAAATGCATTTTGAGACCCTCATCTCTATCATTCTAAATCGGACTAAATATCTTCAACTTCTGTTACTAAAAAGCTAGGTTACGGCATCAAACCACCCGGTTTGAGTACAATGATTATAGGATTCACCCGTTTCTGCAATCTGACTTCAGAAATACTCTTGACACATATCTTTGCTTGAAGGTTGATTGAGACCATGTCCTACCTGTGAGAAATACATCTGACAGAAACTATTAGCTTTTTACTCACTCAATGACTGAACCAAATATTTTAACTAGAGAACTAACCAGAAACCTAATCAAAAGTTTGGAATAACATTTAGTAGCCTGTGCAAAAGTATTATTTAATCAGCAGTATATTGTTACGGCAAGGAGACTCCTCGTTTCAGCAAGCCAAAAAAAAGAAAGATGGAAATATAATTTTCATGATAGATGTTTTTATTGTTTATTCTATTAAAAATATGGTTATTGATACAAACGTTATGTATAATAGAGAACAGATAGATAATGGCACACAACAAGCATGTCACTAGTTCAACAGTATAGTCTTTATACATCTTCCCATTTTGGAGAAGAACTCCCAAATTTTCGAGGCTGGTGGCATTATCAATCTAATGTAATATAATAGTAGATATGGTAAGCATGGAAATTTTCGTTGAGTTCGTTCGCCAAAGCATGCTGAGATTAGCATGTTCGTCAAAGAGGTGTTTTTGCAATTAACCAATAACAACCAAAGATTTTCCTGCACAACAAAACTCTCTCCGGAAGTCCATTTACTGGTAGGCTTTTACGGATAAATACCGGAGATATCAAACCGGCCGCGGATATCTAGCTGTCACCGAAAATGATTGGTTTCCTCGGATACCGAGAATCCTTCGGTATCGGTAAGAGCAGATAACCAAATATCAGCCCAACACTAACCTAGATGTAGCGGTGAGATACTCAATGAATGTCCACTCTATAGTCACACAGCTATAGTAAATTCTATAGCTGAACCCATCGGTTTACAGGACTAAAGTCCTGTTAACCGAACTGAATAGAATTATGCAAAACCAAGAGTGTCAA
Organism: Watersipora subatra; assembly: GCF_963576615.1. Lineage (NCBI taxonomy): Eukaryota > Metazoa > Bryozoa > Gymnolaemata > Cheilostomatida > Watersiporidae > Watersipora > Watersipora subatra. The sequence goes on from NC_088715.1 coordinate 1,651,654, forward strand.
AACCTGACTGTTTATGTGAGGTCATACCTGAAGGTTAGAAAAAAATATTGCTTTCAATGGGATTCAAACTCTCAACTTTCAGTGTGGTGAACCAACATTCAAACTCTTGCTACTGTCTACTTGTTTGATAAGTAGTTAGATTTAAAGAAGAATATGAAATCCATGGTTTGAAGGCTTTAGAGGCATATTCAAGAGAATTGGGGTAAAACAGTTGCAGAGAACACGATTGCACTTTAATCAAAGATGATTTCCTCACGAAACAAATTATAGTTATCTGCTTTAGCTACTGATTCTAAAGGACCTGAAAGTGAATATAGACTAAGATCCTAAGTCAATGTGATTAGAAATCATATTGACCTCACACTAAAGTTACTCTTTTGTTTATTTACTATGAGAAAAGCCAGTCATAAGCATAGATACTTGCTACAACTATAGCAACTAAAGTAACTAGTGGGATCATTTTGGTGCATTTTTTTTCTGACTGTTATAACCGGAATCAGGTTTTGTCAATTTTAATCTTGAAACATCTCAACTTGAAAACATGAAATTTCTTGAAACAAATAACCTCAAACCAAATTAACTGTTTAAAGTCATCTCTAAAAACATTTGAAACCAAATGAGGCAGCTGCTGGCAAGCAGCAAGCACAGTAAAGACAAAATCTGCTTAGGTGTAAACATCAACTGTTTTACAGACAGTCGTTTAAGCGGGTATTGAAGTATGTCAGCAGTAATTTAATAGATACATTGTATCAGCAGTCAAAGACATAGAGAGTTAATAAAGAAACACAAAGATACACTAGTCTGACCTGAATACTAGGTTACTGACAGAAACTATGGAGACCAGCCTATGAACATGATATATACTCATATTGATCTTTACTATAATAAGTGCCGTGTCCATTTAAAGTCGCGCTAAGTGTATGAAGAAAAAAGATTGCACAGCACATGAATAAAACACCGATATTCAGACACTGAATATCATCGAAATTTGCACAACTAAAACTAATTGTGTGCATAGTTGTTGCACATGATAATCTCTCCCAGTGCGTGAAACTGTCAGCATATCTATTCTGCTATTCCGACAGTTGTCACAACACGTTGGTGTTGTATTGCTGTCTTGGTTTGGTAAATATTTTACACTGGCACAATTTGTGAAATTGTTATCATACAGAAAACGCAAAACTTGGACTTCAAGAAACAGAAGTTGTCTTCTCATGTATGCTACATATGCCATAACTCCAAATCATTAAAAAATGAAAACAAAACATTTGTGGTCCGCTGACTGCTAGCAAAAAGAACTGAGTGAGATGGATTTAACTGGAAAAGGAATTTTTAATGGGATAATAACTTAATGGGAAGCAAACAGGCGATTTATTGTCACAACCTACAAAAGTTAATTATTACCAAAATCTCAGGCTACCGTTGTAAATACTTCACCGGAGAACCATGGGCCTACCCACTATCAGTTAGGTCTATGTGGATATGAACGACTGTCCATGACACAGATTAGACTAGCAATAGGTAGATACATTAGATCAGTAAAACACAGAGATAGACTGACATCTACCAGCACTAAGAGAAATTGGATCAGTACAATACAGTAGACGCTCCTACAATGTGAATAATCCATTCCTGGAACATGTTATAGGAATGTTATGTTACCTGAACAGTAAAATACATGTAAATAGCCTAATCTGTTCTCAAATATTTTCAAATTCACTCCTTTGGTCCTTCACAAAGGAAAAGCAAACTTAATGTTTAAATTTGATGACTACCGTAACTGCAGTATTAGGCTATTGGTTCATAGTGACAACTTTTTTCCTTTTTCATATCAATTTCATCCGATTAATACGATTTCATCATATTCATTACAAATATGCAATTTCATGACATTCAGATTGGTAAACCGACGCTGTAACACCTGCACCCATCAGTCGCCTTCAAGTCTTTTTGAATAATTGAGCAGTTGCTAATTCTCTGAGTAGTGTAGACACAATACACCTGACAATCTCTCATGGCAAACTAAACAGCCAGGGTACTAGTCTATATAAAATAAGTACCTTTATAAACAATTTGCAGCCCTCCGCCCCTGGGGAGAACCCTGCATCTCACTATGATCTATCAGTACGCTGAACCATATGACTTCTACAAAATATGACTTCTATCGCTTGCATCATGAGGAGCGTGAATATATCACTGGGGTTCGCCTAAACACACATGAGTCATTCACCAGCAAACAACAACGTGGGCATGATAACGTGGGCACACTCACAAACTACCAATACAATTACGTATCATTAGCTTCTTAGGCCTATCCCACTTTTTTGGATTGTACACTACGAGAAAACATGAAAACACGATATGAAAAATATTCCTGTATTTTTAACAGTAATGTTTTACTATTTTTATATATATAGTTTACTTTATAATAGTTCACCATTCTTAAGATGGTCCACATGTGCAATGATCGACTCCAAATGTAGGAATTCAACTGTTTGTTTGTAATTTTTGTATGTTATGTCATACATGACTGGAGCACTTTTATTAATTTTATGAATATTTCAGTGTTCGTTCCGATGATGTTTCAATTGTAACCCAAATAGCCAAATGTTGCTGCTATACTTTGGTGAACGTAAATAAGAAATAAATACACGCCATATTGGATTATGGGAACAACCAATAAATATGCACCTCACAAGCAATAAAGTTTTGATGAAAATGTCTAGTGTTATCGCTCTGTATTAGCTGGCTGATTTCTAGTGCAGATTGGCGCCACACAGGGCGATATTGCTCTAATTAAGGCTGGTTTCCATATGACAGCGCAATGATGGTGCGTGGCCTAGTGATCGTGCGCAATGCAATTCTTGGGCACGATTCAGTGTTTCTATATCGCGCGTAGGCGCCATGCTTGCATTGGACAGGGTGGATAATTTCCTTACTTTGTCGTAGGAGAGACATATTTCTTCGGAAAAAAACAGCCCTTCGTTGCGAAATTGTGCTGTCATATAAAAACCAGGCTTACTCTTTCGTACAGGAGACTGATTTCTTCGGAACACAGCCTTTCGTTTGAATTGTGGGATAAGTTGAAAAGGTCTAGCGGTGTATTGTGGGATACATCATCGCAAGGATCCATTCTGTTGAATCCTTGCAATCAGCGTACGCGCGTTGCGCGATCGTTATGCGTTGATGTTTCCATATTACAGCTGGCCTACGCCCGACGTCGTGCGCCTTGTTGCGCGCCGTGCGCTGTCATGTGGAAACCAAGCTTTATCGCCAAGTGTGTTTGTACCTTTATTCTCACACTAGACTAAATCAACTTCTAACTCACCTCTACTGCGGACGTCAGCTTCGATTATGGTGGAGGTTGTCATCTACTTCCTTTTCATCAGCATGGCTCGTAGGTACTTTCTACTGAACAGTGCCTGGTCAGAGCTCCACATTGGTTGTATATATTCAGAGAAGAGATTTCAGTAGACACGAAGAGCAATGCTGCAAAAACAGATCATAAAAACTACAGATATTATTTTAAAACTGTGTAACTAGTGATTTACCTGTGATAAGAACAAAAAAGAGACAAGACTATCATTATAATAAAGAGTTTAACTAGCAACTGGACCACAGGCTACAAAAACGACCAAGCAATAATCAGGCCAGCTAACCGGATAGGAATTAGTCATCCCAGGCTATTTATAGAACAGTGGTACACAGCCAGGACAAGTGAAAAATTAAAACCTGGTTTCCACATTGATTTCGGGACTCCGGCGGTAATATTGCGCACAAAACGCTTGCGACGCTAGGCTCGCTAATAACGGCATAAAGATTTACGATCTGCATGCCATATTTATAACGCTGACTTTCATCTGTACAGTAAATGTCAGTAAGACTTAGCCTGCGGCTTTTTGAGAAATTGGAACAGCGCTAAAATCTTGCGTTGCTGCCGGCAACTACCGCCGGTACCCGCCGTGTGGGTTCCCATTTCACTGTTAATAGCCTGTGGTGCTGTCGCCAGAGCTTGGTAATGTATATGGGAACCAGGTTTTATATCATTGCATATATTGGGAAAAATGCTTGCTTATGGATTCCTAGAAACGCAACATCAAAAATCAGTTCAATGGAACCACAAAAGACCCTTGCCATACGACATTAATCTGTTCCAGTTTTGGCATCGAAGGGTGAAAATGTCCCAAATAGCAATTATCTAATGCAAAACCCTGGAAAAAGACATTAAATTTCATACATGTACTGAACATATTAAAATTTCGTGACAAAATCATATGTTAACATTAGTAACTATAGTTGCTTACAATAACTTAAGTGTATTTAGTTGTTATGATATGCTCATGGTTATAAGTCTTACCTTTTCATTTAATGTCGTTATCAACCTTAGGACCCAAGGCTAATGTATTGAAGTTATATATGTAATTACATGCATATAGATAAGCTAGCTAAGTTAAGCTATGTTAAGTTGGGTACACAGTAATACATGATAACTGAGTTGGGTTTGGTCTGGTGACAATGGATATAGGGGTTAAAGGATGATAAATCAACAAAAGCCATGATCCAGGGCACAAGGTCATTGATACATTAATCACGGCGTCAGTAACATATCACTGAAAGCAGCTTTAGAAAATAGCTCTATAGAGGATGGTAGAACTAACCTTTAGCAAGACACTCAAAAAATGATCTCCGGAGCCTGACCCATAGAAACGAACTCTAGCGTTCCACTATAAAAATGAACTCTAACATTCCACCATAACAATGACCTCGAGTATTTATACCCATAAAAATGGCCTCTAGCATTTCATCAACAACAATGACCTCTAGTGCTCCACCAATAACAATGACTTCTACAACTCAACCAGTAACAATGACCTCTAGCGTTCCACCTATAAAAGTGACCTCTAGCGCTATGTATTATTATGTAACTATTACCCTAGCGTTCCACCCATAACAATGATCTCTAGTACTTCACCCATAAATACGACTTCTAGCGCTTTATCCATAACAATAACCTCTACACTCCACCCCTAACAATAACATCTAGCGCTCTACCCATAGCAATGGCCTCTAGCGCTCTACCCATAACAATAACATCTAGCGCTCCACCCACAACAATGACCTCTGGTACTCCAAACATAACTATGAACTCTAGCCCTTCACTCATAACAATAACATCTAGCGCTCCACCCATAACAATAACATCTAGCGCTCCACCCATAACAATAACCTCTAGCGCTCCAACCAAAACAACTAACTCTAGTGCTCCACCCATAGCAATGACCTCTAGCGCTCCAACCAAAACAACTAACTCTAGTGCTCCACCCATAGCAATGACCTCTAGCGCTCCAACCAAAACAACTAACTCTAGTGCTCCACCCATAGCAATGACCTCTAGCGCTCTACCCATAACAATAACCTCTAGGGCTCCAACCATAACGACGAACTCTAGTGCTCCACCCATAACCGTAACCTCTAGCGCACCATCCATAACAATGACCTTTAGTGCTCCACCAATAACGATGAACTCTAGCACTTCACTCATTGCAATGACCTCTAGCGCTCCAAACATATCAATGACCTTTAGCGCTCTACCCATAACAACAACCTGAATGAAGCCTCGGTTCTGGCATCCACTCTACTAGTTAACAGTAGGTTATATAATGATAACAAAAGGCTATTGTATTATTTTTGACCTGTACCATAGTTTGCACATACATGCATAATTATTCGATATTATTTCATGTCCTAACGAATCCAATTTAGAAGAAGTTGTAAACAAAACAAATCAAAACAGGCTGGTATGATACATGAATTGTAAAACATGACAAAAAAAGCATTTCTGCAAATTCAATATGACTAATAGTCTAAATTCTCTCATTGCTGAACTTGTTTACAATTGTTAAATTATTGGATTAAAAATGATAATTTAAACAATTTTTTATTATTAACACCATTTTATAACAACAATAAAACTTTCCAATAGTTGTTTAAAGCCAAAGATGTGGCAAGATAACTCTGATACATAAACTGTTAAGTAACCATGATATAAAATTGGCTAATGATGGTTTTGTATTTTATAAGAGTGTTTTTTGCACTCTGAGGTTTGTACATGAGCCATAGATAAAATAACTAGAGTGTTGATCACTAATCACTGAGAGTAGCAGGGAGATGATAACTTCAAGTTTAGGGGTATATGCATGACTAAACAAAAGATTTTCATATAGTTTCCTATCTACCCCCTTTATGGTACAGGAGTCGTGCACATAGGGTTAGCAATCCACCTAGCAGTCTTAATTAGATAAAAAAAAATGTTTTAAGAAATCAGCCAAACTGTCGTTTGTACTGGTTCAGTTTACAAATGGCTGATCCTCTGTAACAGCCAATCAGATCAGATGGATTGAAGTTCTATTATGTCACACAGAACTAGCTAGCATGTGCTAATAACCAATAAAAATAACGACCGTATTTGTGTACGTAACAACAATTGGTAGGGTAGATTGTTCCACGTGCTCCTTTACAAAGCTTTCACGAATAACTCAATTGTTATCCTATGTTATCCTTTACAAAGGTTGTGAAAAAAACTCAAACTGTGGAGGCTGAACAAGAAAGTCTGCCACAATTATATCAAACTGGCACCCAGGCAGCTAGTCTAGTGTGCTGTGAGAAATTATCAGGTGTGATGATAGAGCACAAACAATAACTATTGTGTAATTATTCTGATATTTCAAAGGGTAGTAGATTGGCCCAAGTATTAGAGAGTCAGTCTACCAAGCTGAATATCAGGAGTTCAAATCTTGTATGATGTAATCTTTTTCCAATCTTAACCTGTGGCTATGGATGGATGGACAAGATTACCAATACATAGATCTAGACTCACCTCAAGTCTATGTATGGATGATCCATAGAAGTAATAGTAGAAATCAAGGTGAATACAGCCAGATGTAGAGCGGAGGTGAGACATTTTTACAAATACCCTCATGTACCTATAAATAATAAACATAGGAAATAACTGCACCGTCATAGCTCTGAGAAATTCAAAAGAATAATTTACGAGACAACATTGATAAATTTTTATTAACAAGCAATGAATTCAACACACAGAATCAGCTTTGTAAGGGAGCAAGGGAGTTTGACTATAGAAAACCTGCAGTGCGTCTTCATGATTATGTTACAATCAATTTTTCTATAGAAACATTGGAGGCCTTCTCAATCACTAGTGTTACATACCATCAATTTTTGACCGATTTTTTATCTTCGTACCACATGAATGGTTTGAAAAGTGGCATATTTATTTCTTTGAAGCAATTTAAACCTCCTTTTTAAGGAGGGGTATTCTTAAAAACATCGTAGCAACAACCAAGTACTGCGTATGGGGTAAACATCGATATTTGTATTATTGCACAAATCTTTGCGACCGGAGGTTGGAGTTTCATCATCTTCATCAATGACGTCCTTACAGCATTTCTACGCTGCTCTGTTTTCAACGTGGGTGTTTTAAAAACACTTTAAAACAAGTTATTTTAAAAAGTTAAACCAAAATTTTTTTATAAATATTTCAAAATGTCAAAAGTTGTAGGAAGTTTTTCTTTTAAATTCAGATGTATTTTCCAAAATGGTGAACACTCTGTTCTCAGACGAGTTAGTCATCGCTAAACTCAACAATTATGGGTGCATTAAAATTTTAGTTAGCGCTAAATAGTCATTGTGAATTGAAAGGGGAAGATCTACTTTTGACCTTGAATGCATTTTAATAGTGTCAGCTGTAAGTAGTCATTGTGCATTAACTGTGTTTTACATCTCAGCTGAATAGATAGTGTCAGCTGCGATGTAAAACATGCGCCCCTCTGTAGCTAAAAGCGCAACAGGCTTATATAGAATACCCGAACAATTTTGTTGTAGCGTGTGAACTCGTCAGCTACAAACAATTGGGAGTTGTGTGACCACTACTGAGAATCATGTAAGTTCGTCCTCCTCATTCTACGATCAAAACCAGCAGTTTGAAGCTCAAAAATGCAGCATGTAATGGTGGTGATTGTGTCTGACTACTTCTCAAGGTGTCAGACACAATCCAGCCTTCTCAAGCCAGTTACAGCGCCTGTTACGGCGGTATCTATCTCTATTGGCTACTGGCTAATTAAGTCATTTGGCATGTTGCAATTGACCTCAATTGGTCAATTGGCATTCTTCCAAAGGATTCCAAGTTTATTCCACTCTAAAGACATATCCAAAGGTTGGCTACAGAAAAGACATATTTTGTCTGGCATGTAGCAATGCCTATAAGTACACAGGAAATATTGAACCTTAGGTAATATGAATTAGGTAACATACATCCACTCATTTCCTAGCCTTAGTATACAAACATCCTATAAGCTAAATACCAATCAATATGAGCTAATAAAATAGCCAATAGTTACTATCCACATGGCAGAGGGGAGTTACTAGCACAAGTAGTACCGGTGCTACTAGCCTCCTAGCTGCAGCCTCAAGTACTTTACTATCTGGTATCGAGTAAACTTGTCTTACCTAGATTCATGGTACACACGCTAAATTAGAGGAGTTGGTTGAAAATCGTCTTTTGAAAATTAACAGTTGGTGATTGATAAATAAAAGTTATAGATTCTAAGAAAGTAGTTAGTAGCAGGTAGATTATTATGAATATTATCAATACAGTCATATCTCAACATACGAGTGTCTAACATATGAGAAATATTTGCTACAAGCACTGAGAGGGTGGTCGAAGCGACCACAAGGTGCCCTAGAATATGAGAGGCAGCTTTAGAGAACGGCATCACTCGGTCTATTTTTTCCGATGAGTTTAAGAAAATTGTTTGAACAAACTGGCTAAAAGTGATGCAAAAAGTGTCAAACTGGACAAATGTCATACGAGCAGCACATCTATACATGTGAACATTACATCTATGTATATGATCAGTACATCTGTACAAATGAGCAAGAAAATTTTAGATACAGAATATCTGTACATATGTACTGCTAGACGGTACATACACAGAGAGAAAAAAAATATCTGTACATATGCTAGACAGCAAAAGTATACGTATGAACAGCAAAAGTGTACATATGAACAGCAAAAGTGTACATATGAACAGCAAAAGTATACATATTGACAACATATATGTACTTATGAACAGCATGTCTATACATATGAACAGCATGTCTATACATATGACCAGCATGTATATACATATGAACAGCATATATATACATATGAACAGCATGTCTATACATATTAACAACATACCTATATGTTTGAATAGTATATCTTTAAATAAAAACGGTAGCACGGCAAATATGAACAGCTTGTCTGTACAAACAGCTTGTCTGCAACCTTTGATTAAACTTAAAGAAAAATCAGCAAAATTTATTTTGGTTAAAACACTCGAGAGAAAAATATATCTTTTCTTCTGAGCATTTTAACAGCGATCAAGTTTTGCCAACTTTAATCTGAAAACGTTCTGACAATCACATCACCAAAAACTCTAAACTTTTTAGAAGACAGATTATGGCAGTTGAAAGCGTAAAAAGCTGTTGAGCCTGATGTGGGGAGTTCAAATCCCATAAGCTGCAATGTTTTTTTAACAACCTGCCACCATGGTTGCAGAGAGACGGACACGTCTCTTATCCTGGTAAAAAAGATTAATACCTATATTAAAATAGTACCCAGTATTATATTAACAAACCCCACTTTTTTCATTAAGTGTGTGTCCGTTGGTCTGCACAAAGCCCATGCGTTTCCTTGTTTTCCACACTCGAAAGCACATAGATTATGATTATGAAGTTTGACTGATTTCAGCCAAACTTTGTATGTATATGCTCCATGCCTTCCGATATATTACAAGTATATTTAGTCTCATAACCCTGAGTCATTGTTAGTGTGCCAGTCATTAAGTGACCATCTCAGACTTTATTTTTTCTCTGTTTTGCTTAAATACTTTTGGAGACAGTACACTACTTACTTGACTGGTTATCTGAAGGAATGATATCATGCCTCTTTACCGCCTTTGTCGTATTTTCAGGGCTGCTATAGAGAACCTGTAGAAATATGTCACCATGAGTGTCAACTATTGTACCAGGGGTCATCATCGGAGTATTTGGCTAAGCACCTGTGTCTGATATTTAGCTCCCTACCAATATATACAGTTCATCTTTACCTTATCTATAAAAGTATTGTCTGTTGTCTGTCTGTTCACTTTTTTTCACAACCCAATCTTTATTCTTTGATTATTGTTTTGACTATTATTTATTCAACTCTCTTTTTCATCACCTCCTTTCCGCCTCTATCTGACTCTCTCCTGCTCTTCCGCTCCCCCTCTCTCTTCAGCTCCCTCTTTCTCCATCCCATTCCCGCTCCTTCTCTTCCGCTTACTGTCTCGGTCTCCCTCCCACTCGTTCTCTCTCCCTCTTTCCCTTCCTCTCCTTTCCACTCTCTGTCTCCCATTTATCTCTATCTTTCCGTCCTTCTCTCCTTTCCTTTCTCCCGTACACTCTTTCTCCCACTCTCTCTCTCTCTCTCTCTCTCTCTCTTCATCTCTCTCTCCCACCCTCTCTCTCTCTGCCACACTTTCTCCCTCAACTGTTTATTTATAGAAAACTAAGCCCTATCATAGGAAAGACAATTACCAGATAGGAAAAGGCAAGACAACTGCAGCTAGAGCATAGAGTGTATAGTGTGACCACAGTGTAAAAATACTACTGAATGAAAACTCTCATGAAGGTCGGCTACCTCATGACAAAGTCTTGGAAATGTTGTAAGACCTCCTAATAGTAGTTACAGCTATGAACCACTCTTTGCTATTGGCTAGCTTCACTGTAAAACCTCATACAATTGGTTCAAATTATTACAAGACCTCATACCATTAGTAAACTCTATCACTTGGATCAAGTTGTTCTTTAGCTTCAAGTGTTCAACTTTAGTCAAAGCAGCATGGAATGCTGCTTCTACCTGCTGTAACTGTAATAGACCACAGGCTAAAGCTGTACTTTTAACATAATAATAACTGATAATAATAATAAAATGATAACATAGCCTTTGATTCACTTATTCCAAAAGTTTCTTTCCCAACAATTAGTGTTTTACTATAACCCGCCGTAGGACATTATATTTCTTGTAAAAGTATTTTGGTGTAGGTAATTCACTTGCTTTGACATTTAGTGTCCTGTTTTGTCTTGTTTGTCTTAGGACAAAAGTAATAAAAGTTTTAATGAATACAATATATTGATTTTTTCTCCATCATTAAACCTTGTCAATTATCCCACAACCAAACACGAGCGAAGCGAATGTTTGGGAGCTCAACGATAAATGCATCTGCGCACACAACTCCCAAAAAATTATCCGTCCACGGCCGTTATCAAACCCTTGTATCATACTAACATCAAAAATGTTAACCATTTTTGTGTAAAGTCGCTCAAGTATAATAATTAATAATGATACAAAACACATGTAAACATATTTAAATATGTACCAAGTCTTTGAACAGTTTCTGCAATATCCTAAAAGTAACCCATCTGATCGGATTATACATAAATAGACAGATTAATTTGGCTTAAACTCGCGATAAAAACTTGACGAGCTTTTTTACTCAAGATTAAGACCGGCAGATGAAACGCTGATAAGGCCGTGCAACAAAGAGTAGAACCATGAAGTCGGGCGCATTTCACAAAAAAAGACGTGCACATTTCACCAGTCTATGGCATTGTCCAATTGCCGAAGGTTTCTGTAATCAACGTAGAAGTACTGAAAAGTAATCGCTTTTTTTGCCATTTCTACCGGACTCTGACATTTTGGACACTTATAATGAGTACTTCGGTATTCCAATTGATGTCCAAAGCAGTGAAAGTAAAGAAAATTACGATGATATTTTTTTAACGATTCTTATAAGACTAGAAATTCCACTGTCATACAGCCCACGACCAAAGTGATGATTGGAAAAAAGAAAGGGTACTGATGGTTGAGAAATGCAATATTAGCAGTCAAATGACACTGCAGTGCAATAGGATAACTGCAATGGTAGCTGTAATGTACTGGGTGTGGATGTTATTATATACAACAAACAGCAATAATGAAAGAAAAGATTATATGTTTATATCTCTCCTCCTGCAATAGGAGAAATGCAATATTGGCCAATATTAGAAGTAGAATGCACTGATATTATTAGAATAACCAAGATTATTAATATAGTAATAATATAAAACCAATGAACAATTTTGTTTACATTTCAAAATGTCATAGCTAACAATATCAAAAAGTGATATTTATTATATAGATTTTTAGAAAATCTATTTAAAAAAGTGTTTGGTCATGACAAACAGCGATAATGAAAGGAAAAGATTATATGTTTATATCTCTCCCCCTGCAATTGGAGAAATGCAATATTAGAAGTAAAATGCACTGATATTATTAGAATAAACAATATTATTAATATAGTAATACAGTAATAATACAAAACAAATGAACAATTTTGTTTACATTTAAAAACGTCATAGCTAACAATATCAAGAAGTATCAAAAAGAATATCCAAACTTAGTAATAGTAATACAGTAATAATAGAAAACCAATGCGCAATTTTGTTTACATTTCAAAACGTCATAGCTAACAATATCAAGAAGTATCAAGAAGAATATCCAAACTTATAATTAAATATCGTGATCTCATAAAAATCGTTAGAAAAAAATATCATCGTCATATCCTTTACTTACACTGCGTTGGACATCAGTTAGAATACCAAAGTACTCAAATGTGTCTGAAATGTCAGTTAATTTGAAATCGGCCAAAATGAAACGATTTCAGTACTCCTACGTTAATCACCGAAACCTTCGACAATGCTATAGACTGGTGAAAAGTGCACGTTTTTTTTTCGTGAAATGCGCACGATTTAATCGTTCTATTCTTTGTCGCTCGGCGTTTCAATTTCCGGTCTTAACTTTTATAAAAGTGAGGCTTGACAAGTTTTAATAACGATTTTCGTCCAAATAAATCTGTCTATTTGTGTATAATCCGATCAGATTGGTAAGTTTTAAGATAATAACGACGGTTTACCAAGACTTGGTAACATATTTAAATAAGTTTGTATGTGTTTTGTATTGTTATTATACTTTAATTACTCTACAAAACGATGGTTAAATTTGCTGATGAAATTTTGATTCAAGGGTTCGTCTCATTGTTGATGAATAGTTTTCGGGAGTTGTGTGCACATGTGCATTTATCATAAATCTCCCAACCAATCGCTTCGCTCTGTTTGGTCGTGGGATTATTACAATATTTAATTATAAGAATAGTTATTCGGTTTTATCGGATTATTATAAGATTTAATTATAAGAATATCCTTTCAAATTTACAAGATCAAAGTAGGCCTATAGTGACCGATGGTGTGCAAGATGTTACTGTTATTACTTCTCTAAAGATTTTGTTGATGATACTGCGGCTGTGGTCAATATTGCGGTACTTCTAAGCCGTTTTTAATATCTGCAAAATTAAGTAATAGGCCTACAATTTTTATAGATATACATCTATTTCTATAGTTCAAGAGAGATCAAGTTTGTAGAGAGCAAGTAGGCATGCAGCCACAGAGGACAAGTAGGCATGCAGCCATAGAGATCAAGTAAGCATGCAGCCATAGAGATCAAGCAGGCATGCAGCCATAGAGATCAAGTAGGCATGCAGCCATAGATATCAAGTATGCATGCAGCCATAGAGATCAAGTAGGCATGCAGCCATAAAGATCAAGTAGGCATGCAGCCATAGGGATCAAGTAGGCATGCAGACATAGAGATCAAGTAGGCATGCAGCCATAGATATCAAGTATGCATGCAGCCATAGAGATCAAGTAGGCATGCAGCCATAGAGATCAAGTAGGCATGCAGCCATAGAGATGAAGTAGGCATGCAGCCATAGAGATCAAGTATGCATGCAGCTATAGAGATCAAGCAGCTAAAATCTGTTTAGATTTTTGAATTCAGCGTAATTTTATAGAAATATAGATGAATATCAGAACTTCTTACTATTGCTTGCTATGAGCAATGATATACAGCCTCCCCCCCAGCCTGTGTATATTACACAGCGGCTTCCCATTTTACTTCTAATATTGCATTTCTTCCATTGCAGGGGAGAGGTATAAACATAACCTTTTCCTTTCATTATTGCTGTTTGTTGTACATAATAACACCCAGTACATTACAGCTACCATTGCAGTTCTCCTATTGCACTACAGTGCCATTCGACTGCTAATATTGCATTTCTCAACCGGCAGTACCCTTTCTTTTTCAATTATCACTTTGGTAGTGTGCTGCATGCCGGGGAATCTATAGTATATAAATTAATTTTTTTTAATTATAACAAAATATGAATACAAATTATTCTTGCCTTAACTAGAGCTGTTAAAATAATCGGTTAATTTAAATCTTTAGCCAATCCCCACAAACTATTTTATTAGGTTTACACTATTCACTAGGTTGTGCAATCTGCTCTTTTTTAGACTGTTCAAAAGTGGTATTCAAACAAAATTATTCGAGACCTAGAGCAACCCACTAGGCTTACAATGATGAAGCAATGTTTCTTTTGTATGGTACTTGGGATTCTCCAATTGCAATCAATTTAGCTTGAGCTGTCATCGTACAATTAAACTTATGCTTACTTACAGTTGAGCCTAAACTTGTGTATAGTTATATTTATACAAATAGATGCCAGTTAAAAAAATATCCGTACAATTTAACTACCTGCCCTCATAACTTGTGATAGTGTTCTTCGTGGTTGGTTCGGAATGGAAAACGCGTGGCGAAAATTTAGAGGTTTCAATGCGGCCGCCAGCGCATTTATCATAAAAAGCTCAAATGGAGTCGCTTACAATAGTGTATTTGTTGAGAACTCGTTCGAAAAAATAATACAGGACGTACACATGTATTGGCTGATCATTATAATAGACCATTTTCTTTGGGTACTTTTTTAGAACATAAACGTAACTCTCACTAGAGAACTGTCACCCCCCTCCTACCGGTATACGGTAGACAATGCTACTGAGAAAATAATGTGACTCAAAACCTATCGGAAATTTTATTACCTAACTGCTTGGAACTTGTCATTCACGATTCATAAATGACGGCTCATGTTATAATTAAACGCAGCTGCAAGCAATTATAACGGAAGTTTCTTCTAAAAGTTTCCAAAGTAGCAAATTTGATTTTGCGGTGGTATGACACGTCGCCTTAGGCTAACCTATCGAACTAAGGTTATATCACCGCGAGCGCATTATGTTTTATTATTGCGTTTCAAGCTCTGGCTACGCACTAGCCAAATATGTCTCAAGAAGAATCTACACATGTTGTCTGTGAGACTGTACATGCATGTGTTTGATAAATTATGTAACCAATTTTCAATAATTATGAATGTTCAACAATGTATTTTAACTGCTGTTTTATACTATTTTGGCGGTATTTTTTGCTATCGGGTCAACGTAAGTTGGTCAGATCTCTTATTTGTTGTATATATATATATATATCGAACTATATTATTAGCATCACATATAAGCTACTTAGTTACCGTTTCCATTTCCTGGGATTCTCGAGGGCTAGGAGAAATCGTAGGGCACTTCCGTTCCGATGAACAGAATTGCTAACACGTGTAAATACTATAAGCTCAGCTATAAATGCTTAGTTAAGTTAGGAAATGCTATAAAGTTAGGACGACAACACATCTTGATCTTCATTATGATATAATCCAGGTAAACTGAGTGTGCGTATACGATATTCATCTAAGAACATTATTCCTATTAATTTCACATGGTGGCAGCGGTTTCTATGATCGAATAATGGAAGGAATTCACCCTCCGCAACAGTTAAACTTGCGGGCTGTCGACTTGTCTGGGGAATGGCGCCGTTGGGTTCGTTCTTTCAGAGATTACTTGCTAGCTATCAATTTGGTTGCGGCTGACCAGGTTTCAGAGCGACGCAAGCTAGCTTTGTTCCGCCACGTGGGTGGGGAAGATGTTAGAGAGATCTACAGCCAAATGAAGTTTGTTGGAGAGGATGGAGATGGAAATCCTGTTGGTGTGGCAGAAGGTCAGGAGGGTAGGACACTAGAAGCGGTGTTAGAAAGGTTCCAAACCTATTGTAACCCTAGATCTGGTGAGGTGGTGAGCCGCTTTGAATTTCATGGTAGCTCTCAGAGTGGCGAATCAGTTGATGTGTATTTAATGAGGCTTAGACGCTTGGCTGAGAACTGCAATTTTGGAGATCAACGTGACTCATTGATTAGGGATAAACTTTTGTTTGGGCTGGATAATGTGAAGCTTAGAGATCGTTTAATAACCCGTGAGAGAGATGAAGTGCTCACTCTGGACTATGTCATTAGAGCAGTTAGAGTTGAGGAGGCTTCTAAGGCACTAAATCCAGGTCCGTCAGAGATAAACTCCGTCAGCAGGAATGCAGGTCACAAAAAGCAACCAAGGATGAATACTAGCTTTGACGTTAGTGCCACAAAATGTCCAAAATGCGGGCGTAATCATGAACCTCGGCGGTGCCCGGCTTATAATCAGAAATGTAGTAAGTGTGGGATGAAGGGACATTGGGCCGCAATGTGCAAGTCGAAGGCATCTCAGGCGAATAGAGTTAGTGAGGTGGTAGATGAGGAAACGGCCAATGCCAGTTTAGAGGAGTTGTATTTAGGTGAGGTTGCTGATATTGGTGAGATTGCAGCTAGAAAATCATGGTTTGCTAAGGTGAAAGTAACAAGTGAGAGTAGCCCAGACCAGGTTATTAGGTTCAAATTGGATACGGGCGCTTCACTGACCGTTTTTGGATTGGGCCATTGTGAGGGAAAAATTCAACCCACAACCGTCAAACTGTATGGCCCAGGACGAACCCCTCTGAGGTGCAGAGGGATGATTGAAACACAACTACATGTGGATGACATCTGTGTTGAAGAAAATATTTATGTATTAGAGGGGCAGAAGACCCCACTCCTCAGTCGCAAGGCCTGTGAACTCCTTCAGCTGGTGTCAATGGATAAAGAAAAATGTGAAATTGGCCAGGTTATTCATGTAGAGAAAAAGTTGTTTGAGGGATTAGGCCGAGTTGAGAGACCTTATAGTATACTACTCAAGAAGGGCGCCACACCATATGCAATTCATGTGCCTCGCCCTGTAGCTTTTCCATTAAGGCAAAAAACTAATGAGGCTTTAGATCGCATGGTTTAAGAAGGTGTAATCACTCCTGTCACCAAACCAACATCTTGGGTCGCGCCTATAGTGGTGGTCCCTAAACCTAATGGCGCAGTTCGCATTTGCACTGACTACACTGAGCTAAACAAGTTTGTGGTCAGAGAGATACATCCCATGGCCACAGTTGAGAGTAGTTTGGCTGCTTTGGGTACAGCCAAAATTTTCACGAAAATTGATGCCAACAGCGGTTTTTGGCAGATCCCATTAACCCCGAGTTCTAGCCACCTAACTACTTTTTTGACTCATAGAGGACGGTACAGATACCTTCGTATGCCACAGGGTTTGTGCAGCGCTCCGGAAATTTTTCAGGCAGAGATGAGCAGGATTCTTGAGGGCCTCGAAGGTGCAATCGTTCATATGGATGATATACTTGTATTTGGAGAGACGGAGGATAAACACGCTACCCGTTTACGATTGGTCCTAGAAAGAATACGCAAAGCTGGAATGACCCTGAATGAATCGAAATGTTGGTTCGGTGTTCAAGAAGTGGAATTTCTAGGCTATGTCATTGACAAGGACGGCATCCATGCTGGTCCTCGGATCCAAGGCATTTTGGATTTTCCTGAACTGACCAACATAAAAGCAGTGCAAAGTTTCTTGGGCCTGGCGAATCAGTTTGCCCGGTTCTCTTGTCAGCTAGCTGAGGTTAGCAAGCCTCTAAGAGATCTGCTGAAGAAAGACACTGAGTGGTATTGGGGAGATACTCAAAAGAGGGCATTCCAATCTGTCAAGGACATTTTTAGAAAGCCTCCTGTATTGGCTGTATATTCTCCCTCGTGGGAGACATTTGTGACCACAGATGCCAGTAATCAAGGTATTGGTGCTACGTTGAGCCAGACTCAGCCGGATGGTTCACGTCGACTGGTTGCTGCTGCAAGTAGATCGCTTCTGGACTGTGAGCAGCGTTATGCTGCTATTGAGAAGGAAGCCCTTGCGGTGTGTTGGGCCATGGAAAAATTTTCCCAGTACGTGTTGGGCATGGAGTCAGTCACTGTGGAGGCTGACCATAAGCCCTTGATCCCCTTGTTAGGAGGTATGTTTCTGGACAGGCTACCTCCAAGAATTCAGAGATTTAAACTGTGGTTGCAGAGATTCCAATACATCATGAGGCATGTTCCAGGCAAAGGTAACATAGCTGCGAACGCCCTATCTCGTTACACTCGGGTAAAGAGGACTGCTTTGGGCCAGGCAAGTGCTTCCGAGATCGATTTTCAGATTGAGGAGATGCTTACTTTCCAGGGATTGAATGGGCATTTGGAGGCTATGATACTAGAACAACAAAACGATGAGGTTTTGTCAAAGGTCATGAGTTTTGCCAGGGACGGGTGGCCCAGTTATCTATCCTCCAATGACACGTTGATCAGGCCTTATTTTGAGAGGAGGGGTTTGCTTGCTGTGAATAAAGGCTTCCTGACCTTGGGGACGCATTTAGTTATACCCTTTAGCCAAAGAGACCAGGTTCTTAGAGACATTCATAGCGGACACCTAGGCATCAATAAGTGTATTGCCAAGGCACAGAGGTCTGTCTGGTGGCCATCTATGACTAAAGTTGTAGAGGAGATGGTTCGTCGATGCAGAACCTGTAATGTGGAATCGCGGAAACCTGTCGAGCCGCTTAGGCCGACAGCGACACCTGAGAGACCATGGCAGATGTTAGGGTCAGACCTGTTTCATTTCAGAGGCCAGAGTTATTTACTGGTCATAGACTACTATTCACGTTACCCTGAAATAGCATTGCTTGGACAAGATTCTTCTTCTGCTAACGTTATCAACCACCTGAAGAGTATATTCTCACGGCATGGAATCCCTGACTGTTTGATTTCAGACAATGGGCCGCAGTATGCGTGTGGACAATTTACAGAGTTTGCCCAGTCTTATCGGTTCTCGCACGTTACTAGCAGTCCCCGCTACCCAAGGGGTAATGGTGCTTCCGAGAGAGCGGTGCAGACTATTAAGAATTTGTTGAAGAAGGAATCGGATCCGTATTTAGCATTGCTTGCCTATCGTACCTCTCCTTTGGAAGGTGGCTATTCGCCAGCCCAATTGTTGATGGGCCATAATTTGCGCTCACCTCTGCTGAGTCATCCTGATACTCTTGCTCCCTGCCTTCCTGATCATGAGACTTTTCGGCTGAGGAATGATAACTACAAAGAGCGGATGAAGAGACACCATGACAATTCATATGCCAAGAACCTTTGTCCCTTACTGAAGGGAGAGCATGTTAAAATCAGAGACACTGGAGATGAAGGAGTGGTGATAAATGGATCTGACGACACCACGAGAACTTGCGCTATATCGAAAGAGGATAGCCGAGTAGTACGCCGCAACCGATCCGCAGTCATACCTATACCCAGTCACCAACCTTTGGTTCATGAAGACATCCCCGGCGAGGATGGGTTAGTAGGAATGACGCCGAGGAAAACCACAAAGAGCGGCCAAGAAATCCGACCCCCAAAGAGATTTGATGACTTTGTTTGCTAGTCGGAGATAATCTCCTCATCTCCTCAATCTAACATGTCCCAGAATTTAAATTGACAAAACTTCAAACTTAAAACGCTCAGAATAAAAATACGTGCAGAATGATGTCATATGTTGTTATCGTTGTAATGGTTGATACCAGCTATTATGTTCAAG
This sequence comes from Watersipora subatra, assembly GCF_963576615.1. Taxonomy (NCBI): domain Eukaryota; kingdom Metazoa; phylum Bryozoa; class Gymnolaemata; order Cheilostomatida; family Watersiporidae; genus Watersipora; species Watersipora subatra. The sequence continues at coordinate 1,671,517 of NC_088715.1, forward strand.
TTACAGCGTAACGTGTCTCTGCTCTGTCTCTTTACCACTATAGACTTCATAATTGCACTTGTGTTTGATAAGAGTGTTTAACCGCAATCAAGTTCTATCAATTTCAATCTTGAAACACTCTGACAATCAGATGACCTCAAACATGAAAAACAATCGTAAATGATAAAAAATATCAACACTTTCTGATAAATCTACTACAATTTTGTGCAAATTAACTTTTAACAAGTCTTGTAAAAAGCCGGTTTGTACATGATTTGAACTCGTGACCTTCAGTTTGATTTTATGACCTTCAGACCTGGCTGATGACTTACCAACATGGTCGCATCAGCAAGGGTTCATTTCAAAATAAACGTGTTGGTCTGCATCGGAGGAGATAAAAGCTATGCCTCTGTGATTGACTGAAATAGTGTATTACAACCACATAAATTCCATGTTATTCATATCCAATACAAGCTAGTAGGACCTGAGAGTGACTTTAGAATAATCCCTACAGTACTTGTTAAACTAAACTACTTTATATATTCAAATATATTCTCACTCGTACATTCTCAACATATCATATTTTTTCCCAGTTTTGTCATAAACTGGAGTAAATTTTTACATTTCCGTTTTCATAATGAAAGTGGAGCACTTTTCCCCAAGTAAAATAAAGCAACACAAATAGCTACAGAAACAGTATCAATGATGTATATTACAATACCAAACACTCTGATTGTCAATTAGATACCAGTGCTAAAAAATTCATAGAGGATACCATTGGCCTTCACGATTGAGGTCAATTCTCATTGGTCGATCTATTTGTCAACATGACAACATTTAATAGGGCTGATATGTATAGCCCCAGGCAATATATATACTATACATATGCCATGTATTATGCTGGTCTGTGTGCACCAAGAATTTGGGAATTTTTGCACTCTTGAATTATTCTAGGATTTTTTGCTTTTTGGTTACTAAAAATTGAAATGTTCATATTAACCCTTTCACTGCCGAGCGTGTACAAATTTGGGTATCTGCCAAGTGCCAGCCATTTTACCGAAAATTGCCGACATTGCTTCATGATATGTAAACAGTATTTTTTCCAATTTCAATCTCGATTCAGAACAATTTTGTTACATATTTTAATTTGCTAACATTTTAGCCATCATTGCTATGCAAAAACTCAATGGATCTATACTTTGTGCGATGATAAAGCTGTGTGTGGCTATGATCGATGCGAAGCTAAAACGATCTTTCATGTTTCTTACTCTTACAAAATTATTACTTTCACTACTCACAGAGACCGTGCTGCTGCTTTAACTATCTGTGTAATCACGAAAATCTGAATCTGAAATGGCTATAATGCCATCAACATTACTAATTACCTGTTTTCTGACTCGGGCGCGGTAATTAATGAACTCACACAAAAAATGTTCGTTATTAAATTAGAAATTCTCTAACAAAAGTTTGAAACTGATTTGTTACTTTAGGCTAATTTTATAGACAAATCTTCAGACAACACTGTCAATTTCATAAAAGTCTTAAAGACCGTGGGTTATGCTGTCAACGAATAATAAAATGAGGTAACTACGCATTGGCTTGGAAAGTCGCAATAATGCGTCTACGGCAGTCGTCCCACGAAAACGCATTTATGCGTCTACGGCAGTGAAAGGGTTAAGCCAAAGTGATCACTGAAAAACGTAATTTTACTTCTAATTAACATTTTTATTGGAAATCAAGACGAAATGATGATTAACTTAAAATATAACTAATGGCTCGCCATTCAACAAAGTTCACTATAATAAGATTTGTGCGGGTCTGTTTATATGAGGCCCCACCTAAAGGTTAGGAAAAAATATTACTTTCAACAGGATTCAAACACTCAACTGTTTTCGTGGTGGACCAACATTCAAACACCTGCTACTATCTACCTGTTTGACAATAAATTAGGTTGAGGAGAATATGAAATTCATTGTTGAAAGCAGCTTTTAGAGGCATGTTCAAGGGAACTGGGGTAAAACAGTTGCAGAGAAAACGATTTCATTTAAATCAAAGATGATTTTCTAATGAAACAAATTATAGTTATCTGCCTTATAGCTACTGATTCTATAAGACCTGCAAGTGAACATAGACTAAGATCCTGAATCAATGTAATTAGAAAGCACATTGAACTTACATTAAAGCTACCCTTTTGTTTATTTACTATAAGAAAAGCTAGCCATAAGCATAGATACTTGCTATAACTATAATTATTATATATTATTATAATTACTAGTAGCCTAGTAGTTAGGTGTGCGGATAGAGACAGTCAGGTAATTCAATAAAACACAGAGAATAAGTATTTGTACAATAACTTTACCATCGTGTGAGGTGAGTAATTTATGTAAATGATAGCACATCTAGTATAACTTTAGAAAATTTAGTATTTTATAGTATTTGTGGTTTTTTATTTTCAATTGATCGCAGCTGAAACACTCATAGCTAACGTAAAGCCTGGTTCCCATATCAATTGCGATACTCCGGCGGTAACACGCGCAGCAAAACGTTTGCCAAGTTAGGCTCGACCGCATATGTTCACATATAAGCTGCATCGCTAAACATAATCGCGTAATCAAATACAATGTTTGCTAGCCATGCCGTTTCTATAATGGTTACCTTCACCCATACAATGCATTTCGGGAACATATATGAACAGGATATATACTCATATTGATATTTACAATAATAAGTGCCGTGTCTGTATAAAGTCACATTAAGTGTATGAAGGAAAAAGATTGCACAGCACAATAATAGAACACAGATATTTGGACACTGAATATCATCAAAGTTGGAACAACTAAAACTAATTGTGTGCATAGTTGTTGCACATGATAATCTCTCCCAGTGCACAAAACTGGCAGCATACCTATTCTGCTATTCCGACAGTGTTCAGAATACGTTGGTGTTGTATTACTGTCTCGGTTTGGTTCAAGATAAGTGTGTATGAAAACGCATAGTGAAAGTACTTCCTAGCGGCCAAATCGAAAAACAGTTATCATACAGAAAACACAAAAATTAACTATCAAGAAACAATAGTTGTCCTCTCATGCGTGCCACATATACCATAACTCCAAATCATCAAATAAATACTAACAAAATATTTGTGGTCTGCTGACTCGCTAGCAAAAGGAACTGAGTGAAATGTGTTCTAAGTCATACTCATGGGAAGCAAACAGATGCTTGATTGTTACAGCCTGCAAAGGTTACCTATTAACCAAGATCTCAGACTACCGTTGTAAGTACTGAACCGGGGAGCCAGGGGCCTCCCCACTATCAGTTAGGTCTCTTCTCTATGTATATAAGCCACTGTCCATAACACAGATTAGACTAGCAATAGGTACTGTAGATACATTATATCAGTAAAACACAATAATAGACTGACATCACACCAGAACCAGTAGAAATTGGATCAGTACAATACAGCAGATGCTCATACAATGCGAAGAATCCATTCCTGGAACGTACATGTTATATGAATGTTATTTTACCTGAACAGTAAAATACATGTAAATAGCCTAATCTTTTCTCAAATATTTTCAAATTCACTCCTTTGGTCCTTCAAAAAGGAAAACCAGACTTAATGTTTTAATTTAATGACTACCATAACTGCAGTATTATTGGTTCATATTGACTTCTTTTCTCCTTTTTCGTATCAATTTCATCCGATTCATTGTCTATGATTATTGTAATTTTAGAACAAATGAAGAGAAGCTCACACCTTAAATGTTGATTTATACATATCTCTTTTCCTTTTTTTTCTAGACAGGAAGAGATCTATTTCGTAATGGAAAGGTACTAAATAATATTTTTGTTTAAAACAAGGTATAACAAAAAAATAGCTTTACTAAACTCAGATCAATCTCTATCCGTTTTTCTGTCACCAGAGTTTAAGGTTATGATAAAAGGTAGCTTTTGACAATATGGCATTTCGTGACATTCAGATTGGTAGACCGACGCTGTAACACCTGCACCCATTGGTGGCCTTGAAGTCTTTTTAAAAAATTGCGCAGTTGCTCATTCTCTGAGTATTGTAGACACAATACACTTGACAATCTGGTATGGCAAACTAAACAGCCAGAGTACTAGTCTATATAAAATAAGTACATATGGTCCCCAACCTACGAACGAGTTAAGTTCAAAACGATTGTTCGTAAGGTGAATTTGTTCGTAAGTTGCTTCAGTGATATATTTTGTATTATAATTTATGTTTAAGGCCTATATAAGTATATTGAAGGTTTATATAAGTATGTTTAAGGCTTGTATAAGTAACCTGTACTGGTTTGTACTGAAAAAAATATTTAATAAATTGGAGGTAATACACTGGTGGACGCCGGGCCATGACACTGTATTTTTTATTTATTGTATATGTTGTCCTTTTTTATTATATCATTGTTTCACTCGTTAGGCTATTGTTATATCTGATATCCCGTAATAACACTATCACTTATTGTCACTTATATCGTTGTCATACCAACGTGCCAGCGTCCTATTTATTCACCTTGTTAGCCAGTGTTCTTGCCGTTAGCCGTTAGCAATTGATATTATTGTATCTAAAGGAGCGCGCTCATTTAGTTGAGCAGATAGCCGTACGCTACTCGGCTAGTGAAATTTCCTTCGCTAATAAAAAGCTGAATGAAACTACATTCACTCTCTTCTCTTTATTTATTAGCCTAGATCGTACCAAGTAAAGGCTGGCAAATTCCTTTACAATACGTACAGTAAAAATAAAAATGTTCTTTGCGCACTGGAGATACGTTCACACACATATACACTGCAACGAACTGGGCAGAGGAAGGTGTATGCTGGGTGGTGCTTCCGAGTAGTGCCTTTTTCTGCTGCTAATACATCGGTAATACCGTCCGTATTAGCGGACATATGCGGATATAGGCGCAGACCTGTTTGTATGTACCGTTGTTCGTAACTCGAATGTATGTAAGTAGGAGACCGTCTGTACCTTTATAAACAGTTGGCACCCCTCCGCCCCCTAGGGAGAACCCTGCATATCACTATGATCTATCAGTACGCTGATACATCTGAGACTTCTAAATATGACTTCTATCACTTGTGTTATGAGGACTGTGAAGATATCGCTGGGGTTCGCCTCAACACACATGAGTGATTCACCAGCAAACGATAACATGGGCACGATAACGTGGGCACACTCACAAACTGCCAATACAATTACGTATCCTTAGCTTCTTAGGCCTATCTCACTTTTTTGGATTGTACACTACGAGAAGACAAGAAAAGATGATTCCTGTATTTTTAACAGTAATATTTCACTATTTTTATATATAGTTTACTTTATAGTAGTTCACCATTCTGAAGATGGTCAACCTGTGCCATGATTGACTCCAAATGTTAGCCTTCAGCTGTTTGTTTGTAATTTGTGTGTGTTATGTCATACAGGACTGGAGCACTTTTATTAAATACATTGATATTTCAGTGTTCATTCTGATGATGTTTCAATTGTAACAAAATATAAAAATGTTGCTGCTGTATGTTGGTGAACATAAATAAGAAATAAATACCTGCCATATTGGATTATGGGAACAACCAATAAATATGCATCTCACAAGCGAGAAAGTTGTGATGAGAATGTCTAGTGTTATCGCTCTGCATGAGCTGGCTGAGTGACTTCTAGTGCAGATTAGCGCCACGTAGCACGATATTGCTCTAATTATGGTCAAATGTGTTTGTACCATTATTCTCACAACAGACTGCCTAAACTTATACTCACCTCTTCTGCGGACATCAGCATCAATTATGGTGGAGGCTGTCATCTACTTCCTTGTCATCATCATGGTTTGTAGGTATTTTCTTCTGAATAGTGGCTGGTCAGAGCTCCACATTGGTTGCATATATTCAGAGAGGAGATTTCAAAAGACCTGAAAAACACTGCTGCAAAAACAGAACAGAAAAACTACAGATATTATTTCAAATCCGTGTAACTATGGATTTACCTGGGCTAAAAACAAAAAGAGACAAGACTATCATTATAATAAAGAGTTTACCTAGCAACTGGACCACAGGCTACAATAACGTTCAAGCAATGATCAGGCCAGCTAACCAGATAGGAATCACTCATCCCAGGCTATTTATAGAACAGTGGTACACAGCCAGGACAAGTTAAAACTTAAAACCTGGTTCCCATATCGATTTCGAGAGATAGGCAATAATAATGCAGAGCAAAATGCTTGCGACGCTAGGCTCGGCGGCTTATGTTCACTTAAAGCTGCATCACTAATAACGGCATAAAAATTCACGCTTGCTATGCCATTTTTATAATGCTGACTTTCACCTGTACAGTGCATTTCAGCTATTTGAGAAAGTTGAACAGCTCTAACCTCTTGCGTTGCCGCCGGCAATTACCAGCGGTCCTTGGCGGTACCCGGCGCGTAGTTTCGCATTTCACTGCTAATAGCATGTGGCGCTGTCGCTGCACCTTTGTGACGTATATGGGAACCAGCTTTTAGATCATTGCATTGATTGGGACAAATGTTTAAGCAGTTCTGGGTTCTTAAAAATGCAACAGCAAAAATCACTTCAATGGAACCACAATAGACCCTTGCCATACGACATCAATCTGTTCCTGTTTTGGCATCAAAGGGTGAAAATGGCCGAAATAATAACTATTTAATGCAAAACCCTGGCAATAGGCCTTACAATCTAGACATGTACTGAACATATTAAAAATGCGTAACCAAATAATATGTTAACCTTAGTAACTATAGTTGCCTACCATAACTTTAGTGTATTTAGTTGTTCTTATGCTTATTATTATTAGATGATATGCTAATGGTTATGTCTTACTTTTTTATTTAATGTCGTTATCAACCTTAGGACCCAAGGCTAATGTTCGGTTTGGCTGAGTTCGGTTTGGTCTGGTGACAATGGACATGGGTGTTACAGGATGATGAATCAACAAAAGCCATGACCCAGGGACAAAGGTCATTGATAGATTAATCACTGCGTCAGTAGCATATCACTGAAAGCAGCTTTAGAAAATAGACCTATAGAGGATGGTAGAACTAACCTCTAGCGTGACACTCATAAAATGATCTTTAGAGCCATACCCATAAAAGTGAACTCTAGCGTTCTACCATAACAATGAACTCTAGCGCTTCACCCATAACAATAACCTTCAGCGCACCACCCATTGCAATGACCTCTAGCGCTCTACCCATAACAACAACCTGAATGAAGCCTTGGTTCTAGCATCCACTCTACTAGTTAACAGTAGGTTATATCATAATAACAAAAATGATTTTTATTTTTCTTTAACATGTACCATAGTGTGCACATACATGCAGAGTTAGTCGATATAATTTCATGTCCTAACAAATCCAATTTACAAGAAGTTGTCACCCCACTGTTAAGTATTGATAATTGCTTAGACAGTTCTGTGTCACACCTCTTTCAACACAAGAAATAATTAAAATATATGGAAGCTATATCAATTATCCCCATAAAACAGGCTGGTATGATACATGAATTGTAAAACATGACAAAAATAAGTATTTTTGCAATTTCAATGTGACTAATAGTTTAAATTCTCTCATTGGTGAACTTGTTTACAACTGTTGAATTATTGGATTAGAAAATTATAATTTAAACCATTTTTTATTATTAACACCATTTTATAACAACCATAAAACTTTCCAATAGCTGTTTAAAGCCGAAGATGTGGTAAGATAACTCTGATACAATAACTGTTAAGTAACCATGATATAAAATTGGCTAAGGATGGTTTTGTATCTTATAAGAGCGTTTGTTGCACTCTGGGGTTTGTACATGAGCCATAGATAAAGTAACTAGAGTGTTGATCACAAATCACTGACAGTAGCACGGAGATGATAACTTCAAGCTTAGGGGTGTATGCGTGACTAAACAAAGGATTTTCATATACACTATGTTTCCATGACTCGCTTAATCCGCATGATTCACATAATTCGAACGATCCGCAATTTGAGTTACTTAGCAATCGAGCGTTTCAATGAACACCTGGCGTTTCAATGAACACCTGGCGATGCGGATTTAACACCAGTACTTGACCCTATAGGTCAAGTATTAGCCTAATTAATGACTCTATAAATAGCTACGCAGTCTTGTCACGCTTAGCTTAGCAGCGATCGTTCGGAACGTTGGCGCATTGAGACTGTTGAAATCGAAATAAAAACGACTGAAGCATGAAAATGTTTTTAATGTAATAGCCAACGATATTGTAATGCGCATTAAGCGCAAGTACCGTTTCCATGATTCGCAAGCACGATGGATTCGATAAAGTTTTGCAGATCGCAAAACTCGCTTAGCTTGCGAATTTATGCGGATAGCTTGCGGATTTATGTCGTTTCCATGACGCAGATATCTTGCGGGTTGGCTATAATTTGTGAATTATGCGGGTCATGGAAACGCAGTGATAGTTTCCTATCTACCCCCTCTATGGTACAGGAATGGTGCACATAGGGCTAGCAATCCACCTAGCAGTTTTGATTAGATCAACTAAAATGTTTTAAGAAATCAGCCAAACTGTCGTTTGTACTGGTTCAGTTTACAAATGGCTGATCATCTGTAACAACCAATCAGATCAGATGGATTGAAATTCTATTATCTCACACAGAACTAGATAGCATGTGCTAATAACCAATAAAAAGAACAACCGTATTTGAGTATGTAACAACAATTGGTAGGGTAGATTGTTCCACATGCTCATTTACAAAGCTTTCACAAACAACTCAAATGTTATCCTATGTTATCCTTTACAAAGGTTGTGAAAAAACTCAAACAGTGGAGGCTGAACCAGAAAGTCTGACACAAGTATATCAAACTGGTACCCAGGCAGCTAGTCTAGTGTGCTGTGAGAAATTATCAGGTGTGATGATAGAGCACAAACAATAACTATCTGTGTAATTATTCTGATATTCCGATAGGTAGTAGATTGGTCCAAGTATTAGAGTGATCAGTCTACTAAGCTGAATATCGTGAGTTCTAATCTTGTATGATGTAATCTTTTTCCAATCTTAACATGTGGCTACGGATGGATGGACAAGATTACCAATACATAGATCTAGACTCACCTCAAGTCCATGTATGGATGATCCATAGAAGTAATAGTAGAAATCAAGGTGAATACAACCAGATGTAGAGCAGAGGTGAGACATTTCTACAAATACCCTCATGTACCTATAAATAATGAACATAGGAAATCACTGCACCATCATAGCTCTGAGAAATTCAAAAGAATAATTTACGAGACAACATTGATAAATTTTTATGAACATGCAATGAATTCAACAACACGCAAAATCAGGAGCACACTCACATCAAAAATGTAAGGGAGCAAGGGAGTTTGACTATAGAAAACCTGCATTGCGTCTTCATGATTATGTGACAATCAATTTTTCTATAGAAACATTGGAGGCCTTCTCAATCACTAGTGTTACATACCATCAATTTTTGACAGAGTTTTTATCTTCATACCACATGAATGGTTTGAAAAGTGGCATATTTGATTCTTCGAAGCGATTCAAACCTCCGATTCAAGGAGGGGTATTTTTAAAAACATCGTATCAACAACAAAGTACTGCGTATTATGTAAACATCAATATTCGTATTATTGCACAAATCTTTGTGATCAGAGGTTGCATTTTCATCGTTTTCATCGATGACGTCCTTACAGCATCCCTACGCTGCTCTGTTTTCAACGTGTGTGTTCTAAAAACATTTTAAAATTTATTTAACTTTTAATTTTATTTTAAAATTTTGAACAAAATTTTATAAATATATTAAAATGCCAAAAAATGTAGAAAGTTTGTCTTTCAAATGCAGAGTTATTTTCCAAAATGGTGAACACTCTGCTCTTAGACGAGTTAGTCATCGCAAAACTCGACAATTGTTGCATTAAACTTTTCGTTAACGATAGATGGCTGAAAAGAAAAAAATATGGCTGTGTACAACCAACTGGCCAGTGCTGTAAATAGTCATTGTGAATTGAAAGGGGAAGATTTACATTTGACCTTGAATGCATTTCAATAGTGTCAGCTGTAAATAGTCATTGTGAATTAACTGTGTTTTACATCTCAGCTGAATAGATAGTGTCAGCTGCGATGTAAAACATGCGCCCCCGCCCCGCTGTAGCTAAAAGTGCAACAGGCTTATATAGAAAACTCGGACAATTTAGCGTGTGAACTCGTCAGCTACAAACAATTGGGAGTTGTGCGACCACTATTGCAAATCATGTAAATTCGTCCTCCTCATTCTACGATCAAAACCATCATTTTGAAGCTCAAAAATGTGTAGCATGTAATGCTAATGATTGTGTCTGACGACTTATCAAGGTGTCAGACACAATCCAGCCTTCTCAAGCCAGTTACAGCGCCTGTCACGGCTGTATCTATCTATATTGGCTACTGGCTAATTAAAGATGTAGTTGCGTCAAAAATGAAATTAGGACCCATAAAAGGCTAAAACATCAGCTACAATTTGATGCCATTTTTGTCTTTGTAGACCAACCCTGTCCAGAGATATATGCGTTTGAATGAGGCCCTCTTTTAAAAGCTCACGTTCCAGCGGGTGCCAATTTCGTGACGTAACAAGTTTGTTTTCTGAAACGAAACCACGAGCGATAAATATGAGGTCGCTTCGTTAGCCAATCACGAGCGCGAAATTTTTATATAGGCCGTAATAAATGTTATCACTCGTAAAACGGGTTGTCTGTGATCTCGAAGATTCTCATTCGATAGAGAAATCTCACCGTTACTGGTTCAGCGCTTTTCACCAATTACTACATACAAGTTATAGTTTTAAAATGGCTTCATGTTCGAGCGACTGCGACTCAGAGTTATCTGAGCAACCTTTAGTCAAAGATTGGAGCAGGCAGCCTATGGTGAAAGCTGACAGGCGTCAGCAGCGTTTTGCTGTAGAGAAAGACAGAATGGAGGTAAATTAACTTAGAGTCTTCTATACCTAAGTAAATGTAATTTTTATAGTCATAAATACATATACTAATTAATAAAATGATAATTCTTTGCTATCTCCAATCATTGTTTCATAGCTCATCTGCCGTTTTACCTAGCTTTAATATTTTTTTCGAATCTTTGGTAAATTAGAGTCATGATTACAAATTATTTTCACTCGTAGGAAGTGGGTAAAATCGATTGATCATTGCTCATCATTAACTACCAAAAACAAAGCTTCGAATTGCTGGTTTTGTATTTATATATTTTACATACCTATATTTTTGTTAAACGTTTACTCATATCGTGATTTTAGATTAGCAATCTAATTGACTCCCAAATTGAAACCTTACCGTAAATACACCTTAGAACGACATCAATGAATGCGTGTAATCATTACGTTTGTTTTATTGATTACAGGATGTTTACGTGGCACCACCAGTTCAGCAGTGGTGCAAGTGTGAGAATTGCCATGCGTGGAGTAAAAAAGAAATGAACATATGCTGCACAAATCACGACATGTGGCATTCCATTCCGCAAACTGGTATCAAATGCGTTACCGAAGCTGACGAAATAAAAGATCTAATAAAGCCAGGTCCATTGAGAGTGGCTTATTATAACTACTGCCACTACCATGGTAAGCTTATGAGGTTTGTAGCTGCTATTTTTACTGCTTACTTCAAGTAAGTTATCAAGATACTGTAAAAGTATGATATTTTGTTAGTGCCCAAGTATCCAGATGCGGAGAGCCTGGTACCATCTGAAAGACTGCGACATCTACAACATGGTGTGTAGGCAGAGGAGATTATGCGCGTATAGATCTCTGGTATTCTGGACATATCCAACAGGACTTAGGAGGGGAGAGCGACGACCACTACCAGCCTGCGTGTATAACATGGTGCGAGCTGCATACCCTGGCACTGAAGATGAGGATGAATACGCAGATATGGCGCATACAGAATTTGAATTTACTGCAGTGGAGTGATTTTTATATACTTTATTTTACAAATATACTATAAAGATATAATTTCTATTTAATATAAATTAATATATTTATACACTTAAACTTTGTAGGCAATGTATAATATATACAAAAATAAAAAAGTAAAAGACAATGAATGCAAACGGCGAACAGCAAAATAAATGTAGCAAATAGAGTTGAACTACGAACAGAGAAAATTCACAGGAATACAGTCAGACAATGGAAAAAATGTGGCTTGACAAACTTCTCGTCTCCTGTCTGGCTGCTTCCTCTACCTCATCAACGAACCTGCAGCTATAATCATCAACAAAAGATAAATGACAAAAAAAATTAAACACTTCATTGTCTTGCCACATCTGCCAAAGTATTGTCTGGCAGACTGGCTTATGAATTATAATCAGCAGTATGATTAGCTATTACTGAGAGATTCGTGGAAAGCTCTATTCATCGCACAAAGTTAGAATCACCATGGTCATGAAATCTTGTCTTGCTGGCTCCCCATGAACAAAGCCATTGTTATATGCACTCTCGTACAAGCCTTGCATAACCAAACCATTCTGAGCCACACCATCAATCGCAGAGTGGAAAAAAGGGAAACCCCTTGCCAGGTCAAATTAAATTTTAGTTTCTAATGCGGGTGAATTGACTTCAACAAAATTTTTTATTACGTCTTACGTTCACTAATTTGGTCAACTCACAAAACAATTGCTTGTCTATTATCAACTAATCATATAAATGATCAGCAGAAAAATTTCTACAAATTCCCACTAACAATGTCTAGATTATGATGAATACACGATGCAGTTAGTTTCACCACATTCGAATAGTTCTTTTTGAACAAGCGGCTACTCAGCCTTAGCACGATGTCATTGTCCGCATCTTGCTAAGGTTCCTCCATCAGTGCCTTGAGCCGTTGACTGAGGTATCCTACTATATTTGAGGCTCAACGAAACACACAAGGCACATCAGAAGGCGTCCAACTTAGTACCGAGGCTGGCATCCACGTCGATCTTTATATATATATATAATAATATAATTATAATATACATAATATATATATTATAATATACTTACACATGTTATATAATATAAATAATATATATTAATATATAATACAATATACATAATATATATTGTAATATATTTATATATATTATGAATAATATGTATAAATATAGAAATATGTAGAAATATTTAAAAAATCAATCATTTTTACAGTTAATAAATAGTAAAAAATTTAACAGCAGCTAGCAACTACAAAATATCTAGCAGAGTTCTACAGTTTGATTTGCGGCAATTAAGTGAAACACTTGAATGTAAAATAGAGTTGTTAGGCAGGCATGAGAAAGCAGCAAGCGTATGACAAGGCAAGCCTATGTTTAGCTTCTTCAGGAAGCACACACATACTTACTGCAAGCAGGCTAAAATAAATATTGTTGTAAAGACAGTGAGTACATATAATCGATGAAATAATACGCATTATCAAATACGAACTAGCAGTTACTATATTTCTTACCCCTCAAAGCTTTCTTCTGAAACCTCGTCTTCCGTCTCACTGTTATCTGAATCTGGCACCCATTCTTCTTCATCCAAGGCTTTACCCTAAAAGAAGCATAGAAAATGAAGAAAAGTGCTATGGCATTTTAGGAAACTCATCTAAGTCTTTAACGTAAAAGAAGCATGAGAAAAGGAAAAATTGCTATGACATTTTATCAAAGTATTTGTAACTTACCAGATCTTCCTCTCGTTCCTGCATCTCATCACTAGTATCACTCTCCATAATTAGAGAATAACGTTGTAACTGCTTAGATGTAGAAGGAATGGAGCTTGCTTCATCGACTACTGGCATTTTTCTTTTAGATGGAGGTGAGGCTGGAAGATCAGGCCTGTGAATAAATGTTTATAGACTATCAATATATATTGTAAAAAAGAATCCCGTCCAACCATATGAAACAAGTTAACTGTACTCACTGTTTAGCATCGGTCTGGGTTGAAATCGACCGATACTTAGGACGGTGAAGACATTTCCGTAGCTGTACCCCTTTGTCAACCTTAGAGGACTTTCCAGGTCCAAAGGACTCGGCAGGCTGAGGATTACGAACTGGTATTTTCGATCGTGAATGAGAAAAAAAGGTTGCTGTCCTAGGCACTGCAGGAACACTGTAATATATAGACAAGAATTTTTTTTCCGTAAAACACGAGTTGTTTTATATTTTCAAATTGGAAGCTCATAACATAACTTGTGAAATTCAAAGATTCCTAGTACTGTGCATTATCACATCTTACACCACTTACGCATCAGCAAGTAAGCCCCGCACCACTGCTCTGCGCTCTCTTGTAGGCAAAAGGGTAATTGGCTTCTGCTTCCTTGGGGTAGCAGCAGAATCAGCTTTAATGTGCAGGTTTCGTGTGGGAATTATATCCGAGAGCTTCTTTAACATGAGCCGGATATCTTCTCCTTGTTGGTACCTGTATTGGTGGTAGTTGCTGAAGCATTCCTCAGTAAAATGCCGGAAGCAAATTCTAGATATGGTTTTATATCGAAAATTTGCTACATGTTTCTTCACAAATGCTGTCCATTTGGCTCGCTGTACATCTGTTGATGTCCTTCCCCGAGGCCAAGCAAATAGATGTTTGGTCTCTTCACAATTAGCTGCGGCACAGGAGAGAGCCCAATGTCGACTTGAAGACATTTCACTGCTACAACGAAACGTTGAAGTGGTTATGCAGACTATTCTTAACAAATAGAAAAATATCCCGATATTCAAGTGTGTAACCTAATGTGACTTTGAAGAAAATGCTTAATATCCATAATATGGCCGAGATTTATGTTCGTACAAATACGTGGTGTGTCTACCTTATCTTAAAACTAAAAAGTTTAAAGATACGAAAAAGTGAAGTAAGTTGAATAACTACAGCTGTATAACCATGATTAATATTTCATACTTAAAGTATTTTCGTCAATTGAAATGGCAGATCGACTAGTAAACCAGTCGAATGAACTACAACAGCGTTCTGCAATTATGAACTAAAATAGTATGGCTAATGTTGTTTTAATTTATAGAGCAACAAATCAAAACAAATGAAAATACTATTGACTTACTAACTAAATAATGATTTGCCTTTTCATTTTAGTTTTTGTCAAACACAACGAAAGTTGGAAATTGTGAGAAAAAGTTATTCATATAAATACGAAGGTGTGTCTATCTTATCTTAAAACGACAACGTTTAAAGATACGTAAAAGTGAACGAAGTTGAATAACTACAGTATAACCACGATTAATATTTCATACTTAAAGTATTTTCGTCAATTGAAATGACAGATTGACTAGTAAACCAGTCGAATGAACTACAACAGCGTTCTGCAACTATGAACTAAAATAGTATGGCTAATGTTGTTTTAATTTATAGAGCAACAAATCAAAACAAATGAAAATACTATTGACTTACTAAATAATGATTTGCCTTTTCACTTTAGTCTCTGTCAAACACAACGAAAGTTGGAATTTATGAGCAAAAGTTATTCGTATTTTCGCAATACCGGTATATCGGTAGTAGCTTGATCAGCTAGTAGTTTCACGTTCGAGTAGCAATTGAGAACTGCGCTGACACAGAGACCGTAATCAACTTAGTTCGCTTGACCTAATTACTGTAGACCGGTAGAATTGGTAGTCGGTACCCAAATGTTTACACAACATTTGGAGAAAGTGAGTAGAACAAATTTTCAATTTTCTTTATTTGAGGCCTTTTAAACATTCATAATAATGCATCTGTAGCAGGATTTAAAATTTTATTCTAGCCAACATGAGCAAATACAAAATAAGATATATGCCAATAGAGCCGCGTAAGGCTAGACTTTTATCGCAAATAGCCGATGTGAATACGAGAGATAGAGACAGGTTGCCAAACGCGTGACATCATTTTTGGCAAGGCTGGGCACGTTTTTGTGGCCTGAGCGTTTTTACGGCGATCAGATTTTTTCGGTTTTAATCTTCAAATATCTTGGCAATGCGATTGCGTAACACAACAAACAACATATCAACTGATAGAGAAAAAAAATGCTTTCTTTTAAGATCAACTTAAATTTTGACGCAACTACATCTTTAAGTCATTTGGCATGTTGCAATTGACCTCAATTGGTCAATTGGCATTCTTCCAAAGGATTCCAAGTTTATTCCACTCTAAATGCCTCTCTAAAGGTTGGCTACAGAAAAAAAAACATATTTTGTCTGGCATGTAGCAATGCCTTTAAGCACACAGGAAACATTGAATCTTATCAAGATATGAATTAGGTAACATACATTCACTCATTTCCTAGCCTTAGTATACAAACATCATATACACTAAATACTAATCAATATGAGCTAATAAAATAGCCAATAGTTACTATCCACATGGCAGAGGGGAGTTACTAGCACAAGTAGTACCAGTGCTACTAGCCTCTTAGCTGCAGCCTCCAGTACTTTACTATCTGGTATCGAGTATACTTGTCTCCTCTAGGTTCATGGTGCACAGGCTAAATTAGAGGAGTTGGTTGAAAATCGTCTTTTGAAAATTAACAGTTGGTGATTGATTAATAAAAATTGTACATTCTAAGAGAGTAGTTAGTAGTAGGTAGATTATTATGTTGAATATTATAAATACAGTCATATCTCAGCATACGAGTGTCCACAATATAAGCAATATATATATAATACACGATATACGTGATATAAGCCACAAGCATTTGAAAGGGTGTTTGAAGCGACCACAAGGTGCCCTAGAATATGAGAGGCAGCTTTAGAGAACGGCATCACTCTGTCTATTTTTTCCGATGAGTTTAAGAAAGTTTTTTGAACAAACTTGCTAAAAGTGATGCAAAAAGTGCCCAACTAGACAAATTTCTTACGAGCAGCACATCTATACATGTGAACAGCACATCTATACATGTGAACAGCACATCTATACATGTGAACATTACATATATGTATATGATCAGTACATCTGTACAAATGAGCAAGAAAATTTTAGATACAGAATATATGTACATATGTACTGCTAGACAGTACATATGTACAGCAAAAGTGTACATATGAACAGCAAAAGTAGACATATGTACAGCAAAAGTATACATATGAACAGCAAAAGTGTACATATGAACAGCAAAAGTATACATATTAACAATATATATGTACTTATGAACAGCATGTCTATACATATGACCAGCATGTCTATACATATTAAAAACATACCTATAGGTTTGAACAGTATATCTTCAAATAAAAACGGTAGCACGGCAAATATAAACAGCTTGTCTGTACAAACAGCTTGTCTGTACAAACAGCTTGTCTGTACAAACAGCTTGTCTGTACAAACAGCTTGTCTGTACAAACAGCTTGTACCTACAAACAGCCTGTCTGTACAAACAGCTTGTCTGTACAAACAGCTTGTCTGTACAAACAGCTTGTCTGTACAAACAGCTTGTATCTACAAACAGCCTGTCTGTACAAACAGCTTGTCTGTACAAACAGCTTGTCTGTACAAACAGCTTATCTGTACAAACAGCTTGTCTGTACAAACAGCTTGTATCTACAAACAGCCTGTCTGTACAAACAGCTTGTCTGTACAAACAGCTTGTCTGTAAAAACAGCTTGTCTGTACAAACAGCTTGTCTGTACAAACAGCTTGTATCTACAAACAGCCTGTCTGTACAAACAGCTTGTCTGTAACCTTCGAATAAACTTAAAGAAAAATCAGCAAGATTTATTTTGGTTAAAACACTCGAGAGAAAAATATATCTTTTCTTCTGAGCATTTTAACAGCGATCAAGTTTTGCCAATTTTAATCTGAAAACGTCCTGACAATCTACATCACCTAAAACTCCAAATTTTTTAGAAGACAGATTATGGCATTTGAAAGAGTAAAAAGCTGTTGAGCCAGATGTGAGGAGTTCAAATCCCATAAGCTGCAAGGTTTTTTCACAACCTGCAACCGTGGTTGCAGGGAGACAGACACCGCTCTTATCTTAGTAAAAAAGATTAATATTTATATTAATATAGTACCCAGTATTATATTAACAATCCCCACTTTTTCATTAAGTGTGTGTCCGTTGGTCTGCACAAACACCATGCGTTTCCTTAATTTCCACACTCGAAAGCACATAGATTATGATTATGAAGTTTGACTGATTTCAGCCAAACTTTGTATGTATATGCTCCATGCCTTCCGATATATTACAAGTATATTTAGTCTCATAACCCTGAGTCATTGCTAGTGAGCCAGTCATTAAGTGACCATCTCAGACTTTATCTTTTCTCCTGTTTACTTAAATACTTTTGGATACAGTTCACTACTTACCTGACAGGTTATCTGAAAGAATGATATCATGCCTCTTTACCGCCTTTGTCGTATTTTCAGGGCTGCTATAGAGAACCTGTAGAAATATGTCACCATGAGTGTCAACTATTGTACCAGAGGTCATCATCCGAGTATTTGGCTAAGCACCTGTGTCTGATATTTAGCTTCCTGGCAATATATGCAGTTCATCTTTACCTTATCTATAAAAGTATTGTCTGTTGTCTGTCTGTTCACTTTTTCTCACAACCCAATCTTTATTCTTTGATTATTGTTTTGACTATTATTTATTCAACTCTCTTTTTAATCACCTCCTCTCCCCCTCTCTCCCGTTCCCCCTCTCTCCCGCTCCCTCTCTCTCTTTAGCTCCCTCTTTCTCCATCCCATTCCCGCTCCTTCTCTCCCGCTTACTGTCTCGGTCTCCCTCCCACTCGTTCTCTCTCCCTCTTTCCCTTCCTCTCCTTTCCACTCTCTGTCTCCCGTTTCTCTCTACCTTTCCGTTTTTCTCTCATTTCCTCTCTCCCGTATACTCTCTCTCTTCATCTCGCTCTCACACTCTCTCTCTCTGCCCCACTTTCTCCCTCAACTGTTTATTTATAGAAAACTAAGCCCTATCATAGGAAAGACAATTACAAGATTGGAAAAGGTAAGACAATTGCAGCTAGAGTATAGAGTGTATAGTGTGACCACAGTGTAAAAATACTACCGAATGAAAACTTTCCTGAAGGTCGGCTACCTCATTACAAAGTCTTGGAAATATTGTAAGACCTCTTAATAGCAGTTACAGCTATGAACCACTCTTTGCTATTGGCTAGCTTCACTGTAAAACATCATACAATTGGTTCAAATTATTACAATGACCTCATACCATTAGTAAACTCTATCACTTGGATCAAGTTGTTCTTTAGCTTCAAGTGTTCATCTTTAGTCACAACAGCTTGGAATCCTGCTTTTACCTGATATCATTGTAACAGACCACAGGCTAAAGCTGTACTTGTAACATAATAATAACTGATAATAATAATAAAATGATAACATAGCCTTTGATTCACTTGTCCCCAAAGTTTCTTTCCCAACAATTAGTGTTTTACTATAACACACTGTAGGACATTATATTTCTTGTAAAAGTATTTTGGTGTAGGTAATTCACTTGTTTTGACATTTAGTGTCCTGTTTTGTTTTGTTTTTCTTATAAAAAAAATAATAAAAACTTCAATGAATAAAATATATTTATTTTTTTCTCCACCATTAAATCTTGTCAATTATCCCACAACCAAACACGAGCGAAGCGAATGTTTGGGAGCTCAATGTTAAATGCATATGCGCACACAACTCCCGAAAAATTATCCGTCCACGGCCGTTATCAAACCCTTGTATCATACTAACATCAAAAATGTTAACCATTTTTGTGTAAGGTCGCTCAAGTATAATAATTAATAATGATACAAAACATGTGTGAACATATTTAAATATATTACCAAGTCTTTGAACAGTTTCTGCAATATCCTAAAACTAACCCATCTGATCGGATTATACATAAATAGACAGATTAATTTGGCTTAAACTCGCGATAAAAACTTGACGAGCGTTTTTTACTCAAAATTAAAACCGGCAAATGAAACGCTGATAAGGCCGTGCAACAAAGAGTAGAACCATGAAGTCGTGCGCATTTCAGAAAAAAGGCGTGCACATTTCACCAGTCTATGGCATTGTCCAATTGCCGAAGGTTTCTGTAATCAACGTAGAAGTACTGAAAAGAAATCGGTTTTTTTTTGCCAATTCTACCGGACTCTGACATTTCGGACACTTATAATGAGTACTTTGGTATTCCAATTGATGTCCAAAGCAGTGAAAGTAAAGAAAATGACGATGGTACTTTTCTAACGATTCTTATAAGATTATTACAATATTTAATTATAAGAATAATTATTCGGTTTTATCGGATTATTATAAGATTTAATTATAAGATTATCCTTTCGAATTTACAAGATCAAAGTAGGCCTATAGTAACCGATGGTGTGCAATATGTTACTGTTATTATTTATCTAAAGATTTTGTTGATGATACTGAGGCTGTGGTCAATATTGCGGTGCTGCTAAGCCATTTTTAATATCTGCAAAATTAAGAAATAGGCCTACCTTTTCTTATAGCTATACATCTATTTCTTTAGTTCAAGAGAGATCAAGTTTGTAGAGATCAAGTAGGCATGCAGCCACAGAGGACAAGTAGGCATGCAGTCATAGAGATCAAGTAAGCATGCAGCCATAAAGATCAAGTAGGCATGCAGCCATAGAGATCAAGTAGGCATGCAGCCATAGAGATCAAGTATGCATGCAGCCATAGAGATCAAGTAGGCATGCAGCCATAGAGATCAAATAGGCATGCAGCCATAGAGATCAAGTAGGCATGCAGCCATAGAGATCAAGTAGGCATGCAGACATAGAGATCAAGTAGGCATGCAACCATCGAGATCAAGTAGGCATGCGGCCATAGAGATCAAGTAGGCATGCAGCCATAGAGATGAAGTAGGCATGCAGCCATAGAGATCAAGTAGGCATGCAGCCATAGAGATCAAGTAGGCATGCAGCCATAGAGATCAAGTAGGCATGCAGCCATAGAGATGAAGTAGGCATGCAGCCATAGAGATCAAGTAGGCATGCAGCCATCGATATCAAGTAGGCACGCAACCATCGAGATCAAGTAGGCATGCAGCCATAGAGATGAAGTAGGCATGCAGCCATAGAGATCAAGTAGGCATGCAGCCATAGAGATCAAGTAGACATGCAGCCATAAAGACCAAGTAGGCATGCAGCCATAGAGATGAAGTAGGCATGCAGACATAGAGATCAAGTAGGCGTGCAGCCGTATAGATCAAGTAGGCATGCAGCCATAGAGATCAAGTAGGCATGCAGACATAGATATCAAGTAGGCATGCAGCCATAGAGATCAGGTAGGCATGCAGCCATAGATATCAAGTAGGCATGCAGCCATATAGATCAAGTAGACATGCAGCCATAAAGACCAAGTAGGCATGCAGCCATAGAGATGAAGTAGGCATGCAGACATAGAGATCAAGTAGGCGTGCAGCCGTAGAGATCAAGTAGGCATGCAGCCATAGAGATCAAGTAGGCATGCAGCCATAGAGATCAAGTAGGCATGCAGCCATAGAGATGAAGTAGGCATGCAGCCATAGAGATCAAGCAGCTAAAATATGTTTAGATTTTTGAATTCAGGGTAATTTTATAGATGTATAGATGAATATCACAACTTCTTGCTATTGCTTGCTATGAGCAATGATATACAGCCTCCTCCCCCCAGCCTGTGTATATTATACAGCGGCTTGCCATTTTACTTATAATATTGCATTTCTCCCATTGCAGGGGAGAGATATAAACATAACATTTTCCTTTCATTATTGTTGTTTGTTGTACCTAATAACATCCAGTACATTACAGCTACCATTGCAGTTCTCCTATTGCACTGCAGTGCCATTTGACTGCTAATATTGCATTTCTCAACCGGCAGTATCCTTTCTTTTTCAATTATCACTTTGGTAGTGGGCTGCATGACGGGAATCTCTAGTATATAAATTAAATTTTTTTTGAAATATAACAAAATATGAATACAAATTATTCTTGCCTTAACTAGAGCTGTTAAAATAATCGGTTAATTTAAATCCTTAGCCAATCCCCACAAACTATTTTATTAGGTTTACTCTATTCACTAGGTTGTGCAATCTGCTCTTTTTTAGACTGTTCAAAAGTTGGTAGTCAAACAAAATTATTCAAAACCTAAAGCAACCAACTAGGCTTACAATGATGAAGCAATGTTTCTTTTTTATAGTACTTGGGATTCTCCAATTCCAATCAATTTAGTTTGGGCTGTCATCGTACAATTAAACTTATGCTTAGGTACAGTTGAGCCTAAACTTGTGTATAGTTATATTTATACAAATAGATGCCAGTTGAAAAAATATCAGTACATTTTAACTACCTGCCCTCATAACTTGTGATAGTGTTCTTCATAGTTGGTTCGGAATGGAAAACGCGTGGCGAATATTTATAGGTTTCAACGCGGCCGCCAGCGCATTTATCATAAAAAGCTCAAATGGAGTCGCTTATAATAGTTTATTTGTTGATAACTCGTTCGAAAAAATAATACAGGACGTACACATGTATTGGCTGATCATTATAATAGACCATTTTCTTTGGGTACTTTTGCAGAACATAAACGTAACTCTCACTAGAGAACTGTCACCTCCCCCCCCCCCTTCTACAGGTATACGGCAGACAATGCTACTGATCGCATAATGTGACTCAAAACCTATCGGAAATTTTATTACCTAACTGCTTTGAACATGTCATTCACGATTCATAAATGACGGCTAATTAAACGCAGCTGCAAGCAATTATAACTGAAGTTCCTTCTAAAAGTTTCCAAAGTAGCAAATTTGATTTTGCGGTGGTATGACACGTCGCGTTAGGCTACCCTATCGAACTAAGGTTACGTCATCGCGAACGCATTATGTTTTATTATTGCGTTTCACGCTCTGGCTACGCGCAAGCCAAATATGTCTCAAGAAGAACCTACACATGTTGTCTGTGAGACTGTACATGTAAGTGTTTTGTTGTATTATGTACTTTAGAGTTATCTTCCCACTATTGTATCAATATTATATTCGCATACCTTGTCGGTCCCACTTTGTGTTTCCTGTCAATAAACAGTTTCCGGTCACCTACCGCATGGACCGCATCACGCTTACTTTTACGTTATCTTTACGTTATCAGAAACACCTACCAACAATACCACATGGTGACCAGTACTAATATTACATCGTGAGAACATTTATGTTAATTCCTTGCTAGAAAGTTTTTGGTCTGATCTTCTTTTAATCGACGCTAAATATGGCAAAGTTTAACCCACCGGCAGAATTTGACTTTGTACCGGAGAAGTGGGCTGAGTGGTCCACCAGGTGGGGTAGATTCCGTAGCCTGTCACAGCTAGATAAGCAAGAAAATCAGATGCAGATCGATAGTTTGCTGTATACAATGGGATCAAAAAGTGAGACAATTTTCAATTGCCTGGGACTGTCTACAGAAGACAAACAAATTTACACAAAGGTGAAAGAAGGTTTCGACAAATACTTTTCTCCAAGGAAATACGTTATATTTGAAAGAGCAACATTCTTCAGACGTGACCAGCTTCCCGGTGAGTCTGTTGAAGAATTTATTCGTGCAATAAACCACATGGCGGATAGATGCGACTTCGGAGATCGTAGATCAGAGCAGATTAGAGATCGGATCGTAGTGGGAATTGCGGACAAAGATGTTAGCAGAGAAATGCAAAAAATGGAGCTGGACCAGCTTACTGAGGAAAAGGCAGTTGCCATGGCGAGGCAATCTGAGCAAGTTGAACGTCAGATGAAGTTGTTGAGTCGCGGTGAGGATAACACCTCTGTTGACGCTATCCATAGCGATAATCATCAAAGACGTGAGCCAAATCGCAATAGCCATCGCCTGCCCCCAGCCTCTGGCTATCAGCGCCAAGGGCAACATCAACCGTGTAAAAACTGTGGGTACTACCAGCATTCGAGAGGAAGCTGTCCTGCTCTGCGTGCTGTTTGCCGGAAATGTTCGAAAATAGGACATTTTTCGAAAGTATGCTTGATGTCAGCCGGTAAGCCTAAGTCAGATTCCAACAGCCGTACGTCTGTCGATGAGGTAGAGGCAGAGATAGAGAGGGTATTCCTAGGTGAAGTCCAGGATAACCAAAATCACAGTAACCCATGGATGAAAAGTATTGATGTGCACATGGGTGAGCCAGAGTCGAAAACTGTGTCCGTGAAGTTTAAACTTGACACTGGTGCTGACGTTTCTGTTATACCTAGTAGCTTGTGTTCTGGTCAAAGTTTAAAACCAAATGACAAGATTTTAGTAGGCCCTGGAAATAGTAGAGTACCTGTGCTAGGTTATTTTTCAGCTAGATTGAGCGTAAATAATGCTGAACACTATGAACGTCTATACCAGACAAAAGCGTTGCTAAGTAGAAATGCATGCATTGAGTTAGGTCTGGTAAAAGTCAGTTGTAATGTCGATCATGTGCATACTATTAACCATTTTAAATGTGAGTTTCCTAAGCTGTTTCAGGGTCTGGGCTGTATGAAGCAGGAGGCTGATATCACGCTGCGGGCAGGTTGTCAACCGTACGCCATAAACACGCCAAGAACTGTACCTTATCCGTTGCTCGACCACGTCAAGTCAGAACTCGATGCGATGGTTAAGGAAAATGTAATTTTCCCTGTCGATAAACCCAGTGACTGGTGCTCTCCGATGGTAGTTGTGCCAAAGCCAAACTCCCGTGTCCGTATTTTTGTTGACTATACTAAGCTAAACAGAGATGTCAAAAGGGAGATATATCCAATGGCCCATGTTGAATCGAGTCTGGCAAAGTTAGGCACTGGTAAACTGTTTACCAAGCTAGATGCGAATTCAGGATTCTACCAAATTCCGTTGACCCCTCAAGCCAGAATGCTGACAACATTCCTCACTCCATTTGGCCGTTTCGCTTTTAACCGGTTACCGTTTGGGTTGTCGTCTAGCCCTGAGATTTACTCAAAGATTATTTCAAGCGTACTGGATGGCCTTGAGGGAGTAATTTGCCACATGGATGATGTGTGTATATGGGGAAACGACCAACAAGAACATGATAATAGAGTCCGTGCGGTGTTAGATCGAATGGTACGAGCCGGTATGACACTAAATGAATCCAAATGTCAGTTTGCCTGTCGGAGCATCAAATTTTTAGGCCACGTAATAAGCTCCAATGGCATTAAACCTAACCCCGACGCCATCCAGGGCATCCGAGATTTTGCGACACCGAAAAATGTGAGTGACGTGCGAAGTTTTCTTGGCATGGCCAACCAGCTCAGTAAGTTCACTATGCGTCTAGGTGATCTCAGTACACCGCTCAGGGACTTGCTCTGCAAAAACTGTCCGTGGTACTGGGGAGACCGGCAAGCTAAAGCCTTCACCAACATCAAAGATGAGCTGTCCCAATTTGTAGAGCTGGCGGTTTACAACCCAACTCGCAAAACTATCATCCAGTCAGATGCATGTAGGAATGGCATTGGTGCTGCATTACTACAAGTACAACCCAATGGTACGCTTCGTTTAGTTTACGCTGCGTCACGAGCACTCACCGACACTGAGCAACGATATGCCACGATTGAACAGGAAGCCCTCGCCATTGTATGGGCATGCAAAAAGTTCAGAAATTACATTATAGGCATGACTGTTAGTATTCAAACCGATCACAAACCGCTCGTCTCTTTATTTAATGACACAGAACTCAGCAAAATGCCTGCTCGCATTCAACGATTTGGCATGCGCATGTTACGCTTCCGGTACTGGATGGAACACATTCCTGGGAAGCAAAATATTGTTGCTGATGCACTTTCCCGTTCAAAGGCCGTTCCTACTGTGGAGGACATAGCATTCTTAGAGGAAGTAGAAAATCATGCTCGCAGTACTCTGCTTTACTCCGCCTCCAATGAGAGACTCAGCAAACTCATAGAGTCACAGAAAAATGATGAGGTATTGGCAAAAATTCACCACTTTGTTAATACGTCGTGGCCTGCGTATATGACGTCTAATGACTCATTAGTACGTCCTTTCTTTGAGAATCGCTCTAGAATAACCATAATTTATGGAGTACTCGTTTTCGACGATCGAATAATCATTCCGCTCGCTGACCGTCTCGAAGTGCTACAGAAAGTTCACCAAGGCCACCTAGGCATTACTAAGTGCAGAGATCGAGCAAGGAAGTCAATTTGGTGGCCCGGGATGTCGCAACAAATTGCGGAAATGGTACGCTCATGTGAATCGTGCCGAAAATTAGCCCGAGTTCCTCCAGAGCCACTGATGAGATCAGAGTTCCCGTCTCGCCCATGGGAGCGTGTTGGTAGTGACCTATTTTATTTTAAAGACTGTTAGTATCATTGCTAGTTGATTATTATTCTCGTTATGTCGAGGTCGCTATGCTGAAAGAGCTCAACAGCCTGGAGACCATTGGTCACATGAAAAGCATCTTTGCACGTCACGGAATTCCTGAGCTACTGGTTTCAGATAATGGGCCGCAGTACTCTTCGATAGAATTTCAAAAATTTATCACCGGCTATGGTTTTAAACACATCACTAGTTCGCCAAAGCACCCGCAATCGAACGGCGCAGCCGAGAGAGCCGTTCAAACCATAAAGTCCATGCTGAAAAAAGAGACCGACCCTTATCTTGCATTGCTGGCATATCGTTCATCACCCATTGAGAATGGATTATCTCCTGCAGAGTTGCTTATGGGCCGACAACTCCGAACGACTGTCCCAGCACTTCCCGTCACGCTGGAGGCCTCTAAGCCTAACCTCCAAAGCATTCGTGCTCAGGAGGAGGACCAGAGAAAGAAAAGCAAGATCTCCTATGACAACCGACACCGCGCCAGAGAACTGCCACTGCTTGACCCTGGACAACAGGTCTTTGTTCCAGATTTAAACCGTGAAGCTGTAGTAGCAGCAGCTGTCCCAAATGCCCCTCGGTCCTATCTTCTCCGAAACTCAGGTGGAACTTCAATTCGTCGTAACCGAATTGACATACGACCGATCGAAAATATAGCTGACGATGTTAAACCGCCACCAAACAGTCCAAAGAGGCACTATATATCGAGGTCTGGTCGTACGGTTAGGCAGCCTGTGAAGCTCGACTTATGAATCCGACAGCGTGGTGTCAGCCCCCTGGTTCAGACTCTAGCACTCAAGGTTCTGTGACCTTTGTAGGTCACTGCACTATTGTTAATATTAATGTGACAATCATTTCTCAATCAATATGTCTTTAGGTAATTGCTACGCTTTCAATGTTCATGTTTGTCTGAGAAAGAGAGATGTTGTATTATGTACTTTAGAGTTATCTTCCCACTATTGTATCAATATTATATTCGCATACCTTGTCGGTCCCACTTTGTGTTTCCTGTCAATAAACAGTTTCCTGTCACCTACCGCATGGACCGCATCACGCTTACTTTTACGTTATCTTTACGTTATCAGAAACACCTACCAACAATACCACATGTTTGATCAATTATGTAACCATATTTCAATAATTATGAACGTTCAACAATGTATTTTACCTGCCGTTTTATACTATTTTGGCATTATTTTTTGCTATCGGGTCAACGTAAGTTGGTCAGATCTCTTATTATCGTCATCATTATAATTGGATTTTCCACCACTTGGCCAGCGCGTAAGTGTGGGAGAACATAATATATTGGTAATTAAAAAGAGCTGTTTTTACTAAGAGCTTGTTTTGATATCTTCACTGTAGTTCTATTGCGTTTGGCGATTCAGTGGCTAATTGTATATTCGAAGAATTGCAGTTTCACTCAAAGTTTATTAGTGTTAACTTGCGCCAAGAATGACAGCCGATGTCGTGGACAAAAATACGTAGCACAATATAAGCAAGGGAGACAACATTTAGAGTAAAGCCAGCCTAGTTCCACAAAATAACTTATGTTTTGCATAAATATCTACGTCTGAAATGGTTGAAGTAGTGCAAACGTTTTACCTGTTTGCACGAGTTGGCTACTTGGTGCTTCCAAGTTTTTATAATATGAAAATGTATATGGTAGTTTCACAAGTATTGGCTATCATTTCATGAGCATAGGTGGTACATGAGAAAAAAGAAATTAAAAACGGGCTCATAGCGCTAGCAATACATGCATTGTGTATGGTGGTGGTAAGAAGCAACAGTGAAGTCTGTAGTTCAAACATCACAACATCTCATTTACTTTTCGATTACACTCAACAGAAATTAGACATCACATAACCTAGAAACAGGAAGGTTTAGCACTCAAAACATCCAATAGTACGCAACTTTTATAAATCGATGTCTTGCAGAAATGTAAGCCCATTGCAGATCTTCATACACTAAAATTTAATATATAAATGTAGCGGCTGCAGTGAAAAATTATGTTCACGATGAACATATTATTTTAACCATTTAACCTTGCTGTGGTATGGGCGCAAATGTGTTTGGGCAACTGCATTCATTAAGGCATTGATGCTTCATGTGTTTGTAATCAGCCCAGTTGAGAGGTTAAGATTTCTTAACATAATATTTTACAGTAGCTGCTAAAAGTCGAATTTTGATATATTACAGGCTACAGTAGGCTTCAGTTTAGGCCCGCTATCACTTGTCAAAAATATGTGTACAGTTGGAAACGTCAATATAATGGTGCGATGTTTTTGTAATATTCCTTTGTCTCTTTCTTCTCACTGCCTCCTGTTATAAAAATACTGGGTATTTTCATAGCACCTTCCTTGTGCTTTTTCTTCTGCAATAAGATGTGAGCAAAGTGCCTTAATTTAATAGCTAGTTTCTAGTTTTACTAGTTTAGAGGCAATAATAAGTTATAAAAAATTATTATATTGTTTTTGTGAACTAAACAGAAAAACATGATGATTAATCAAACTGAATTAATGCAAAAACTTGAATAGCTGATTGAGGCGTTAGTGTTAAAGGCATACTTGCAACGAAATTTATATTACAGTTATTTGGTATCAAAAGATTCACCACTTCTTACTATGCTGTGTTGTAGGTACAAAATATGTCGAGATGTGATTACAAGCTCTTAAAAGCCCAAAAACTAACAGTTAATCGCCGCCATCATGAACCGCCGTAGCTACATATATTGGGTATTTTAGCTAAGCTAGGGTAATTTTGGGTATTTTCTCTTCTGCAATAATGTAGGAGACATAATAGGAGAGAATAATGCAAAGTTCCTTAATTCGATGGCCGAGTTCCAATTTTAATAGTCACACATGTTGTACCTGTAAGCAGAAACAGACTAATTGTAACCAACAAACATTTAAGTTATAAAAAATAAATGAAAGATTAAAAATATTCTAAACTGTCAAGACCTTTCACTTTTTCATTCCACTCTCATCATTCGTCATTGTACTCCTGGTATTTTTTGTAAAAGCGTGATCTAATCATATAGGCTATACTTTGGGCAGCTCTTAGTCTTCCTTACAAAATGGCCAAAAGGAAAATCATGACCCTGAGACATTGCCTGACATGTGAGAACTTTTTTGGGTGTCTAAACTGTAGCCTTTGTGTAACGTATTAAACTCATATAATACTAAGTAAATGCCCTTTACATTACCCTTACATTGCAATTACAATTGCAATGCCTACACTATATTACCTAACACATTACTTTTACACTATACTAGGGTTGCGCGATAGCTCGATAGTCGATGTCGATAGTTGTATTTCTCGATATGAATTTGTTGCCTATTTTTAGCCTATCGAAAGATCCGAAACAAATATCTCGTTATCGAATAATAAAAAATAATATAACTCGATAGTTATCGCCCTCGAATAGCTCGAACACGTGATTAACTCGAACGGATCTGTTGGGTCCGTTCCCACGCAATGATAAATTGCTTTAGAAAACTCGACCTCAACTTGGTTAACTCAAACAGTTTTTTGCCCAACGGCCACTACGACGGTTGATATCGCTATAGAATATCACTTTATTTCGAGCCATAGAGTCAAACCTCAACTTTTAGTAGTTCTTAGACGTGTTATTACCATCATCTGCAAAATATTTTCGATAATGACTTTTCTGAAGGTTTGCAAAAATCAAATTTTGCCAATCATCTGATTAGCGATGGCCCTCCAAAAGCTAAGAAAAGTGAGCTAACCTTCGAATAAACTTAAAGGAAAATCGGCAAATTTGATCTTGGTTAAAACAGTGATATACAGTCCCCTGTATATCATTCCTGGGGGCTGTATATCATGGGTTAAAACGCTAAAAAAAAGATGTCTTTTTTCCGAGCATTTCAACATCGATCAAGTTTGGTTTTGTTCATCTGAAAACGTCCTGGCAATCACAAGACGTCAAACAACAAACCAATCTCAAGTGATAGAAAAGTCTCGATACTTTCTGATGAGATTTTTTTAAACTTCACACTAGAAGCTTTTTAATTTGCAGCAAGCCATCTATGCGTTTGATTTATATACAGTTTGTACATTTGTCGACTAATAAATACATGGACTTGTGACAGTGTTCTGATAAATTGAATGGCTCTGATAACTCGATCACCTTTTCCTATTCCTTCCCACAGTCCTCGATCTCTTCAGGCACGATAATTCGATAGTTTTACCAGCTGCCAAGTCACTTGATAACTATCGGTGAACTCTGTCTGCTCATTGATAATTCGATACTATCGCTATCGGTGGGACAACTCCAACGATAGTCAATAACACCTTTTCAAACAACAAATGCCATCCCCACACTATACTACCTACGACTGTTTATAAGTTGCTTTTGTTACTCCTGCTACACCATGCATTCATCTGGTGAGGCTGAGAGCCCAGCATGAGATGTAATATCGTAAGGCATATTATAACTAACGTAATGAATATCTTCACTATTATTGATTGCTGTACTCAGTTGAAGGCATAATCTAATGGGTAAGCTCGTGGCCTCTAGAACTGGAAGTGCCAAGATCCAATCCTCTGTGAAGTGTATTTTTGTCACTAAAATCTGATCTCTATCACTGGACAGACCGACTCCCACATTAATGTATTTTAGCCAAATGCCTGGCACAGTTGTACGAGGGATAAACAACAACGCAATGAATTTGAGTAACATACTTGGTAAGCTAGTGAAAGTAAACTTGTATTTACTAAAACAATGACCGCGTTTGCAGACGGCTGAATAATAGTTGTCTTGCGTAACTATAATCAACTGTTTAGTTAATGACCTCATGAGCTTCAAGCTTGATTATTTCAACCAATGCAATAAAAATGCTAGCAGCCATTGAAAGGTTTGTTATCGTAGTGTAGTGGATTAGATTGCTGGCCTGCAGACAGGGAGGTTCTGAGATCAAATCATCTGCGAGGCAGATTTTTTATTCCTAATTTTTAAACGCAATAACTGGACTGGCCACAAACATTGAGATTCATATATATGGATATACACCTTTGCAGAACTTTGATCAGGTACATTTCATCCAAGTCCTTCTGCTAGCTCTACCATCATAAGCTCATTAATATACTCCTGAATATTTTATAAATAAGTGATGTTAGTTTCCAACACATTCACAGCACTCAAACACTAGTTTCCATTTCAGTCAGTGCTTTTGTTATTCCCTATTTATTGGTATGACGTCATTGCAATAAGCCAAAACTTTCCTCAAGCTATTTGCAGTGTACACGCAGTCACATCCAGCCAAGCTATGTTCATTAATTGTATGCAAGCTTTAATATCAAAATGATTCTTTTGAAACCTCAAGTTGAGCTGGAGGTTTTGGGCGATGTCAAAACACTTGTCAAACAGTATTTATATGTTCTTTAGTAGTTGTGGTTTTGTTGTCTCATTCTTCACTCATCATCAGTTTTAATCTTGACTGTGAGTTTTCATGCTCTCAAAGTCTGATGAGATAAAATGAGAGACATATCAGTTTATCTTTTAGTTTTAGATTTCCAGTGCTTTCTATTATTCAGTTGTCTTCTCTTTATCATCTATTTAGTCAGTTTACCCTATTCTATTTTTAGACTATCAACACAATAGTCCATGACTGCGGTGTTAAGTCACATGACATAAGCAACATGTCATCTTATTTGCGTTTGTACTCCTATTTTCAAATTTTTAACTTTTCATTCATTTGAAGCATCTACATACAGCTGCACCCGATGTTTACATTATCAGTGCTGCTGCTTGAATCTGCCAGCCATATTTTAAAATTGGAGCAAACCATGAACTGAAGACTAAGTTTACTCTGACTGCCACTGTAACAGTGTATATTTATAAAATTCTCATAGTTCAAGGCTATTCTGTCCCTTTGGTTGCTTACAGTCTCCAATATGACAGCTGGCATCAAAAAGGTCTGGATATTATACTGTTTTTACATTCAGGAGTTATGTGCTCTTCTATGTTCAAATAATCTGATTGTTCAGCCTCATTAACTAACAGATGGAATAGAACAATTATGGTGCAACAATATATATCATAAATTAGGGATACTTGATTATCTACCACATAGACCTGCACATGTCTGTAAATTGGGAGTTACACTCTCCATATGCATCTCAATCTAATGATTAGGAAATGATCAATTAGTGACTCCAATAAGAGCATAAAAGATATATTCCCTTATTCACCACCCACCAGACTCGCTTATCTCAGCTCATCATGTACCCTGATCATCACAACTACATATAGCTGCCGTATTTCTTGTGTAGGCTTCCTGTTACATTGTGTGCTGTTCCCTTCCCAGTTACTCGCTTATTCTGGCAGTTCCAATGTTCAGGCCAGATAGGTTGGTGGTTGGCTCCAGTTTCAGCATCCCAGTACTTTCTTTAAAGGCTTAGTACATGTCATGTCCAATATAAAACAAGAGTGAGGAAAGTTTTGACCTTTTTAGAATTTTTCACTTCAAAGAATCTTCTTGGTTTTAATTTCAAATTTTCATCTTGTGTATTAAAATATATTACCGGAAAACCTCTAACTGAACGCTATGGCGCTCTATTTTTTACCCTTTTTTACAGTGGTGTTCAATTGGAGGTGGCATTCATATTGAGGCAGGCAGTGTACTTTTTGAATGGCTCGTCAGAATTCTCGACAGATAAACTTAGCTCTATTACGGGCGAAGCGAAACATAAATATTATCACTTTTAAACATAATCATATCGTTTACATTAATAACGATTTTTTTTATTGTTAGCGATTAATTATCAATACTGTATAATGGGCTCTTTTCTACTGATCACTTGATATTATGGGTTCATAAAAGTCAAAGAAAGTCAGTGACAGTCAAATAAAGGTGGTATTCAAATGTAGGTAGCGTTCAGAGGTTTTACGGTATATTAGATTTGAATTGTTATAGGGAGAGTGTTATTTTAGGATATCAAAGTACTTTTATGTACTACTAGTCAAAGCATCTAGAGATGCTTTGACTAATGCTTAACATAATAATACCTCACTAATTTTTGACTCCCCTTATAATATCTTCTTGTTCATCAATAGAAATAGAGCCATACCTCAACATACGAGCTTAATTAGTTCTGAAACATAGCTCCCATTTCAATTCTCATATCTCCAAACAATTTTTCTTATGTATTTAATAAAAAGGAATTAATTGGTTCCTTCCAGTAGAATAAAGAAGCTAAAGTGGATATTACATTGGAAATGTGTTTTCATTGGTTTAATTCACCACCTGCAGTCACAAAGTAACAAGCACCTATCTAATGGGTATGGTCTACAATAATTATTTAGATAATTAGATGAGTAACAAGTAACATATCTAATGATTATGATCTACAATAAAACAACATCTTTATATGCAGTACTGTATAGAGTTCTCACCTTCGAGACAGATGGTATAGAGGCCAGCGGTGGTTCAGGAAATACTTGACTACAACTCATTCTGAACACTACACTTTTGTTACGCTACGCAACAGTAAAGATACTTTACATTTAACTTAAATTAATTTAGCTGATTACGCATACAATTATAAATAAGTTTTTATTTTACCTTAAGCTTATTCAATTTTCGTTTTCCATTTTTGTACTTTTCGAATAAGATCATTTTGCTTCACTTTTATACTTTTTATCACTTTCACTCACAGCTAGCTTTCTTTATCATTTTTATCCGAGGAGAAAGAATGAGCGATGCTGTGCTCGTAAGCATTGAAACTGTCTCGTATGCTAGTATCTCTAATTTGTCTCATATCTCAAGGCATGTATTGGCTCAGAATTCATTTCGTATCTTAAATTTCTTACCAGTTGGAACGCTCTTTTGTCGAGGCATACAGTGTTTCTATTGTTCATTTCACAAAGGAAGAGAGTGGATGTTTACATAGGATTAATATAGCTATCTAAGAATATATTTGTACTATAATATATTAGTAAATATATTACCAAAAATTCTGTCACCACTCGCAGGTTTCACTGCCGATTTTTTAACCTAGTTTATCAAGCAGTTTTAAATAACCTAAATTCTGTGGTGATTGTCACAAAAGGAAAAGATGAGAGTCAGCAATATAGTAGCCCGGTGAAGTTTTGTTTACAAGCTATACTATGTGACAGACAATCTGGTGAATGCCAGCTGGTCACATTGGTTGAGTGCTCTCTTCATTTCCATTCACTGATTTAAAATAGCTCAACTTTTAGCACTTGGTGGTCCCTCATTGTGTGGCAATAGCTAAAAACTGTCAGTTTGAGTTCAACAATAGAGGATAGTAGGTGGGCCTTGGGTGTGATGCAGAGGGCTCGAGGTCAACTCTATGGTAAAACTCTCAGTAAGACATAATAGTAACAAGTAATAATAGTAATTATAATATTAATAATAGTAATGTTTGTAGTACTTTATAGCTATCAACTAAAACTAGTAATTTATTGATAATACTTTGTTTATAGCTCTGTTTCTCTTGCTTCCTAAACAGATAGAGAAGTGGTATCACATGTTTTAATTCCATCCTGTATTATTTATTAACGATTTTGTGTGTTTATATGGAATTCTTATATAAGGCGCATCATGGCGAGTAACAATCACGCTAATCCTTCCATGACAGTTTCATCTTATTTTACAATTTCAGGTCAACTTAATAAAAAGTTTGATATCATCAAGAATTTTATTACTCTTCGATAACTATCTGCGGATTAGATACGCCCAACCAAAGGTTGACAATGTACGCTCACTACGCATGGAGATTATTCTGTACTATGCTCGTATGAAACTATGTCATATGCGGAGGAACTTTGGCTGAATGACAGATCAAGTTGATTTAGAGGGTATGTCAGAGGATATTCAGTTTATAATATAGAATTGTTTACTGCTAAAATTACCATGAAACCTCAATATGAATGACATTGCATTCTATTTTTAACCTTTTCCCAATTTATAATAGCGGTCAAATAGATGGTAGTGTTGTATTTTGCAAATAGCTCGTCTGAATTTTAAAAGGTAAGTTTGACCCTTTGTCAGGCGAAGTCAATGTCTTAACCCTTAATCTCATCAACTCTTTTGAAAGCAATAAATCTGCTAACTTGTTGAGGATCTCTAAATAATAAATTTGGGAAGCCGAGTAATATCTCTACTAGTTGATATCTATTGCTTGCAATTAATCCGCGATGATTCGTATAGCAGGTGATTCTGTTGCCCTGCCTTGAAATTTGTTAGTGCTTCAAATTTTTTATTTTGTTATAAGTTTGGAGGTATAATATCATGCTATACTGTATTTAACACAGTTGCATACTAGCTCATTGCACTCATCGATATGTTTGCTACAGTTTGCAGTCAAAACTGACAGGATAACCGTAATGATGCTATTAAATAATATATGCTATAAATCTGGTGCTTTACAAGCTTTATAGTAATAAGTTAGTAGATCTTACAAATGCATACATTCACGAACAAGTGACAAACAAACCGTACTTACTACCTGCAGAAACAAAAATTAAGATCTTTAAAACTGAATATTTGCTTGTCAGTTTCGCCGATTGTGTTCCGATTGTTGCATTCGATAAAACAAACATCTTTTGGCTATTCAATACCTTCCATAGTGTTTTCTGATCTCAACTCTTCTTCTGCGCCGCTGAACTAAATGATATTAACGTTCAAACAACTTTTTGAGCAGAGCGAGACCACTACGCGTTGCATTTCGTGCAAATGATAAACCTATAGTGGCATCGCTAAGCACAACTTTTAGACTAAAATTAGTCACTCACATACCATCATAAATGTAAACCGTTTTTTACATACATCAAAGTATCAATACCGTGTCAAACCAACGATCTACTTTTAGCAGGGCAGTATCTACCTGTTTGAAAATGTTACTGCAGGAAAAGTCTAAGAGAGGTACCGAACGCCCTCTCAGTTGGGGGAGGGGGATCTGGGATCCTCCTCCGGAAAAATCTTTAGTATGTACATGTATAACTAGTCAAAATGGTGCAAATCTAGCACACTTGGCTCCTGATGGGCACATGTTCTAACAGCAATTTTTTATAAATATATAACTGTTTATTGAGATTGTCTTTAACAACGCTTATTAAAAATATAATGTGAATGAGAGCTGCAAAAGGGGTTGGCCACAGCTAGCATGAGGTAGAATTATCACCGGGTACAATGCTGAATGGTGTAGAAGACGAGTAGTCTCCTATGAAATATTTCATTTAAATAATATTTTAGAGTTGAATGGTAAAATTAATAGAGCACCATGTTAAAAATAATGCACTTATACTATAGTCTATAATACTGAGCAAGTAGTAGTAGATTTAAGTTTGAGCTATCAAATAATATTTGATCAAATAATATTTTATTTTACCGTTTGGAAAGTCAAGCCGATGTTGACTGTTATTTTCAGCTTTTATTATTTTCCAAGGAGGCGCGATTTCTTTAGCACAAAGCAACGCCTTTTGGGCAATCGTTTCATATCTTAATTTATCGACTAATATATTTTTGATGATATTTAAAACTTACTAGCATTCATATCCTTTGTTTAACGTTACGAGACGGCAGCTTAATAAACGTCTACCGAAAGCGACATAAATGCCGTTTCCCCACGCAACTGATAAACGACATTTTGGTCATTTCGCCAGCCAAAGTGTTAAAATCAAGCAAAAATGACATGAATTCCGTGATTTTTATCTTCACAAAATGGTACTACCATGGCAGTAGCTGCAGTATAGGAGGATACGGCCCTGACGATTAGTCTAATACAGATATTATTCATTTTACGGTGTTGCTTTTAAAGCTAATTATAATTATTTGTTATTAATGGAACCGAGTCATTATTACTACAATTTGGAGAACAATCTTTTACTGTTCACTTGCAATTATGGGTTTGTAAAGTTAAAAGAATGTCAAAGTGATGTTCAAATGGAGGTTGCGTTCATTTATAGGTTTTACAGTAAGTTAAAAAAATTTAACGTTTGATTGCCTTGTCACATGATAAACTGACCAAAGATAAAATATCTAATTTTATTGATTTAAGCAGGCGTACCTTATCACAATTATGGCCACATTTTGCAATGAGCAGACAAATCCTTATTTCAAACAAAACTTCATGTGTCTTTGAAAAGCGTAACAAGCTTTCAAGCATCCTTGACTTCAATGTTGTTAATTATCTGCCCTTAAACTACATGTAAGTGTTTGGTATTTGGGAATTTATCTTAGAAACAGTAACCTTAATTAGAAGACCTTGACTAGCACCTGCCACTAGCTATATTAATGTGTGACATTGGCTAGCAAGTGTCTATAAGTTATGCACTGTTGTTGCGAGCTCAGTGTGAGTGGCTGATATGCTGGGATATTTAACATACATGTACTTACTTGAGTCTTTAAATATTTTCCTTAAGCATTTACTGTTTGTGATTGATTATTACTAAAATGTAATATAAAACATTGTAATTAGTACCTACATGTTAATCAAAGACGGATATTTATCTTGAGTTCTATTTAATTGTAGCAACACGAATTGTATAAAGGTTTATTTTATAAAAAAATTGCTATTTGTCACATTACTGCCAGTGGTCACAATGTGAATATTTATAGTGCCCGAGGCTATTCTGTTACTAGTAAAAGTAACATAATGTTTGTTATTTTATTATATGAAATTAAGCAGATAAACTTCATTTTAAATACTAAACAGAAAGTGAAGCTAACCAATTACAAGGCTGTATAACCAGCCAATCATGAAGCTGCAGTAACAATCAGCTCCTGTTCTTTTATTCAATATCTGATAAATTCATCATGAATCACTGTTTGACTAACTCTTATTCAGTTCAGCCAATCAGGAGACAGATAACATTATTATAAGCAGCTACAAGCTATAAAGAAGCCTGTAGTAGTCAGAGCAGGTGACAAACAGAATAGCAACAGGTAAGTATAACTTATATATTATAGTAGCATCTGTTGATGTTGTACTTACTGGGAATAATAGAGTAGATGAGGAGAGACACTGAGTCAGTTTGATTATAATATAACTCTGACCTTCTAAGACTATCACTCTCTACCCTGAGGAGACTCATAGAGTCTGTCATGTAGTGAGGTTAAGTTAAGGTCAGGAGGCTCTGATCTCATTCCTCAGTCATATTCAGACCAGCAAATACTTCTTACTGCAGATATTTCATGTTTCTCAGCTCTGCCAGAGTCTAACATCCCTGGACTTATTTTTATACTCTGTAAATATGCAGGGTTCAGCTGCAGCCACTTTGTTATGGTTGGCAGCTTTCCATCTCTGCAGTCGAGTCACATTTTGTACCCATTTCTCTATCATATTTTACTGTATGCAGCAGCTAATAGAGTCCAGTACATATGTTACAGTTAAACATGGAAGGACTGTTGAAGAAGTACGTGAGAGAGAGAAAGATAGAGATTAGTGCTTTGAGGGCAGCCTTAGAGTCAGTCCAACCAGCTGAGCTACTGAGGTTACTGATTACTATCAAGCATGACTCATATACAGCTGTTATGGTAGCTGCAGGCCACACAGAAATCTGTCGTCTGCTTCTCTCACCAATCAGAAGAACAGCAGACGAGTTGCTCTGGATGAAGAGGAAGGATGGATTTACAGCACTACACCTTGCTGTAGGGTGGGGATACAGTGAATGTGTAGAGTTACTGATAGACACAGTGAGTGATGAGAGGAAGTACGAGTTTGTATCTGAGAAGGCTGAACTGGGTAGCACAGCTATAGGACTGGCTGCATGGTGGGGAAGAAGCAAGTGTATAGAGTCCCTCCTCTACAACTTCTCCTCACTACAGAGAGACTCCCTATTAAACATACAGAATAACAACCTCAACACTCCACTACACAGTGCAGCACTCAGAGGACATACAACTGCTCTGAAGGTCATGTTAGGATCCGTGTCTCTAGTGACTGCCTCTTCACTCCTCAACATAAAGAATAAACAGAACAGGACTCCATTGGAGGTTGCTGAGTTTATGGGGAGGAAGGAATCATCAGAGCTGTTAAAGAGATGGGAGAAGCAGCCAGTAGTAGAAGGTAGGATTGTTATACAGTGTGATACCAGCTACTCACTTGAACTGTTCTAATGCTAAACTCTTCAGTCTCAGCAACTTTCTACTGAAAATCTAAACTAAATGCTAGTAATTCATTCATTGCATACATTTACTGTTGAACCCTGGGACATACCCTGGATAATTGCATCTCTATTTTCCTGTAAACTCACTGAGTCTTGCATAGACAGAGTGCTGGTTGTCTCCAGCCTCCAGCTGAACAGTTTATAGTCTGAGTATTTAAATTAATATTAATATTCAAAACTGGTAGGATTGAAGTGATGTTAGCAGCTCTTTAAATATCAACTCCTTGTGGCAGACTCAGTAGCTTGACTCTCGTGTTCCACACTATTCTGTCTGTTAATATTTCTGTATTTTGAATTGTCTGAGATGTGAAGAATTTAACATAATAGTAATGATACTATGATTATTGTATGTAGTGTTAGACTAGTGAGTCATTCCTTCAAACTGAGGTTAAAGGTTAAACATTACACTCCTTTTTATGAATAGCTGATCATCTATGCAGCAGTTTTTGATGGAAAGTAGAAAGTATTACAACCATATTTTACACTGCTGTAGATTATCCACAGCATTTTAATGGTTCCTAACATAACATGACTCTAACCTTTGTCATGTTTAGTAGTTAACTGAATGACAGACTAAAGTACATATTGTAGCAGCCTCCTGCTTTAATATTCAGGCTTTAAATCTATAACAATAATAATATTTGATATAGATATTAAAATTAGATGAACTATTTCTTATTTCATAAACTGTAAGACAATGTGTGGTTTTATTTTCTATGGCAGTTGATAGCAGGAACAGCTACTATGGTGCTGAGTTCTGTTAGAATTTCATTATTGGGGCTGCTTAGAGAATTCCTTACCAAACAACATCAAATTTAATTTTACCAGATGCTTGTAACCTTTAATTCCAGTAAGACTGGTGAAATGAGTTTTTATTTTACTCAAGCCATGCTAAAGGACATGTCATGTTTTGCTTGGCAGGCAATAACTACAATATTTTACAACTATCTTAAACAATGTTTGCCTGATATTGAGTTAAGTCAATAGCTTACTGAGTACTCGACTTGGTCATGCTCACCTCAGTCTACCTGCCTGCACCTGCTTGTGTCTAACTGTTTGCCTATGTCTGTCTATGCTGAGGCTGCTTAGATAATTTCTTCCAGACAACATCAAATTTAAATTTACTAGATGCATGTAACCTTAATTTGAATTCCAATAAGACTGGTAGATGTGAAATGAGCTTTTTTATCTTATAAGCTTTTATTCAAGCCACACTTATACACATCAGATACTGTCTCTTGTTTGGCTTGGTAGGCAACAACTAAACATTTTTACAGCTATTTTTCGGTATACCAAACAGTGTACCGAACTCTTGTTGATCAAATGATTGTTAGTGACCCGCCTGCAGGGAAGCACAAATGCATGTATGCAGTAAGTTTCACTTCTCAAGAAGCTGGAGCAAATAGGTAGCCATTGGTTTGCTCCACCACTACTAATATTGCAACTCTCGTCTCTTAAAACAAGCGGGAAGCTTAGCAGCCTGCCTGCCAGCCTCTCTGCTTGCCAGTGTGCTTGCTTACCAGCCACACCTGCTGGCACCTGCTTTTTCTGTGTCTACCTTGCTGTGTCCACCGCTTGCTTGACTTGACCGCGCTTGCCTGCCAGTCAGTTTGCCTGCCAGCTTAGTTGAGTCAGTTGAGTTGACAACGATTGCTCGCTTTTGCCTCCTGGTAGACAATGGTTATATGTTCAGGTCACTAAATAGACGAATTGATTGTCCTACCTGTAAGAAAGCCTGCTCACTTTCACCGAGTCGACAAATGATCACACGCTATGCTGCCAAGTTCACATTGATCACACGTTTTACTTCCAAGTCGACCACGATTGTGTGTTTTTTGTGCTGAGTGTTTGACTTGATTGCACTAATATAGAGTTTGTCTGCCAACCGGCCCGCCCCTGTCAGCCAGCCTGCATAAATATCTGCCGGCCATATAGCGGGGCTGATCAAGACAATTCTTTATGCTTGCAGCTCGAGTCTGAATTTTGCTGAGCATATCTACCAGGCCGACCTGCTTCTGCTAGTAGGCTACTGCCTCTGTGCCTGCCTTCCTCTACACCCATTTGCCTCTACAACCCTCTGCTTCTACATCCCTCTGTCTCTACACCCTTCATGTGTCTCTATGGCTCTATGTACTACTCACAGGTTCTTTTTTATTATATTGAAGCATTGGACGACGCTAGACAACAGATAAAAACACTGCAAGAAAAAAATGACCAGAAACTTACCGCTCTACAGAGACAAACTGAGCAGCAGGCAGGAGGTAACTTCCTATGTAAATGGCTTACTAGTCAATTATTAGTATAGTATTGAGGGAGAGAGGTCAGTGGTGATAGACTAGTGAGTCACTCCTTCAAGCTGAGGTTAGAGGTTAAACATTACACTCCTTTTTATGAATAGCTAATCATCTATGCAGCAGTTTTTGATGGAAAGTAGAAAGTATTACAACCATATTTTACACTGCTGTAGATTATTCACAGCATTTTAATTGTTCCTAACATAACATGACTCTATCCTTTGTCATGTTTAGTAGTTAACTGAATGACAGACTAAAGTACATATTGTAGCAGCTTCTTGCTTTAATATTCAGGCTTTTAATCTATAACAATACTAATCTTTGATATAAATGTTAAAATTAGGTTAACTTTTTCTTATTTTACAAACTCTAAGATAATGTGTGCTTCCATTTTCTATGGCAGATGCTAACAGGACCAGCTAGTGTGGTGCTGAGTTCTGTTAGAGTTTCATATTTACTGGTGCTGCTTAGAGAATTCCTTATCAAACAGCAAGATTAATTTTACCAGAGGCTTGACACCTTAAGACTGGTAGACGTGAAATGAGCTTCATTTTTTTCTTAGATTTTATTCGATCTACACTTATCTTTAATATTTTATCTTAATAGTAGTAGCAGCTCGACCGCTACTACTATTGCAACTCTCGTCTCTTAAAACAAGCGGCAAGCTTTAGCAACCTGCCTGCCAGCCTTATGCCTGCTTACCAGCCACATCTGCTGGCACCTGCTTTTTCTGTGTCTATCTTACCGTGTCCACCGCTTGCTTGACCGTGCTTGTCTGCCACCCAGTTTGCCTGCCCGATTAGCAGAGTCAATCACGGTCATAGGTGTCGCTGCCGAGCTGACAACGATTTCTCGCTTTTGTCTCCTAGTAGACAATGGTTATATGTTCTGGTCATTAAATAGACGAATTGATTGCCCTGTCTGCAAGTAAGCCTGCTCACTCTCACTGAGTCAAAAAATGAACTCAAGCTGTGCTGCCAAATCCACAATGATCTCACGCTATGCTGCCAAATCCACAATGATCGCATGTTTCCCCTCCAAGTCGACCACGATTGCGTGTTTTTGTGGTGAGTGTTTGATTTTATCGCACTAATATGGAGTCTGTCTGCCAACCGGCCGCGTGTCAGCCAGCCTGCATAAATATCTGCCGGCCATATAGCCGGGCTGATCAAGACAATTCTTTACCCTTGCAGCTTGAGTCTGAATTCTGCTGAGCATATCTGTCAGGCCAGCCTTCCTCTGCTCGCAGGCTCCTGCCTCTGTGCCTGCCTGCCTCTGCACCCCTCTTTCTATACACCCCTTTGCTTCTACACCCCTCCGCTTTTACACTTCTAGAATCGCCTGTGTCTCTATGGCTCTATGTACTATCCACATGTTCTTTTTTATTATATTGTAGCATTGGAAGACGCTAAGCAACAGATAAAAACACTGCAAGAGAGACATGACCAGAAACTTTCCGATCTACAGAGAGAAAGTGACCAGAAACTTTCCACTCTACAGAAAAAAAGCGACCAGAAAATTTCTGCTCTACAGCGAGAAAGCGACCAGAAACATTCCGCTCTACAGAGAGATAGCGAGCAGAAAGTCTCTGCTCTACAGGAAAAAACTGAACAGCAGGCGGGAGGTGACTTCCTATGTGAATGTCTTACTAGTCCATTGTTAGTATAGTACTGAGGAAGAGAAGTCAGTGAGGATAGACTAGTGAGTCATTCCTTCAAGCTGGCGTTTAGATATGAAACATTACACTTCTGTACTATGAGACAATATGTGTTATCTCTTCTGTGGCAGGTGTATTAGGAACAGCTAGTGCGATGTTGCATTTTGGAGGAATTTAATATTTGCTAGTTCTTGGAGGAATTCTTACAAAAAACATCAAAATTTATTTTTGTGTTGCTTGGCTGGCAATAACTACAAAGTTTTATAACTTTTAAAAGAATTAAATTTTTCCTAAGTCAACCATCAACCTGTTTCTCAGCTTGTGTGATTCCATGACCCACTCACTGCCTCTGTGCTTCTACATACGTTCCTGCTTCTACACCCCTCAGTCTCTGCGCTACCATTTACATTCCTGCCTTTATGCCCATTCATTCAGTTCCTTCTGTAATTAATAATGCATATGAAAGCCTTGTTAGCATG
Organism: Watersipora subatra; assembly: GCF_963576615.1. NCBI lineage: Eukaryota > Metazoa > Bryozoa > Gymnolaemata > Cheilostomatida > Watersiporidae > Watersipora > Watersipora subatra. The sequence goes on from NC_088715.1 coordinate 1,715,391, forward strand.
AAAATGTGCTAAGGTACATGTACGCACCAATGTATTCAGCATCTGCTGTCATTGTCAAATGTGAGCAGTGGATGTGTTGAATATCTATCAGCAAGTTTTTTTCACTCTGCTGCAGCTTTGGATGACGCTAGACAACGAATTACAACACTGCAAATAGAAAGTGACCATAAAGTCTCTGCTCTACAAAGACATACTCAGCAGCTGGCAGAAGGTAACTTCTATGTTATTGTTTCACTAGTCTATTGTTAGTATAGTACTGAGTATCTAGTATCACCCAATGCAAGTAACCTATAAATTATCTACTAGTATATATTATACTAGTTGTGGTATTGCTCTGATGGTCTTATTCTATAAGGCTGTGGTTGATCAATCGTGGCTCACTTCTGGCAACTTTATGTGTGTATGTTTATGCTGCTTGAGTTACATTAGCGTGTGAGAATTTACTGCATAAGCTCATGGTGTTAAATCAAAATGGCGGCAGTTTTACTTTTAGACTGCCTTTAGCATGTTGATAGTGATTTGTCATTGATATCTCCCGCTCATCAGTAAAAGTAACCCTTGTTTATATATTAATTATAATAAAAAATATCTGTTTATTCAGAATTGTCTGCTACTCAGAGGAGGCTGGAACAATTTGCTGCGTACCTACAGACTCCAGGTGATACAAATGTGACAGGCAATCAATGTCACCACCTGGAGAGTTAATAGTGTGGCAGCCGAGACTGACAATCTACCCAGACAGACATTAAAGATGCCGGGTGACCTACGTTTTAGCCCAACCAGCCGATGAACAATGACAAGAGAAATGACCAGCCAGCCCTCAAACCAGAGGGCAGGCTTATAGTAAATAAGGACACACACGAGCCCCACTAAACGCCATTGTCAAAGAGATCACATGATGTTGTTCTCTGTATTGTAATACATACTACTTGTATTTTATTATTCTTGCTTAAATATACTTATTCTTTCAACCTTCTTTCTTCATCCATATTCAATGCACCGTTAGAAATTCTTAAACAACCACAATATATAACTAAATCTCTTCTTTTAAAATTCATAACTTTGCTATATGAAGCAGCAATGGAGTCACATTGATGAACATGACTAATAGTTCCTAATTGATGAAAATAACTAATCTCCTTGGTATTAGAATAACCTTTAGTTTAATAAACCAAAAGGAGTTTGTTGATGACCTTAGGCTATCTTAAGGAGTGCACCATTAGTTATAAGTTACAAGATATTGTCTCATACCCAGCAATGTAATGTCTGGTTCCTTATAAATATAAATAAAACTTATGGGTTATTTCATGAAAAAGTCAACCAGATTAAAATTTACTGTTTATATAATATACAAAGAGCTGACGGCTGTCTCGCCTCCATTAATTGAGTTGAAAGGTGCTCCTTCCTGTCGCCATGATTTGGTGGAATTATTGACACAAATGGTTCAGATAAAATATATTATTCTTATGGTTTCTTGGCAACAACCGGCATTATGGGTGTTGCAATGCTCGGATAAGACAGTCATTGACGTGGATTGTATACATAAGGAGTCTAAATGTTGAGAGTTTTATTTATTAAATGATAAGATATCAGGGGGTGTTGTAGTTAGCAGGTGATCTAGTTTACCAGAGCTCTGATGCCAGTCATGACTAGTCCGTCTGCCCTGTTCACACACTTCAGCTACCTGTCATGGTTGTCACTTTGTATAATACCAGATGAGGAATAAACATTCCTATAACAAAGTTCATAAAAAGGGAAAAGAATCCAACTGACATTTGAGCTCTTAGCTAAGCAATTCAAGCTGATTGGTACAGAAAAATTAATTCAGAAACTGGAATTGGTTTGTTATGAATATTGTTCTAAGCCATATTGTGCAACAGGTAAAATGCATTCGCTCAACAGGATGTTTCCGCCTGATGCATCTTAATAGACTAAATTACCCTCCGTAATAAATAGAATGTTGTTTGCTAGCACAGTGTCATATATTCTGTCAATAACCAGTCTTTAAACAATGTATAACACAAATCAAAGGTTAGCATAGATGATTAAGATATCTAGCAAGTACATACAAGTTGTCCTCCTTTGACAGGCTTGTTTTACAATGGTTTGAAGTTACGACCTCGTGTTTACTATATTAAAAATTGTAAAGCGGTAACATTGTGACAGATGACCTATGGTAAAGATAAATGCTAAATGAAAAGAAAAATACTGTGAATGTATATAAAGACTGAGTAAAAATACATCACATATACCACAATGTACTCTGCAGTAGTCTAACATTTGTTTACATGCTTTCGCACTAGCAAAAGTTGACTATAACAAAAAACTTCGGATTTTATTTAAAATTTTGTGAACTGGTTAAAAGTTTACACATATTATCAAAAGCCAATAGAGAATAAAGTGATCAGGTGAGGAGGTACATCACAGTGTACATAACCTATACATATGCAATACAGTAGTCTACTATCAAGTACAATGTTTATCAACAGAGACTCAAAGGAGAGTTTATTTAACTATGTTAGCGATTCATGACAGGATCTTCAGAGGGTAACACTGTTGCTAAGGGAAAACAGCTTCTGTGGCAAAATAAATCTGATATGAAAATACTAATAACAAAAGGGTTACCCTATGACACTTATGTATTCGCGGCATCTAACTTTTGCATTTTCGCGGTGTCATCCTCTCGCGAAAGTTTCATGTGCAAAACTGAACTATCATAACAAACGAGCGAAAAAGCGAAACTAAATAGCTTTGTTCATTGATACTGTAGAATGGAATTTTATAACGGCATTTATTTTAACGTTTTTAACGACCACCATAGCATCGTTAAAATATAAACCAACAAAATAATTTGACTGTCAAAATTTATTACGTTATTATTTTGCAATTAATTATGATTATTTTCCCATTAGGAATGATTTATAATGATAGGAATTTGAGGTCAATGCACACGCATTAGTAGCGTTATCATTTGCTGGAGACATCAATCAATGCAGTAAGCACCGTGTTGAAATAAAATAAGACACACTGACACTCGCAGTGCTACACAAGCAGCATGGCTCTGAAAAGGTTTGGATTCACCACTGACACCTCTTCAATAACTTGTAATTTTTTGAGATTTGTTTTGTTTTAAGTGATGTGACTGATAAAACGTTTTTAAATTAAAATAGGCAAAACATGACCGCAGTTAAAACGCTCAGAAAAAAGACTTTTTTCTTTTGAGCGTTTTAACAAAGATCAATTTTGCGGATTTTATTTTAAGTTCATTCGGAGGCTTTTACGCTTTCGATGGGACATGGCCAAGCGGGTGTTTGATAACACTTAATCTTCTGCAAACCTTTATAAAAGTCGTTAACAAAAATGGTTTGCCTCTGATGATGATAATAATGATGCCTAAGAATTACTAGAAGTTGATGTTTGTCTCTATGGCTTGGAATGAAGTGATATTCGACAGCGATAAAAACCGTGTCCATGGCCGTTGGGCAAATAACTTTTCGAATAAATGATGTTGAGGTCGAGTTATCTGAAGAAATTCATCATTGCGTTGGAACTGACCAAACAAATCCGTTTGAGTTGACCTTGTGTTTGAGATGAAATGTTACATTTTATCTGAGGGCGAGTTATCCGAGTTGGACTGTACTTACCGTAAAAAATTCCCAAAAAGTTGGGGCGGCTCAGCCGGCCAGCTGCCCCAGTAAAAACGGGCCTGTTGATAGTCCAAGAAACAAATGGCAGCAAGTGATCAAATTGCATTATCGACCTTGGCTACACCATTCTACCTGGTTCACAATTACAAACCAGTCGCAAATTGAAAAAAATTTTTATCGGTGAACTGAACCTTAGGAATCTAATTATGTTTGTTCCACTGCATTTATTTTCACATCACTATATTTTCGCACTCATCAGAGCTGCGAAATTAAGTTGCAACGAAATTTTACTCTGTGAGCTACTCACGAAACTAAATACTAACAAAATATAAGTGTCCTAGGGTAATCAAGAAAATAGACGAACAAGGAAAAATAATAAAAATGAAATAAAGCTGGAGGAGCCAGGTAAGGGCTCTGATAATAAAGGTACAGTAGTTTCTATAACATGTGTTCCAGATAACTTGAAGAATTCATGTGAAGTTTTTGCGTTGTACTACATGAAAAAATTTTATAATTCAAAGAGTCAAGCGGGTGTGTTTTTAATTTCAACTTGAATGTTAACATATCTTGTCGCATCTTGTCTAGATCGGCGCGCGCTTGTGCATTGTATTGTATTGTATAAACAAGTTTAATGTTAGCGACTCACTGTGTTTTCATAGTTGAGTGCAAAATAATTGTGGTTTATTTTATTGGTAAGAAAGTGTTGCTTGTCATAATTTTGTTAATAAATTAAATGGTAGTAACCTGCTACGTTAGTATAACGTATGGTACTAAACAGTACTAAGGAAAGGAACCACATCAAGATCATCACCTCAGTTGCATTTTAATTGAAGATTAATTGACCCAACTCAGTTAATTGTTCATTTGTATTAGTTGGTGTTAATCGTTTAATTAACGCGATCATTGTGCAGCTCTAGAATTAATGCATGTAACTTTTAATCCGTTCCAAGTCGAGAAAAAAATTTAAAAAATGATTTTTTAATGTTTGGAAAAACTTTAATGAAGAAAGAAAACAAAAAGTAAACATTACGTATGTTTTGCTCTCAAAACATTGAAAACCTTAAATGTTTAGATACAATAACAAACATTGCAGAAATTGATAAGGAAATGGCAAAAAATGAAACAGATCAGTTACATCAAAAATCGCGTAAAAAAGAAAACATAAATAAACAGCAATGACCCGTTTATTTCACATCTTTGAAGGAGAATCTTCCTGCAAAACAATTTAGCGTAACTCGACAGTCTCTCTTGAGAAAATGTCTTCCGTATAAGAGGCATCGTTCAATGTGGCTCCTTTTATTTTGTAAAGAGTTTGTGAAACATAACTGAGGCTATTGAGGCTATGTCAACGAGTGCATTATTAGTTGTGAGTTACAAGATATTGGCTCATACCCAGTTATATAGAGTCTGGTTCTTTTTCAATCTAAATAAAACTTGATGGTTTTTTCATGAGAAATTCCTTCAGATTAAATTGACCGTTTTTGTGAAATACATACACCTGACCGCTGTCACGTATCTGTTAAATGGGTTAACAGCTGCTCCTTCCTGTCGCCAAGATAAAGTAGAATTGTTGACGCAAATGGTTCAGATAAAATATATTATTCTCAGGATCCATTGGCAACAGCAGGCATTATGGGTGTTGCAATGCTCTGATAAGACAGTCATTGACGTGGATTGTATACATAAGGAGTCTAAATGTCGAGAGTTTTATTTATTAAATGATAAGATATCAGGGGGCGTTGTAGTTGTACATGTAGTTAGCATGTGATTCATTTTATCAGAGCTTTGATGCAAGCCATGACTAGTCACCTGCTTGGTTCACATACGACGGTCACTTGTTATGGCTGCTACTAAACATAATACCAGATGAGGAACAAACATTCCTATAGCAAACGTATTAAAGCATAGATTAAATTACCTTCAGTCATAGAAGGGAGAAGAAACACTCTGCCATTTTGGCTTTGCAATTTTGAAGCATTTGCCTACATTTGCCAAGCATTTGTTTGGTACAACAAGAATGAATTCACAAACGGGAATTGGTTTGTTATGAATATAATTCCATTCCATACCTATTGTGCAACAGGTAAAGTGCACTCACTCAACAGAATGTTTTCGGCTGATGCACCATGACAGATAAAATTACCTTCAGACATAGAATTATAGTTGCTAAAATCGAGTTATTTATTCTGTCAATAAGCACTGTAAACAAAGTATAAGACAGAATAATGGTTGGCATATATGATTGGGATATCTGGCAAGTACATACAAGTTTTCCTCCTCTGACAGGCTTGTTTTACAATGGTTTTGAGTTACGACCTCGTAGTTAATATAGTAAAAATTATGAAGTGATGAAACTGTGACAGAAGACCTATGGTAAATACAAATGCTAAATGAAAAGAAAAATACAATTAATTTAGATAAAAAAAGAAAAAATACATCACATCTGCCACAATGTACTCTGCAGTAGTCTAACATTTGTTTACATGCTTTTACAGCCAGTGTGCCACAGTGCAGTACATAACCTATACATATACAAAACAAATACAATACAGTAGTCTGTATTGTATGTTTGTACATGTTTTACAATGGTTTGGAGTTACAACCTCATGTTTTGGATAAAAAAATTGTGAGGTGGTGACATTGTGAAAGAAGAAATTGGTAAATACAAATGCTATATGAAAGGATAAATACAATGAATGTACATAAGAAAGAGTAAAAATACATCACATAGCATACCACAATGTACTCTGTAGTACTTTAACATTTGTTTACATGTTGTTGTACTTGTGAAATGGGATTGAAAAAAAAGTTGGAATTTAAAATTTAACTTAGTTGTTAAAAGTTTACATAACCTATTAAAAGCCAATAGAGAATAGAGTGACCAGGTGAAGTGGTCCATTACAGTGTACATAACCTATACATATACAATACAGTAGCCTACTACCAAATACAATGTTTATCAACAGAGACTCAAATGAAAGTTTAATTAACTATGATAGCACTTCATGACGGGATCTTCAGAAGGTAATGCTGTTGCTAAGGGAAGACAACTTCTTTGGTAAAATAAATCTGATATGAAAACATTAATAACAAAAGGGTTTATCATGAAAACAGACCAGCAAGGAAAAATAATAAAAATGAAACAAAGCTGGAGGAGCCAAGCAAGGGCTCCGCTAATAAAGCTACAGTAGATGCTCCTATATTGTAAATTCCAGATAACATGAGGAAGTTATGTGAAGCTTTTTGCGTTGTACTGCATAAAATTCTTTATAATGTAAAATGCCAAGCCGCGAGGGTTTTCAATTTTAACTTGAATGTTAACATATCTTGTCGCATTCGTTAGAAAAAAATGACACGTGTAAAGCGTTACATCTATAATATTTACAACTTCCATGACATTCTAGTTCATCGTGATAGATCGTCAGATGTATCAACAAAAATGGGAATAAGTAACTGCACAATTGTTTATAAATACTGAATATCGATAGAATGGTGCAGGGGTTACAGTGTCGATCAAATAATCTGAATGTGACGAGTTGGAGTATTGTAAAAAGCTTCCTGTTATCCAACCTTGACCGTAGATACAGATAGACGATAACCAGGTAGTATCTCTTTTTATAGTAAAAATATTATGTTGTTTTGCTTCATTGAATTTCGACGATGTGTGTTTTCTATCAACTTCTTATAGAATGCCGCAACGATGGTCTATAAAACCAGTGATATTTATTAGTGAAAACGAGAAAATTTTTTTAATGCAAACTAATAATACAGCAGTTATGATACAGCCCCCAAATAAAAAAAGTTCAGACCAGTTTTTCCATTTTGTATGGCTAAAGGGTGAGTTTAAAAAGATCTTTGAAGGCATTAGCCCATTTATATGTATTTTAATGTTCTTATAACGTAAAATCCTTATAACATTAATGTTCCTGTAACATATTATTTATGTTGTAGAAGCAAGTACTGTGTTTTGAAGTATCAAGATCATGTTAAACAAGTAACTACTATTCGTCTGAGACATTGAATCCAATACAATCCTTCACCACCAGAAACCCACCCCTCTCATAAAGATGTGGTGAAGATGTTGAAAGGGCTGGAGGAAGCACACAAGATCCTCCGAGAGGAGCAGAAGGCCATCTGACAAAAGGGCCGAAAGGAACCTCCCCTATATGCACCAAGAGACCGAGTGTAACTTCTAAATAAAACAAGGTGAGGAGACAACCCCAAATTGCAGGCAAAATAAAATCCCTACTGATTATTTTCTGTGTAGGAGCGCATACGGTATTTTGAAATATCACAACAGCATTAAACAAGGAACTACTATTATTCTGACACAGTTAATCCAATCCAGTACAATCATCCACCACCAAACACCAAGACCCCACATGAAGATGTGGTTAAGATGTTGAGATTGCCTCACCAAGATTGCTCATATTGGAGCAACCCTTTTTGAAGGCAACAGGGGTGCCTGAAATAGAAGGACAGGACCTGGATCACACAAAAAGACCAGGGAGGACCCATTTGTGTTTGATTTAGGGTTAGACCTGAGCGATGGGTTCTCAAAAGTGAAAGAGAAGCTTCCTGTTCTGAAGGCAAAAGGAAACCCCCCTAAAGAAAAAGGTTACTAGAAAAATGCCTGTCCCCACTTGACTGGTCACCCAGATTGGGAGTACTCAGATTGAAGGTACTCGGATTGGGAGTATCCGGATTAGGAGTGCCAAAAATTGGGAGCACCTGGAACCCCCTAGGCGTAGCATTGTTGCAAAGATAATAAAACTATTTTTCTAGAAGAGAACACGCCAGAAGCACAAAAACAGGTCATAAAAGGGGCCCTAGCACGAAAAGCAGAACCAGAGAGGCATGTGTGCCTAAAAGCAAGTGACTACGGCAGACGTGGGCAAAGTGAGCTAGCTGAAATAGCTATGTCTAAACACACTAAAAATATAGAGGCTGCCATCCAGGAGGAGGGTATCACATGTTGAGCTTGCCAGCTCAACTAAAATACTCCACTAAGATCCTCCTCAAACTCAGTTGGTCACGAACGACCCTATCACCCAAAAACAAGTGGGACAATCTGAAGACCAGGTGCGCAAAAAACAGTTGCTACCCGGCATATTTACTCACTTGGGCAGTTGGCGCATTTCAGAGCCGAAGCAGGAATTCACTCCTGGAAAATTAATTTTTACCTCGAGTCCTGAAACAGCTACGAACAGGATGTTGTAATAGCCCCAATGCTCTGTCACGAAGACCTTATCCCATATACAGGTTGCGGAATCGGAGCTTTCATGAAAAACTACAACAGGATAAAAAGATGTTGGCAAGACCACGGTCAGCACGGCCTCTTGTTAGTTTTGTAAGCGTCTAGGCATGTTTTACTGGGTTTTACCCTTTAAATGAATGCATATATAAACAGCACAAACTGTATATTGGGCAGTTGTGTTTGTAGCCTTGTATAACTATTAGACAAGTTTCTTTAGCATGATTGCGGAAGGTCTCGCGGACACCATTCGGTATCTGTTCCAAGGACACAAAGTTTATGACAGCTTAGCAAGGTCTTTGCCAAATTGACATAAGTCTGGTACTTACCAGAATCAATAGTAAGAGGTGGTAATGAACCGGGAGCAACTTTGAAGGTAGTTGCACAAGATCATTACACGTACTCGAGTTGGATAGCTAATTTTTATCAGCATAATTGCCAGACAAGACAACACACTTATTGCCATGTTTGTACTAGTTTTTTATTCCTTCAACATAAAGTTTTGTAAATGACCTTTGTAATCATTTGCTCACAGAAGCTATGACCTCATTGTGCATTATCATTATTTTGGTGGAAAATGAGGCCACAAATTGCAAGCCTCTTTTCTTGTTATTCATGTCTTTTCTCACATGGTAGAAACTGGCACAGCAAACTGTAGTGGATGCAGCGCGTAGAACCACACATTGAAACTGGCAAAACAAACTGAAACATGCACAGTGCACTGAAATAGCACATTAAAACAGCAAATTAAAATTGGGAAGACAAAATGAAACTAACAAGATAAACTGAAATTACAATATAAAAAGCTAGGAGGTGTTTTATTCAATTAATATATTTGATGGCCTTTCATGGTTATTTAGGATGATGGAATGAAAATGGGATGACTCCAAAAGCATCCTGATCTCACATACTGGTGAACTTCTAGTTAAGTGGTGAGCCTGTGTTGATATTTTGGCGTCCACAAGGTAGCTATGTTTCTAGCTGTCTAGGAGTTACTAAAATTGTATGTTACTGTTGCAGCAACATCTACGGTATGTAATATATTCTGTCAATTCCTTATTGTTATGGTAGTCCACATTACCTGTTAGTTAGATGAGAAAAACATGCTACATGTATATTCAGACTGACAATGGTTGCAGGTACTCTATAGCTGCCTTAATTTCAGCAAAAAACTTTCAATCCCTAACAATCCTGCAGAGGTGAATTTAGAGCTCTGCCAAAGACAAGAGAACATGCTTGAGTGGTCTTTACATTGACCTAGTTTTTTCTATGTCAGAGAAAAGGCAGCATTAATACAATAGAGTGAGGTCACAACTACAGGAATTCCTTTCACTGTATACTAAACAAGCCTCAAACTATTACCTTTGGTCAGCTTAATGGATCGTGTAAAAACTACCTGACGGATTTTTAGCAATCAGGGACTAACTTTTAAAGGTTGACTTGCAACAAAATTCAAATTAGTGATTTAGTATCAAAAGATTGACCATGTCTTACTCTGCTGCGTTGAAAGGGGCAAATATGCTGAAATGTGATTAAAAGCTCTTGAAAGCTACAAAATGAACAGTTATCGCAGCCATCACAAAAACGCTGTAGGTTGGAATCCATTTCAAATGGGGCGTAACTGAACATGATGGCTTCTGTTTAAACTTTCATGCAAACTCGTTCGTTGAAATATTTTCACAAATATACTTCACGCATTTAAGAAAACCATGTTTGTTGTCCTTACCCGTCTTTTTCGCCATCATCATAATCGAAAAAATCTTAAAACCTACCGTAAAAAATCTAATTTTTCTACCTTAGCTCGAAGGAGTGCATATCATTCTCTGATGAACATGAGAGGCCTGTTGGTCCCCTGCAATGCTAAAAATTGCTGCAGAAACTGTTCGCGCGCTATTTGACAGAAAGTATAGGTCACATGATCAGATTACGACTAGATGATTAGACCAGACTGAAAAGATACTGTAAAGTAGCGAGCATTTATATTTGATACGGGCTTTTTGGTAGAACCTCAAGTACTTGTCATAAACTAGTGCTACGAGAGTTTTATATTGAGCCTTTTATTGGCCTTTAATTTCACGTGATAACATCACATGTCAAAACAATAACCAAAATGTAGGAGTATGACAGACAAATAAAAAGATTTCAAACTACGGCGTTTTCGTAATGGCTGCAATTAACTGTTCATTTTCAAGCTTTTAAGAGTTTGTGATCGCATTTCGACACATTTTGCATCTACAACACAGCAGAGTACGACATTGTGAACCTTTTGATACCAAATAACTGTAATGTGAATTTTGTTGCAAGCAAACCTCTGAGTGGTGTTTCATTATCTTACATTAAAAAGGATTACATAACAGCCATACATATACCTTAGAATAGAACTAGTCAAGCTGTATTATCAATATTCATTCTACATAATTGTTACACAGCAGGTAAAATGGAAAGCGAAAGGTCTGTTGCAGGAGCAGACAAATCCATAAGTTATCTAAAGAGGAAGCTGTTGTCGCTGACATAGTAGGCCCCTTGAACATGTTTGACTGAGCTGAAGAATGCTGTGCCTGCTAGGTTGATGAATCGAACTTTCTTAGATTTTATTCTGTGTTCATAGTTGGCCAGATACTCCCCGTTGACGTATATCTGTAACATGATTTAACGTAGATATTTGTGTTTCCAAGACTATAACAGCGGATATAACCAATTATGCCTTTTTACATACATTTAAGACACTATCAACCCACCAATTCACATATTAAAACTTGATTCTACTCTCACCTCATAACCATCATCCCCCACATTGAACTGAACATAGAACTGTCTGCCAGGGTAAAAGGCCTCTGGGAGAGGATAAATCTCCTCATCTCCCCAATCTCCATTCTTCAGAGTGTTGAGTACAATTTCACCTGCAGAGAGCTTTGCATTATTAGGACACGAACATGCAGCAAGCTGCGCCTCCTAAAGAAGGTGATAGAACCCTGTATGTCAGGCCACACCTAATGGTAATTGGACCCTGTATATCAGGCCACACCTCCTGATGGTGATAGAACCCTGTATATCAGGCCACACCTCCTGAAGGTGATAGGACCATCTAAATGTATGCAAGACGACACTTTTACCTTGGTCCCATCTTGGATTAAAGTGCAGAGGATATATCAGGGCCACACCTCCAAATAGCGATTGAACCCTGTATATCAAGCTTTTACTTTTTGCTATCACGAATCATTGTTTCACACATTTTTATCGTTTCATCTAGCTATAACATTTGCTTAAAATTTTCTTTGGCATTTTCAACTAGTAAATTAGATTTATGATTAGAATTTATGTTCGTTTCTCACTTGTAGAAAGGGAGGAACATCGATTGATCAATGCTCATTTTCAACTCTCAGAAACAAAGCTTCAAATTGTTGGCTTTGCGTCTTTATTTTTTTGTTAAACATTTATTCATTTTGTAAATTACACTCTCAATTTATCTAACTCTCAAATTGAAAGCTTTCAGTAGATATGCAATAGAACGACGTAGATATAAATGACATTTGTTTTATTGTTAGAGGATGTTCATGTGGTTCGCCAGGGAGCAGTTGTGTCAGTCTGGAAACTGCCATACATGGGAAAGAGAGACACGAATATGTGCTGCACGAAACATAATATGTTTTGTTTGAGTATGCAGCGGTAGATTAATTTGTCCTATTATATGAGATGAAACTAAGTGAATGGCCACAACTTGGATGGATGGTTTAATAAAAACTTTATGCTGCAGCGAAAATTGCAGTTGGTTTCGCCATATATTGAAACGTAATTTTTTCAAAGATGGCGGCATGCTTATTTTGTTTAGTAGCTAGTCTCCAGTATGAGTAGTAACTGAGAACTTAGCTGATACAAAGGCCATGATGAAATAAGTTAACTCAACGACCTAATTACCGTAGATCGGCAGAATCGAAGTCGGTACTCAGATGTTTACACAGCATTTAGAGAACGCTAATATGACAAGTTTCTAATTTCCCTTATTTGAGGCGTTTGAGACATTCATAATAATGTATCTGTAGCTAGATTTAAAATTTTATTCTAGCCAACATGAGCAAATGCAAAATAAAATTTAAGACAATAGAGCCGCTAGTAGGAGCCAATAGTAGGACTAGACTTTTATCGCAATAGCCAATGTGAATATGAGAGATAGAGACAGGTTGTATCACTGGTTACATCATTTTGGGCAAGTCCGGGCATGTTTTTTGGCCTGAGCGTTCTTAGTGTGATCAACCTTTTTCGATTTTAATCTTCAAATATCTTGACAATGACATTGCCTAACACAACAAACAACATATCAACTGATAGACAAAAAAATGCTTTCCTTTAAATGTCAACTCAAATTTGACGCAACCACATCTTTAAGTCACACCTTCTAATGGCGATTGCACCTTGTATATCAGGCCGCACCTCCTAATGGTGATAAGAACCCTGTATATCAGGTCACAACTTTTAATGGTGATAGAATCAGGCATATCAGGCAACACCTCCTAATAGCGATTGAACCCTGTATATCAGGCCACACCTCCTGAAGGTGATAGGACCATCTACATGTATGCAAGACGACACTTTTACCTTGGTCCCATCTTGGATTAAAGTGCAGAGGAATGTCTGTGTGTTTCTCTTCCTCATCAGAACTTGATGACGACTCGTCCGGAGTCTTACCTTGAAGGTTGATGCAAATTCTGAAAAAGGACAAACAGAGCTTTAACCAAATATCTAGTCTCAAAACACCTGTTTAGTCATCTGTTACCACCTACAAGGTGTAGATGCTTGTAGGCACCTGTGAGCACATGTACAGTCCTGGCTAATGCTAGATGTCCATATGGCTAGACTCTTTTTGGCGCTTATAGGCGGTCCAAAATATGTTAAGGTGAAATTAGAATATTTACACAAAATGTCTTAAATTTCTTTGAAAAAGTTTTGGCATTTTGGGCCAAGAAGATCCTTCAGGCAAAGTCTTGGCAGATTCATGTCTACGACAGAATTGTGACATAGGCAAGTATCTAATAGCATCTTAAACAAATGTACTTTTAGTCTTCAAAACATGAACAGCCACACCCATAACACCTTCTACTGGTTCACTTCGGATTATTACAATTACTATTGAATATCACATACATACACTAAAACAGTTCGCCAATTTGATTCATTTAGAGTTATCGTCTCATAAACTGTTAACCTGTTAACCGCTGTTTAACCTTTATGTTTACCTTTCTGGATCATCCTTGACGGACCCTATGACTGTAACAATGTCTCCCGACTTCAGACTTGGCACTTTGCGATAGGAGTTGTCTTCCTACAGCAGGTTATCACACTGCATCACTACTTCAGTGAATATGAGTCAAATTTCCAGATCCAAACAAAGAGAGAAAAGTCTACTGATGGTTTACGGATAGAAACGATATGATCAGCACTTACCAAAGAGCCAAGGAATCTAACCTCCAGTACAGACACATCTCCATTAACTGTTAGATGATGAGCATCCTGAGCATCACATCGATGATTGTATGTCACATATGGCTCACCATTCACGTACACCTGCAACCGTTGTCAATATATCAAGCACAGGACTAGCTAGTCATGTATACCGGTAATAACTGTCAATAGACTGACATTTGAGTCATCATTAGCAAACACCAGCGACGGCTGTCAAGAAGCTAAATCTCTACAAAAATTGTCATCAACATGCATGACAGACATCACTGGATGCTACCAGATGGAAAGCTCAAAACAGAGAAAGCTGTGAGAATTTTAAACGCATGACTAATATCTTGTACATGTATTCTGTCATGGCTAGATGCAAGCTTATGTAGCTTTACATATGTTTACACAATTCGAGATTAACTACAAATGTTATGCATGACAAGCATATCCCCATCTGCTGCAACACAGTAGCTGCTACAAATGTCAATAAAGCCCAGCTTACCGAGTAATAGTCATCTTGCACCTGAATGCCGATCTTGTAGACTTTTCCAGCCTCAAATGGGAAGCCACCTTCTCTCTCCTCATCTCCGTACTCACCACCTAGTCTTGAATTCCTAACCGTTTCTCCTTAATAGAAACGTGGGTTGAAATGGAGTTGTCTTTCCTCATCAGAAGTGTCACACGCCAAGTTGATATCAAACCTTAAATATTAACAAACAATCTAAACAAACACTCAGACCGGAAGACCAAACACTTGCTTCTTATGGCCCAATCATTGATAGGATGTGTCGGTCTGTGAGCTGGGCTCATGTCCCAAGTTGGATATGTGAAATAGGTCAATAGAAGACAGAGACATGTTTATAGAGGAGGTACGACTGGCTACTAGATGCAAGGGGGATATGACCCACCTTGGCTACTCTGCATTGGATATTGAAATCACCCCGTGGCAACAGTTAAGAAGTGTGGTAAGTAATTGGTTAGTCCCACATATACTGTTTCCGTGCTTCGAATTTGTTTAGAGCTGCTTCTACTCCGATTCATTGAAGCGGTAAAATCCAAATGCATTTAATTTCGTTTCTTGCTCATAAAAACGTTCACTGCTGATGAATCCAAATCGATAACACTTGGCTAAGCTCTCCTTATTATAAGCGAAATTTTTTTAGATCAAGCATATGGATCACTGTTATGAAAACATTCTACTGCTTCTCTTCTCACTACTGTTTTTGCTTGAGTTTTTACCTTTACATAACATTTACATGTCAAGGATGGGTTGTTCGTACGAGGATGATGAAATAATTATATTTTCTAGCACAACTAGTTAATTACGCAAGAATTGGAAAGTAACATGAAGACCTGAAAGTGAGTCTACTTTAATAAGTTTCACTTTGAGGTATACATCACGGATCTTGGAATGATCCATAGTGCAACTCCGAATCATTGAAACAGTCGGGTGCAAGTTCGCCGGCAGTGGGCAACTCCAAACTTATTTGAAGCAAGGAAGCACAGTGATTATGTGGACTGCAGACTATTATGGGAATAAAACTGCACCAACTTTCTCTCAGAATTCGTTGGTTTCATTCTCCTTTGGTTTTATTCATCTCCGTATTTTTTGAGATGTTAAAACCATGTTTACAATAAAAATAATCTCATTTCTGCCGTCACTGTGAAAATATGAACAATTATACTTATTTATATTTAAAAGCAAAAATACTAGATATTAGTTTAACTACTTGGAAATACTTAGTAGGTTTCTGTAGTATTTCGAGTAGGCCTTAAAAGAAATGATTTTCATATCTTGCCTATAAAATGGCACCATACTTTTAATACACTTTTTATGCTTTAAAAGTTACTCTGTTTACTGAAATACATGACAAGTCGTGAGTGGCGCATTCCATAGAGATTTTCTTTGTTTGCATTATTTTAACTACGGCTCACCTGTAAAGGTTGTCACAACTGTCAGTCGTATTTATCCAATTACACCGACACGCAAGAATTGTCATAAACTATTAGTGTCAAAAAGCAAAAAAACTACACCCGCATAGGGTGTCATGATTTTACAGTCATGTTGAAACTGCTGCAGCTCACCTGTGAGGGTTGTCATGAACAGCGACAGTCACATTAACCCAGCTGCCAGGAATCAGCTCCTGTGGGATGATGCTGTTGTAACGAGCTCCCTAGAAAGCGAACAGAAAACTCCCTGTAGTTCAGACATTCTATTCTCATCAAGTCAGTCACACAGTACTGAATGAGTATGATAGTGCAAGTAACTGTTTACATCAGTAGCTAAAGCTTGAGGGAAATTGTAGCCTTAGTTCCTTCAATGCTAACAGACTGTCAATACTAATAGATACTTACAAAGTATGCTGTGAATTCGACATCGGTAAATTTAGCATCACCATCTATGTAGATGTGAGAGACGGAACGGATGTCCACTCTATGGTCGTAATTGCAGAAGTGGGCTCCATTAACACAGACCTAAAGGGGACAGTAGATGGAAGTTTACGCACAATATCCCTATGAGCCGATCATCACTGATTCAACGACGCAATTAATCAACAATTTTGAGTCATTCACAAGATAACAACAGTAAAATCCGCAAGTCAAGAGAGTTTTATTACACAGAAATTTGGATCGAATCCATCATGCTTCAAAAAGATGAAAACAGAATTTGCGGATGCGTCCAAAAATGCTGTGCCAGCTATTCTATTTTAATTGTTTTCCAAATTTCAGTCATTCTTTTGATTTGAGCAGTTCCGAATGCACCGCTATAGCGTAGAAATCCTTATCTTTTTGGCAAATCATCCACATCCCTAATCTCCATTGAATCACTTATTGCATGGCAACTCAACGTGCGCACAACTCCAAAGCAACACCATTGATTCACTGGCTACTAAATGACAACATGCAATAGTATGATGGAAAGGATTAATAAGCCTTCAATGCATCATGCTTTATCGACGTATCTATCTACAAGAGCAGGAAGTCTGGGGATGAGGTTTAACCCTCTTGCAGGCAGAGCGACATTGTCGTTTCCCGATACTGACGCCAATGGACAGAGCGACTATTATGTCACCACACGAACGTTTTTTATAAATTGATTTCTGGTTACCTTATTGCGTTTTTTTATTTAAGTTTTTTACCAATAGTAAACTAAAATATATTGGTCAATGTTAGCAACCAAAAAATCAGCCATTTTGATAAAATCGATCGTTTTTCGCAATACTAAATGAATGAAAAATCTGAAATAAAAACGTATTTGAATAAAATAAAGATTTTTGTTTGTAGCTTGTTTATGCTTCTGTTACTGCTTTCTGAATATTTTACCAGAGTGCAACAACTTTCTTTTACTGTCATGGCGTCTTCCAAAGGCTATAGGCAAAGGCAAGGCTATAGAGGAACAATAATAAATAAGCACATGATGTCAAGACTGTGGTGTAGGCCTCTGCAAGGGCAAATGCTTCTAAAATAACTATAGCTAGAGAAACACTTATATAAGAATTTGATTTATAAATGTTTACTAGCTGCATTACCCGCCTACAGGAGCAGATTCACGAGCAGCATGAAGTTTATTGAGAGTTGTCTTTCATACTGCAAAACAACTCCAAATATGCAGTCTACTGAAATTGTTATCCTGATCAGAGTATGTATGCACATATACATGTCAATGTTGGGGAGAACAATGGAAATCTGCAATGTGTCTCACAACTAGATGCGTGTAAAATCTAGTAAATATTCTAGATTCATGTGTCTAGATTCATGCTTCCGTTCATACCAGTCTATATCTGCAGTTGACAATCGCGCACTTCTGCCGCTAAGCCCCAGCCTCGACTGACCAATCTTTACCCGCTGAGCAGTTGACAATCGCGCTCTTGCACTTGCCTGGCAATCAATCGGTTCGCACTCGCAATCAATCGCCCTGCAATCAATCGGCCTGCAATCAATCGGCCCGCACTCGTCTCGCAATGAATCGCCTTGCACTCTCGTAGCAATCAATCGTCTCGCACTCGCCTTGCAATACCCTCTCACTCGCCTTGCAATCAATCACCTTGCACTTGCAACCAATCGCCTCGCAACCAATCGCCTCACAATCAATCGCTTTGCAATCAATCGCCTCGCACTCGCCAACTCATTCATCCAGAAAGCCGTGCCTGGAGACTCTCCCTGTACTCGAGGCGAAAAGGGTCTCCCGCGCATCCTCGAGTGACGCCATGGCCCCAAGCCTAGCTTTGCTACCCGGCGCTGCCCGGGTAGTAAAAAAAGTCTTTGCACACAAAATTGATTTGTATTTTAACATATAACTACATTTGCCATTCTAACTTTCAAACTACATATCATGAAGGAAGTGTTTTGTGTAGTTGAAATAAATTAAGAGAGAAAATAAAACAACTGTAAAGGTTTTCGAACTTTTTCAACCAACTACAACTTTCAAACATCATATCATGAGGAAAAGGTTTTGTGCGGGACAACTGATTTAAAAATAAATAAAACAACTGTAAAGGTTTTCAGACCAATGTAAATTTAAAATTTCATAACTTTCAGCGACCTATATCTTTTGATAACGCATAGTGGAACCTCAGTTCTCGAACATAATCAGTTCCAGAAGTTCGAGATCCGAAACAATTTTTCCCATCAAAATAAAATAATGTAAATTTTAATTCGCTTCAAGGCAAAAAACAACTTCAGTAAAGTATTTTTTCAACATTTTACACCATAAGCTGTACTTGTATCCGGGTAATAAAAAAGTCTTTGCACAGAAAATCTATTTGTATTTAACATATATAACAACATTTGCCATTCTAACATTGAAACTACATAAGTAACATAAGAAAACATGATAGGTAACCTATCAGGAGAAAAGTGTTTTGTGTAGTTGAAATAATTTAAGAGAAAATAAAACAACTGTAAAGTTTATCAAACTTTGTCAAACAACTGTAACTTTCAAACTTCATATCATGAGAAAAGGTTATCTGCCAGTCTAATAAATAAGAAAAATAAACAATTGTAAAAGGAATTAGATGTAAATTTCAAATAATTAGCAAGTAATAGCTAAATTAAGTCGGTTTTGAAACAATTACAATAAAAGATGATACGGTAATGATACAATTAATACAGACTGAGAAGACAAAATAAAATTTGTGAATATGTTGAATTAATAATAACAATTCTAGCATAGAAGTGTGTGGGTATAAAAAGGTTACTGTCCCACCAGAAACTATCCATCAATTCTTTGAATACGACGATACTAAAAATGACAGAATATCATAGTATTTTGCAGTTGAAATTTTATTAGAACAATGTTTGCCAAAAATGGTTGAATAAAAGAATAATATTAACTAGAAATTCCACTGTCATACAGCCCACGACCAAAGTGATATTGGAAAAAGAAAGGGTACTGATGGTTGAGAACCGCAATATTAGCAGTCAAATGGCACTGCAGTGCACTAGGATAACTGCAATGGTAGCTGTAATGTACTGGGTGTGGGTGTTATTATATACAACAAACAGCAATAATGAAAGAAAAGATTATATGTTTATATCTCTCCCCTTGCAATAGGAGAAATGCAATATTAGAAGTAAAATGCACTGATATTATTAGAATAACCAATATTATTAATATAGTAATACAGTAATAGTAGAAAACCAATGAACAATTTTTTTTACATTTAAAACGTCATAGCTAACAATATCAAGAAGTATCAAAAAGAATATCCAAACTTAGTAATACAGTAATAATAAAAAACCAATGCGCAATTTTGTTTACATTTCAAAACGTCATAGCTAACAATATCAAGAAGTATTAAGAAGAATATCCAAACTTATAATTAAATACCGTAATCTCATAAAAATTGTTAGAAAAAAATATCATCGTCATATCCTTTACTTACACTGCGATGGACATCAGTTAGAATACCAAAGTACTCAAATGTGTCTGAAATGTCAGTTAATTTGAAATCGGCAAAAATGAAACGATTTCAGTACTCCTATGTTAATCACCGAAACCTTCGACAATGCTCTAGACTGGTGAAAAGTGCCTGTTATATAGTCATGAAATGCGCACAACTTAATCGTTCTATTCTTTGTCGCTCGGCGTTTCAATTTCCGGTCTTAACTTTTATAAAAGTGAGGCTTAACAAGTTTTAATAACGATTTTCGTCCAAATAAATCTGTCTATTTGTGTATAATCCGATCAGATGGGTAAGTTTTAAGATAATAACGACGCTTTACAAAGACTTGGTAACATATTTAAATAGGTTTGTATGTGTTTTGTATCGTTATTATACTTTAATGACTCTACAAAACGATGGTTAAATTTGTTGATGAAATTTTGATGGAAGGGTATCGTCTCATTGTTGATGAATAATCTTCGGGAGTTGTGTGCACATGTGCATTTATCATAAATCTCCCAACCAATCGCTTCGCTCTGTTTGGTCATGGGATAATAAAGATTGGAAACTAATCAAGTAATAATAACAGTGATAGGAAAATGAAATGTTTTAACTTCAAACATGATACTCAATTTATGTTTAAAAGAATTCAAACTGAAATGATAACAACAATGAAACAAACTTTAAAAACTTATATTATAAATTCAAAAGTTATAAGAAGTTTATAAATTTAATAAGATAATTTAAATTTATATATCTTCTATATATATATATATATATTTCTCAAAGTATGTAAATGTATGTAAATATAAGAGAGTGGAGAATAACTGATACTTGCAATCTTACACGATAAATCTTACAGTAATCTTACAAATGTTTGTTGTAAAATGTGAAATTAATTATGAAAAACTAATTGGTTAGGTTTAAAAGGAAATATGTGTAAGCTAATACATCTAGCTGTACAACCCAGCGTTGCCCGGGTAATAAAAAAAACTGAACAGAAAATTGATCTGTATTTAACATATACATGTAACAACATTTGCCATTCTACCTAAAACAACTGTAAAGGTTTTCAAACTTACTTTGTCAAACAACTTTTAAACTTCATATCATGAGAAAAATGTTTCGTGCAGGTCCAATAAATTTTAAAGATAAAACGACTAAAAAGTTTTAGATGTAACAGTGAAATAATTAGCAAGTAATAGCTAAATTGAGTCTGTTTTGCTACGACTACAATATGAGATGATTTGGTAATGATACAATTAATACGAACTGAGAAAACAAAATAAAATTCGTGAATATGTTGAATTAATACTAATAATTCCTGCATAGAAATGTGTGTATAAAAAGTTACAGTTCCAGCAACAGCTATTCATCAAAACTCTGAATACGATGATACTGGTACGATGATATGTTATGTAAAAATGAAATATTGTTGTGTCTTTGTCTGATCGAAGGTGAGAGAATCTAGATGCTATTCCTACTCAAGATAATACGATTGTCCGCGTGAAAAGTAGTGACCTTAACAGCGATTTAGCAATTGAACCTTGATAAAAGCCAGAAATAGAGCTTCACAAAAATGGCATCGTGTTTCTAGAGTTAATAAAATTTAATCGCCAAGTTCTAATATCGAGAGGGTCTATTGTCGATATCGTTTTGCCGAAAACAAATTAGCCCTAATACGTCGAGGAAAAAAAAAGCATCGCGTGTCATGAAGCTAAAAGAAAGCCATAAAGTTGTAATTATTACGTCACTTTTGTGTGAAAACGGCAAACGATGAATAGGTTATGTATAATAGAGGCGTGTACTAACCGGACATTCTCGTTAATGCGCCCTAGATACCTAGTAGTGGCTAATAGTTCGAAATGTACGGTACTCTATAAGGCGGACACATACACAGACAGACAACGATTGCCGTTTATATAGTAGAGTTGTGTTTACCTGTATAATAAAAACACAATACACATAATATGTCGCATATGTAATATAATAAATAAAAGTATATCAATGATTTGTTTAAATCAATTTATGATAAAATAATCTGCCCAGGGGGTCTCAAATTGGCCAAAAGAACTTGCCTGCGAAAAGGTTAAAGCTATGCAAACCCAATATGCAAACTCAATCTCCATTGAATCACTTATTGCATGGCAACTCAATGAGCGCACAACTCCAAATCAACATCATAAAGACAGTGATTCACTGGCTACTAAATGACAACATGCAATAGTATATTGGAAAGGATTAATAGGCCTTTAATGCATCATGCTTTATCAACGTATCTATCTACAAGAGCAGGAAGTCTTGGGATGAAGTTTAAAGCTATGCAATCCCAACTAAAGCATGCAGTAGCTAGTGTTTGCTCACCACATAGTTCCACGCTGTACAGATTATTCGAATCTCAAAGCTAGCCTTAGAGGGAAATGGGAAGTCGGGCCCATCTTTCTCTTCTTCTCCCCATTCACCATCAACCAAGGAGTTCCTTACCACCTCAACCTGACACTGGCGAGGATTGTAGTGGAAAGCAATTGTGCTCGCGCCATCTCCCTCCTCCGTCTGGAGGTTGAGGTAAAACCTAACATGATCATAAGCCACCTGCTACAAGTGATTTGAAACTTTAGAAAATCAAAAAAGACTTGGTGCTGGCATGCCACTACCCACCATGAACATAAACCTAGAACTACTGGCCAACTGATGACTTGAGCTTGACAGCTAAACTGACCTCACCAAGTTCAATTGATCACCAGTCCTTTTTACACGCACTCAGGTAAATGACCTACTTTTTAGCTACTTGGAAAGTCAATGAATCTATGAGTAGTTTTAGGAGGCACCCTTGTTTGCCTACTGCCTACGCAGTCATTGGTCACGTTGACATTGCAAAGTACTCAGGCTTACATTAGGTACGATGGGTCAACTATAAAACCTCATTATCATACTTAACAGAACACATCCGGTCGTGGGCTAAATGAGAGGATAAGATAAGGCCTATACTGCCCTCTGAAACACCTTTAGACTTGGCTAGCAGCATACAACTTTCCTACACAATCAAACTACTGATTTGGATAGATGACATGCAACAGTTAGTAGATATGCACTAGTCTATGGCTTGTCTAAATATATAAAATGCCTTATTGGATGCTGGTTTGGCTCCACATTTAGTGATGCTTTCCAGGAAAAGTCAGTGCATAATAGGAGCAACTAGGAATCAACAGTAATTCCGTTTTACACCTTGGACATGTGTGCCAGTTAATCAACCCAGCAGCCTGTAGTTAGAGACGCAAGTAGTTCTGCTCGCAAATGAGCTTCAGACCCAAGCTATACACATCTTCAATGACCGTAGACACTGACAACTTGCAAATATAGCGTGAGTCATGCGTTATACCTGTCTGCTGCGCCCTTCTTTACTCTACCCCGCACTACTACTAGACACTAAGCTATAGATACATAGGGAGAACTATCACTAGGTATGCTGGAGAGATAGTGATAACCATAGAAACCAGTGATCATTATAATATTGTATCTAGAATTAGAGGAACTGTTAAAATGAAGATCAATAAACACCTAAAACTAGAGATGGTATAAAATTGACTTGGAGATGTTAATCGGTGGTAAGTGTACAGTTACGATGGGGAAATACATATATACAGTTCAGATTGAGATAGACAGTAGATTGAGAAATAATTATATTGTGAGAGGATATATAGATGTACGTCAGGACTGCGTATATGTACATGTACATGAGCTGAAAGACTGGAACCGGGATACAGTAGAGTTGATGACCAGCCCACAGTAGTGTGTTGATCTGCATTTATACAGAAAACTATCCTGTACTTTTTCATAGAGTGCAGCGTTACGAAATATGATGACCAACTATGGTTAATGGTAAATTTATCAGAACAAGTACCTACAGCGTTCTTTATTATAAACCATATCTGCAAGAAAGTCTGCAAATCTATACTTCCCAGAGACTATGTTTTAGGCCATCACCTTTTGCATCGATTATTTTTGTATTTTTATTAAGATTTTGACCTCGGATCGCTCAATCGTTTTGGTTTTATCAGTAACTAAAAGGTTCAGGGCTACATGTAGGTTAGTTGGCTTGTTACTGAACACAATGAATATCAGAGACTATTTTCTATACTTGTACATCAGATCAATAGCTAGTAAGTAAGGTGACTAGGTACAGTTCTAGTCAATTTAGCTACTATCATAACCTAATGATACACTTATGATTGTAGCTAGTCACAGGTTTCATTATACTTTCTCGATACAGTCAAGTTCGGTTACAAATATTAACTTTACACTAACTTGTTGGACACAGTTATGCTTGATTACCTACAAGACAGTTACCTCAACCTTTCTGATACAGTTGAATTTAATTACATATCTTACACTTACCTCAACTTATAGAACACGGTCAGGTCAGATTAGTTACGAGACACTTACCGCAACTTGTTGGCCTTTTATTGTCACCATTTGCAAACATTTTATCTGAAAGTATTGCAAATCTGTTAGACAGAGCATGCTTCCTTCTTGCGGTCTTTCTATCGCCTCTGACCATGTTTGAGTTGGGAGCTGCTGGTATTCGCTTATTATCCAATTTCGAAGGCAGCTCTTTTCTTTTCATGGACTCCATATCTAGTAAAAACATGGACTATTACTAAATGCGGAAAGCCATAGTTAGACAACTCCGATACAATGTCATAGTATCAGCAGACAAACATGACCTCTTACTAATTAAAGAGAGGAGCACTTGATGCAGTTTTGAATGAGAAAATCATACAGCCGACTTAGTTATATGTTGACAGTAAAATCAGGAAAAAAACGGGGATGAGCTAGAAACAGATATGCTAAAGAACAATCACGCGGTAGATATACAGTACAACTAGTGATAGATGTACAGTAGAACCAGAGATAGATATACAGTAAAACTTGTGATAGATACACTGTAGAACCAGTGATGGATATACAGTAGAACTAGGGATAGATTTACGGTGGTACTAGTGATAGTTATGCAGTAGAATTAGTGAGAGTTATACACTAATACTAGTGATAGGTATACAGCAGAACTAGTGATAAATATATTGTAGAACCAGTTAAGTATATTTATATACACGAAAACTAGTGAGCGATATACTTAGATCTAGCGACAAATATACTGCAGAACTAGTGGGAGATATACAGTAAAACCAGTAATACATATTTATATACACTAAAACTAGTGAAAGATATACGGTAGAACTAATGATAGATATACAGTAAAACTAGGGATAAATATACAGTAGATCTAGTGATGGATATACAGTGGAACTAGTGATATATATATACAGTAGTACTAGTGATAGATATACAGCAGAACTAGTGATAGTTATACAGTAGAACTAGTGATAGACAGACAGTAGAACTCATGATAGATATACGATAGATGTCATACGATAGGTTCTCTGTCTTCATAGCATCGTACTAAACATGTAACCTCTTGCAGCATACCAGACTTCTGCTGAATCTTGAGCATCAAACCCCAGTTCTAAACCTCCAATTATAACAACATTCAACCTTAGCGACTTCTTGCCTTTTCGCATTGTGCTAAATACACAAACAAAGCATTGGAGATATAAGAATGTATTTGACTAGAAATTTATATGATACAATGAAAACAATCGCTTGTTAATACTTCTGTTTCGCACAAAAATACTACATTATTATTTTATTGAAACGTTAAGCAATGGTCGATAACTTTTTGTTAATGCTGTTTTTAAACCCCATAGACGTGTCATTTCAGATCATTTTTGTCACGAGGTGATACCTGAGGTACCTTTCCATCCGTTATTCATACATTCTTATCAAGACAGACAACAGTCCAATGATATCATTTGACTATCATTGCAGTTCTATGTCAATAAATTGTACTAACCCTGTAAAAAAGTAACTAGGCATAATGTATAAAACAACCATATCTTCCTCTTCCTCTATAGATTCTGTTTCAAAGAATTCACACGCATCATGCCAATTGTCATCTTCTATCATTGAAGACATCGTAGTTGGCAAAGCAGGGCAATTAATTCATAGATTCACACACATCAATGTCGCAGCTAGCCTAAAAATAGCATTTAGCATTGTTGGATGTAAAGAGCAGGGCTCAGTACAGAACGTCATGAGAACCTTGATGGGTGTGCTAAAGTGAAGACAACCCTTGAGTTTTTGCATGAGCAAAACTAATTGGTGTGAACCCGCTTACAATTTTTAAGAATAGTTTTATGGGCAGGCAAGAAGTAGATGCATAGGATGTTGGAGTAGCTATAAGCAGTACTCGTATTAATATCAGAGGCTAAACCTATAACTAACTTAGAGTAATATACTAGTAAATTAAGGTCAAGGTTATCTGCTGATTCTGCATTCACATGTAGTCTGCCTATTATGGAAATGTAACCGACTCCAGTGAAGATGTTGACAAAGGTGGCACACTATTAAAATGTTTGCAGTTTTTAAAAAAGGTCAATAAACAAATAACTCTACCTGTATCTGAAGTCTATGCATTTCAGACTCAGTAGTAAGAATATGCAGCATAACTTATTCTAACTTACAACAAACCTAAATTTAATTACTTTTTGTCATTCTATCATCTACAATTTTATACTTTTACATTTACTTTTACTTGACAAAGATGTATTGGTTAAAAAAAATATCCGGCAGCGTATGTTAAACTAGTTCGTAAGTTAGTATGTCAAGAGAAAATATTTGCTTAAATCCTTTCGCTGTATGCCCAAAAATTTGTATGTAGATGTTTGACTGTATTAAGGATTTCACAGCATCTGTCTAGCTAACAGTACCCTCAACTTCAGGCAGCTAACAATGCACCAAACCTCAACCCACTCTACCCCAACACGGAGACCAGGCAGAATAAGTCTCTTCAATGTTTACCTTCTTGAGATAGCTGTAAGCCATAAGACATCCAAGGAATAAAAAGCTACAGACGTCACTTCTGATTGGAGCAGACACTGTACTAGACATTAAGGTAATGGTTGGAGAAAAGGCTAGTAAGAATAGCTTGGGAAACGCTTTGGGGCAGATTATCAGCTTGACTTGTCTACAAATATCATGAACCACGTCTGTTCAGATGAGTATGTTGACGATGAAAAGCATAAACATCCGCTTACAAAAGTGTATGATACAAACTCTATGCAATGTCATCAACAAACATGATCAGTATTATAGAGTCACCATAGCAACTGCTGAATCTTGGTCTTTGCAATGCTTACGTTTACCGGCTGTTTCAGCTATTTCTAACACCTCTGTATCTCATTTTCCACAGCTTATTGTCCATATCTATACATAGGACAACAAAATCCATACGTATGAAAAGACAATTCATACTTATGAACATCCGGTCTGCAAATATGAACATCCTATCTGCAAATATGAACAGCATATTTGTACATATGGACAGGATATCTGTACATATGAGCAGCATACTATACATATGAACAACTTATCTGTACATATGAATGGCACACATATACATATGAACATATGAACAACAGGTATGTGCATAAAAAATCATACATGTACACAATAATAGCCTATCTAACCATTAGAACAATGCACCTGAACATACTAACAGGATGTCTGTATATTCGGACAGGATATATGTACATATAAACAACATATCTTCACTATAACTTCATTGTAAAACCTCATACAACTGGTTCAAATTATTACAAGGCCACATACCATTACTCAACTATATCATTCAGATCAAGTTGCTCTTTGGCTTCAAGTGTTCATCTTTAATCAAAGCAGCTTGGAATACTGCTTCTACCTGATGTAATTGTACCAGACCACAGGCTACAGCTGTAATTGTAACATAATAATAACTGATAATAATAAAATGATATCTTAGCCTTTGATTCACTTATCCTTGCGGTTGCTTACCCAACATTTAGTGATTCTAATATAACCTGTTTTAGAGCATCATATTTATGTTGAAAGTATTTTGGTGTATGTTATTCACTTGTTTTGGAGTTTAGGGTGCTAATAAGATTGTCTTAGGACTAAAATAATAATAACCTCAAATAATAAAATATATTAAATTTTGTTTATTTAATTTATTCTTAATTGACAGATATTAATTAGTAAGGAAAATTATAACAAAATATAAATACGAATTCTTTTTCCCGTAACTAAAGGTGTTGATAGATTTGGATAAATTAAATACTTTGTCATTCACCACCTCGTACTTTATTAGCATTATGCGAGGGAAACGCATCGCGACCAGAGCCGGTGCCAGCGTGACAGCCAAGTGACAGGCCGGGCCAGGCCTCCCTCTCTTGCCCGGAGGCTGGGCCGACGATAAAGCAGGAGTCACGTAGCCACCAAACATACGGCGGGAAGCGAAACCGCAAGTGGGCAGAGCAAACAAGAACGAAGCAAATAAAAGAACAGACGCGATGAGGAGGCAGGCAGAGCAGCGCAGCTCCCTGCATACAAGAGACACTATCCTTATACTGTGTAATATTTTTGTATGCATGACGTTGTTATATTAATACAACTATATTTATTATGTAAATATACATTGTATGCTCAGATAACAACTCGGTCTTCGCGATTACTCGGCTTGTGGGAAACTGTGAAAGTGGCACGGTAAAATCCACCACACTGGTGGTAGCGGTGGGATGTGTTTAATTTAACAACTCCAGCAGTTGATGATTGAAACATCAAAAATAACTGCTAAGGAGGTGTTTGAGAGAAACTGCTACACTAGTGTCTAACAAAGGTGGATGTAAATGCTTATGTTTTCACTTGTTAAATTGTAGCGTTCCCATTTTAAACATGAAATTCCATCATATTACCTACACTAGTGCCCGGGTAGTCCAGGGTGCTGTGAGACTGTCAGGTGTTCCAATAAAGTGCAGAGGACAAGTTTGTGCACATTTATACCAAATTTTTAGAAGACAGATTATGGCATTTGAAAGCGTCAAGAGCTGTTGAGCCACATGTCAGGAGTTCAAATCCTGTAGGCTGCAATGTTTTTTTCACAACCTGTCACCGTGGTTGCAGGGAGACGGACACGGCTCTTATCTTAGTAAAAAAGATTACTATCTATATTAATATAGTATCTAGTATTATATTAACAAACTCCACTTCATTGATTGTGTGTCCGTTGGTCTGCCCAAACACCATGTGTTTCTCGTTTTCCACACACGAAAGCACGTAGCATACGATTATGAAGTTTGACTGATTTCAGCCAAACTTTGTATGTATATGCTCCATGCCTTCTGATATATT
Organism: Watersipora subatra; assembly: GCF_963576615.1. NCBI lineage: Eukaryota > Metazoa > Bryozoa > Gymnolaemata > Cheilostomatida > Watersiporidae > Watersipora > Watersipora subatra. The sequence goes on from NC_088715.1 coordinate 1,744,904, forward strand.
ACAAGCCTATTTAGTCTCATACCTCTGAGTCATTGCTAGTGATCCAGTCATCAAGTGCCCATCTCAGACTTTATCTTTTCTCTTGTTTGCTTAAATACTTTTGGAAACAGTTCACTACTCACCTGACTGGTTATCTGAAGGAATGATATCATGCCTCTTTACCACATGTGTTGCATTTTCAGGGCTGCTATAGAGAACCTGTAGAAAGATGTCACCATGAGTGTCAACCACAGTAACATAAGTCAACATCCGAGTATTTGGCTAAGCACCTGTGTCTGATATTTAGCTTCCTGGCAATATATGCAGTTCATATTTACCTTATCTATAAAAGTATTGTCTGTCTGTTCACTTTTTCTCACAACCCAATCTTTATTCTTTGATTATTGTTTTGACTATTATTTATTCAACTCTCTTTTTCATCACCTCCTCTCTGCCTCTCTCCCACTCCCCCTCTCTCCCGCTCCCTCTCTCTCTTCAGCTCCCTCTTTCTCCATCCCCTTCCCGCTCCTTCTCTCCCGCTTACTGTCTCGGTCTCCCTCCCACTCATTTCTTCTCCCTTTTTCCCTTCCTCTCCTTTCCACTCTCTGTCTCCCGTTTCTCTCTACCTTTCCGTCCTTCTCTCATTTCCTCTCTCCCGTACACTCTCTCTCCCACACTCTCTCTCTCTCTCTCTCTCTCTTCATCTCTCTCTCCCACACTCTCTCTCTCTCTCTCTCTCTCTCTCTCTCTCTCTGCCACACTTTCTCCCTCAACTGTTTATTTATGGAAAACTAAGCCCTATCATAGGAAAGACAATTACCAGATAGGAAAAGGAAAGACAACTGCAGCTGGAGTATAGAGTGTATAGTGTGACCACAGTGTAAAATGACTACTACTGAATGAAAACTCTCATGAAGGTCGGCTACCTCATTACAAAGTCTTGGAAATATCGTAAGACCTCGTAATAGTAGTTACAGCTATGAACCACTCTTCGCTATTGGTTAGCTTCACTGTAAAACCTCATACAATGGGTTCAAATTATTACAAGACCTCATGCCATTAGTAAACTCTATTACTTGGATCAAGTGGTTCTTTAGCTTCAGGTGTTCATCTTTAGTCACAGCAGCTTGGAATCCTGCTTCTACCTGATGTCATTGTAACAGACCACAGGCTACAGCTGTACTTGTAACATAATAATAACTGATAATAATAATAAAATGATAACATAGCCTTTGATTCACTTATCCCTAAAGTTTCTTTCCCAACAATTAGTGTTTTACTATAATCCGCTGTAGGACATTATATTTCTTGTAAAAGTATTTTGGTGCAGGTAATTCACTTGTTTTGACATTTAGTGTCCTGTTTTGTCTTGTTTGTCTCATGAAAAAAATAATAAAAATTTCAATGAATAAAATATATTTATTTTTTTCTCCGTCATTAAACCTTGTCAATTATCCCACAACCAAACACGAGCAAAGCGAATGTTTGGGAGCTCAATGATAAATGCATATGCGCACACAACTCCCGAAAAATTATCCGTCCACGGCCGTTATCAAACCCTTGTATTATAATAACATCAAAATTTTTAACCATTTTTGTGTAAGGTCGCTCAAGTATAATAATTAATAATGATACAAAACACGTGTAAACATATTTAAATATGTTACCAAGTCTTTGAACAGTTTCTCCAATATCCTAAAACTAACCCATCTGATCGGATTATACATAAACAGACAGATTAATTTGGCTTAAACTCGCGATAAAAACTTGACGAGGGTTTTTTACTCAAAATTAAGACCGGCCAATGAAACGCTGATAAGGCCGTGCAACAAAGAGTAGAACCATGAAGTCATGCGCATTTCACAAAAAATACGTGCACATTTCACCAGTCTATGGCATTGTCCAATTGCCGAAGGTTTCTGTAATCAACGTAGAAGTACTGAAAAGTAATCGTTTTTTTTTTGCCAATTCTACCGGACTCTGACATTTTGGACACTTATAATGAGCACTTCGGTATTCCAATCGATGTCCAAAGCAGTGAAAGTAAAGAAAATGATGATGATATTTTTCTAACGATTCTTATAAGATTATTACAATATTTAATTATAAGAATAATTATTCGGTTTTATCGGATTATTATAAGATTTAATTATAAGAATATCCTTTCGAATTTACAAGATAAAAGTAGGCCTATAGTGACCGATGGTGTGCAATATGTTACTGTTATTATTTTTCTAAAGATTTTGTTGATGATACCGCGGCTGTGGTCAATATTGCGGTACTGCTAAGCCGTTTTTAATATCTGCAAAATTAAGTAATAGGCCTACATTTTCTTAAAGATATACATATATTTCTATAGTTCAAGAGAGATCAAGTTTGTAGAGATCAAGTAGGCATGCAGCCACAGAGGACAAGTAGGCATGCAGCCATAGAGATCCAGTAGGCATGCAGCCATAGAGATCAAATATGCATGCAGCCATAGAGATCAAGTAGGCATGCAGCCATAGAGATCAAGTAGGCATGCAGCCATAGAGATCAAGTAGGCATGCAGCCATAGAGATCAAGTAGGCATGCAGCCATAGAGATGAAGTAGGCATGCAGCCATAGAGATCAAGTAGGCATGCAGCCATAGAGATCAAGTAGGCATGCAGCCATAGAGATCAAGCAGCTAAAATCTGTTTAGATTTTTGAATTCAGCGTAATTTTATAGATATATAGATGAATATCACAACTTCTTGCTATTGCTTGCTATGAGCAATGATATACAGTCTCTCCCCCAGCCTGTGTATATTACACAGCGGCTTGCCATTTTACTTCTAATATTGCATTTCTTCCATTGCAGGGGAGAGATATAAACATATAACCTTTTCCTTTCATTATTGTTGTTTGTTGTACATAATAACACCCAGTACATTACAGCTACCATTGCAGTTCTCCTATTGCACTGCAGTGCCATTCGACTGCTAATATTGCATTTCTCAACCGGCAGTACCCTTTCTTTTTCAATTATCACTTTGGTAGTGGGCTGCATGACGGGGAATCTCTAGTATATAAATTAAATTCTTTAAAAATATAACAAAATATGAATACAAATTATTTGTGCCTTAACTAGAGCTGTTAAAATAATCGGTTAATTTAAATCCTTAGCCAATCCCCACAAACTATTTTATTAGGTTTACTCTATTCACTAGGTTGTGCAATCTGCTCTTTTTTAGACTGTTCAAAAGTGGTATTCAAACAAAATTATTCGAAACCTAGAGCAACCAACTCGGCTTACAATGATGAAGCAATGTTTCTTTTTCGTGGTACCTAGGATTCTCCAATTCCAATCAAATTAGTTTGGGCTGTCATCGTACAATTAAACTTATACTTACTTGCAGTTGAGCCTAAACTTGTGTATAGTTATATTTATACAAATAGATGCCAGTTAAAAAAATATCAGTACATTCATATCAGTACAGTATATCCGAGTACATTTTAACGGGTTACAGAGATTACGCCTACAAGAGGATTCGGCTACAAGAGGTTTCGCCTACACTTCCTGGAGGTTACGTCTACACTTCCTGGAGGTTACGTCTACACTTCCCGGAGATTACGTCTACAGTTATGGAGATGGTGCATACCATTGATTGTTTAAGAAAAAATGTAAGAAAAATGGTAAAAAGTAATGCAATAATAGTGTTTTCACTTAACATTGATTGAAAAACATACTATTGATTAAAGTCATCTATCAATCAGAACGAAAATCGTGGAAGTGTAAAATAAAAACAATTTAATATCACCTTTCCTTTCTTGGCTTTCTTAACGATTACTACCACTGCTACTATTACTACTGGTGGCTGTTCGGAGCCACAAGAACGCTAAGATGTGTGCTTAAAATCTCAAAGCTTTGATAGATGCTTTGAGTCTGATAAAATCATCACCACCTTAGGGTGGTAGTACCATTCGTTGTACTACGAATTATTATTTAGTGATAGTTTGTAATTAATTAATAGTCTGCAACTAACGGTGAACTAGTATTAATAATTCGATATATTGGGCATTGGTCTGTCTGCTTATAGTAATTTAATAGTCAAACGAGTGTGGGTAAATAAATGAGGCAAAATAATATGATTATTTGCGAATAAATAACAAAAAAATAAATAGTTGTTTTATAACTAAATTGTTCCAATCTTCTGGTCACTTTTAATGTTTTACGCATTGCTTTGTTTTAGCTTGCTTTGTAAAACATTGTTTTAGCAATGTCTTGTGCATTGCTAATATATACATAGTAGTAGTAATATTATATCTTTGGTATATTATACCATATACATAATATATATTACATATAATTATGTAGTGGTTTTATTATTTTGTGTTGCAAGCAAGGTTGATTGATCGAAAGGTTGAATCATGAGTTAAAACTGTTTGTCTTGGGATGGCTAATTGTGATAAGTAACATTACATTAAAAATTTCATCCTCTGAGCAGTACAATTAGTCTGAAACTGTAAATTATGAAACGCCAATACCGTGTAGCAGGCTGTACGCTACCATTTTCCATGTATGTAGCTTTTTTACGCAACATCTAAATTACAAGTCCCAGGTAGCGAATGGGACCAATGTCAATATTGGTATATTGATATTGGTCCTGATCAATAAGTCAATATCACCACCCAGAATTTTACTAAAAACATTATGACAAAGTTTAACTCATCTGTCTTTCAAGGTTTCAAAATAATTAATTTCTCATAGTTGAAGAAAACTAACTCTGTTTTTTTGTCTATACAAAAATCTCAGTGCAGCGTTTTGAGTTCACTTTAGTAAAGTAATATACTTTGTAAGGTAAAGGTCCCAAACCATGCAGCCATACTCAGGACCAGGTCTAACTCGTGAAGTATCAGCTATCTTTCTTGTCTTTTGATCTGCATATTTCAGAACCATTGTAAGCATGCCGATTAATTGCTCTTCCTCGGATTCAATTTTAAAAATATGTTGATTAAATTTCAGATCATTCTGCAACTCTACCACAAAATAAGGATTAGAAGTCACACTTTGAAGATGGTGATCATATAAGATGAGAAAGTTATTTGTATCCATCGGCAAAGACAACTTGCCAATAGAGATGGTAATACTTATGTGGATTAAATTTCATGTGCCAAATTTTGGCTCAAGATTCAAGAGAGCATAAATCTTGTTGCAGCATTGGAGCTTTGTCTTGTGTAGCTGTTGAGGCTTTGTGTTATCAGCTAAGTTGTCAGTTCATCTTCGGCCACTTTCTTGGCACTCGCATGGAATCTCTTAATACCTCGTCTCTTAGCCTACCAAGCATCATTTTATGCAATATGTAGCAGGCACAAAAATAGCTCTAGACTCTCTCAACAAGCGGTTTGGGAGTTGTCTGTTAGAGTTTTGCTGTTGTTGAACACACAACTCCTTTCTTAAAGCTAGTCTTAACAGGCTAAACTAGCTCATACAATGATTAGCAGGGCTTTTGGCTCACAAAAATGAAGCAAAAGTTTAATCATTGTATTACTGTTTGAACATTTTAGAATATTATACCTATAACCTAGCTTAAGTTGATTTGTTCTGTATCTTGCAAAATCTTGCATTTGTTCTCTGTGCAAATTTTCTTATCCGCTCAGTGTTGGGTTTCTGATGTATCGAGGTAGAGAAAGTAAATTGCATTATCATACTTTCTAATATTCTCAAAAAACATATTGCTTTTTCATGACCTTCTACTCTACTTTGTAGAACATTGAAAGTCGATTGAGAAAGAATGATGACAGTCAGAAGATAGGGTGATATGACGATACATACGTTATTGAACAAATACTAGTACAAGTACAGATCCTACCATTTTAAGATGTATCACTGACATGATGGTGCTTATATGTGATGAATGAGAAAATGGAGCAAATAAATCTGTAACTGGATGTTTGTATTTTTTTGCAGAATAAATCCTAAACTTATAATCTATCTATTGATTCAATTGATGAAATAGGAAAACTTCAGCAAGTAAAAATACTGCAAGAATGTGTACTTAGCATATGAACTGTTGTGTGTACAAAAGTAGCCCAATTCCTCCAAATTATACAAAAGTGAGTAATTTTGTATAAGTCTAAATGATATTCACTTCGAAATAGTCTTTTAATGTATGCTTATTATATAGCAAAGCTAAAGAGAAGGAGCAGTTATAGTAGCCATGCAAGGAGATTGAGAAATGGGTTTTTACTTCATTTCAAAGATATTTATTACAGCATTACAATGTGGTTGAAGCTATGGCCACTTTAGCATTATTTTATCAAACGTGCTTAATTGTTTTGTGGTCTTTTTGTTAATTTAGAGTTGGCTCCTTTATATGTCATATTTTTTCTTGCTAAAACAATATTGTTTAGTAAATAATTTCTTTTTTATCAAAATGAAATAACAGGTTATATGCAGAAAAATCAAATTTTTATGAGAGCCTTCTTTTGCTCATTTATGATGGATGACACTATTGTAAATCATATAACTTGTATTTGTAATTTACTCTGTATATATGCATATGTACCCAAGGGTGATCTCAACCGGCTGTGAGGGAGGCTCCATGTAAAAGTGAAACATAATGGTATGCAATAGGAGATAAAAAACAACTCCAAACTTATGAAATGATATATTGACCAACAACCATTGATCACTTTTAGTGATGGGCTGTTGATAACATAGAAATACTCAGTTATTGACATGTGTCTGTATGTATAAGAGTAACAACTTCAAAAATACATACACTTGTTTTTTGCTTAATTAAATCAATAAAAATGTGGCTTCAACATCAATAACACGGATTGTTGCAAATAAACGACTGTTAAATCACCATGGTTCCCAATAATCAACTCGAATTAAATTTATATATTTGCAAGGATTTGATATATGGATGATTATAGGATTTGACATAAAAAATAATTTACATAATAAAATACATCAACACACGTTCATAACATGCATTCATCGTGCCATTCGTAATTTTCTGCATCACAATTCACAGAATTAAAGTAGGGGCAATATCCTAGATCGTAGGCATAGTCTATCAGCTTGTAGACGTAATCTCCTGTAGGCAAAATCACTTGTAGACGTAATCTCCTGTGAGCAAAATCACTTGTAGGCATAATCTCCTGTAGGCAAAATCACTTGTAGGCGTAATCTCCTGTAGGCAAAATCACTTGTAGGCGTAATCTCCTGTAGGCAAAATCACTTGTAGGCGTAATCTCTGGCACCCATTTTAACCACCTGCCCTCATAACTTGTGATAGTGTTCTTCATAGTTGGTTCGGAATTGAAAACGCGTGGCGAATATTTAGAGGTTTCAACGCGGCCGCCAGCGCATTTATCATAAAAAGCTCAAATAGAGTCGCTTATAATAGATTATTTGTTGAGAACTCGTTCGAAAAAATAATACAGGACGTACACGTGTATTGGCTGATCATTAAAATAGACCATTTTCTTCGGGTACTTTTTCAGAACATAAACGTAACTCTCACTAAAGAACTGTTACCCCCCCCTTTCTACCGGTATACGGTACAGAGCCATCGAGTGTAAAAAGTTTAAGGCTCTGATACGGTAGACAATGCTACTGATAGAATAATGTGACTCAAAACCAGTGTTCGAAATGGGGGGGGTACGCAGGGGTACGACGTACCCCTAAGAAGAATTAGTGAAGAATTACTCCCTAGGACGCGTACCCCCTCATATAAGGTTGCTCATCTACTATATATTTCTCAAAGTATGTCGTCGTATCGATTACCGGTATATTTGGTTATTCAGCTATAGATCTTAAAATCTTGAAACTCATATTCCGTACCGAAGTGGATTCGATCTCGGACCAAGCCGTTCACAAGTCTTACGCCTAGCCCACTGGACCATGGAAGTTAAATTGCTAGCTTCCCAATATAAGGCATTATATCACAGCAATACCTAACTGCTTTACGTATGACGCGGGTCATAGCATAACGTCACGATAAGCTGTTCGCTCACCTGTTCGCTCGCTGCCTAATAGCAAAACTTTCACTACTTCTCATTGTTTATAAGACAAAAAACTTTTCTCATGATATGTAGTTTGAAAGTTAGAATGGCAAATGTTGTAATATGTTAAATACAAATCAATTTTCTGTCCAAATACTCTTCTATTACACGGGCAACGCCAGGTGGCACAGCTAGTATCTTATTAAATGCGGTAAAACCCGGAATGAAGTGAAATATTCACATGTTTTGTCCTTTTCTTCCTGAACTTATATTAGCTCGAGTTCGTTACACTGAAAACAGTGCACGTGTTTGGGATGAGAGAATTACGCTACTGATCTTTAATTTCTTCAGTCAGTTTTTTGCTATTATAGCCGATCAACTAGATTGTTTTATTAAAAACCTGAGAACCGATCAGTTTTCTATCAATTCATAATGAAACAGCATGGGCCAATAGATAACTTCTTTAAAGGTGAGTAAGAATTAGTGACTGTCATGAATTTAGAGTCTGTATTTAAAAAAATAGTGAGTGACTGAGCTTATCATATAATAATATTCATGGTGGCTTGGAGATGAAACTGTCTTGTGTCTGGGGTCTGTGTGGACTGTCCATAGGGTTTTTTGACTCACTCACATCATAACCTGGAGTCTCCATAGTCATAGAGCACACAGGTTGTGCAGCTAAGCCCACTTTTAATTTCTTACTGAACACAACTCAGGATTTTAAGTTATGGAAAACAGCATAATTTAGGGGCATTCATGCTAAAAAAAATTCGGGGGGAGTACCCCCGGACCTCCCTCTACTGAGAGGGGCCACGCCCCTCTCAGACTCACCCTGTGAGCGACGAGCAGGGCCGTTGGCCCTGGACACTACCCTCCTGGCATGACAGAGAGTACCCCCAAGAATCTCTCTCCACTTCAGACACTGCTCAAAACCTATCGGAAATTTTATTACCTAACTGCTTGGAACTGGTCATTCACGAGTCATAAATGACGGCTGATGTTATAATTAAACGCAGCTGCAAGCAATTATAACTGAAGTTCCTTCTAAAAGTTTCCAAAGTAGCAAATTTGATTTTGCGGTGGTATGACACGTCGCGTTAGGCTAACCTATCGAACTAAGGTTACGTCACCGCGAGCGCGTTATGTTTTATTATTGCGTTTCACGCTCTGGCTGCACGCAAGCCAAATATGTCTCAAGAAGAAACTACACATGTTGTCTGTGAGACTGTACATGTATGTGTTTGATAAATTATGTAACCAATTTTCAATAATTATGAATGTTCAACAATGTATTTTACCTGCTGTTTTATACTATTTTGGCGGTATTTTTTGCTATCGGGTCAACGTAAGTTGGTCAGATCTCTTATTATCGTCACCATTATAATTGGATTTTCCACCACTTGGCCAGCGCGTAAATGTGGGAGAACATAATATATTGGTAATTAAAAAGAGCTGTTTTTACTAAGAGCTTGTTTTGATATCTTCACTGTAGTTCTATTGCGTTTGGCGATTCAGTGGCTAAATGTATACTTGAAGAATTGCAGTTTCACTTAAAGTTTATTAGTGTTAACTCGCGCCAAGAATGACAGCCGATGTCATGGACAAAAATACGTAGCACAATATAAGCAAGGAAGACAAACATTTAGAGTAAAGCCAGCCTAGTTCCACAAAATAACTTATGTTTTGCATAAATATCTACGTCTGAAATGGTTGAAGTAGTGCAAACGTTTTACCTGTTTGCACGAGTAGGCTACTTGGTGCTTCCAAGTTTTTATCATATGAAAATGTATATGGTAGTTTCACAAGTATTGGCTATCGTTTCATGAGCATAGGTGGTACATGAGAAAAAAGAAATTAAAAACGGGCTCATATCGCTAGCAATACATGCATTGTGTATGGTGGTGGTAAGAAGCAACAGAGAAGTCTGTAGTTCAAACATCACAACATCTCATTTACTCTTCGATTACACTCAACAGAAATTAGGCATCACAAAACCTAGAAACAGGAAGGTTTAGCATTCAAAACATCCAATAGTACACAACTTTTAAAAGTCGATGTCTGGCAGAAATGTAAGTCCATTGCAGACCTTCATACACCAAAATTTAATATATAGATGTAGCGGCTGCAGTAAAAAAATATGTTCACGATGAACATATTATTTTAACCATTTAACCTTGCTGTGGTATGGGCGCAAATGTGTTTGGGCAACTGCATTCATTAAGGCATTGATGCTTCATGTGTTCGTAACCAGCCCAGTTGAGAGGTTAAGATTTCTTAACATAATATTTTACAGTAGTTGCTATAAGTCGAATTTTGATATATTACAGGCTACAGTAGGCTTCAGTTTAGGCCCGCTATCACTTGTCAAAAATATGTGTACAGTTGGAAACGTCAATATAATGGTGCGGTGTTTTTGTAATATTCCTTTCTCTCTTTCTTCTCACTGCCTCCTGTTATAAAAATACTGGGTATTTTCATAGCACCTTCCTTGTGCTTTTTCTTCTGCAATAAGATCTGAGCAAAGTGCCTTAATTTAATAGCTAAATTCTAGTTTTACTAGTTTAGAGGCAATAATAAGTAATAAAAAATTATTATATTGTTTTTTCGAACTAAACAGAAAAACATGATGATTAATCAAACTGAATTAATGCAAAAACTTGAATAGCTGATTGAGGCGTTAGTGTTAAAGGCATACTTGCAACGAAGTTTGCATTACAGTTATTTGGTATCAAAAGATTCACCACTTCTTACTATGCTGTGTTGTAGGTACAAAATATGTCGAGATGTGATTACAAGCTCCTAAAAGCCCAAAAACCAACAGTTAATCGCCGCCATCATGAACCCGCCGTAGCTACAAATATTGGGTATTTTAAAACAGTTTTTTGTGCTTTCTCTTCTGCAATAATGTAGGAGACATAATAGTAGAGAATAATGCAAAGTTCCTTAATTCGATGACCGAGTTCCAATTTTAATAGTCACACATGTTGTACCTGTAAGCAGAAACAGACTAATTGTAACCAACAAACATTTAAGTTATAAAAAACAAATGAAAGATTAAAAATATTCTAAACTGTCAAGACCTTTCACTTTTTCATTCCACTCTCATCATCGGTCATTGTACTCCTGGTATTTTTGGTAAAAGTGTGATCTAATCATATAGGCTATACTTTGGTCAGTTCTTAGTCTTCCTTAAAAAATGGCCGAAAGGAAAATCATGACGCTGAGACATTGCCTGACATGTGAGAACTTTTTTGGGTGTCTAAACTGTAGCCGTTGTGTAACGTATTAAACTCATATATATAATACTAAGTGAATACCCTTTACATTACCATTACCTTACATTACAATTGAAATTGCAATGCCTACACTATATTACCTAACACATTACTTTTACACTATACTAGGGTTGCGCGATAGCACGATAGTCGATAGTTGTCTTTCTCGATATGAATTTGTTGCCTATTTTTAGCCTATCAAAAGATCCGAAACAAATATCTCGTTATCGAATAATAAAAAATAATATAACTCGATAGTTATCGCCCTCGAATAGCTCGAACACATGATTAACTCGAACGGATCTGTTTGGTGCGTTCCCAAGCAATGATAAATTGCTTTAGATAACTCGACCTCAACTTGGTTAATTCGAACAGATTTTTGCCCAACGGCCACTACGACGGTTGTTATCGCTATAGAATATCACTTTATTTCCAGCCATAGAGTCAAACCTCAACTTTTAGTAGTTCTTAGACGTCGTTATTACCATTCATCGGCAAAATATTTACGATGACGACTTTTCTAAAGGTTTGCAAAAATCAAATTTTGCCAATCATCTGATTAGCGATGGCCCTACAAAAGCTAAGAAAAGTGAGCTAACCTTCGAATAAACTTAAAGGAAAATCGGCAAATTTGATCTTGGTTAAAACAGTGATATACAGCCCCCTGTATATCATTCCTGGGGGCTGTATATCATTCCTTGGGGCTGTATATCATTGGTTAAAACGCTCAAAAAGAGATGTCTTTTTTTCTGAGCATTTCAACAGCGATCAAGTTTGGCTTCTTTCATCTGAAAACGTCGTGGCAATCACAAGACTTCAAACAACAAACCAATCTCAAGTGATAGAAAAGTCTCGATACTTTCTGATGAAATTTTTTTTAAACTTCACACTAGAAGCTTTTTAATTTGCAACAAGTCATCTATGCGTTTGAGTTATATATAGTTTGTACATTTATCGACTAATAATAACATGGACTTGTGACAGTGTTCTGATAAATTGAACGCTCTGATAACTCGATCACCTTTTCCTATTCCTTCCCACAGTCCTCGATCTCTTCAGGCACGATAATTCGATAGTTTTACCAGCTGCCAAGTCACTTGATAACTATCGGTGAACTCTGTCTGCTCATTGATAATTCGATACTATCACTATCGGTGAGAAAACTCCAATGATAGTCAATAACACCTTTTCAAACAACAAATGCCATCCCCACGCTATACTGCCTACAACTGTTTATAAGTTGCTTTTGTTACTCCTGCTACGCCGTGCATTCATCTGGTGAGGCTGAGAGCCCACCATGAGATGTAATGTCGTAATGCATATTATAACCAACGTAATGAATATCTTCACTATTATTGATTGATGTACTCAGTTGAAGGCATAATCTAATGGGTAAGCTCGTGGCCTCTAGAACTGGAAGTGCCAAGATCCAATCCTCTGTGAAGTGTATTTTTGTCACTAAAATCTGATCTCTATCACTGGACAGACCGACTCCCACATTGATGTATTTTAGCCAAATGCCTGGCAGAGTTGTACGAGGGATAAACAACAACGCAATGAATTTTAGTAACATACTTGGTAAGCTAGCGAAAGTAAACTTATATTTACCCTAGGACACTTATATTTCGCTAGTATTTAGTTTCGTGAGTAGCATACAGAGTAAAATTTCGCTGAAACTTAATTTCGCAGCTCTGATGAGTGCGAAAATATAGTGATGTGGAAATAAATGCAGTGGAACAAACATTAGATTCCTCAGGTCCAGTTCACTGGTACGAAATATTTTTCAATTTGGGACTACCGTACTGTTTGGACTATAAACCGCACCTCTATATAAGCTGCATGTGCTTCATTTTCCAAAAACGATAATAAAACAATACATAAGCCGCACCTTACTATAGGCCGCAGAACTAAGGACTGCTTTTTAACGTGGCAGCAACTAAGCCATTTAAAACGGAACAGTGCAGAACGGCACAGTTTCGTATTATCCGACGCTTTTTAACTTAGTGCCTAACGGGACAGTACCGTGAGGCATTGTTTCGTATTTTCTTTCACAGCTAGAAGTGCACTAATTGGAGATTCCCGTTAGTGTGCTCTAGCGGTGAAAGAAAAAGCTACAGAATAAGCCACAGTGATTTGCCGCACCCTTGTAGGCCTACCTATAAGCCGCATAGCTCAAATCTTCAGAAAAAAGTAGCGGCTAATCGTCCGAAAAGTACGGTAGTTTGTATTTGTGAACCACAAGTAGAAATGTGTAGGCGAGATCAATAATGCAATTTGATCGCTTGCTGCAGTTTGTCTCCTGGACTATCAATGACGTCAAGGTCACTGCCGCAGTGACTGATGTTGTACCAATATTAGAATTCAAGTACTTATAGCACGGGGTGGCCATGGCCCCGGGTTGTTATTGCTTTTGGTTTTTTAATAAAATTCATCACCACACTAATTATTCAATTTTATGACTTTCCCTACCAGACTGTCATCCTCATCAGTTACAAATTCAATGGCAAAACTAATATCATCATCTTCTTCATTTGTCTAGGCTTTTCCAAAAAAACTTATTATCTTAATTTGTTTTGCCAAGCTGCTCAGTCGGTGTATTAGCTATAATGAGTTTAGCAAAACTTGCCCAATGAGCCAATCAAATACGAAAATTGCCTGCATTTCTAATATGACGATTTTATTGTGACTATCAATGAAGAAAGCCATTTATTTTCGCGTTTTCGCTCGTTCATTGTGATAGTTTAGTTTCGCTCATGAAATTTTCGCGAAAGGCTGTTGCCGCGAAAACGCGAATGTTAGATGCCGCGAATACATAAGTGTCCTAGGGTACTAAAACAATGACCGCGTTTGCAGACGGCTAAATAATAGTTGTCTTGCGTAATTATAATCAACTGTTTAGTTAATGACCTCATGAGCTTCAAGCTTGATTATTTTAACCAATGCAATAAAAATGCTAGCAGCCATTGAAAGTTTTGCTATCATAGTGTAGTGGATTAGATTGCTGGCCTGCCGACAGGGAGGTTCTGAGATCAAATCATCTGCGAGACAGATTTTTTATTCCTAATTTTTAAACGCAATAACTGGACTGACCACAAACATTGAGATTCATATATATGGATATACACTTTTGCAGAACTATGATCAGGCACATTTCATCCAAGTCCTTCAGCTAGCTCTACCATCATAAGCTCATTAATATACTCCTGAATATGTTATGAATAAGTCAGTTATGTTAGTTTCCAACACATTCACAACACTCAAACACTAGTTTCCATTTCAGTCAGTGCTTTTGTTATTCCCTATTTATTGGAATGACGTCATTCCAATAAGCCAAAACTTTCCTCAAGCTATCTGCAGTGTACATGCAGTCACAACCAGCCAAGCTATGTTCATTAATTGTATGCAAGCTTTAATATCAAAATGATTCTGTTGAAACCTCAAGTTGAGCTGGAGGTTTTGGGAGATGTCAAAACACTTGTCAAACAGTATTTATATGTTCTTTAGTAGTTGTGGTTTTGCTGTCTCATTCTTCACTCATCATCAGTTTTAATCTTGACTGTGAGTTTTCATGCTCTTAAAGTCTGATGAGATAAAAGGAGAGACATATCAGTTTATCTTTTAGTTTCAGATTTCCAGTGCTTTCTATTATTCAGTTGTCTTCTCTTTATCATCTATTTAGTCAGTTTACCCTATTCTATTTTTAGACTATCAACACAATAGTCCATGACTGTGGTGTTAAGTCACATGACATAAGCAACATGTCATCTTATTTGCGTTTGTACTCCTATTTTCAAATTTAAAATTTTGAACTTTTCATTCATTTGAAGCATCTACATACAGCTGCACCCGATGTTTACATTCTCAGTGCTGCTGCTTGATGCTGCCAGCCATATTTTAAAATTGGAGCAAACCATGAACTGATGACTATGTTTACTCTGACTGCCACTGTAACAGTGTATTTTTATAAATTTCTCATAGTTCAAGGCTATTCTGTCCCTTTGGTTGCTTACAGTCTCCAATATGACAGCTGGCATCAAAAAGGTATTGATATTATACTGTTTTTACATTCAGAAGTTATGTGCTCTTCTATGTTCAAATAATCTGATTGTTCAGCCTCATTAACTAGCAGATGGAATAGAACAATTATGGTGCAACAATATATATCATAAATTAGGGATACTTGATTATCTACATGTATCACATAGACCTGCACATGTCTGTAAATTGGGAGTTACACTCTCCATACGCATATTGCTCTAATGATTAGAAAATGATCAATTAGTGACACTAATAAGAGCATTTGTCACGTTCATCAACCATGAATCTTCTACAACAAGCATTTCATTATCAGAGCATTTATTCCTTACCTATTTAGAGAGATTTCATGTCATTGCTAATATTTATTTTTAAAGAGATATTCCCTTATTCACCACCCACAAGACTCGCTTATCTCAGCTCATCATGTACCCTGATCATCACAACTACATGTAGCTGCCGTATTTCTTGTGTAGGCTTCCTGTTACATTGTGTGCTGTTCCCTTCCCAGTTACTCGCTTATTCTGGCAGTTCTAGTGTCAGGCCAGATAGGTTAGTGGTTGGCTCCAGTTTCAGCATCCCAGTACTTTCTTTAAAGGCTTAGTACATGTCATGTCCAATAGAAAACAAGAGTGAGGAAAGTTTTGACTTTTTTAGAATTTTTCACTTCAAAGAATCTTCTTGGTTTTAATTTCAAATTTTCATCTTGTGTATTAAAATATATTACCGGAAAACCTCTAACTGAACGCTATGGCGCTCTATTTTCTACCCTTTTTTACATTGGTGTTCAATTGGAGGTGGCATTCATATAGAGGCAGGCAGTGTACTTTTTGAATGGCTCGTCAGAATTCTCGAAAGATAAACTTAGCCCTATTACGGGCGAAGCGAAACATAAATATTATCACTTTTAAACATAATCGTATCGTTTACATTAATAACAATTTTTTTTATTGTTAGCGATTAATTATCAATACAGTTTTTTGGGCTCTTTTCTACTGATCACTTGATATTATGGGTTCATAAAGGTCAAAGAAAGTCAAAGTGACAGTCAAATAGAGGTGGTATTCAAATGTAGGTAGCGTTCAGAGGTATTATGGTATATCAGATTTGAATTGTTATAGGGAGAGTGTTATTTTAGGATATCAAAGTACTTTTATGTATTGCTAGTCAAAGCATCTAGAGATGTTAACAAAATGATACCTCACTAATTTTTGTCTCCCCTTATAATATCGTCTTGTTCATCAATAGAATTAGAGCCATACCTCACCATACGAGCTTAATGAGTTCTGGAACATAGCTCCCATTTCAATTCTCATATCTCAAAACAATTTTTCTTATGTAATTAATATAAAGGAATTAATTGGTTCCTTTCAGTACAATAAAGAAGCTAAAGTGGTTATTACAGTGGAAATGTGTTTTTCATTGGTCTAATTCTCTACCTGCAGTCACAAAGTAACAAGTACATATCTAATGGTTATGGTCTACAATAAAACAACATGTTTATATGCAGTACTGTATAGAGTTCTCACCTTTGAGACAGATGGTAGAGGCTAGGGGTGGTTCAGGAAATACTTGACTACAAATTATTCTGAACACTACATTTTTGTCACGCTACGCAACAGTAAAGAAACTTTACATTGAACATAAATTAATTTAGCTGACTACGCATATAATTGTAAATGTTTTTATTTTACCTTAAGCTTATTCAAATTTCGTTTTCCTTTTTTATATTTTCCGATTAAGATCATTTTGCTTCACTTTTATACTTTTTATCACTTTCACTCATAGCCAGCTTTCTTTATCATTTTTATCCGACGAGAAAGAATGAGCGATGCTGTTCTTGTAACCATTGAAACTGTCTCGTATGCTAGTATCTCTAATTTATCTCATATCTCAAGGCATGTATTGGCTCAGAATTAATCTCGTATCTCAAATTTCTTACCAGCGGGAACGCTCTTTTGTCGAGGCATGCAGCGTTTCTATTGTTCGTTTCACAAAGGAAGAGAGGGGATGTTCACATAAGATTACTATTGATATCTAAGAATATATTTGTACTGTAATATATTAGTAAATATATTACCAAAAATACTGTCACCACTGGCAGGTTTCACTGCCGATTTTTTAACCTAGTTTATCAAGAAGTGTCAGATAACCTAATTTCTGTGGTGATTGTCACAAAATGAAGAAGTGAGGGTCAGCATATAGTAGTCCAGTGAAGTTTTGTTTACAAGCTATATTATGTGACAGATAATCTGATGAATGCCAGCTGGTCACATTGGTTGAGTGCTCTCTTCATTTCCATTCACTGCTTTAAAATAGCTCAACTTGGGTGGTCCCTCCTTGTGTGGCAATAGCTAAAGACTGTCAGTTTGAGTTCAACAATAGAGGATAGTAGGTGGGCCTTGAGTGTGATGCAGAGGGCTGGAGTTCAACTCTATGGTGAGACTTTCAGTAAGACAATAGTAACAAGTAATAATAGTAATTATAATATTAATAATAAAGTTTATAGTACTTTATAGCTATCAACTATAACTAGTAATTTATTAATAATACTTGGTTTATAGCTCTGTTTCTCTTGTTTTCCAAACAGATAGAGAAGTGGTATCTCATGTTATAATTCCGTCCTGCATCACACCTGTATTGTTTATTAACGTTTTTGTATGTTTATATGGAATTTTTTATCTAAGGCGCATCATGGCGAGTTGTAATCATACTAATTCTTACAGGACAGTTCCATCTTCTTTTACAATTTCAGGTCAACGTAATAAAAGGTATGATATCATCAGGAATCTTATTATTCTTTGATAACTATCTGAGGATTACATACGCCCAACCAAAGGTTGACAATGTATGCTCACTATACATGGGAATTATTCTGTACTTCGCTCGTATGAAACTATGTCATCTGCGGAGGAACTTTGGCTGAATGACAGAGAAAGTTGACTTGGAGGGTATGTCAGAGGATATTCAGTTTATAATTTAGAATTGTTTACTACTAAAATTACTGTGAAATCTCTATTTGAATGACATTGCATTCTATTTTTTAACCTTTCACATATAATGGCGGTCAAATAGATTGCGGCGTTGTATTTTGCAAATAGCCTGTCTGAATTTTGGAAGATAAGTTTGACCCTTTTACAGGCACAGCCAATGTCTTAACCCTTAAGGTCATTAACCCTTTTGAAAACAATAAATCTGTTAACTTGTTGAGGATCTCTAAATAACAAGCATGGGAAGCGAGTAATATATCTACCAGCTGATATCTAATGCTTGCAATTAACCCGCAATGATATGTATAGCACGTGATTCTGTTGCCCTGCCTTGCACTTTGTTAGTGCTTCGAATTTTTTTATTTTGCATATTTATATTTAACATTGGCGCATACAAGCTCATTGCATTCATCGAGATATTTGCTACAGTTAATAATATACGCTATAAATCTGGAACTACAAGCTTCTTAGTAATAATTTATCAGATGTCACAAATGTATACATTCACGAACAAGTGATATAAACAAACCATACTTACTACCTGCATAAACAAGAATTAAGTTTTTTGAAACTGAATATTTGCTCGTTAGCTTCGCCAATTGCGTTCTGATTGTTGCAGTCGATAGAACAAACATCTCCTGGCTGCTCAATATCTTTCATAACGTGTTTTTGACTACAACTCTCCTTCTGCGCTGCTGAACTAAACGATATTAGCGTGCAAACAATTTTTTGAGCAGAGCGAAACACCTACATGTTGCATTTCCCGCAAATGATAAACCTATAGCAGCATCGCTAAGCACCACTTTTAGACTAAAACTAGTCGCTCACATACCATCGTAAATATAAACCGTTTTTTACATACATCAAAGTATGAAGGCCGAGTCAAACAAAGGAACTATTATTATTCTGATACAGTTATTAATTATTTATACGGTGTTGCTTTCAAAGTTAATTATATTTAGTTGTTATTAATGGAATCGATTCATTATTAGTACAATTTTAAGAACAATTTTCTACTGTTCACTTGCAATTATGGGTTTGTAAAGTTAAAATAATGTCAAAGCGATGTTCAAATGGAGGTAGCGTTCATTTATAGGTTTCACAGTAAGTTGAAATAAATTAAAAAGAATTTATCTACTGTTCTTTGATTGCAGCTGTTAGTACCAAACTTTGTCTTTAGAAAAGTAACAATACTTAAATAGTGTTCACATACTGCTAGCTTGCCTTGTCACATGATAAACTGACCAAAAATAAAATATGTAATTTTATTTATTTGAGCTGGCGTACCTTATCACAACTATGGCCACATTTTCCAATGGGCTGACAAACAGTTATTCCAAGCAAAACTTCATGTGTCTTTGAAAAGTATCACAAGCTTTCAAGCATCCTTGACTTCAATGTTGTCCCACGACCACACGAGCGGAGCGGAAGTGTGGGAGTTTTATGATAAATGCATGCGCACACAACTTACGAAAATTATTAATCAAAAATGAGACGAACCCTCGTCAAGAAATATCATCAAAAAATTTAAGCATCGGAATTTAAAGTCGTTAAAGTATAATAACGATACAAAACACATTTAAAACCATTTAAATATGTTACCAAGTCTTTGTAAACCTATGATAATATCTTAAAACTTACCCATCTGATCGGATTATACACAAATAGACAGATTATTTTCAACGAAAATCGCCACAAAACACTTGAAAAGCTTGGTTTAATAAAAGTTAAGACCGGAAATTTAAACGCCGAGGGACAGATAATAGAACGATGAAGTATGGAGATGACTTGCGCATTTCACGAAAAAATAACATGCACTTTTCACCAGTCTATAGCATTGTCGAATTGCCGAAGGTTTTGGCCATTAACATAGGAGTACAGAAATCGTTTCATTTTTGCTGATTTCAATTTTTTCATTTTCATTTGCCAACACATTTAAATACTTTCCCATTCTAACTGATGTCCAACGCAGTATAAGTAAAGGCAAGCAAATGACGACGATATTTTTAACGTTTCTTATTACAATAATTAACTATAAGTTTGGACGACTACAGAACAATGACTACGTAGTACAGACTTTCTAAAAATCTAACGCAGTGTAAGTAAAGGCATGACGATGATATTTTTTCTAACAGTTCTAATGAGATTATTGCAATAATTAATTATAAGTTTGGATGACTACAGGACAATGACTACGTAGTACAGATTTTCTAAAAATCTATATAAATATCACAACTTCGTGATATTTAACGTGATAATTTTTAACGTTTCTTATTACAATAATTAACTATAAGTTTGGACGACTACAGAACAATGACTACGTAGTTCGTTATTGTTCTATTAGCAGAAATCTTCGAGACGCATGAACGCTCATAGGTTTTCTATTATTGCTGTATTACTATATTAACGATATTGGTTATTTTAATAATATCAGTGCATTCTACTTATAATATGGGCCAACATTGCATTTCTCCTATTGCAAGGGAGAGATATAAACGTGTAATATTTTCCTTTCATTGTTGTTGTTTGTCATGACCAAACACTTTTTAAATAAATTTTCTAAAACCTATATAAATACCACTTCTCGATATTGCTACCTATTACGTTTTGAAATGTAATCAAAATTGTGTATTGTTTTTCTATTATTACTATATTAATAAAATTGATTATTCTAAGAATATCAGTGCATTTTACTTCTAATATTGGCCAATATTGCATTTATCCTATTGCAGGGGGAAAATATAAACATCTTTTCCATTCATTATTGCTTATTGTTGTATATAATAACACCCACACCCAGTACATTACAGCTACCATTGCAGTTATCCTATTGCACTGCAGAGCCATTTGATTGCTAATATTGCATTTCTCAACCATCAGTACCCTTTATTTTTTTGCCAGTATCTCTGGCCATCTCTTTGGTCGTGGGCTGTATGACAGTGGAATTTCTAGTTTATTATCTGCCCTTAAACTAAGTGTTTGGTATTTGGGAATGTATCTGAGAAACACTAGCCTTCATTAGTAGACCTTGACTAGTACCTGCCACTAGCTATCTTACTATGTGTGACATTGGCTAGCAAGTGTCTATAAGTTATACATTATTGTTGCTAGCTCAGTGTGAGTGGCTGATATGCTGGGATATTTAACATACATGTACTTATTTGAGTCTTTAAATATTTTCCTTAAGCATTTACTGTTTGTGATTGATTATTACTAAAATGTAATATAAAACATTGTACTCAGTACCTACATATTAATCAAAAATTGGATATTTATCTTGAGTTCTATTTAATTGTAGCAACACGAATTGTATGAAGGTTTATTTTATAAAAAAATTGCTATTCGTCACATTACTGCTAGTGGTCACAATGTGAATATTTATAGTGCCCGAGGTCATGCTGTTACTAGTAAAAGTAACATAATGTTTGTTATTTTATTATATGAAATTAAGCAGATAAACTTTACTTTAAATACTAAACAGAAAGTGAAGCTAACCAATTACAAGGCTGTATAACCAGCCAATCATGAAGCTGCAGTAACAACTAGCTCCTGTTCCTTTATTCAATATCTGATAAATTCATCATGAATCACTGTTTGATTAACTCTTATTCAGCTCAGCCAATCAGGAGACAGATACCATTATTATAACCAGCTACAAGCTATAAAGAAGCCTGTAGTAGTCAGAGCAGGTGACAAACAGAATAGAAACAGGTAAGTATAACTTATATACTATATTAGCACCTGTTGATATTGTACTTACTGGGAATAATATAGTAGATGAGGAGAGACACTGAGTCAGTGTGATTATTATATAACTCCGACCTCCTGAGACTATCACTCTCTACCCTGAGGCGACTCATAGAGTCTGTCATGTAGTGAGGTTAAGTTAAGGTCAGGAGGCTCTGGTCTCATTTCTCAGTCATAATCAGACCAGCAAATACTTCCTACTGCAGATATTTAATGTTTCTCAGCTCTGCCTGAGTCTAACAACCCTGGACTTATTTTTATACTCTGTAAATATCCAGGGTTCACCTGCAGCCACTCTGTTATGGTTGGCAGCTTTCCAACTCTGCAGTTGAGTCAGATTTTGTACTCATTTCTCTATCATATTTTACTGTATGCAGCAGCTAATAGAGTGCAGTACATATGTTACAGTTAAACATGGAAGGATTGTTGAAGGATTACGTGAGAGAGAGAAAGATAGAGATTAGTGCTTTGAGGGCAGCCTTAGAGACAGTCCAACCTGCTGAGCTGCTGAGGCTATTGATTACTATCAAGCATGACTCATCCACAGCTGTTATGGTAGCTGCAGAAATAGACCACACAAAAATCTGTCGTCTGCTTCTCTCACCAATCAGAAGAACAGCAGACGAGTTGCTCTGGATGAAGAGGAAGGATGGAGGTACAGCACTACACCTTGCTGCATGGAGGGGAGACAACAGTGAGTGTGTAGAGCTACTGATAGACACAGTGAGTGATGAGAAGAAGTACGAGTTTGTCGCTGAGAAGACTGTATATGGTACCACAGCTATAGCACTGGCTGCATGGTGTGTATAGAGTCTCTCCTCTACAACTTCTCCTCACTACAGAGAGACTCCCTATTAAACATACAGGATATCGACCTCAACACTCCACTACACCATGCAGCATACTGGGGAGAGACAACTGCTCTGAAGGTCATGTTAGGATCCGTGTCTCTATTGACTGTCTCTTCACTCCTCAACATAAAGAATAAATACAAAAGGACTCCATTGGAGGCAGCTGAGTTTGAGGGAAATAAGGAATCATCAGAGCTGTTGAAGAGATGGAAGAAGCAGCCAGTAGTAGAAGGTAGGATTGTTATACAGTGTGATACCAGCTACTCACTTGAACTGTTCTACTGCTAAACTCTTCAGTCTCAGCAACTTTCTACTGAAAATCTAAACTAAATGCTAGTAATTCCTTCATTGTATACGTTTAATGTTGCACCCTGGGACATACCCTGGATAATTGCATCTCTATTTTCCTGTAAACTCACTGAGTCTTGCATAGACAGAGTGCTGCTTGTCTCCAGCCTCCAGCTGAACAGTTTATATTCTGAGTATTTAAATTAATATTAATATTCAAAACTGGTAGGATTGAAGTGATGTTAGCAGCTCTTTAAATATCAACTCCTTGTGGCAGACTCAGTAGCTTGACTCTCGTGTTCCACACTATTCTGTCTGTTAATATTTCTGTATTTTGAAATGTCTGAGATGTGAAGAATTTAACACAATAGTAATGATACTATGATTATTGTATGTAGTGGTAGACTAGTGAGTCATTCCTTCAAGCTGAGGTTAGAGGTTAAACATTACACTCCTTTTTATGAATAGCTAATCATCTATGCAACAGTTTCTGATGGAAAGTAGAAAGTATTACAACCATATTTTACACTGCTGTAGATTATCCACAGCATTTCAATTGTTCCTAACATAACATGGCTCTATCCTTTGTCATGTTTAGTAGTAAACTAGATGACAGACTAAAGTACATATTGTGGCAGCCTCTTTAATATTCAGGCTTTAAATCTATAACAAAAATTGTTTGATTTGAGGAATAAAATCAGATTAGTTGATTTGCTATTGTTATGGACTGTAAGACATTGTGGGATTCCATTTTCTAAGGCAGGTGTATTAGGAACAACTAGTATGATGTTGAGTATTGGCTGATTTTCATATTTGCTGGTGCTGCTTAGAGGACTTGTTACAAAATGACATCAAAATTTATTTTTATCAGATGCACTCAATCTATCTTCCATTAACAACTGTAGATATGAAATGATGTTTTATTTTTATTCATCCCACACATTACATATTGTGGTATGTTTGGCTTGGCTGGCAATAACTACAAAGTTTTATAACTCTTTAAAAAATTTCATTTTTCTCGAGCGCGAATGGCTTCTGCGCGTGAAACACTCAGTACTACTACAATGCATCTAGTGGCCAGTCATTATTCAGGCAGGAAAATAAGCTTACTTTTGAATTAGTGAGTGTGTTGAAACTTCATCAAGCGACCAGCCTGCCGGAATGCATAGGTGTGCATGTTCACAAAAGTTTTGCCTTGCAAGAAGCTCGAGCAAACTTGCAGCGTTTAGCTAGCTGAGCAGTCAAGCTATTATTAGTAGTATGCTGGCCTCGGCTCCTACAAAAAGCATCTGACAGCCTGTTTGCCCCACCTGCTTGGAAGTCAGCCAGCCAACCTGACACAAGCTTGTGCGAGTCCATGAAGCTCATGCGCTTTTCATTTCAAGTAAAGGCCGATTGCGCAATTTCACTGCTGAGTACACGACTCGACTCTATCGCACTCCACATAATCTGCCTGCCTACTTGTGTGTAAGATTGCCAACCTCTACGCTACTATATACAATGTACATAGAGTATATTTATAGAACGGCTTAAGACTGAGTTCGGCCACCAACACTGCCAGACTAGCTTGTTTCTGTCTCTGGGCACTTACCTTTGCCTCTAGGCACTTGCCTCTGTGATCCACTCACTGCCTCTGTGCTTATACATACGTCCCTGCTTCTACACCCCTCAGTCTCTGCGCTACCATTTACATTCCTGCCTTTATGCCCATTCATTCAGTTCCTTCTGTAATTAACAATGCATATGAAAGCCTTGTTAGCATGTAAATGTGCTAAAGTACATCTACTCACCAATGTATTCAGCATCTGCTGTCATTGTCAAATGTGAGCAATGAAAGTGTTGAATATCTATCAGCAAGTTTTTTTTCACTCTGCTGCAGCTTTGGATGACGCTAGACAACGAATCACAACACTACAGAGAGAAAGTGACCAGAAATTCACTGCTCTACAGAGAGAAGGCGACCAGAAAGTATCAGCTCTACAGAGACATAGTCAGCAGCAGGCAGAAGGTAACTTCCTATGTTATTATTTCACTAGTCTATTGTTAGTATAGTACTGAGGGAGAGAAGTTTGTTACTTCTGTAATTGGCTATGCATGTCAGAGTCAGGGTAGGCAGACCTATTTACATCCAAGCACAAATATGAGCAGTAGCAGTGTGGCACATGTAACAAATGGTATTTCACGCTCACTTTTATAGCATTGGTTGAGGCTAGACAGCAAGTTACAACGCTGCGGGAGGACAGCGAGAGGATGTCGTCATTATTACGGGAAGAGGCTAGACAACGGAGAGCAGGTACTTTTATTTCTTATAAGCCCTATAAGACTATTTATTCTCCACCTCATATATTGAGTATCTAGTATCATTCAATACTAGTAACCTATAAAATACCTACTAGTATATTTTATACAAGCTGTGGTATTGCTCTGATGGTCTGATTCTATAAGGCTGTTGTTGATCAATCATGGCTCACTCCTGGTAACTTTATGTAGATATGTTTATGCTGCTTGAGTTACGTAGGGTGTGAGAATCTACTGTGTAAGTTCATGGTGTTAAATCAAAATGGCGGCAGTTTAACTTTTACACTGCCTTTAGCATGTTGATAGAGATTTGTCATTGTTATCTCCCGGCTCTTCAGTAAAAGTAACCCTCGTTTATATATTACTTATAATGAGAAATATCTGTTTATTCAGATTTGGCTGCTACTCAGCAGAGGCTGGAACGATTCACTGCGTACCTACAGACTCCAGGTGATACACATTTGTCAGGCAATCAATGTCACCACCCGGATAGTTAATAGCGTGGCAGCC
Source organism: Watersipora subatra (assembly GCF_963576615.1). Taxonomy (NCBI): domain Eukaryota; kingdom Metazoa; phylum Bryozoa; class Gymnolaemata; order Cheilostomatida; family Watersiporidae; genus Watersipora; species Watersipora subatra. The sequence goes on from NC_088715.1 coordinate 1,770,854, forward strand.
GAGACTGACACTCTACCCAGACAGACACTAAAGATGCCGAGTGACCTACGTTTTAGCCCAACCAGCCAATGAGCAATGACAAGAGAACTGACCAGCCAGCCCTCAAACCAAAGGGCAGGCTTATAGTAAATAAGGACACGCGCGGGCCCCACTAGAAGTCATGCATTGTCAAAGTGATCACATGATGTTGTTCTTTATATTGTAATACATCCTGCTTGTATTTTATTATTCTTGATTAAATATACTTAATCTTTAAACCTTGTCTCTTCATCCATATGCAATGCACAGTTAGACTTTCTTAAGCAACCGCAATATATAACTAAATCTCTTCTTTTAAAATTCATAACTTTGCTATTTGAAGCAGCAATGGAGTCACATTGATGAACATGACTAATAGTTCCTAATAGGCTAAAATTAGAGGTATTACAACAGCTGTTAGTTACTCCAGTATTATAAAGTCTGGCTCCTTATCAAACTAAAGAAAACTTGAAATAAATAAAAGTTATTTCATTGAAAATCCTCCAGATTAAAATTGATTGTTTTTCGTAAATTAAATATTCCTGACTGCTGTCACGTTGTTTTTAGGTGGGTTAAAGCTGCTCCTTCCTGCCGCATAGATCAGATTATCATATTACAGATACATTATCAGGTACATCAGATTAAATGTGCTATCCTCATGATCTCTTAGTAATACTCAGCATTCTGGTTGTTGCAATGCTACGCTGAGACAATTATTGTTGTGGATTGTATAGGGGTAACCCGGGCACCAATGGCCAAAATTCACTTATTCCACCATAGCTAGTGGGATTAATAAATACAACTTTCTGAAATTTGGACATGCAACTCAGAGACATTTTATGTGTTAAAACATATATTTTGAAAAACCTAATGCTGCTTTTGTCTCTGTAAAAAACGGATTACAATAGTACCTGGAAAATGGCCAAAGCTGCCCCCCCCCCTTTAATTTAGACTGGGTGGTACAGAAAGATATTAATTGCATAAACTATGTACATATGCTCTGTTTACCACTCCTGACAGCTGTATTCTCTGCATATACCAGGATGGTATTTGTATAACCAAAGACAATTATCAGCAAATAATATTAGATAATAAAAATCTCTATTGCCTTGGCTAACAGTTGATTTACCAGGTAAGAGAAATTAACTGCCTAAATAATCATTTTCCTCTGTTCATCAATATAAGTGTACAATATTATTGACACTTGTAGTGATATCATTTACTAGACTTCTATCGATCTAATCTACAATTACACAGTAACAATGCAGCTGTTACAGCTTAATAGGGTGGCTAGGATAAGAGAAATCAAAACCAGACTGACAAGTGGTTGCTGGGTCGAGTTTCTATTTATAGTCAAGGGAGACAGGAGGCATAGTCTCTGACATACTGATTGATGACAGATGCAGTCCTCAACTTCCTTGTATAAATAAATCAGTTGCTCAGGTCAATACTTAACTAGTCATTTTTTGTGTATCACTTATGGAAAGCTCCAACAATGTTCACAAGTCACTGAGGCAGTACTTTGATCAATAGATAAACAACTGTCATTATTTTAACTCTGTTAATCCCCAGAGTAGTGTTATGGTCGTATTTCTATCTGACTTGTACTCAAGGTGTAGCAAATTGTGTAATCTAAAATGTCAATACATGTTTATCATAAAAGCCCACTGCCACCTCAAACACAGCAATTCACGAACTCTATCATACAGCCACATCGCGTCAACTACAACAAATAAAAATTACCAACAATTCAATTTCATTTGTTATATAATGACTATCACTAATCTTGCTTGGCCTTTTAAGAAGGCAATTACCTAAAGTATTTGCTGTTTTAAACCATAACTTTACCACTAGTATTTTATTCTATGAAATATTTAATCCCATTAGCTTATAGTTGATTGGTCAACTATGATGAAGCAGCTGTCCAATTAATCAATTTTCTATGTTGGTTAATTTAAGCTTATTTCACTATGATTTATGTTGATCTAGTTTACAAGTATACAGTTTACAAGTACCCTATCTAGTTTAGCTTTAATAGCTGGATGGGCTGACTAGAATAACAGAAAACATAGACAACTGACAACAAGTGGTCGCTGGGTCGAGTTTCTATTTATAGTCAAGGGAGCCGGAGGCATAGTCTCTGACATACTGATCAATGACAGATGCAGTCCTCAACTTCCTTGTATGAATAAATCAGTCACTCAGGTAAACACTAAACTAACACTGTTGCTACATGGGAAGAAGAGGATAATAGCTCCAGAAGGAAGGGCTAGCGTAACCCAATTAAACAGCTTTCAAGGAAATGTGTAAAGGTTTTTCGAGACCTCTATAAGTATTACTTGAAACACTAGTCTGATGTTCTATTTATAAACTGGACAAGAGCTGTGATGGATGGTACAAACATGTCTTCTTCATTTCCTTAATAGAAAACTACAGTGATCGTGCTTAGCACTCATGTTATACAGAATCAATTGTTCCAGCTTTGTAAAACAACCTCAGCAAAAGTAGTAGGCTTTTTTCTGATTATTAAAGTTTGATAACAACTTATAACAACTCTCATATTTTATCAAAAGCAGTTTTTGACAGCAGAATACATTTCTAAGGGCTCTTAGTATAATATAAATGTACAAAGTTCCACTGTACTCACACGATAAACACAGATTAACCTGTCTTGACATACTGTTGTTTTGCGGAGTTGCCTCCCCCTGGTAACAATACTCACTGCACCTGATGCATTATTTCTAAAGAAAATTCAGTTTCATTGCTGGCTCATTCATTCTTTTTAGTTATTTAGATTAAAAATAGATAAATTATATGGATGCCAAAATTCTGTTACCATGGCCTCTGCTGCTGAAGTTCAACATTAACCAGATCAGGCCATTACAGTATTCATGACTTTTTGTAACTTCAGTTGCAGTTTAAAGATATGTTAATGCTAACGTTCTTATCTTAATTTTTCTACATAAACTTTTTGACTAAATCTGATATAATTTCCAATGGAGCGACCGACATAACATCGCAACCAAACCGCATAGACAGATAAGAAGAACTCCCTTTCAGTGCAGTTGATACATCAGGTGCAGTGCGTGTTGTGACAAGCTGTTGTTTTCCTCGCTCCGCTCATCAGGGACAGCTTTGCAAAAACAACAGTTTGTCAAGACAAGCTAAACAAAGATTAACATAAATGGTTTTTGTTTGTGTATCCGTATGTAACTTTGCTTAACAGAATTTAAAAGCTTAAGCTCAAACTGCTACTCCCACGGACAATAGATTTACGATTCATGCAATCACTAAGGTTCAATCGCTTAGCTTGGCTTAGGGCCTTTAGAGCAACTTCAATGTCTATGTTTATGTTTGATCACACTCAAAGTCATAATATTTAAGTAGTACTTACTTTAGATGAACAAATACTAAGCAGGCCACATGCAGCCTGTGGTCTGAGTGTTTGAGTATGTCTACTATAGCCATTATTATACTAGCTAGCAAACGGGGCAACACACAGTCTAACCTCATCAGAATATAGGGTTTTCAGATTACTTATGTGCCGATAAGAGATCGATATATAGGATGTTAGTCAGAGAGGTACATATGCGATGTAAGTCAGAGATGTAAGTCAGATATGTATGTTATGTATGTCAGAGATGTATGTATGTTATATAAGTCAGAAATGATCAAACGTGATGCGAGTAACTACCGGCGCCAAAATAAGTAAGACTCTAAATAATTCATAGACATATTAACCTGTAAAATCCAACTTAATCAAATACATATTAACTAGAAAATAGTAGAGTTTCCAGTTTATATATTATAGCCATTAACAGGCTGATCACAATTACCATCAAACCTACGCATAAACATGCAAACCGAATGTAATGAGAGAGCTCTGCATGTGGGTTACCTGCACTTACTATATAATATAGTTGAATTGTAATCATATAGATGCACTCTCCTATCTACGACAGCTGTACGAGGAAGGGGCCCTCACACAGGCCTCTATTAGACTAAAAGGGATTCACATGAAACTAGACTATCTATATTTGTGTCAGAAGATAACCTTAATTTCTTTCAATAGAACTACGGGGATGATCCATTTGTAATTGAGGTAGATAGCTACATAAACAGACCCAGATGCTCCAAGACAGTGTCCTGGTGACACTCGTGAAGTTAGTTAATTACAGCTTGACATGTCCTTGACCTTGATGCAAAGAAACTGTGTCAATCTTTGAATAACTAAATAATTCAAAGTGTATCCATTTTAAGGTCTTAAGCTAAGGTAGGCCTTTATATATTTTAGGTTTATAATAACTTGTTACATTTATAAATTACAAATAAGGTGGTCATATGGTAACACTTATTATTATAATCTTTAGAGAGTGAGCCTACTGACAAGTACAAACAAGTCTCTTATTTCAACTGAACAAGGAGCACAATAAATGCAAGGATTATTAATTGAAGAGGAGCTGTGAGTCATAGAAACCAGTCATGTGAGAGGGAAAAGTAATAAACCATAGAAACTGGTCATGTGACAGGAAAGTAGGGATAAACCATAGCAACTAGTCATGTGAGAGGAAAAAGGTGATACACCATAGCAACTAGTCTTGTGACAAGAAAGGAGTGATAAACTATAGCAACATTTCATGTGACAGGAAAGGAGTAATACACCATAACAGTTAGATATGTGACAGGAAAGGAGTGATACACCATAGCAACAAGTCATGTGACAAGAAAGGAGTGATACACCATTGCAACTAGTCATGTGACAAAAAAGGAGTGGTACACCATAGCAACTAGTCATGTGACAGGAAAGATAGTCTGCTTGCATAGGAATGGTAAAATAGTGGTTAGCATCAACTTATTCATTTTCAAACAAACAAAAAAAGTGCAGTTGCCAATGACCTGTCCTTAAGTTAGCAACATTTATATCATCAGCATATACATGTACATACGGATACAGACGGATATATCATATATTGAATCAGATATATTAAATATATGTAACTAGTAAAATAATAAAGCTAAAAAGTTTATATATTTGTTAGACTAAAAGTGGGAGCATATATATTTTTTTGAAGAGCCACGCTACATCATATCTTCTAACAAACATCGCAGACTGTAAACATGATTATCCTGGCATAGTTTAATCTATGTACCACGAAATTAAATCTTCTTATAGGAGACTTTCATAGAGCAACCGTCCGTAATAAATATGAACCAGACCAGGCTAGCAAGCCAAGACAAGCAGCTGTCAATGTTTGGTGACAACGGGTTTAAGTTTAGAAAACGAACTGAATAGGCGGATGCAGCGGAGGCAGGAACAATTTGCTGCGAACCTACAGACACTAGGTGATACGGATTTAACAGGAAATCAATTTCACGACTAAGACTGTTGATATTGTTGCAACTGACAATCTACACAGACCAATATTAAAGGTGCCAGCTGACCTACGACATAGCTCAACCAAACCGATAACACAATTCAATCTGAACCAGCGAAATTCCACCTGGAAGAGAAATGACCAGTCAGCCATCGAGCGGGAAGGACAGGCCTAATAGTATATAAGGACACCCACAAGCACCCCAGGCATGCATTATCAAAGAAATCGCATGATATTGTTTTCTGTACTGTAATACACCATGCTTGTATTTTATTATTCTTGATTAAATATAATTATTCTTTCAACCTTGTCTCTTCATCCATATGCAATGAACCGTTAGACTTTCTTAAACAACCGCAATATATAACTAAATACATTCTTTTAAAATTCATAACTTGGGTATATGAGGCAGCAGTGATGTTGAATTGATGAACATGACTAACATTTCCTAATAGGGTAAAATTCGAGCTACTAAAATAGCCTTTAGTTCAATAAACCATGGGGAATTTGTTGACGACCTTTGGCTATATTAAAGAGTGCAACATTTGTTCTAAGTTACAAGATATCGGCTCATACCCAGCAATGTAATGTCTAGTGTCTTATCAAACTAAATAAAACTTGAAGGTTATTTCATGAGATAATCTGTAAAAAATTTATGAAACATAACTGAGGCTATTGAGGCTATGTCAATGAGTGCATCATTAGTTATAAGTTACAAGATATTCTCATACCCAGTTATATAGAGTCTGGCTCTTTATAAATCTAAATAACACTTGAAAGTTATTTCATGAAAAAATCCTCCGGATTAAAGTTGCCCGTTTATGTAAAGTACAAAGACCTGACTGCTGTTACCCCTCCATTAATTTGGTTAAAAGGTGCTCCTTCCTGATGCAACAATAGGGTGAAATTATTTACACAAATAGCAGAGAAATTTCATGATCTCTTGGCAACAGCCGGCATTATGGGTGTTGCAACGCTTTGTTTAGACAGTCCTTGACGTGGATTGTATACAAAAGGAGTGTCAATGTCGAGAGGTTTATTTATTAAATGATAAGATATTAGACTCTGGGCTACTCCTTAGCAGCCCAGAGTATTGCTTTGCCCAGACTTTTTCCTCAGGCTGACCTGTTATCAACAGGTAAAGGATATTAAATGACTGATTTGAACATTTTTTGGAGCATCAGCTTCAAGTTAAAATATTTAAAAGAGCAAAAATGAACTAAAGATTTACGTTTAAGTAATATATAGCCATGGCCAAAAGTATTAACCCTTCTGCCTTTGTTTAGCATAAATTAGATTAACTTTGAATAGAATTTCCTTGCTTGGCGTTGTAGTTTTAGGTAGCATGTGATCCATTTTACCAGAGCTTTGATGCCAGTCATGACTAGTCACCTGCCTGGTTCACACAGTTCAGCCACCTGTTATGGTTGTCACTTTGTATAATGCCAGATGAAGAACAAACATTCCTATAGCCAAGCTCACAAAAAGGGAAAAGAAACCAACTGCCATTTAGGCTCTTAGCTAAGCAATTCAAGCAGATTGGTACAGAAAGATTAAATTCACAAACTGGAATCGGTTTGTTATTAATATTATTCTAAGACAAATTATGAATCAGGTAAAGTGCACTCGCTATACCGGATGTTTATTTCTGACACCATGATAGTCTAAACTACCTTCAGCCATACAACGATATTTGATAAAATCAACTCATTTATTCTGTTAATGAGCCCTGCAAACAAAGTATAAGACAGCATAATGGTTGGCATATATGAATGAGATATCTGGCAAGTACATACAAGTTGTCTCTACTTACAGGCTTGTTTTACAATGGTTAGGAGTTATGATCCCGTATTTCTGATCCAAAAATGTAAAGTGATAGCATTGTAAAAGAAGACCTATGGTAAATACAAATGCTAAATGAAAAGAGAAATACAATGAATGTATATAAAGAATAAGTAAAAATACATCACATATACCACAATGTACTCTGCAGTAGTCTAACATTTGTTTACATGTTTTTGCACTAGCAAATGGTGAATAGAATAACAAACTTGAATATTATTTGAAATTTAGTTCATTTAATAAAAGTTTACGGTTACTATTAACAGGCAGGAGAAAGTAGAGAAAGAGAAAATGTGAGGAAGTACATCACAGTGTACACAACCTATACATATACAATACAGTAGCCTGTTACCAAATACAATATTTATCAACAGAGACTCAAAGGAGAGATTATTTACCTATGGCAGCGCTTCATGACGGTATCTTCAGAGTGTAATGCTGTTGCAAAGGGAAGACAACTTTTATGGCGAAACCAATCTAATATGAGAATATTAATAACAAAAATGTTAATCAAGAAAGTAGACCAACAAGGAAAAACAAAAAAAAGAAATATAAAATCCCCACAGTGTAAACTTTTCTGGTACATATTATTTTTGTTGCACGAGCGCATAGTGTACTTTGAAGTATCACAACCTGTATTAAACAAGGAACTACTCCTAGCCTGAGACAGTTAATCCAATACATTCCTCCATCAGCAGAGGCCCAGGCCTCCCATGGAGATGTAGTGAAGATGTTGAAAAGGCTGGAGGAAACAAACACGGCCCTCCGAGAGGAGCAGATTGCCATCCGACAAGAGGACCAAGAGGAGCGTCCCCTTTGTGGACCGGAAGGCTGAGTCTGGCTTCTAAATAAAATAAGAAGGAGAAGGGACAACTCCAAATTGCAGGGAAAACTTGTAAGGTCTAGTATCTATCCAAGTAAAAAAAGGTTAGCCAAACCATACGTGCCTAGGAGAAGGACAGCGCCAGTCCTCGGTGCGGAATGAATGCAGGTTGAAACCATTCCATGTCTGCCCAGACGGCCTTGGACAGACACCAACCGCCATAGAGCCAAGAAAAAGGCCCACCATGGAAGGAACAAGGGCTAGGAGCCAGGAGAAGGAAGCTGGAGTTGGCAAAGTGTAGGACAGAGGCTTACACCTTGTCTGCATTCAGTAAATAACTGGAAGGTCGGCTGTAGCATCTTCTAAGAAGGCAAGAACTGGAGAAACGACTGGAACAAAAAGAAAGAAGTTCCATGAGAGCCAGCTGAGCCCACGAGTCCAGCACGAGTCCAGCTTCCTGCCATAAGGAAAAAACACTTGCGGTCATTAGATACAACCCCCACCACCCCTTGGCACCAAAAATGTTTTTCTAACAGGTATACCTATGGAAGTAGTCGTGGCTTCTGATTGGTTTTAGTAATTGAGTTTTAGCAACCAGAACCTACATGTACATCATTACATTAAAAATTAATAGTTATATTCAGAAAGGAACACAAAGTTTTAAAGGACGTACTAAAAATTGTGTTATCATTCAAAAAGTGCTGTTAGAACGTAAGAGGGCGCGCTCACTTAAAACTCATGGATTTAAACCAGTTTTCATAAAATTTTGGAACTTTCTGCTCGTTTCTAATTATAACTACTATGTCAATGAGTGCACCTTTAGTAGTTATAAGTTACAATATACTGTCTCATACCCAGTTATATAAAGTCTGGCTCCTTATCAAACTAAATAAAACTTGAATTAAATAAACGTTATTTCATTAAAAATCCTCCAGATGAAAATTGACCGTTATTTGTAAATTACATAGTCCTGACTGCTGTCACGCCTTTTAGGTAGGTTAAAGCTGCTCCTTCCTGCCGCTATGATAAGGTGGAATTATTGACACAAATGGCTCAGATTAAATGTATTATTCTCATGATCTCTTGGTAATACTCAGCATTCTGGTTGTTGCAATGCACTTATAAGACATTTATTGTCGTGGATTGTATACGGGTAACCGGGGTACCGCTGACCAAAATTCACTTATTCCACCACAGCTGGTGCGATTATTAACTAGAACTTTCTGACATTTAGCCATGCAACTCAGATATACTTTATGTATTAAAACATTTTTTTTTAAAAACTTAATGCTGCTTTTATCTCTGTAACAAACGGAATACAATAGTTCCAGGCGAATGGCCAAAGCTGCCCGTATCTGGGGCAGCTTTGGCCATTTGCTGTGGAAGCTTTGGAACCATTTCTTACATATGCTGTCTCCGACATATAGAACCTCGATGAAAAGAGTTATGCTCATTGAATAATAAAATATAAATGGACCATGTAGTCAGAATATGATTCCATTTTATTAAAGCTTTCGTAACAGTCATGGCTAGTGATCTTTTATTTAGACTGAGGGACACAGAAAAATATTAATTGTATAAACTGTGTACATATGCTCTGTTTACCACTCCTGACAGCTGTACCCTCTGCATATACTAGGATGGTATTTGTATAACAAGATTTCTATTGATCTAGTCTACAAGTACAGTGAAACATGGATAACTCGCCCTCGGATATAGCGAACACATGGTTAACTCGACTGGATTTGCTTGGTCCGTTCCCACGCAATGATAAATGGCTCTATATAACTCGAATTCAACACTGTTATAACGAACTGTTTTTTGCCCAACGGCTACCGAAACGGTTGCTATCGCTTTAGAAAATCACTTTATTCCAAGCCATAGAGGTAAACCTCAACTTTTCGTAATTCATAAGCGTCGTTATTACCTCCATCGGCAAAATATTTTTGTCAACGACTGTTCTAAAGGTTTAGTGAAATTTGATTTATACTGCTATACGATGAACAGCACGGGTTAGCCGGGTCACGGGCGCAAAGATTTTTGCCACGCACATACAAAACAAAAACAACATGTTGTTTTTGTTTTGTATTTGCGTGGCGAAAATCTTTGAGTGCGGGACCCGGCTAGCCCGTGATGAATAGTTTTCCTACGTTGATTCTGTGTTGAATTAACGTCGGAATGTTGAATGTTTAAAACGTCTTAAGAATTGTTGTAGTCAAACGTATATGTTGTCTTAGCTAAAAAAACTATTCATCGTTTGACCTAAACATAAAATACGTGTGTACATTCAATAAGTATCCATTCAAAAAGCGTGAGTGATATACAATGTACCGTGAAACCTCGTAAAACTTTTAATTGAACTGCCTCGGAGTGTTGTCCTTAACGAATCCCAGGTAAAGAAAGGTAATCTTTCCATAAACTTCAAGAAAGATCGGCAAAATTGATCGTGGGTAAAACGCTCAAAAGAAAAAGATGTCTTTTCTTTGAGCATTTCAGCAACGATCAAGTTTTGCCAATGTCAATCTAAAAAACGTCCTGGCAATAACATCACCTCAAACAACAAACCAATCTCAAGTGATAGAAAAATCTCTATACTTTTTGATAAAAAAGTTTTAAACTTCACATTAGAAGCATTTAATTTGAAACAAGCCATTTGTGTTTTTGATTTATATTATAGTTTTTATATGTTCATGTATCTACTAATAAATAAGTAAATACATGGACTTGTGACAGTGCTCTGATAACTTGAACACTCTGATAATTCGAACACTTTTGCTCGGTCCCTTGAAGTTTGAGTTATTCCAGTTTCACTGTATATGGTAACAATGCAGCTGTTTTAGCTTAATAGGCTGGCTAGGATACAATGAATCAAAAACAGACGGCTGACAACAAGAGGTTGCCGGGTCGAATTTCTATTTATAGTCAAGGGAGACAGAGGCATTGTCTCTGACATACTGATTGATGACAGATGCAGTCCTCAAATTCCTTGTATAAATAAATCAGTCACTCAGGTCAACACTAAACTGACACTGTTGCTACATGGGAATAAGAGGATAGTAGCACCAGAAGGAAGGGCTAGCGTAACCAAATTAAACAGCTTTCTAGGAAATGTGTGAAGGTTTTTAGAGACCTATATAAGTATTACTTGAAACACTAGTCTGATGTTCTATTTATAAACTGGACAAGAGCTGTGATGGATGGCACAAACATGTCTTCTTCATCTCCTTAATAGAAGACTACAGTGATCGTACATAGCACTCATGTTAGACAGAATCAATTGTTCCAGCTTTGTAAAACAACCTCAGCAAAAGTAGTATGCTTTTTTTCTGATTATTAGAATTTGATAACAACTTATAAGGACCCTCACATTTTATCAAAAGCAGTTTTTGACAGCAGAATACATTTCTAAGGGCTCTTAGTATAATATAAATGTACAAAGTTCCACTTTACTCACAAAAATAAACAAAGATTAGCCTGTCTTCACAAACTGTTGTTTTTGCACCTGATACATCAGCTGCACTGAAATGGAGTCGCTCTCTTCCGTCTATGCGGCTTGGTTGCGATACTATGTCAGCCCCTACAATGGTAATAATATCGGATTTAGCCCAAAAATTTATGTAGAAAAAAATCAGATAAAAAGGTTTAACCACAGACCAGTCTTCGTGGTAAACTTTTGTAGAACTTAAGAACATAGGCAACCACAGCATTTAAGCATGTTGTTATTTGTGCGCTCAGTCAGTTTTATTGGTATTTTTGTATGAGTCAGTTTTATATGTTCTAAAGTAAGTTCAAGTTTATTGCTGACCCATTCATTCTTTTCAGTTAATTAGATTATAAATAAATAAGTCTATGTATGCTGAAATTTAGTTACCTTGGTCTCTGCTACAGAAGTTCGACAATAACCAGATCAGGCCGTCACATTATGACTTTTTGCAACTTCAGTTGCTGTTAAAGGATATGGTAATGCTAACGTTGTTATCTTATTTTTCTTATTCATGAACTTTTGGTAAATCTGATATGATTTGCAATGGAGTGACCGACATAACATCGCAACCAAGCAGCATAGACGGAAGAGAACAACTCCCTTTCAGTGCAGTTGATACACCTGGTGTAGTGCGCGTTGTGACAAGCTGTAGTTTTGCTCGTGCTGCTCGACGGGGACAGCTCCATAAAAACTACAGTTTGTCAAGATAGGCTAAACAAAGATTAACACAAATGGTTTCTGCTTGTGTATCCGTGCGTAATTTTGTTTAAAAGAATTTAAAAGCTATATTTCCAAGTGCTACTCCCACACACAAAATATTTAAGATTCATGCAACCACTAAGGTTTAATTGTTTAGCTCGACTAAGGGCTTTTAGAGCAACTTCAATGTTTATGTTTATCTTTGATCACACTCAAAGTCATTATATTTAAGTTGTACTTACTTTAGATGAACAAATACTGAGCAGGCCACATGCAGCCTGTGGTCTGAGTGTTTGAGTATGTCTACTATAGCCATTATTATACTAGCTAGCAAACGGGGCAACACACAGTCTAACCTCATCAGAATATAGGGTTTTCATATTGTTTATATGCAAATAAGAGATCTATATATAGGATGTTAGTCAGAGATGTACATATGATATGTAAGTCAGAAACGTAAGTCAGACATATATGCCTGAGATGTAAGTTAGAGATGATCAAATGTGATGCGAGTAACTACTGGCGCTAAAATAAGTTAGACTCTAAATATTTCATAGACACATTAACCTGTAAAATCCAGCTTAATCAAATACATATTAACTAGAAGATAGTAGAGTTTCCAGGTTATATAACCATTAACTGGCTGATCACAATTACCATCAAACCTGCGCATAAACATGCAAACCGAATGTAATGAGAGAGCTCTGCATGTGGGTTACCTGCACCTACCTATAATATAGTTGCATCGTAGTCCTATAGTCGCATCCTCCTATCGACAATAGCTGTTAGAGGAATGGGGCCCTCACGCAGGCCTCTATTAGACTAAAAGGGATTCACATGTAATTAGACTATCTATATTTTTGTGAGAAGAAAACCCTAATTTCGTTCAATAGAACTATGGGGATGATCCAGCTATAATTAAGTAAACAGCTACATAAACGGACCCAGCGGTTCCAAAAAAGTGTCCTGGTGACACTTGTAAAGTTAGTTAATTACAGCTTGACATGTCTTTAAATGACATGAATCTTTGATTAACTAAACGATTCAAATTGTAGCCAATTTAAGGTCTTAAGCAAAGGTAGGGCTTTATATATTTTGAGTTTATAAAAACTTATTATATGTATAAATTATAAATAAGATGGGCATATGGTAACACTTATTATTATAATCTTAAGAGAGTGAGCCTACTGACAAGTACAAACAAGTCTCTTAATTCAACGGAACAAGGAGCACAATAACTGCAAAGACTACCCTACAGGATGAATTCATTCGCGGAGTTATATTTCGCGAAAATTGTCATTTCATGCATATTCGTGGATCAATTTATTCGCGGCTGAAAACTGTTACTTTCTATGAAGAGTTAACTCTATTACGTCTACCAATAGAGTTAATCCTACGCATGTCCACATTGTGTGTTTCGTTTTTTATTTAGCTTACAACTACAGATTGATCGCGCTAAGCTATAATTTTTTTGCTGCGTTCAGAGGTATTTACGAATATTCATAAATTTGGATGCATTTGATGAACCCATGATTTGTGGTAAGTAATGAGTTTTTTCAAAACAATTAAATAAAATAGTTGAATTTTACTCTGGTTCTTCGGTAAAACGCAATATTTAATTTTTTTACCCTTGCCGCTTTGTTATTTGTTTTAGTGTGAGAGAGATTTTTCATCATACACGCAAGCACAATGACTGCAAGGGTGGTATATGTCATTCTTAGAAGATCACCAATCATTTAGGGAGGTCTGAAAAATGAGGTAGAGGTGACCGCAGCTATTCACGAGGATAATATATCTGTTTTATAAAAAGGGAACAAAAACGCCTTTATGAGCACAAATCTTTGGCCAACCGGCAGAACTTTGCAATAGTGAGCCACGAGGAGAGTTCTGATGATAACTTCCTTACCAGCGATGTAGTAGCGAGAGAATCGCCTTTAACATCTACTCAAGACAGTGACAGCAATATAGAGCTGCTATTACCAAAGTAACTAGTCAGAAAGCACCATTACACGCTAGCTAGTATTCACCTATCAAGAGTACCAGTTTAATTTTATTGCTCTAGGCAACCGCCATATGGACTAAACCGTTTATATTCGCTCTATACATCAATTGTAAAATATTATTTGTATTTGAAACATTTTTTTTGTACACTCAAGTTTGTAATAAATTGTAATATATCTACACATAAAATAAAATATATAATTTAATCATGTTTGCTGCCGCGATATCAAGGAGTTGATGTCGATGAATGGGTCGAGGTTGACTGGTTGCTTCTCTGCCAATATTCCTGCCTTGATGAATATTACTACTTGTCTCTAGTTTTTTTAATCGGAGGAGGTTGTTTCATTCTCAATCAGCAGTAAACACAGAGAAGAAAAAATATTATTAAGTGTGAACGAAGTACAAAAACAATAGCTGAAGTATTTAATGAGAGCGATCAGTTTTTTAACAAAATTCTCAATTAACGCAATTAATTATGAAAAATTGTATCTGCACTGCAAATCAATCACATACCATAATGTCCAGATCAGAATCATGATGGTTCTCAACTTCGGTATGATAGATTGATGGAGTTGATGTCAATGTAAAAAGACTAGGAAAGATTTTTGCGAAGACGAAGCCACTTGTGAAAACCTTGAATATTTTTTTTAAGTTTGATGCAATGGCAATAAAACTCGAAGCCCGGTGATGATTTTAAAAAGGTTTCGAAACTTGGCTACGTTTAGTACTTCTGCCTAGCGGCTACTTTTGCGATGATGCCATTCTGCATAACTTGTGACAACCTTGAATAATTTTGTAAAGAAATGTGATGCATTGGCAGTGGTATTAGCTCAAAGCCCAGGCAATGATTTTAAAAGTGTTTTGGAACTCAACTACGTTTAGTATTTATATTAAAAACTAGCCTAGCAGCTAGTTATTAATTTGATGCAGTAGTTATTCTCCCTTGTGTTCAAAATAGAACTACTTATTCACATAATTTAATAATTCGCGGAATTGACTGTTAGCGAAATTGTGAATTTTTATTGCCAACGAATATATTCATCATTTAGGGTATTTGTTGAAGATGGGCTGTGAGTCATAGAAACTAGTCATGTGACAGAGAACAAGGGATATACCATAGAAGCTAGTCATGTGACAGGGATCAAGGGATATACCATAGAAGCTAGTCATGTGACAGGAAATGAATGACAATACCATAATGACTATAGTCGTGTGACAGGGAAGGAGTGATAGACCATAACAACTAGGCATGTAACAGGGAACAAGGGATATACCATAGAAGCTAGTCATGTGACAGGAAATGAATGACAATACCATAATGACTAGTCGTGTGACAGGGAATGAGTAATACAATCATAAACACAAGTCATGTGACAGGAAAGAAGTGATAAACCATAGCAATTAGTCAGGTGACAGGAAAGGAGTGGTACACCATAGCAACTAGTCATGTGACAGGGAACAAGTGATGAACCATAGAAGCTAGTCATGTGACAGGAAAGAAATGACAGTACCATAGTGACTAGTCGTGTGACAGGCAATGAGTGATACACCATAGCAACAGGTCATGTGACAGGAAAGAAGTGATAAACCATAGCAATTAGTCATGTGACAGGGAAGAAGTGATGAACCATAGAAGCTAGTCAAGTGACAGGAAAGGAATGACAATACCATAGCAACTAGTCATGTGACAGGGAACAAGTGATGAACCATAGAAGCTACTCATGTGGCAGGAAAGGAATCACAATACCATAGTGACTAGTCGTGTGACAGGCAATGAGTGATACACCATAACAACTATATAGTCATGTGATAGGAAAGGAGTGATACACCATAGCAACTAGGCATGTGTCAGGGAACAAGGGATATACCATAGAAGCTAGTCATGTGGCAGGAAAGGAATGACAGTACCATAACAACTAGTCATGTGATAGGAAAGGAGTGATACACCATAACAGTTAGATATGTGTCAGGAAAGATAGTCTGCTTGCATAGGAATGGTAAAATAGTTGTTATTATCAACTTATTCATTTTCAAACAAACAAAGAGTGCAATTGCCAATGACCTGTCCTTAAGTTAACGACGTTTACATAATCAGCATATACATACGGATACAGACGGATATACTATATATTGAATCAGATATATTAAATATCCGTAACTAGTAAAATATTAAAACTAAAAAGTTAATAATTTTATATTTGTGAGACTAAAAGTGGGAGCATATAAATTTATATCTAAAAGCCATGTTACTGGAATCGGTTTGTTGTAAATACTATTCCAAGACAAATTATAAAACAGGTAAAGTGCACTCGCTCAACCGGGTGTTTATTCCTGACACCATGATAGTCTAAACTACCTTCAGCCATAGAACAGTATTTGATACAATCAACTCATTTATTCTGTCAATGAGCCCTGCAAACAAAGTATAAGACAACATAATAGTTGGCATATATGAATAAGATATCTGTACATACAAGCTGTCTTCCCTTGAAAAGCTTGTTTTACAATGGTTAGGAGTTATGATCCCGTACTTCTGATCCAAAAATGTAAAGTAGTAGCATTGTATATTATAAGGGAGTAATATTAATATTAATATTAAAAGGGAGTCGAGAGTAGAGAAAGAGAAAATGCGAGGAAGTAGACCTATATCACAGTGTACATAACCTATACATATGCAATTCAGTAGCCTACTACCAAGTACAATGTTTATCAAAAGAGACCCAAAGGAGAGTTTATTTAACTATGGTAGCGCATCATGACAGGATTTTCAGAGGGTAACACTGTTGCTAAGGGAAGACAACTTTTATGGCAAAACAAATCTAATATGAAAATATTAATAACAAAAAGGTTAATCAAGAAAGTAGACCAACAAGGAAAAATAACAAAAAAGAATCATTAATTCCCAACAATATAAACTTTCCTGGAAAATATTAGTTTTGTTGTAGGAGCGCATACTGTACATTGAAGTATCACAACCCACGCTAAACAAGGAACCACTACTAGCCTGAGACAGTTAATCTAATATAATCTTCCATCACCAGAGGCCCAGGCCTCCCATGAAGATGTAGTGAAGAAGTTGAAAAGACTGAAGAGAACAAACACGGCCTTCCGAGAGGAGCAGATTGCCATCCGACAAAAGGACCAAGAGGAGCGTGCCCTTTATGCACCGGAAAACTGAGTCTTGCTTCTGAATAAAATAAGAAGGAGAGGGGACAACCCCAAACTGCAGGCAAAACTACAAATTAGAGATGCCACGATTCTAAATTCACCAGCCGATTCAGATACCGATCCGATATACTGATCATAATTGAAAAATAATCCGATTCAGTTACCGATTCAGATATTTTGTGTTGCATAGATAGTTGTTAATTTTATTATGCAAATACAAAGATAATGCAAAAAATAACATGAATATTATTGTATTTATTTGTTTGCATTTATGGAAAAAACATATATACATATTCACATACTGACATACCGTGCATGTAGTAACAAAACAGTCCATGTTTCTTGTAATTTGTAAATAAAGGTAATTACTGTTAGTGGTACAGTTCTATCTGTGATAACGAAGTCCCTCTTCTATTGTTGGATGAACTGCTGTGCCTGTACAAGTTTAGAGCAACTCAATGTTTCTTTTATTTACCGTTAGTGATTCAATTATCTCAGTAAGACGGCTTTTTCTTCCATAATTATCAACGTAGCCAAGCGTACTGAAGGGGGATTCACTTGCCAAAGATGTTGGAGGACCGGCTACATACCGATACGCCACTGAGGTTACCATTTTTTTTACAATACAAACGATCCATTGTATCGTCAGGATAAAGAGAGTGATAGATAACTTTATGCGCCGACTGTTTAAATTACTTTCGTAATGCTAGTAAATAGAAATATTACACTGCGTTCTTGTCTCCCATTTTTGTTATCTTGTTCGTGATTGCCTGCAATAAATCCGATAGTTGTAATTGGGAAATACTACACTTTTTGATTACATTCTGGCTAAAAAGTTTCCTTTGCTGTGTTGATCAGGCTATAGACATGAAATAAATTGTGTGGCAGGCCTGAAATTCATTAAGCAAAAGTAAAAAGCTTACAGCTGATGATTTTTTATTAGTATAGCAGGCTAAAATACAGTTTTCTGCTATATGGCTGATCTGTAAAAATTATCGGAAGGTTCAGATTTTTTAAGAAACGATCGGCCGATACCGATTCAGATACTTGACACTCATATCGGCACCGATACTGATTCCGATACCATAATCGGGGCAACTCTACTACAAATACCAAATACAATGTTTATCAATATAATTTCAATAGAGAGTTTATTCAACAATGGTAGTGCTTCATGACAGTATCTTTAGAACGTAACACCAATGACATACAGCCCCCCAAGGATAGCCGACGGCTATAATGTTGGCGGGGCTTAATGATCCAGCTATGTTTGGATGAACCCGAGCAACCCACCGAAACAAACAAATATGCTGAATAAAGCCACTTGTAAATTTGCAAATATTATGAACTATAGTGGTAATTTTACTGGTCTGTTGAATTCATTTTGTTGTCAAATAAATATAGTATCCCAATACTGTCACCATTATGATCAGTCAGTTGCCAATCACAAGCATTCGTGATATTAATAGTCACAATTGTAAAATAGCCCAAATTCGGTTTTATATTTAGATTTTGAGTATGAAAACTCCACCGCACAGCTTTGCCTGCTGTCCCATCTTTTTGGCCAGGTAAAACAATGTGACAACAGTAAAAATCTCTGTCATTTTATGTTAGGGGTAGCAAAGTATTAATCAAAAACTAGGGAAAAAGGCCATTGTTCAGGTTATTTTGGGTAAGTTATATTCAACTTCAAGCACAGTCATACTTTGACTTGCGAGCTTAATGCGTTCCGAGACTGAGCTCGTATGTTAATTTACTCGCATGTTGGTGCAATTTATTTATATAAAGAGCCATTAAATATATATAGATTGGTTTCCATACTCTAAAAATGCAAATAAAACACTCAAAACAAGATATTGTAACAGAAAGAACATGTTAGTTATTGTTCTTACGTACCACATGCTTTCAAAAGGCAACAATTAAAAAACAATGCAAGGAAATGTGATTAATTAAACTGTAAAATTAAATACATACAATAGCAGCTAACGCTAACATTTACCAGAGAGGGAAATATAAGTTATCCTTCATTGCAATAATTGAATAAATTTGGAGTTTATTAATGTCTTAAAAGACAAATGTAGAAGCAAACCTAAAAGCAAACTTTCATTTTTATCTTGACGTAATTAAAATTTCTTTGGCGTTCGTAGTTTGAAGTTTCTTGCTGGTTAGCTAATTTTTCTTTTGTTTCGCTTTCATGACTAGCCAGCCGTTTTAAGATAATCCTATCTAAAGACGTTTGCCTTTGTCGCCCTTTCAACATGTTGCGATTAGGACGAATGCAGGTGTCGTCACAAAAGGTTAATGCACGACCACTAGCCAACATGTCTGAATGTCTATTTTTATAATTTTGCTAGATAGCACCGGCCTTTTCATATAGCATCATTTCAGTTACGGTGTCACCGGCCAATTTTTTATCCAATGCCTGAGCAGTCTCTCCATCAGCGGTCGGGAACATCGCTGTGCCGCCATTTAGAAACTATGGGTTAGTCCTTTTGCGAACTAAATGCCCTGAATATAATCCTTCGGTTTGATAATTGCGGATGTATTTCTGTCATATTGCTGAGCTTGCTCAATCACGCATACACATTTTGCATATTTTTCATCAATTTTCTGTTTAATATCAACTGTTATCATTCGCTTTTTCTTTGCATTATCTTTAATTTTACTGGCAAACTTTTGGTCTACTCACAGTACTTTTAATTCACATAATTCTGCACTGAAAATTGCACACAAAAAATACATGGTACAAAAGTATAACCTGAGCAGTTGAAAAATACAGAGTGATGCTGTTCTCATAAAAAACACCTCCGGCATACTTGGCAAGTGACTCACGTGCTCGTATCTCAAACATGGCTCGTATGTTAGTGCTAAAACTTGCTTAAAAACTGGCTCGTATCTCAAGTTTCTCGTACGTTCAAGCACTAGTAAGTTGAAGTATTACTGCATATATTACGAACTTTACCAAATTCAAAATTAGTAAAAGTAGGTAATTTGAAACAATTTATTTTGCATGGGTTCATTATTTTGGTTAGGTGTTACATTTAAATTGTAGAAATTCAAGGTTTGCTATTGTGAACCCCGGGGTACTGACTGAATGAGCTAATGAAACGATAACAGCGAGTCATGTTTTCCAAAACCTAAAAAGGAAACGCGACTGCCCCGTGAGAATTTCTGTTAGCTCCGAAACCCAGGCTAGCGCAATCCCAACATAGCTTGATCATTAAACCCGTCCATATGACAGCCGTCGGCTACCCTTGGGGGCTGTATATCATTGATAACACCGGTTTAAAGAGAAAACAACTTCTACAGAAAAATAAATTTGATATAAAAATACTAATAACAAAAGGGTTAATGAAGAAAATAGACCAACAAGGGAAATAATAAAAATGAAATAAAGCTGGAGGAGCCAAGTGAGGGCTCGATGATAAAGGTACAGTAGATGCTCCTATAACATAAGTTCCAGATAACATAAAGAATTTATGTGACGTTTTACCTTCGTACTACAGAACAAATTTCATATAATGTAAAGTGTCAGGTCGAATGTGTTTTTAAATTCAAATGTTTTCAAATGAAAAAATAAGCAAATCTAATTGAATGAATGTCGACAATGTGTGTTTCTTATCAACTTCTATAAAACGCCTATTCTATTAAAAAGAATTTAATTCAAACCAATAATACAGCAATTATGGGGCAGCCCACAAATACAAAAAGTTCAGTCAAGTTTTTCTATTTTGTTTGGCTAAAGGGTAAGTTTAAAAAGATCTTTGAACAGATCAGCTCGTTTACATATATTTTACTGTTCTTATAACGTAAAATTCTAATAACATAAACCTTGCGGGAGCAGATTATTTATGTTGTAGGATCGAGT